>NC_071576.1:36447948-37094101 GCF_024509145.1 Vidua macroura
TTCATCCACCCTTGATTTCACAGCTGTTTACTGAGCAATGACATAGTGTAATTCAAACTTTTGCATCAAAGGAATCTTGCACAAATGCCATGTTTTCTATGCAAACCAGAATGAGGATACAGAAGTCAGTTTTCATTCCTTGAAACCACTATTATGTGAATGGCCCATATAGGGTTCAAGCCTATAACCCCAGTGTTATCAGTACCATGCTCTGACCAGCTGGTCTCATCTCAGGGTCATGCAGAGTTCTGCTCTTTTAGGAAGCTAGAAAGTCTGCCCTTTATCAAACTCTGAAACCTGGTTCATGCAACTTCAAGAAAAATAGATCTGGGGAAAGCTGCTGATGCCATACCCTTTATAAAGTAACAGATGTGGCTTATGGAAACCACCTGCTAATGCCAAGTACAGATGCTAAGAGAAAAGGGCAGCCACCTCAATGATAGCTTACATGAAAATTTAAATAATAGACTAAGAAAATAACTAATTTAACAGAGGGAGGAAAATATGTCAGTATAACCTTAACAGGATATACAAATGTTAAGATACATTTGTTTGGAGAGGGACTTTCTTTATAAAACCAAAATTAAAATCTCAACTTTTCTTTTAAAAATCCCAGCCCTTCTGTGGAAAAGAAGCTTGAAATCATGAGCAATGCATAAACAATGCAGTTCATAGAGATTTTCAAGCAGCAAAAGACTTGGAGGCCTGAGACATCTCTCTCCCACATACCAATCCCAAGACCCATGTTTTACAGAAGGGGACAGAGGAACAACACTTAATTACCACAGGCCATAAAAGTAGATAAAATCTGCTATTTCTCTATGTGTGAGAGGACAACAGCATCAAAGTCACAAGGACTATATATATTAAAATATACAAGAAGGAGAACAACAAGCTCCAATCTGCTGTTGCTTTAATTTTATTTTGATAAAGCATTTAACATCTATTATGCATAGGATTCAAGGAATGTTTTCTACAAAATTTACAAGAAGTTATCACTCTTGTCAGCAGTAAACCACATTGCTGTATCTAAGTTCTTGTGGTTACACATGAACATGTAGAACAGCTGATAGCACAGTCTATAAAACAGCAATAACTCATCCTTGCAAAATAATCTTTCATTTGTTTACTGCAATGTGATTATACAGAACAAAGGAGATAGGGCACAGCAGACTAATTGACAAAGTAAAAACTAATAATGATTTACTTTGTATCATTTCTAAAATGATCTGGAAGTAATTTCATTTTTCCACATAGCTTTCCTTTTAAATAGAAATGAATTTAAAATACATCACGATGCACCCATCAATTGAGCTCCTTTCTCTACTATTCAGTGAAGCTATGGTCAGCATACTGCTTAGGTCAGCCTCCCACCCCAAGCCATTTTCTGGAAATTCTGAGTGAGAAACCTTCCCTAAAATTCCCTCCCAGGTATGGGCTTGCTCACCTGAGCTCTTAGGGCCTCAAACTTAACTCCTCCTTCCCATCCTACCTTCAAGCCTCATCAACTGCTGCATTCCAGGAAGGCAATTAGAGGAATATGTCATGCAGAGCAGCAGTAATGAGGGAAACAACTGTAGCAGCTCAGACTGTGATAGTAAACACCTGCACTGCTGGAAGTGTGGTTCAGCTTTGCCACCTGGGACTGCCCAAACATTTCTTTGATGCTTTCATTTGCCAGAGTGTGGAGGACAAGGTCAAGAACTCCTGAGGGGACTGGGGAATACATAACTGGCCAGGAGGCTTCAGGTTACAGCTCAGAAACAATGCAAAGCAGAAAAAAAGGCAAAGGACAGCTTTTGGATTGATTAATCTGTTTAGCAACTCTTTCAGGTGACATGCCTGTGAGGGTCATAGAGGATGGAAAAGTTCATTTGTGAGTCAGTAAAGACACCAGGAAAGACTCTCAAATAAGAACTCTCTCCTTTCCTGGGCCAGAGAAGCAGGTGAAAAGCGGAGATGATATTTTCAACAGCAGAATATATGTTATGTTTTGCTCGGTCCTGCACAAGTAACTCCCAAACTTCAGGGTACTATCCCTGAAGCAAAGTACTTTAAAGTTTCAAAAAGCCTCAGAAGGCAACTTGGATGTCCCAGTGTCAAGTTTTTAACTAACAACACTATAACTTCACAAATGAACCAAACAAATTTGCTGTGAATGATTTTACCCAGGTCTCAATCCACAATTCATGAAGAAATGCAATGTCTTCTAGTCATGGGTGCATGCTAAGAAAAGAATCCTATAGGAATGAATGAGGCTCTTCCTTGTGGTATAGAACACTGTTTTTTTTTAAAGTTCTTCTTTCCTATCTCTGACCTATGCAGCAGTTCTCAAATACACTGTGATAAAGGACTGAACCCTGGTTACATACAAATGAGCTGAAACCAGCTGGATGGAGGCCACAAGATGTAGTGGATCAGGGAGGGAAAGGCACAAGGCAGCTCTGCTCCATCCTGGTCCCAAGACCATACTGCCCTGACCATGTTGGTCACTCCCCTCCCAGAGGGGTTCCATGCACAAACAGCCCTCTCTCTCTTCCTATATAACACAGGGCTGAGATTCTCAATAAGAGCAATCAGCAGCCCCAAGTAGGTACTAGAATTGTGATGGGTTATCACAGCAAAGGGACAAACATGTTTGAACCTAGTAGAACATAAAAACTAGCATTTGTTTCTGCTGGCCTGCATTAAAAAAAGTAAAAGGACATGTCCAACACTGCAGGGGTTTCTGTAACATACAAACACCCAACACAGCATTAAGTGAGCTACCCAAGCACAAAGAGAGCCCTGGACACAGTGCTGAAATACTTGAATACTTTCTCAGCCAGTCACACAATTTCTAAGTCTGGAGGGTAAGGTTTCCTATCATAGCACCAGAGTGCAGAGTGCAGTGTTGGCATCCTCCACAGAAGAATCAAAAAAGAAAGAGGAAGAGCATTCCTCTTTCACATAGTTACATGCTAGCATTCAAAGTGTTTCCATCAACAGCTTCTGACTGACAGCCAAAAATAACATTACACTTTCCTTACAAAAGTCTGACATCCAATAGACCAAGCATTAAGATGTCCGGAAATAAACCATAAAAGGATTTCATCAGTTCCCAGCTCCTGTTTAATACCTGATTATTACCTATGGCTATAGACAATTTAATGTACCCATTCAGGCTTCCATATTTCATTCTAATGGGGAAACATATTTACACAGAGCAAGTATCCATGTAACCATAAAGAAACAAATTTTTTTTAGTATGTAGAATAGTAAATGTGTAATAAAGAGTTTAAAATGCTACTCCGGGGAAAATATTTGACTGAATTTACACCCAATACTATATTTTGGTGATAAAAAAATCATTTAATCTATTACAGAATGACTGATAGCATTATGAAGAACACTGGCTACAGGCTGTTTAAACTTCAGGCAATGGAAAAACCGCATTTTGTGTAACTATGCTTGCTTTGTATCTATGATGGATTATTTGGCCATAGGAGTTGTTGGTCAAAGAATGCACTGTGATGGGTGCCATACAGGTGCAGAACAAAAAGACTGCTCTTTGCCTTGTGCTAAATAACAAAAAGTTTGACAGCTCCTGCATTAACATTTTTTTAACATCTGAATTTTCAGTTATTTTTCAGATGCAAAACCAATGTTCATCTCCATTGTAAATTAAATGAAGGGCAGCAATGAGGAAGTTTGCATGGTAGTCTAGAAACAACCAACTGACCCATGAGTTTGCCTGCAGCTTTCCAATTTCTGGTACTCTTAAAAGCCAGGTTTAGTATTTTTGGCTAGAACTGAGAGTGTACAAATTACAATACTTTAATCCAGTTGAACTGAATTGTTTTGCTGCAGGAAGTGTCCCTTTTTAAAACACCTAAAAGATCATAGAAGCTGTGGCAATATGAGTACCCTGTTAAGGCAATTGCAGAGTGTGTATATAGAGATGGCAAGGGGTTTGTGTGAGGATAGTATGGAAACAGTAAGAAGCTGGAAGAGAACAGGCCTTTAAGCCCACTGAGAATTTTTTCCCATGTCTATCAAGGTTACTTGAAGCCTTCATATATTTGGTATTTGCCGCTAAGTCATTACATTTGAACAATTTTGTTCAAGGCTAGAAAGCAAGTTCTTACGTCAGAGCCTTCACAGAGAATATACAACCACATCCTCTTCCCATTTATAAAATATAAAAATCCATCTTAAAATGCTTTTGCTGACTTCAGCTGAGGCAGCACAGTAGAAGGAACCACTGGCCTATTGCTTTTGGGGTCAAACACCATGAGACTGGTCTCTGCCTCCCTTCCCATCCCATCTGTTACACCATCATGAGTTGAGTAGATGGAATTACTTTACAGTTTCTCTCTCCATTAGCCCCTGAGTTTCCACTCTCACCTTCATACAAACATTTCTGTTTCAGCCTCAGATTAATTCCTCCCATGTGCAGGAAGCTGCCCACCTCTCTGATCATACCCTCCTCTCCAAACTACATTCACCAAACAACTGGCTCACACTGACTACACCAAAGGCTTTCCTGTTTACCACACCTTATCTGACAGTTACAGGTGCTGTTTATTGCTATAATGCCATATTCACTATTTAAAGCAACCCACCCCAGAAAAACCTTAAGACAGATGTGGTGCAATATTCCTCACCAAGCAGGATCTAGTGAAAAGGAAGATAATGGTAAAAATCAAGTAATATATCCATGACTAAAGCAACACCAAGCAATAAAAGGTTAAACTTAGCTTACTTCAATGCTGCAGCTCTTCTTAAAATAGGCTAGTATCTGTTAAAATCTGTTCCATTGACCACTGTACAACAAATCAGAGCTACATAACCCAAGTATGATTTGAAACAAAATTATGGACAGAGTATTTTTAAAATCAGATAGCTTTGACTTGAAGGCTCCTGTTTCTACAGGTGTTGAAAATCTGTAAATTAGTTTGCACATTTCCCTTTTCTATTAATACTCATTTTGAGTGGGATTTTTAATTTTATTCAAAACTCTCTGGTGTCTTTTTTTGAAAATAAAATAAAAATCCATAGCCAAATAAGAACAAAAGACTCCAAAATATGCTAGTGTACTGCTGGCTAAAGGACTAGGCTAGTTTTCTGGCTGAGCAACTCTTCAAGAATCATTTTCTCTACTGCATGAAAGAGTTATTTATCACAAAACTCCGTGCACTCAGAAGACAACGTGAGGGACTCGTGCCAAAAAAAAAGGCAGCATCAAATCAAAGACTGGCCCTCAGAGCTTGTACCACTTTTCAAACCATTCCTGTTTGGAGTGCTATAGCATTTCTTTAACAGGAGGAGTAAATTACCAGCCACTGACATTGGGGCTGCTTGCTTTTTCTCTTTCTTTTCCACTCCGAATTTCCAAAGCCTGCAAAATTTTAAGCACGTATTATATACAAATAACACCAGAGCATTGTGCTACGGCATCTTCTTGTTTGTGGGAGTTGTCTTCCAGCTGTAACACGTAGCTTTTGGGATTTCCATTGGAGCCAAGCAAGCCGGGGAGGGAGCGGAGCTGAACGACAATGGGAATATCCGGCTCTGCCTCCCGCTGGAAAAAACAGCAACAACAGAAGGGGAAGGGAAGACTCCTGGACACTGTATGACAATTGTCCTGTTTCGGGGAGCTCAGGAAGAGGGAAGTCAGCCTAACAGCTCCACTGGGTGACTTTTCTAAGCAAACTTTCCGAGCTATTTAGCGAGGCGGCGAGAGGCTGCCGCCCCTCCTGCCGTCACACCCTCAGCCGCGGCTAAGCCGCTCCAGGGCGGCGATCCCTCCCCGGCGGACAGGACCCGCAGCTCCCGATCACCCTCCGCTGCCGCGGCCCCCAGAACCTCCCGTGCCCCTCCGCGTCCCCCCGCACCTTTTGCTCAGAGGCCGGACCCGCACGGCGACCTTGACGTTGGCCATGGCTCGGCTCACGCCCAGCAGCTGCGGCCGCCCGCGCCCCGGCCCCGCATCCCGGCCGGGACGGGGAGGAGCGGGAGGAGCGGAGCCGCCCGTCCCGTCCCGCCCCGCAGGGGAGGGCAGGGCAGGAGAGAGCCCGGCCCAGGCAGCCCCCGGAGGGAATGCACGGAAACTTCCCCGGGCAGAGAGCAGGCGTTTCGGGGAAAGCCTGCCCAGGGCAGCCGTGCGCAGCCTCTCCAGCATCCAAACCGCGCTTTTCCGCCAGAGACGGGTCTGCCCGGGAGAGCGGCACCCCCGGAGAAAGAGACGGTGATTCCGCGCTCCTCCTCAAATTGTCTTTTGCAGCAGCAAACCAGCGCGGGCTTTACCCAAGAGTTCAATGCCAGCCCGATTAAGGGTGATGTCCTTAAAGCATCACTAGGGACGAGCACTGTAAGCCTTCCACATTAATTTGACAAGAATTTGGGGAAGGCAACTATCCCTTCGTTATTAGTGCAAAAGGAAAGGTCTCAAGTGTTTTAGAGTCCTTTGGAAAATCCAATCTTCATGCGGGTCGTACTTAGGATCTAAAAGAAAATTTTGAAACTTCCAAAGAACTTTAATTGAAATCAATACCTAGTTGTTGTATTGATTGAAGTTTTGTACTTAGAGTAACACAAAAATCACAGAAAGTTTGTTAAAAATTTCTTTTAGAATACTGTCTCTGTCAGCTACTGATGTTACAGGAAGATGCAAGAGCAAGTAGCATTGGCATAAAGAAGATGCCAGGCTCAACAGGCAAGTCCTGTTTGATTTTCACAATTCAATTTGCCAATGCAAAATTTTAAATAGACTTCTGGTTTCGCATTTCAAAATATGATAAACTGAGCTATATCTGAATATCATATATGAGAGTTTTAGAGTCCTATGTTGTTTTTATATTTAAAGAACTTCTGTTTAAATTTATTTTTAACTGCTTTTTGTACTTTTAAGTATAGTTCTTTTCATGAGACAGTTTGCCTTAAACTCCAGAAATGTTCTATCTAAATGAAGAAGGTACCACATTTCAGAAGTTTTCCAAAGTGAAGAATGAGATCCATCCTTGGGACCCAATACTCCATTCACCACAGAGATGCTAAAATGAATACCTACAAACTGTGAATCATTGTATGCTTCTATAGATTTATCCCTTTGAATCACACTGAAGAATTGACACATCACTGGCAAATGGCAATTAGCTAAACTCTACCAACTCCACAGTCAAGTCTTCAAAAGTAGATACAGTAAAAGAAAATATGCTCAACTCTTTGGGATATGGCAAAACCATGTATTTCAGAGTTACAATGAACAAACTGACTAGAATGTTTTCATTGTGCTCTAAAATGATTAAATTACAATAGCTTTAATGTGCCTGATCTAAATCATCACTATAAGAGATAGAGAGTGATAGGCTAAGCCTAGAATAGATGCAGAGGACGTTGATGCACAAAAATCTCAGAATCAATTAGGTTAGAAAATACTCAGCTCATCGAGTCCAACCTGTGATCACCTATTATTCTGTTTTCTCCCATGTCACAGAATGTGCAAAGCATTTTCACTAAAAATGTCAGGTTCTCTGCAGTTGTGTGGAAGACCTTCATTTCCACATCTGAAAGAGCAGTGACATATGACTTAGGACTCAAATCCTGTAATGATGTATAGTAAGTGTTTACACAAAGACCCCATTAATGCTTGTGGGACTCGAACACCAGTTTATATTCTTAGATTATACCTAGTGACATTCTGCATAACCTAATTAAAAATGTTTCTATGATCTTAACTTTTCTCAGCAGCAGCAGAGGAACATCAGCTATAGCTTACACAGTATGCTAGAGAATTGTTAAATTGGATGTCTTGCATTCACACTCTGCAGAATGGTTACAAAGATTAAAATGAGATTCTCACAGAAGTACAAATATAAAATAGACCAAATACAAGTAAGTTATAATAGAGCTTTAAGTTTATATGCAATAATCAGATAAACTTGTGAACTTTGTGGTACTGAGCCACCCAGTGGTTACTTTGAGAAAGAAAAATGCTCTTTCAGCAACAGAAATCAACAGCTGGATGTTCACATAACAAATGATACAATGGTAGAAAGGCATACATCTGCACCACTTCAGTCTGCTCAGCATCCTGAATACAAAACTGGGCAACCTTCAAAGACAACCAACTATCCTGGATTATAGATGTCCTGCCAGTGACATTCTACCAGCCCATCTCTTCATGAGGGTTACAAACTGGGACAATCAATGGTTTTGATAAACTGTCAATCTTACTCATGTAACAAGAGTTTTATTCTAAGTGGGACACTGAAAATCAGGCCAGCAACAGAAAAAAAGAGGATCTGAAGAATATATTTATCACTACCATTGAAGCATGGTTTGCAAATCAGTAGACCTGCCATATATTAGCAAGTCCATTTCCTGCTTTCCCACAAGACCACATCAGTCATAATAAAATGTAATTTAAAACTAATTAAATTTCTTGACTGGAACTCTTATAGAAGCATAAGCTTGGACCAAAGACTTTGCTCTGTAATTTTAATTACTGGATTTTATAATAAAATCAAAAGCAAGAAACTGAGCTTTTGAAATCTAGTGCTTTTATTAAAGTTTTATGGCAACATACAAAATACAGTGTTTTATCAAGATGCTTACAAAAATGAATAAAGATACTATAGCAAATGCAAAAGAAAAATTGATACAATTTTCCATTGAGGATACAGGCTCCAAGGGACTCCTATTTAACTATTTCAGACAGGAACTCTTTAACAGGTTTCTCAGTACCTGGTCTTCCTATGAGCTTCCCTTCATTGCCCTTTTTTTTTAGTAAATAGTTGGAGAACTGTTACTTAATAACAGGACTATAACTACCTACGAAGTCTCTGTTGGATTAAAAGAGACCAATATTGCAGTTTTCACAGAAGACCCTAGGAATGTAGTTCTTTGAGTAGTCATTCTAATTGAGGAAAAGGATTTGTTAGGTTAAGGATAAGCCAAAATCCAAGTCAGCGGTATTGCATACATTGTTAGAATACACTTCCTTTTGCAGTTCTTCCCATTTCAGTATTTGCTCTGTCAGCTCCTCCAATTCTATCATGAGCACCTCTGTTTTTGACAAAGTAGTATCCTGAAACAGAAAAAGGTTGGATTTAGTCTCTATACATCCTGTCAGTCTGTCAGGATATAGAAATAACCTAAACAACCAAACAGCACTGCATTTTTCATGCTGGAGAAGACAGCTGGCTCAATTCTTTTACAACTCACCATATTGTTCATCATATGTGGTATCTGAGGGATGCTTCTCACAGACTGCAAATGGCTTTCAAGCTTCTCAATGAAAGTTACAGCCTCAGTCAACAACTGTACTACACACCTGTAACCAAAAATGAGCTCAAAAGTTGTGCTAAACAACAAGAATTTAATACTTATAAGTTCTTTTTCATTGCCCTGCTTTTCTTAGTCCCCTTTTACAGCTTTATGCAAGTTCCTAAACATCTAATTAATTTTTCTGCAATTACACTTCTTGTATGACTCTTAGGGCAGGAATTAGAGAAGTGAACTCCTTCAGTATCTGGGCTAGATTTTTAGACTGTAAGAAGAAGGACTATACTTTTAAAACATGCACTATGCATGTCTGGGAATCAGTCACGTTTCGTTCCAAGCAAGCAACAGTGGAATGAAGACACCCAGTGCTAAAGTAACAACTCCTGCTTGGGAGAAGCATAACAAATCTAGCATGTACCACATTTGTTTAAAACAATACATCACAACTTGTTCTGTAGACTTCTAAAGACGAGACCAATAACCGAAGTAAATATTCATATAATATGTATCACTACCTTTCTATGAATTTATCAATGGGTAAACTACCAGTTTTTAGCTGAGGTTTTGCTACCATTTTTAATGTCTATTTTTATCAGTGGAAAATTATTGAAAACATAAGATTTTTACTGTCTGTTAGTTCTAATTAATTTGGTCTCCTGCAAACACGAAAAATTATTTTCTGTGCACCTACTTGTGATAGGTAGCCTCAATAGGCAGGCTCTCTTGACATCTGTGTTTGATCATCCTCTTTCTGAGATCCCTCTTCTCTTTCAGTATGGTTTCCAGGTGTCTGTTCATATCTTGCAAAATCTCGCACTTTTTCCCTATAAAATAAAATTGCAAAGTTGAACCTATTGTCCTGCTAAAACAAGAGCAAAATTCCTCCTGAAGACAGAGAGGAAAATACTGACCTATTGCAGTGGACAGTTTATTTTGAAGCGACATTAATCAGAATGGCTTTTGTTGGAGCATACATGATTTAGTATCAGCATGCACTCCAAGTCACAACACCTACTTTTTAGAGATAGATATGATTGGTTTACATTATCTATAGTTTTAAGTAAATTTCATCTCTGTGAGATGAAATCAACTATACCATAGCACTGAAGTATCACAGCAGATTTCACTGGTCTAGCACAACAGTAGCAAGCTAGAATATTTTTAAGCACACACAAAATCATACAGAGTGTGCAAAAATAAAGAAATCTATGCACATACTCCCCAGTTGTTAAATTAAAAATGTAGTAAGTCTCGGGGAATAGAGATGCAACAGAAATACACTGAGTTTCTGGCAAAGAAGCAGAGTAGCACATGCAGGTCAATGGTTACTGATGATCTCAGAACTGATGATGCACTGACCCTGGGGAGCTGACCACACCTCCTACACAGTTTTGGAGAATGAGTTACACATGGACCTTCTATGAGACAGCAGAGAGTGCAAGCTTAAATAATATGGAAACATGCTTTAGGTGTTAATAAAACACCTACCACCTCTAACAAGTTATTCAGGGATAACTGCTGCAATAACTTCTAGAAGTGTCATGTACTCAGATGAAACATTAATCTGCTGCTAATTTAAGACTCTTGGTGTTTCTATGGTACAACTGCACTTACCTAAGTAAAAATGGTGAGTAATGTCTGCTGTCTCATTCTCCAACTGCATCATTTCAGTTTTCAGTTTTATCTACAACAGCAATAACATCAAATGAAAATGCATTTTTAACATGCTTATCCAGACACTGCTGACTCTCCTGGGGTAGAGGAGGAAGTAAAAACGGAGAAAGTGACAGCACAGGGAGAGCATGTGTGTGAAAGAGGGCGAGCATTTAGCACAAGAACATATTGCCCTGCTCTCTGGAGAACTTCTACTACTAGGTGGGGCTTTTTTGGTCAATAAGACCAAAGACTGCTTAAAAAGACCAATCTAAATAATTTGGAGATTTGTGCTGGAAAAGACAGATCCTGCAATTCATTCCTAAACCACAGAACTTATGATAGAATGGTTTGGGTTGAAAGGGCCCTAAAAATCATCTAGTTCCAAGCCCCTGCCAATGGGCAGGGTTATCACCCACTAGACCAAGTTGCTCAGAGCCCTCTAACCTGGCTCTGAACACTTTCAGGGATGGGGCATTCACAGCTTCTCTAGGCAACCTGTCCCAGTGTCCCACCACCCTCGTAGTAAAGAATTTTTCCTAAAATTGAATCTAATCTAATCTCTTTTATTTTAGTTTAAACCCATTCCCCCTTGTCCTAGCATTTTCTGCTTGTGGAAAAAATCACTCTCCCTCTTTTCTTAAGCCCCCTTTAAGTACCAGACGGCTGCTGAACAATCCCTGCTCTCTGAGTCTGTTTTTGTAGGAGGGGTGTTCCAGTCCTTGGATCATCTTCATGGCTCTCCTCTGAACTGCTCCAACAGGTTCACTTCTTTCCTGTCCTGAGGATCCCAGACCTGGACACAGCACTCCAGGTGGGGTCTCACAAGGGCAGAAGAGAAGAATCCTCTCCCTGGCCCTGTTGGCCACACTGCTTTTGATGCAGCCCAGGATGTGGTTGGCTTTCTGGGCTGTGACTGCATATTGCTGGGTCAGGTCCAGCTTTTCATCCACAAGAAACCCCAAGTACTTCTCCACAGTGCTGCTCCCAATGAGTTCATCTCCCAGCCTGTACTCATGTCTGGGATTGCCCTGACCCATGTGCAGGACCCCACACTTAGTTTTGTTGAGCCTCATGAGGTTCTTGTGAGCCTACTTCTCAAGCTTGCTCAGTCCCTGTGGATGGCATCCCATCCTTCTGCTATGTCTGGTGCTCTTCTCCTGCCAATTCCTTAATCACTGAATAGTCTACTTTTCAAACCCATGTCTCTCCTACTTACATCTCTTACAAAGCAGTTTCATAGTCTGTGTAGTGTCTAAACCAACATTACAGAATACAAGGCAACAGCTGATTAAAGCAGTACAAAATGTCTGAGGTTACTGCCGGCTAACCAACAAAATTGCCTATAGAAACACGTTTTTGTGTACTGAAGTCAACTACAAATTCTTCTTTATTGTTCAGTTTCTTGAAAAAAATTTCAGGTAACACTTTAGTCAAAGGTGCAGCCTACTGAATCCTTCTATTTACACCTTAAAATTTTGTTTCACAGTTTTGTTTTCTTTATGACAACCCAGTCCACTGGGGAAAAAATGCCGACTGTTAAAACAGCTGAACTGTCAACAAACTCCTCAAAACATGAAACAACACGGCACGTGGCACTCTGCTATTTCATCGGGGCCCTGTATTACCTCCAGGTATTGAAGTGTTGAGTGTACACTGACAATAGTAAAGGCTGTACCTCATTGATTTCGGCTTCCATGTTTACCATTTCTTCCATCTCTGAGAATTTTGCAAAGCATGGCGCTCTTCTGCAAGTTAAATCCAAGGTCTCCTTCGAAAGTAAGACAACAGGAAAAATGCAATCAGCAGCATGAACGTACCGGGCAAATGCTCCATAATGGCTTGTAGTAGTTTAAAGTTGTTGCTCTCCCGCGCTCCGCAGTTCGGCCCAATTCACGAGAACAACGCTACTCCGCGGCGCTGTCCCGCAGTCCCGGGCGGTACCTGGCTCACGGCGCCCGCCGCCACGCACCGCTCCAGCAGCGCGGCCACCGCCGAGCGCTCCCCGGGCTGCCAGGGCCAGGGCGCGCCGCCGCCCTGCTCCTCATCGCTCTCCCCGCTGAGGCACGAGCTGCACTCCAGATCCACCTCGGCATCGCCATCCAGCTCGGAATCGGAGTCGAGCTCGGCCTTGCCCGCCCCGCGGAGCCCGGGCATGGGGCTGGTCCTGGCCGCCGCCACGGGCGGGATCCCGGTGTTCCGCAGGGACAGGGAGCGCCTGGGGGCCGCCATGGCGGGCGTGGCAGGAACGGCGCTGACACGCGTCCGGTTCCGGGCGGGCGCTGCGGGAGCGGCGGTTCTGCAAGGGCGGAGCGCGGGGGACGGGAGGGGCTCCGCCGCGGAGCGTCTGCCGGCGGCGCCGGGACAGGTTGGTTGTGCCGGGCCGGGCCGGGCCGGGCCGGGCCCGGCGGCCCCCGGCGCTGTGGGGGTCGGGGCCGGAGCAGCAGGGCGGGGTTGGGGCGGGGGGACCGCGGCCTGCTGCGGGTCAGGGCTGGCCTCGCCCCTTGCCAGGGGGCCCGCGGCGGCGGGGAGAGCATCTCCTGTCGCGGCTGCTTACGTGCTGTCCCCCAGGCTTCATTCCCCACCGCCCGGCTGCGAACCCGGCATTAATCCCGGGCCTGTGACCCGTGCGCCCTGGGATTAAACCCCGCTGGGGTTACGGAGGTGGGTGTCGTTTGTTCGCTAATAGGCACGGCAGAGGAGTCCGTTCTCTAAATAGAGTAAAGGTCTCAAAAAACCCAAATAAAACAGTGTCGGCAGGCCAGCGCTGGTAGATGCCACAGAAATCACAGCTGGTCTCTGTGGAGAATCTCCTTACGCTGCGGGGCCTCGAAAGAGGGAAAATACAGAAATGTGCAGTTTTCTCACTTAGTTTTAACTGTGCTTGTTGCATAGTTTCAGTAAGGAAGACGTCTTAATTTAGGTAAACCTAGGTAAACCTTTAGACTTCTAGGTTTTAGTTATGAGGGAGATGAAAACACAGCAGTGAAATGGTTCATTGTGTCAGAGTGCTTGTAGTGTTGGGGACAGTGCACATAAAATGACTTTTTAATTTGCTTTATCGCAGAGACTTTGGATTGCAGTTCTCTAGCACAGAGTAAAAACTGGCTGACACCATCACTTGAACTCCGTGTGCTTGACAGAGAACTGTTACGATGGGAAATAGTGCACTAAAAGCCCACCTGGAGACAGCACAGAAAACTGGTGTGTTTCAGCTAACAGGAAAGGGACTTACTGAGGTAATGTACTGGGAGGGGAAACATGGCTGTTTGTGTGTATGACTGATACTTTTGGAGAGAAATTCCCAGTTGTTGTTGTAATGCACTTGCATACATGTATTTCTTATAAGCGGTCATGAAAAATATTTCAAGTTGTTTTTTTTTTCCCATTTTTGCTTGCCTTGTCTTCTGATTGAAGATTTATCTGTCAGGGCACTTGTATGAGCCTATGCTTTACAGTGCAAATATGTTCAAGAAATACCAGTTATGATGTTGTGCTTTTAGGAAATGGCTTTAAACTTGAGGGGGAAAATACAAATTTTATAACTATATTGTAACTTAGAAAGATCCTCCACAATTTGTCACATTTAGGTGACACTTATGCTGTATTTAGTTGTAACCATATGATTAGTCTGTACAGGCTGTTCATTGGGCTGGCAGCAAGCATCCTGAAAGTTTATTATATTGGAAATTATCTTAACTTAGACTCAACTGCAGAAAAAAAACCCAGAATGTCCTGGAGCCAAAAATAACTCCTTATTACAGTAACTTTCCAAGCCTTTTCTAACATACCTTCTTCCACTGTCCCACCTCCTCTCTTCACTTTTTCTCTGTCAAGCCAAAGGAGGATCAAAACCACTGGCTTATTCACCAGGACTCCTTGATGGTGGTTGTCAGATTTTCATTTTATTCACCTGAGTGCCAAGACTCAGTACCAAAGTGGTACAGCATGTAAATAAGAATAATGAAAATGGTATACATAATTATTTAAAAAGGAAAGCAGGAGAAAAATTTTCACATCATACTCTGCTAAAATACAGAGTTATTAACTGGCTATAGAGTATTTAAAATGACAGGCATGTCTAAGAGGAGCAGGTAAGAGGATGAAAATGTAATATTTTAAATTTTATTTATTTGGATGAAAAACTACTACTTCTTTCTGTTTTCTTTATAACCCTTTTCCCCTCCCCAGATGAAAAAAATATTTTTAAAAATATGTGTTAAATAAATTTGCTAATCACACTGTGGTGATTGGGCATTGTGATACATATGACAGTATGTAACAGTGAGACAATTAAAATGTTAACTGTACAACTTGGAACATTCAAATTTGTATCAACTTTTTAAATGCTGTATCTTTTTCCCCCCAATAGTTTCCTGAAGATCTCCAGAAGCTAACAAGCAACTTAAGGACAATAGATTTGTCGAACAACAAAATAGAGCTCTTGCCACCTCTCATTGGAAAATTTTCCTTTTTGAAGAGCCTTGCTCTAAACAACAACAAACTGAGTATGCCTGCTAATTAATATCTCCACTGATTTTTAAAATAATAACTAATTTTCTCTATCAAAAACTAAATTTAATTATTTAACTCTCACAAGATGTAAATGGGGAGTTTAGTCACCTAAACTGAAATCTTTGGAATTCATGTACAGGATAAAAACCTCTAAATCATAAGTTCTACAAAACTAGTTGTTGCCACTTAGTGTATTATCAATTTTACAATGACACATAAGTACTTAAACCTATAGAGGTTTTGTGCTGTCACTTAACCTGACATGAGTGTTTAACAGTGCCAGATGGTTTAGTACTTGCCTAGAGAACAGGTAATGAAGATGACATGTAGATAGTGTTGCTGGCCATTCAGCTGTTGTTACTGTTTCTGTTAAACAAGCATCCATCATTTTGGAAAAACCACAATGAAGAAACTAGGGGTTTTGTGCATTATGTATTATCTGCCTTTTTGAAAAAACAAAGATAATTTGCAAACCTGATTGACTCTATAGTGCAGCTCAGGAGTGTTAGAGGTTATACACATATGTAGGTGTAAAGAGGGACAAATGGATGCCAGCAGATCTTACCTGGTGATGTTTTTGTGCTGGTATGACACAGCATGAATTATCTCCTAACTTACTTCTATAAGTTGAGTAATACCTTTAAAGGGCAAGGGTGAAGCTGTGAATTTTGTGGTATTTCAAGTGTCATAGAACATGCTGGCAGAAGGTTAGTAAGGACTACTGACAGGTCAAAATCTTCTGAACAATGATTTCAGACTGTGATTTGAAGGTCTGCCTTGTCTGCAGATTATTTTAATACATTTATGGATGATGGTTAAAAAGCACGTGTTGTCTGTGGGCTTAAGTTTCTGTGCAGGGATCTGTGTCTTCACTGGAAATTGGGGAGGAATTCAGTAGTGAGAAATTACTTAATATAGCACTGTTCTCTCTGCAGAAGCTTATTTTAATTAAATGAATATGAATGTTTACTGCTTTTTAGCTCATACGTTTTTCTGTCATTTTTCTCTAGCTGCTTTACCTGAGGAGTTGTGTAAACTGAAAAAACTGGAAACACTACACTTGAATGGCAATCACTTGAGGCAGCTACCGGCTGCATTTGGACAACTTTCAGCTCTCAAAACCCTGAGCCTTTCTGGAAACCAGCTTCGGACTGTGCCTACACAACTCTCTGGTCTTCGCCATTTGGATGTGGTAGATCTTTCAAAAAACCAGATCCAAAATGTCCCTGACACTGTGGGAGAGCTGCAGGCTATCGAACTCAATTTGAATCAGAATCAGGTCTGGTAACTGACATGTTGTGGGAATGTAGATTTAGGACTTAGTATACAGCCTTAGGAACATAAGATGAGACCATCAAAACATTATAGTTAAAAGACATCTCCTGGACACAATGCAAATGAGGAATCATAACTAGATTTTCTGTACCAATACATCCAACTTCCTGATTTGGTGAACAAAAAAATCCTGAATTTAGTCATGCAGAAAATTGTTTGAACAGTTCTTGAGTAGGAACGTGATAAAGAGATGTGTAGGTTGCTTGTCATCGTGAAATAAAAAAAAGTTAGTTTGATTTTTGATAATTTGTTACTTATGCATTGCTTTTAAGTACTTCCTATTAATGTAGTTTATATTTACAATATGGTAGGTGTTCTGTGTAAGTTGGAAACAGATCACTTAATAATCATTGATCACTACCATTTTAATCCTATTTCTCTTTTCATTTCCACAGATTTCCCAGATCTCAGTGCAGATCTCCCACTGTCCACGCCTCAAAGTCTTGCGTCTAGAAGAAAATTGTCTAGAACTCAGCATGCTGCCTCAGAGTATCCTCAGTGATTCCCAGATCTCACTGCTTGCAGTAGAAGGCAACCTCTTTGAAATCAAGAAACTCAGAGAACTGGAAGGTTATGATAAGGTTTGTTTTGTTTTGTGTTTTGTTTCTTGTCTTTATTTAAGAAACTCCTGGTGAAGTCCTTAGTCAGAATACTAAGCATTTATGCTGGTGAATAAAAGCATCAAATAGTCTGTTGGTGGTGTTATTGCTACTGGATTCATAACTAACCTCTGAAAATATCTCCAGGAGTTCTTCAAAGATAACTTCCTTGTAGGATTCAGCATCTTTCATCAGCATCTTTTGAAGGGTAGCTAATTATGACAAGCGTGTTTTCACTTTGATGCAACAAAAATAAGGGATGCTTTGAATGATACAGCATTCGTTAAGTATTTAATATTAGTTCATCCTTAACACTGGAGATCTGACTATTAATCTGAATTGCAGCAAAGGCCAGAAAGGTTTTAGGGGTATCTTTGTTTGAAATTAAAGCTCTAATAGCTATGCCTGGCATATAAAAATGTGCTTTAGATACAGAATGTTTTTGAGTCTGAGAGCAGAAGCTCAGCTGCTTTTAGTAGTAATGAATCCTCTATTAATTTCTGAAAAAATAATAGATTTTTTTTTGTTTTCTTTGTAGTACATGGAACGATTTACAGCTACAAAGAAGAAGTTTGCATGATCACTGTTCTGACCCTTATATTACTAGTAAGAAGACTTAGACTAGAAGCATCTGCTTCACTGACTTGAACCAAGACTGATGAAGGAAATGATCAGAGTACTCATCTTCTAGTAGTCTGAAACAGCCTGTTAAGACCACATTGAATAAACTTGAACTAGAGAATATAGGTATTGAACTGATGAACCTGCCCAGGGGCCAGTTTTGATTTTTGTGCCACAATAGCTTTTAACACAGAACATGTTCTCCTTTGTCAGGGCTTGTTCTTTCACAGAGAAAGGGAACAAGCATTTCAAAGTTGCCAGTTCCCTTTTGTCAGGAAGCTGGCTGTTGATTTGTAAGAGGATTATTTCTTCTGGAAACATTTTTCCATGATAGCACATGGAAGTTCTACCACCAAAGCACTGTAGGTCTTGCAGTAAGCACTGTTCTGCAGAGAACTTTTACAAATAAGGTTTTAGTTTATAACCTGTCTAAGTTGTTTTTTTCCTTAATGAAGCACAAATAGTTGTGGTTAAATTAAATGTTTTATTAACAGCTTCCAGTAAAGAAATTGTGGTTTGAGCATCCTTAGTTTATATTTTACTTTACAGGTTTTCTTTTCCAATAAGCAAGAATTGCACTACAGTCCACTTTTGCTTGAGCTGTATCAAATAAAAATTAGGTTCATCTTCAGTGTATTCAGGAAAAATGTATATTGCTAGAAAATATATTCTTGCACTGACTCCCTGTGTACAGAGCAATGCTGAAGGTTTTAGTCGTCAGCCCACTGCTGCTGCCTTATTACCAAAAGCACCTAGAAAGAACTAAAAATGTATGCAATTATGTAACTTATACTGAAAAGGAAAATGTACTTGTATATTTTAGTAAATTATTTTCAAAAAATCAGTTCAAATTTATTTGGTGTAACTGTTGTCATTTTATTTAGTAGTACTAAGATGTCACTGAAAGCCCTCACTTAGCTACCTGAGTCTGTCAGTTGGTAACAGCTACTCTTCAACATTACACCCATAATTATGATTAGCAGTAAGTGGTTCTTTTAAGAGATGCTCAGAGAGGTATTTATTTCCCTGACCCTGTTGCCATTTTATTTCAATTCTTACATAGTAATACCTAGAAGAAGAGTGTTTTAGGGGACATCAGCTCCTTTTTCAAAGGATGGATGCAATTCATTATTTAACAGGGAACCAGTTGTACTTGAGACTCCCCATTCCAGCTATTATTTAATTAAAAAACCTAGAAGCTTCTTGACAGAAGTATCTGATAGCTGACCATGTTTATGGGACTACCTTGTTTTGCAAGGCATAACCAGGGACGTGCTTTAAGAACACTTATGTCTTACCATGATGCAAGGCCCTGTATATTTAGAAATCTATTTAACTTCATACTAATAGATTCCACAGATTAGTACACGCAGATTGAGTAGTGAATAAAGCCTCCACACTTGTTCTAAATTTTAGCTCCTTCTACTTGATACCTAAATCTAGCTTTTTTTTCCTAGAGCTTTGCTGTGCATGAGACATCAACAGAACAAATTAGCAGATTCCCTTTTTGCATTCACCAAAGAAGGTGAATATCGTCAATATGTACACATCTGGAAATACTGTGCTGCAGTGACATTTTAGTTTTACAATTTTTAACTGAAAATATCTGTGCTCAGAGATGCTCCTTCTCTCATTTAACATGTATTTATCAGGGTTCTTTTCTATTCAACAACAATGTGTAAGAAGATGTGATAGAACTGTTGAAAATTATGGAGTTAGCATTGTTATAAAAAAAATCTTACAATTGTGGGAAGAATTTCAGTAAATCAACATTTCTTTTTTTGTGATCACTAGTACATTTGGAAACATTTCAATTGCTCATTGTTAGTCTCCTTTGCTACCTTGGAGTTATGACAGCTATCAAAGCTTTTTTAGAGCAAAATGGAGAAAGCACTGAGTTAGTCCTAATTAACTAATCTTGTTCCAGAACAGAGGAAGATTTATTTCTGTTGCAAGGAAAAAATAGCTGGCTGATGCCTTGCCTGTTTTAACTCACAGCAGAATAGATACTCACATAGTAGAATGCTGTTCTAGGCATTTCAGGACTCTAGCCTATTAGTAGTTTTATATTAGGACTTCCTGTTTTCCCTTCTCATCACCCCCACCCTGCAACAAATGAAGCTATAAACCAATTTTTTTTTCATGCACAATTACACTTGCAGCTTTTTCATTTTGAAATTACTGAGGTAGAACATTACCCTAGTTAACAATATAAAGAATTTGTGTATTTTTTTTCAGACCTACATCCCCTGCTCTCTAATTTTCCATTGCAGTAAGACACACATTTTGTCCATCTGTTCCACCAGCATTTAGACACTGCATTGCTTCAAGCGCAGCAAAGGTGAATTAGCAACTGCAGGTCATTGTATGGTGTGAACAGTGAGTTGTTTCACCATACAGCCTTCAGAGAGGCAAGTTCTGCAAGTAGCTGTACAAGCAGTGCATGCTGCAGTTCATAGTACAGTTACTGCTCTGCTAAAAAGCTGCCTTTTATCAAGGAATAGACTAGCTTGAATTTACCAATTATTGTCTTTAAAGTGTGGAAAGGGAATGAAATCAGAGGACAGAGTTGAACAAACATTCCAGAAAGGAGATACGGTCAATCAAAACTGAAATTGAAAAATCCAGAAAATTTGAAATGGAGTGACTACAAACAATTGTACTGAGATGAAATTAGGTGTAGGGAAATAGACCAAAACTTGCCAAAATTATTCCCTTTGAAATACCTAAAATTGGGAAAGAAAGGAAAAAAAAAAAAAAAAAGAGAAACAGAAGAATTGAAATTGCAGGAAAAAAACCAATGTGATACCCATAGGACATGTGCTGCCTCCTCATAATAGTGATGTAAGCAGGCTGTTCCTAGTTACTAGTAGGTACTAGATAGGATATTAGAAGTACTTCTTTCAAGCAATTCCCAGGTATGCTAGTCTCTCTTGCAGCTCAGAACTGTTGCAAGTCAACAAAAGTCTCTATTTCCTCCCATACCTCCTTCCCCCTTAAGAGTGTTTTGGGAATCTGAGGCTGTGGCAGGAGAGAAAATAAAATTTTAATTGCCTCACAAGTAAAATTGCATTTGCAGTAGGTTAAATCATTTAATCTGCTGGACTAATTATTTGCTAGGCATCTGCTACCAATATTAACTAGAAAGTTTTAAGTTATTTTACTTTGTTCCTTTATCATCCTGCCATTTATGTCATGGTCTTCCAAAGAAGAGGTGGACACAGTTCATAGTCTGCATTATGCAGGGATCAAAACCAGAGTGTTAAAGATCACAATATTCCTCTCCCAACCACACCTATTCTTTTTTTAACACTGGGATTTCTGTGAAATAAAAATAGATGAGGAACTTCCTAATTGCATAGTAGCAACTAGTTCTGCCAAGTTTTTCAAGGACAGGAAACTAAACAAAGACATTTCTAGATAAAATAGTTTTAAAACACATTCAGTTATAAAAGTATGTATTTTTTGTGCACAATATATAGTTTAACAATCAAAAGCAGAAACTGTAAACCTTCATTCTTAATAGCATTTAGACATACAAAGATGTACAAGTGTCAATTTCATACCATAGATATGGAAATTAAGCATTTGTTCTATAGACAACAGTAAGACATCCAAGAAGCAAACTGTTTTCGACTAACATAAAGGCACCAACTCCTTCACAGATTTGGCTCTTGCTGCATCAGAAAATAGTATTGATACTCAGATAATACTCAAGAGTCTCAGAAATTATTTTGTGTGGTATTCACTGCAATATTACAGTTTTGATATACCAATCACAGCATTTTATCAGCCAGCATGCTCATTTATTGTTAGAGATTAGGCAAGTCAAGGACAAGAACTTGCAACAGCAAGGGAGAAGAACATTCCAATGTTTGGAATGTCCAAATGCTACAGAGCAGGCTTGCAGTGTAAGCAGAATAAGGTAACCACTTCAATCTTCTGTTCAGGAGACAATCATAATTAAATAACATATACTTTTGCTTTCACAACTAGCAGCAAATATTCCTTAAGTTAATCTGAAGTTTTTAAGAAGGGAAAAAGGGCATACAAAGTCCCTGTGCAGGTGGCTGTTCAAAGTTTACTATGCAATGTTCTTAAAAGTACTTCTTTGCTACTGGCATTTTTAAGCACATTATCTTCATCTACTGATAGATAAATGGGTTGGGCAGCTAGTGAGCTTTTGAAATTCATTAGCATGCCAACAATTACCGGAAGCTAGAGAGAAGCCAATCCACACTACTCAAGTATCTAATCCCCTAAAAATGACTTTACCTTATTCACATAAGGCAAACTGCCACTGGCCTATTTTTACATGCAGCTGCCACATTCTTTGGTCAGTTGTTTGGGGTTCTTTTGTTTGGTGGGTTGTTGTGGGGTTTTGTGCGTGTGGTTGTTGGTTTTGGTTCTTTTTTCTTTAACTATCAAGCTATCCTGGGAGCCAACTTAAAATATACTGGTAACACTGACTGTGTTTCTACTAAAAAGAAAATAGAACACTTAAACACCGTCCCGCATTTTGTCAGATTAGTGTCATCTCCGACTCTGGGATTCAATATTAGTGGCTACAGGGCATTTGTGGACTGTCCTTCAAAAAAGCACCCCATAATGCTATTACTTTTAATTATTCGTCCAATCAATTTGGTTTGAAGATTTTTGCCATCCAACACTGAGTATCACAGGTCAGTCCAAAGCATCATTTTCAACTTTAAAACAGGCATAATATATTGCTGGGTGGAGTTAAAATAATCTAAGTCACTTAGAATTTAATTATTATCAAGATTTCAAGAAAATCTTTTTATATTACAGTAAAACCAAACTGGTTTTCTTCACAGGAGAGTGGTTTACTTCACCTGGTAAGAAACTCCTCTATTCTGCAACAGAGTAAGAACATTTTATTTGCAAGCAACTTGGATATATAATATTTCCAATTGCCAGTCCCAAAGTCTGCAATAATAAACCAGTCAGGAATCTATTTAGAACTAGTTTATTTTGCACTAGCATACAGTTCATAAATAGCTACTGCTTCCTCCAGACTTGTGACAAAGAAGTTTCACAATAAGCTTCTCTGGTTTTGGTAGGTTTTAGAAGCACCCCCAAAGTCACTGTTGAGAGCAAACTCTGCACCAGATCTCAACCATTATTTTGCACTGGAGAAAGGTATAATCTGAACTCCAGTGAAAACTGGCCAAAAAAGAATAAGATATGGGATGCAAGCAAACTGCATGCTTTTCTACTCTGTTTCTTCCAGTTCAGATGCCTCATTCAAACACTTTAAAGTTAGCTTTTAGATGAGGGGTGTAAAATTTTCCATCAAATAAATACCTTAGGGAGACAGTTTTATCTTCTTGGGTGCACGGGGCTTAGATCAGATGTGTATATACACACAACAAATACTATCAGAACAATGCAGCATGATTAGTCATGGCCTCCAAACTGATGTCAATTTACAATAAAGAAATGGAAACATGTATATCCCTCTGGCTACCATTACCTTAAAGTTCATGTGGTTAGGAAGTGTTTTAAAGCCCTCAACCCACAAGCTGTAAGTAATGGGCCTCTTCAATTCTGTGATCCACAAATTCAACTCCAAACCAATCATGTGGATTGGATTGTAAAACTATGGTTAGATGCTAGAGATACAAATCAGACAACGTTCACCTAGTCCCTATTTTAGTGAAGACACTCAACTTATGAGGTATTTCAAACAGTGCAAAGTGCCCTCTCCAACTTTCCACAACTGTGAATTCAGCTTACCCTGCTTGTTCAACTTAAATTAAGGACTGAATCTCCAGTGCAGGGGAAAGAAAAAAAAACCAAAACAAAAAAAACGTGGGAAGAGGAATCAAACATGCAAGAAGATTCTCAAAGCCCTAACACTTTTAGCCCTGAGCAGTTTAAAGGAAGTGAAGGCAGATGAGTAGAAGGAAGTTGGCTGCTTTCTTGGAGTCAAGGCCATGTTTACATGAAGCAATGAAAGAAAACTAATCCCTACAGAAGGGGTACTGCTTCATTTGTCCCAGCCCCTCTTATTTCAGAATAGAAGTTTCACAGATCCATGAATATGGTGGCTTGCAGCTGGAGAGGCTGTCATTGAAAAATGACAGCAGGCTTTAATTTTCAATTAGTTTCTTGGCTCTGATGTTTGCTTGCTCAATGCGTTCCCTGTTTGTATCGGCCTGAAAGAGAGAAATTCACAGGTTATTTGCAGACTGGATGCAAAACAATTTAAAAATTCAAACTGACATGAACATCTGAATCACAAGGTATCATCATTGTGGTAGAGAGAAGGGGAGCATGGATGCATGGATGCTGTATGCTGGAAGTAATTTTTTCCCCCTAGACAGCATATGCTGTCAATATTGGCAAAAAAAAAACAAGAAAAAATTTTTTTACTCTTTATCTGACTTTCAAAACACAGCAGCTTGCCTTAGCTGGTCAGAAAGCATGTTAACAAAACAAGGGAATAAAAATTCTCTCACAGTGTTTAGACATCTTACGAACCTCTACAGAGCAACAAGATTGCTCTGAACTAGAAGTAATAGTCAAAACTAGGCCTATGGGCATGAAGTAAGATTTATTTTGCTTAACGCAAATCCATAGTTTTCATTCGCATCCCCTCCAATGTACTAGTGCTTTAACAATATGGTATTTAAAAACAAGCTTTAGATTTTATTATTGTTTAAAGCATCAAAAGTCAGGTCACAGTATCTACGTTGAACAAATGTCAAAATATAGTTTTACTGAAAGGTATGATAAGGAGTTAGTAAGTAATTCCCCAGTTATGCAGTGTGCTGTGGGCAATGTGCAGGAAGTGTCATATGCACAAAACCAGCCTCTGCCCTCACCTCAACCTGTGCCAAGTATTAGCCATTTCACACCCATGTCTTGAAATGGGCTGGGCAAAGCACACTTGCAGTTCAAGTCCTAACCTCCCATTCCCTCCTTCCTGCCTTTCAGGTCAAGGGGAGGGGAGGGACAAAAGCCTACTATAGAAAAGGGAGACTCTAATCTGTTAGCAACACTTTGGAAACACTAATCTTGTTACTAGATCTTCTTCTAAGAAAAATCCAGTAATGTAAGTTTCATTATGGGTTTCTTCAGACTAGGAGTCTTGCATAATAATACCAAAAGTCACCCAGTCAAGTCTGTTTCCCAGGTGAGTCAGAATTCTTAAAAAAATAGAAGAATCAATTATATTCTGAAGTTAAGCTTCGTACTGCTCTTTGTTTCTTTACATGATATTGTTTGGAGATTTACAGACAACATTTGGTTTGGTTTCCATACTGTTCACTACATTTAAGAAGTTATCAGCATAGAAGGATTAATTTAAATATCCTGAGACAAGTTGCCAGTCTCAAAGCCAAGAATTGAACTTTCATTATTATTCTGGTCTGCAAAGCAATTCTAACTTGTATACACTGTATTTTAATAATTAGCAAGACTTGATCAGCGAGATTTATTCAAATTGCTATACCAAAAAAGCATCAGGCCAAAAGAGATGCTTGAATTTACTGGAAACACTATAACTAAAAACAGTAATTCCCACTTGCAGTTTATTTGACCAGGCAGTTTTCAGTCTGTTTTATAAGTTATAAGAATTTCACACCTCATTTTAAACTCCAAGAAATTTTCTAGTGTACTTCAAACTGTCTGACTTTTTTAACATGGTAATCAGATGTGCAGTTTCAGGGAACAGTTAAGTTATCCTCCATATAATCATGTTGATTTGCCTTATCAATACTAAATTACTAGACAAAATTGAGCTGCTGACACAGGTGCAACCAGCATTTTTGTCAAACCAGAGGAATTCTGTTCCTCTTGCTTTTAACCCTACTGCAACATTGCAGTGAAATTTTTAAAATCCCATTTTGTCTTAATACTATAATTACACAGTAATCAATATTCACTTCTACTTTTGAAATCTTTAATATATGCTATTCATTAAAGGTTTTTTTTTTTTCCTTTCCTCAACCAGGATGCCTTAAAATAACTTCTACTCATTTCAGAATATGGACATTTCTAAAATAGACTTAGCATTCTCATTAAGCTGCCCTTTGAAAGAAACCTCTCCAAAACATATTTATATTTGGTTAATCTGTTTGGAGAAAATAACACTTAAGTAATAAAATTCTATATAAAAAAGGAAGTTACAATAACTAACTTAATGTGCAGACCATTTCCCGTGCACCTACAAACTCCATTATTCCAAAGTCTCCCCAGGTCCAATATTAATTTGTCCACAAGAATTAGGGCAATGACTAACTTGTGTTTTACTTTACATTCATTATAGTGACTTTCTAGGAATTCCAGAAAACCTTTGCTATTGTTAAAAATACCTATTCCCTACCACAAGAAAAAAATTTCCTGCAATCCACAATCCCCCAGGTATAACTCCAGTGAATGTTTGTACTTTTGATCCCATGAAGTTTATTAATTTTCAGAGTAAGTAGTAATCTGTGTTGTATATTTAGGTTTCCTGGCACTCAAGCATTTGAATTTTAAGCTATATACCCTATATGTATCAAGGTGTATCTCTCGTTCAATCACTGCAACCTAGAGGATGGCATAACCTTACTACATATTTGCTGCAAATACAGTGAGCACATTCCTAATAACCTCTGAGTTACAACCTTTGAATTGAGAGCAGAGAACACCTTTGACATTTACCTTTATATTTATCCGGTCTATTTGCTTATTCTGGGCATCAATCTCATTGCCCATATCCAAAGCCATGTTTTTCAAATTCCCAAGAATGTTTCCAACTTGAGCAAGATTTTCATCCATTTCATCTTCTCTGGCATCATTGGTTATCCTGTTCAAATAATTAAGACCATGTTTCAAGAATCAAGAACTTGCTTTTATCTAGCATAGATTTACTATAGTAGAACTTGACTGTTGCACTATGCATTCAAACTAAGGTATGTTTTTCCCCTTTTTAAAACTCCCTGTATTTCAAGCAAGCATTCACCAAAAAAAGAGTGCTAAGCTAGCCACTGCTACAAAAATAGCCTTAAAAATTAAAATAGTTACCTGAAGTTTAAGATGTGAGCTTCTCTCGAATATACTTTATGACAGTAATAGACCTTGATATTTTTAAGTCCCCTCAGTAACTGAATACTAAGCCTTATAATTCTCACATCCAGAAACAGACTGACCATACCACCGCTACACTAAAAAAAAAGTGTAGGATGAGCACTACAATACTGAAGGTGTTTCTATTCTCTCTAAGACACAACAATTCCTCCAAACAAAAGTAAAATTTTCTATTTAGCAACTTGACCTAAAATGCATCTGAAATAAGCGGATAACTAGTAACAGGATTTGTGCATTTGAGATTGAGGAATATGAACTAGTAAACCTTGTAATATATCCACCACTTGGTCTTCCAGAAGTCTGAGGCTGCTGCTGATTTATACTTCTTGGTTGCATGGATATCACATGATCTGCTGAGTTCTCTGTTCCATCTCCCCAGGTTGCTCTGTATGCTTTGCTGGCCTCAAAGTTCTTTGCCCTACACCATAAAAATAAAAAATCTGAACCACTACATCAGAAATATGGCTTCCTGACTGAAATTCAGTATTAATCCAGAATTTTCAGAACCATTTGTCTTGTGCCCTAAAGAGATTACATTTTGTACAGCTAAAACTTTGTCTATATAATACAAGTTCTTGTATCTTGATAGTACAAACACAACTGAGTTACTCTAAGGATAGTAATTACTTTAGTCTTAAGCTTTAACAAAAGAACAGTAATTTGCTTAAAGCAATACTTTATCAGAGGACAGAAGCTTATGACAGTCACAGGAAAGCTTACCCTGTCATAAAATAGACTTGCACTTATAACAGGAATTATTCTAGAGACAAGATTAGTTACCTTCCAGGAAGAAATGAGGATGAATGCAAAAACTCCCTCAAACAAACAAGAAAACCGTTAATTGCTACTATTTTTTTAATCAAATATTAAAAAAAAATACTTGGCAACAGAAGTTAATGTTTCTCATGTTAACTTTGATTATGAACAAACAGTAATCATGTTTAAGTAGCTCTTTCATTCTGCAACTTAATTGTATTAACTCCATTAAATCAATAAACCACTTACCATTATACTTTTTCCATGTAATTCATAGGAGAAAAAAAAAATAAAGAAAGCATACTGACACAAAGCAATCTCAAGAATCACAGAACTACAAAAGCATGAGGGAAAGAAAACCTAACAAAATAAACTTATCTAAATTGAGGTCTGTTCTCATGAATCATGACAAACTTATTTTGAGAATATTCTCACATTCACATTGCTTTGTGGCATTTTCAGGTTTAAACTAGATAATCCAGACACTGCCATTTTTCTGCTTCTTTAGACACCTCTGAAGGGAAATCTGTAGTGTCTCAATACATCTAACTTTGCAATGACAGGCAGTCAATTTCTAGAAATATGGTGCCTTTCAGTAACCTGGATGTTACATGTTTGAAGAGTTGTGAAATTAGCTGTAATGAACAAATATTCCCCTTCATTCTATTGGTGTTTATGTATTCAAGATGGGATATTACTTCTTGTAGGATCTGACCTATGAGACATAATCTAGAATGAATATATTGAGGGGAAAAATAGAATAATTTATCCATTAATAATGGAAATATTGCACCCAAAATACCCTGAAGAAACCTAAACTAGTCAATTCTAGCTCCTTGTACACACACAGGCCTAAAGATCTCTACATTTACTGCAACTAGATTGAGCATTATATTTTAATCTCATTTATACTAAAGCCATAACCAGAAGAGATCTTTGTATGATTTGCTTCTGGAGGATCAAAGTCTTAGGTGCCAGAGGCAACTGTGAGGACTTTATTAACAAAAAAGAAGTGGCCTGAAGACTAGTTGCACCTGTCAAGTAGACAGCCAGAAAGAATTATTGTTCAAAATATACACAGTTAAGAAGAAAAGTTCTCACCAGCTGCTTTTAAGAGCTGTTTTTCAAATTACTATACATTCACATTTCTCAAGTTTCATTTCTGCAAAACTAAGGCAATTTACACAACCTGTCAAACCAGCAATGGCTCAAGCAGCTGCTCACCATTTCCACAGCTAATAATACTCTGTAGTAATGGACGTTTTCTATTCATGTCAGTATTACAAAACATCACAATCACAAGGAGAACCACATGCAGACAGACATCATGCACATGCAAGCACAAATGCAACAAACATCACTTCAGACAGCTGGTTAAATATGCATCTGCACTACTAACACTGACCTTGTCCTAAAATCCACTTTCACCAGTTTAAGTCAATACAGCTTCTTATCCTAGTCTTCATTTTTAGAAAGCAAGCACCAGTGTTAGGAGAGAATGGAAAAGAAAGTAGTAAAGATCAACAAAAAGGTAAATTGTTAATAGTACATAGATTGTATAACAGAACTGCCAATATTTTTTGCTTTCACAAAGCTTTTATAAATAAATTAAACCTAGGAGAAATTTTACAAAACCCCCAATAACTCAGCAAGTGTTCTGATTTAGCTTATTTAGCTTTATGCTTTTATGAAAAATATGAAAAGCTGTGGAGGTAACTGGCTGACAAATAAATCTGACATTGAAAAAAGGGTTGGTGTACCAGTAGATATATGAAAGACACTCACTCTTTCTTTGCTGCCCTCTACTTGCCCATTTTTTTCTGTATATTACTGTCCAGTTTGGTACACAACTGTTTCTGTCCTTATTATCTGTGTACTTGGAGTGCCACAAGAGTTCACAGATTCTGAGGTTGCTCAGTGTCAATAAGCTGCTTAGCTTCAATGAAATAAGACTATCAACTACAGAAAACAAAGACTGAGTGTGTCAAAATGCTCAAAGTCTACCAGCTTGAGCCAACTAATATAGAACAGTAAGCACACCTATCCAGAAGTCAGGACATCTGCATTTTCAGGGACTAAAGCACTAAGACTTTCAGCCTTAGAAGTCACATTCATATCTATCCTAAATGACTCTTAAAGTACTATTCTGTTGGTTAAGTAGACTCAGCTACTCCAAGGAATTTTCACCTAAACTTCTGCTACTTCTCCATTGAATGATTTTGCTCATGCTAAAGAGCAAAAACCAACAAATGCACACACTATTCACTTCAGTCACCATGCTCAATTTATGCTTCCTTCATTTGGAAGAGCTATGATCACATGCAATTAACACAAACAATTTGGTAATTTACTGCTTAAAGCTAAAGCTAGGACACAATCAAAAATAATTCTGACATTGTTCAGGCTGTTTACTTGTTTAAAAGTACAAATCAAGTGCCATACTAAAGATTAGATTACTCAACTGTCTTAGATATGGCAGCCTTAACACTGATGTTATAAAGGTACTGTGAAGCAGGTCTGCAAGAATTTATGTAGTTACTAGTGAAAAGATTAAAGCTTTAACACCAGTGTCTGCTCTGTTCTCCTATTCTCACCTTCCCTAAAGCATGAATAAGTTGTCTTGCTTTTAAATAGTACAAAAGTATTGTTGTGAAGAAATGATTTTTGGAATCAAATTTCTAACACACAGACACATATAGCTATTTGTAGTCCAGTTTGGTCTCATCTGCATGGACATTGATAGTCCGATACTAAATAGAAGCCTTAAAGAGATTAGGACACAACTGTGCAGGATGCTACATTTACAGTAAAAGGGGCACAATGTATGGTTAGATACAAGTAAGCTTCAGTTACTCTCATACAATTTTAAAAGGATGCAGGTCTGCAAACCAAAGCAATCAACCTTGGTAGAGATTCAGCGTTTTTTAATTAGCTCTTTTATTAGTTAATATTTCCTCATACAGTAGATATTGGGAATATTCTAGACTCCAGACCCAAGTACCAATATAACTGACCTGTTACAAGGACAGACACAGAGCCCACAACATTTGTTGAGCTCTGTCAGTGTCTTCTCAGCTTCTCTCATATCCTTATTTATCTGGTCCATACCTTCTTCTATACGATTTAGTTGTTCTAGAAGAGAAACAAGTAACCTGACTAAATATGGATTGGGGGAGGTGGGGAAAGTTAACATTTCTTTATAGCAGGAACAAGTTTCAGTTCTATCTTTATATGAAGATTGACTTTTTTCTTTCCTGCCTTCTAGGATTTTTTTTTTTTAAGAAAGACATTCAATGAGAGATTTTAGTTACTATTTTGCAAATATCTTCCCCATCTGTACTGCAGCATTTCTGTTACTACTTTTTGAATAAATGCAGCTAGTTACATTCATGCCGTAGTGGAAAAAAGCCAGCTTCTGTAGCAGAGCTGTATTACATTGTAACTATTATTACCTCTCAACTACTTTAAAACCTCTTTTAAATACTACTCTTTCAAATAAGCCTTTAATTTCAGCAACAACTCTTCTATGATTGTTCTTTTCTTACACTCATTACATTCTAATACTGTTTTTTAGTGTTAGGGAAGAACTTACCTCCTTGCTCATCCAGCATAGTAATAGTTTTGATGCCAACATCCTGGGACTGCAGAAAGAAATTTAGCCGCAGATATAAAATGAGACTGCAGTGCAAAATCAGAAGGTCTGCACAGTAACTTTGATAATCCAACCAAGTTGATAATAAAACACTATACTTGAAATAACTTCTGTAGTAAAGCTATTAGAAGTCTCAAATTACAAGCCAAGTTAGGCTGATAAGCACCTTACCTGTTACACTATCTCAATTAGGGTAGTTTTTACGGCATTTTTGTTAGGTTTTTCTTACATTATAACAAGATGATAAAACTTTTGTAATACTCAGATTGAACTGTGACAATGTCTAGCTAGAAAGTAAACCTAGCTGTGCTTCATTTTGAGAACTAGCATTTGGTTCATTCATCCCTACATCCTTCAAAAGGGCTTTACAAGGCCTTTGGTCCTAGGAGCCAGAATGAAAGCAAGCAAAACAAAGCCTGCAAAATAATTTCTAAGAATTTAGCAGTGAGGAATATACTACAGCAGAGCTCTTTGCTGGCTCAGTCTTGAATCTAGCACGCAAGTTGCATCCATGCTTTACTGTAAACTGGCAGCATAGAATCAATCAGCAAACTATGACACCAAGAGAAATTATGTTGGCTCATGACATGTACTTAACACTTGTGTGTGAAGCATTCATCAGGCCACAGTGATTCAAATTCCTCACTGATAACAGCAGCATCTTCAGCAAGCCAGAACTGTGCAGAGGAGTAGATTCCTCACACAGCTTCACTTTGATAAACCCAAAATACAGATTTGATTCAAATCATGGAAAAGGGTGTTAAGAGTTTTCTTATCAGTTAAAACTGATGAACAGATTGTAAGAAGATGTATGCAGAATTACTTGTTTGAACCAAGAGCAGTCATACTCTACTACCCCATCCAGCTGAGCCCTACTGTCCTCAGCAGCAAAACATTTCCACAATGTTCATGGACAAGTGAGCTGAAATACAGATGAAAGATGTCATGAATGCAAATTTTGCAGCAGCCAAAGACACAACTGACCATCAGAAGACTTTTTACAACTAATCTGTAGCATTTGGAGATCAGATCCTTTTGCTTAAAACAGGCAAAAAGGATATTGATTCTTCTGTAATCTGACAGAATGTGAAAATCATGAAGGTTATGTCATTCTAATGCTACTACAGAATTAAAGCAGCAACTTCTAATGATGAAGTGTGTGTGTCTTGTGAAAGACAAAAAACTGTTTAAAATTACAGTCTTTATACTTTTTATACTTAATGCTACTTTTTATACTTAATAAACCCAAAGAATTCAAAAACTTTTTCTTACCTCAATGGCCAAGCCAAGAATCCTCCTTGTGCTTTCCAAAGACTAGAAAGAGAATTTTAAAATGAGTGCATTAATTACTTATATATACATCAGTGTCTGAAAGTCTTCTCTGCCAGTTCATTGTAGTAAGGCAATACTATACAAAAGGTTCATCACCTCGTTATATTTAATACATGCCACAACATGCTCATAGTGGCAGCACATTAGTTTTTCTTGGTTTTTAGTCCTTGCTTTTATTTTTCTTATCCCATTGGAAAGTCTTATCAAAGATAACATATTCAAATGAGTTTTAGTCAAATAAGAAAGACAAGAAGTATCAATATGATTAACAATGCTGTAGGTAACCAAATTCTATCATACCAGTAATCAGGACTGAGTGATCAGTACTCAGTTAAGTGACTTTAAAATTAATTCTTATTTTTTAGGAGTAGTCTTCACTCCAGTATTCACCAACTAAAGTGAAAATTTAAAACTTCAGCTATAACCTTGCAGAATCATTATCCTGTCTTTGTTTTTAAAAAGTATTCTAATCTTGTCAGACAAATACTGTAATCCCAGATGTCTTCCTATAATATTTACCTCATCAGTGACCTGGTTGGCCCTCAGCTGAATTTCTTCAGGTGATAGCTCATCCATGATGAGGAAATACTACTTGTAAGTAATCACGTTAAAGAGAACCTTCCCCCTGTAATAACAGATACCAAGTAAGCATCAGAATTACCCTTTCATCAGTATTTTGAGTTGAAAGTAGAAGACAATTCAAAGAATAAGAGCCTATACATTTCATTCTGCATAGTAAAACATCTCATTAGGACTAGAAGACACTAAAATAATTATTCATCTGATATGACCTAACTGAGGTGCTAAAAGACTTATAGGAACAATCAGTATATGAAGCAGTTTTCTTCCCAAGATTTGGCTTCCTAAACATTTTTGAAAAAATTCTATGGTTAGTTAGGTAAAACCAGGAAATAAGGTCTTAAAATAATAAACTTCTCCATGCTGGAAAAACACATTAGTTTGCCCAGTAATAAATAAATAGAAATAAATTAAGACATTTAAGTTATTAGTATAAAGTTTAAGTGTTCTTTCCATTGCAGAATTTCAATAGCCAGAAAAAGGGGAAACATTTTCACAGACAAAACACCACCTCAAATGACCCCAAGTAACACTCTAGAAATGGTTGTTATTGTATGCTGAATTCCTCAAATGCAAAAGGATCCACAAAGGTTTTAACTGGTATGTCAGCAACTGTAGCAAACATTTTCTAATCTACCTTTCCCATAATAAGCACAGGGTCGTAACTGAAGTCCCAAAACACCATGATGTACCTTTTGCTAAAACCAGAAGATATATATTTTGCCTAAAATACAAGATGAATTAGCAATCCCATCAATAAATGTATTCCTATCAGAGACAGGTTTTTCAGGGCTAAGAGTCTGCATTTTTGTTGGAGGAATGGTAATAAAGCCAGCACTCCCAGCAATGGGAAAACAGAACTCATAGGCTATACAAAAATATAATAAAATAGCACATAAGCTGAGAAATAAGGATATTTTTCCTTCCAAATTTTTTCCCCTTAATTTTCATCTAATCCTTGATCTTTCACATGAGTAGCTTGCAATTAAGTTCATGTTACTCACAGATATAATTCCAAACATCCTGCTTGACTTGACTCATTTTCCTTTACAAGATCAGTGTTTTAGAATATATAACATAAGTAATTGCTCCTAGGAGGGTAAATTTATGCAGATTTGTCCAGCTGTTACCCCACAGCTCTTCACAGGAAGTGTGCATAACTCTGATGGTGAACTGAAATCAAGACACCTAAATCCCTTACAGCTGAAGTTCGAGATTTAAAGACTATTTCAGCAGGTTTCTTCTTCAGCACCTAGCATGGCCCAAGACTATGGCTCTAGGAGATTTCTCTAAAGCAGATGTCAATGCAAGTTAGTTTTTGATATCATTCAAAAAAATGATATCACACAAGGCCTCTAAATAACTGTTTTCAGTAGTCCAATTTCAGTGTATAATCAGTGAATTATCTTTTCATTCACAGACTCAAGCTCCTTTCATAAGGTTTATCTGAGACAGTCCCAGCTTTGAATTTGGGAATGCCCTTCAAGCTGATTTGCACACCTAAGGACCAGTAAACCTGGGACAGGGAGGAAAGTACCTATTTTCACTGAATTAGATTAAGCAACATCTCTGGGCAACCTGTTCTGGTGCTCAGTCACTTGCACAGTAAAGAAGCTTTTTCAGGTGGAAGTTCCTGTGCATCAGTTTCTGCCCTTTGCCTCTTGTCCTGTTGCTCGACATCACTGCACAGAGCCTGGCTCCATCCTCTGACACCCTCTTTTGAGACATTGGTAGACACTGATGAGGTCCCCTCTCAGTTGTCTCTTCTCAAGGCTGAGCAGGCCCAGCCTCCTCAGCCTTTCCTCGTAAGAGAGATGCTCCAGTCTTTTAATTATCTTTGTAGCCCTTTGCTGGCCCCACTCCAGGAGCTCCATGTCTCTCTTGTACTGAGGAGCCCAGAACTGGACACAGCACTCCAGATATGCCCTCACCAGGGCTGAGCAGAGGGGCAGGATCACCTCCCTGGCCCTGCTGGCAATGCTCTTCCTGGTGAACTCCAGGTTCCCACTGCCCCTCTTGGCCACAAGGGCACTGCTGGCTCAGTTGTTGCCCACCAGAACCCCCAGATCCCTCCTGGCAGAGCTGCTCTCCAGCAGGTCAGCCCCCAGCCTGTGCTGGTGCCTGGGGTTATTCTTCCCAGGTGCAGGACCCTGAATTTGCCCTGGCTGGATTTCAGACAGTTCTTCCCTGCCCACCTCTCTAGCCTGTTGAGGTCCTTCTCAAGGGCTGCACAGCCCTCTGGGGTATCAGCCACTCCTCCCAGCTTTGTGTCATCAGCAAACCAGTTCCAACAGCTGACAGACAGGCTTTGCGTTCCCCTAGCTTGCTCACATCTTCCTGAGAAGCTCCAGTGCCAGCCAGCAAGAAGTTCGATAGAAATGCACAGCATTCCACTCACTTTTGCCCTAAATTAATAGTATTTGGTCTTGAAACTGTTTATAACTTGACCTAACAATAAAGAAATACAGCTTCAAGATGTGGAGGAAAAAGCCTTCCAAGACAGTGGGGAAAAAAGGTTACTTCCAGGATTCTTCAAAGCTGAGTTATGCACTTGCTTATCTTCTGATGCTTATATTTGGACACCTGTAGTGCTTTGCCTCTTGTGAGATGAAATCATAATTTAAAGTGATGGCTCATATAATTGCAGGGATAAATTACCTGTGTGAGCAAAACCATTCAGAACACCTGGTTAAGAGAAGTGTTCTGACAACCTTTTATCATAGATAAAGGGTTCAGCTATTTGCTGAATTTTTCTGATAATTTCTTGAGGTCTTATGTCACTGAAAAGTGACAGAGCACTTTTTTCTTTCTTTCTCTAGACTTTCTGGCAAGCTTATGCACCTTCACTTTTCAGACATTGCCATTAGAGTATGTAAAACAAGACATATCAAGATTTCCTTATTAAGGCAGGCATAAGAAAGCATGCTCTTCAAATCAGTGATTATAACATCTGTTTAAAGTTGAATATCCAAGCCAAATGCATTAGACTCAAAAAACCCATAGTTCTATTCCCCTTAGTTTGCAGCATTGCTTTTGTAAGCACAGACACAACCTATACAGTAGCTCTGCAGTGGCAATTAGTGTCTTAAGGCAGAAGAGAAAAACACATTCTGTAGGGACTAAAAATTTCCCACCAGAAAGCAGTTTAAAAACATTAAATAAAGTACACAACACTAATTTAAAACAAACAAAACATTTCCAAAATAGGCTGTTTCTGAAGATGTAAATACACACACAATAGTTGCAGGCCTAAGTGGAATAGCTGAAGATAGCAGGTGCCTTTCATGCAAGATACCTCAAAAGAAATTTTAACAGTCCAGATGAGGCCATTTGTATTGAAGCAACTCAGCTGTTCCAACAGAACACAGTATACATGCATACCGAAAGGATACTCGTTTACCCGTCTTTCTGCCTAAGAATCATGAAGATCCTAGAAACTAGATTCTTTGAGGTATCTCGCTTCAATGTTAATGGCATATGACAAATTACTTATAAGGCACTAAGATTACTCAATAAAGACAAAATATACAGAGAGAAAAAGCTTGATATGGCTATGATAATATTTGTTACAATAATATTTGCTAAGGCAAGCATTTATTTTAACATTGATGCTCAATGTCTATTTTCTTCACTTTCCCTCTCCTACCATTTAAAAAATCCTAGCCACAAAATAACCAAAGTAAAAAAAAAAAAGAAAAATACAGCAGCCTACAAAGGTATTTCATAATTATAACAATATTCTGCTATTTTTAATTTTCTTTCCAGATGGGCAAGCTTTAAACAAGAATCTAAGGTACCTTAAGACAAAGCAGTACTCCTTTAAGGAAGGATGTGATGTCAGCTTTGTTTACTTTCTTTTATCAGTTTTCTGCAGTATTTGCTCAGTTAAACACATTTCAGTTCAACTCCCCTTCTGCCCCTTTCATAGGAAGGCCTGATACCTGCAGAGTATGCAAAACTAAGCTTGCTACAAAAATGTATTTTCTTGAGGTAACCGGGCTCATTAAACTTTTCTACTAGGAAACAGATTACAACACATTCATTACCTTAACTATGACCTTATAAAAAGATTCATTGAGAAACCAAAGCAGCAAGGAAATAAACACACAGCCAGCAAATTTTTACTGATTTTTACTGCCATGCTTTATTTGGGAGATTGTGCAAAATAGAAAGAGTTCTTTGAAATTCCAATTCCAACCTAAAGCTTTAGATCTCTTCACAAGACTACTCCTGTTGGGCTAAGCCATCCTGTAAGTTCATCACCATAATACATATCATAACTATGACACTGCTACCCAAACCAGTTGAGGATGGATTAAGCTTAAATTACTTCTGTCTCCTGGACTAGAGGAAACAAACTTATGTCTGCACAGCCTTGTTTCCACTTACTATCCATTTAGTCATGGCTCCAAAAACCCTGAAAACCTTTCTATTAACTCTCCTATGTGATGTTGTTAGGTTGGAAAGGACTGAAAAGACAAAGCAAAGGTTATTGCAAAATAATGAGGAACATAACGAGCATTTTTGGGGTGATTTTATCATGATTCATTCAAAGCATCACTGGCTTAGAGATCTCGATTTTGTTAATCAACACTCACAGAGCAGCGGAAGCATTTTAGTGGGTTCTTTGTCTAACTTGAAAAAGCTGGAAGGTGACAGACTGATGGGAGCTATGGCTAGGTCTCTATTAGCAGGAAGGTGATCCTGTGAGCCTACAGTGCAAATTTTGGCTTGGGAAAAGCATTGCTCACACTGCCACACTTGTGGTGGATCAGTCCCAAGCACTGAGTTCTGTCCCAACCCCAGCTACTGAACTGGAAGCTAACATCTGCCAAGGCAGAACTTTCATAGTGTGAGAAGAGCAAATTCAGCTTTAGGAACACCCATGGTGACCTGACTGACCATGTCCCCAAGTTTAAATACCAGCTTGTGATCAGAAAGCTATGGAAGTATCACTTCATGCAACAGCAGTTCACTGGCTGGTTTCCTGACAATAGGCACATTAAAAACTCTGGTGGGGAGGTAAAAAAACATTTGAATGGAAAGACCCTCAAGATTAAAGCATTGCTGTATGCAGCCAGCAACAACATAATCATCTCTGCCACCTACCTTCCCAGAGCACACTGTAAAAAATTAACATGAACTCTTTTTTTTTTTTTTTGTTGTCTCTCTCATTGGCCTAAAATACTCCACTGCACCCCTAAGGGTTTTTTCTTGCAAGTGTTTTCATTTTCATTCAGAATTACTTGCCAACTGTAATCCAGCTATTTATACCAACACACTCAGCTTCCAATGCAAACAAGTTTAAAAAGTCATTACAACAGTGACTTTGCACAGCATTTTCAAGGTTTTTTTCAATGCCAGTAATCTTCTGGGACTTATATATATAAAGGCACATTTATATATATATATATATAAGGCACTTCCATGGTAATGAAGGCTATAGTAGGCAAGTTACATGACCTAAATATGCTTTTCTTCAGCACTTAGCTGAGAAGCAATTCTAATGCTTATTTTCTCTAGGAAAAAAGAAAACCTAATTCCTTGCTTTATGACAGTCACAGCATATTAAGGCTGTGCTGTTCAAAGTACTCAAAACCCTTACTGATCTTTATAAATTTAAATTAACTGCAGGGTGTCACAAGGCCTGATAAAGTTCTTGTTCAACTCCAGTTACACTATCCACATCTGGACAGGGAGAGGCTAACAAAAGTGACAAGTTTCCTAAAGTCAGACAGGTCTACTTGCACCAGATCGTATTGTTTTGATTGCTGGCACTTTCACAAACCCACCCTGAATAAGATTTTTGTTCTGCATCTCTGGATGACAAGCAGTAGTTTTGTACCTCTGACAGACTGAATGCCTTTCAGAATTTTGAATGCAATTCAGAAATGGCTATATCCATTACATTTGCTACAGACCATAAATTACTTCTTTATTCACCATCTGAAGGTCCTCTGTTTGCACATATCCCTTTTCCTGTGAAGTTATGCTTCTAATCAATATCACAAACTTCTCTTCCTCCTTCACTGATGACTTGTAAACTGGGGGGAAGAAGGAAATAGCCTATCCAGTGCATCTACAAGTATGATTGAGAAATACATTCTATGCCTTCTTACCACAAAGATAGGAACTAGCTGGTGATACAACCCAGCTGTTGCAGCAACTGACTGGAAGTCAATATCTCATGAGCTGTATTTTTAGCTGTCAGTAAATTGGTGCAGCCTCAGGTGATTGTGGATGCTCTCGGTTCCTTCTCTTGTAAAGGGAGCTGTTGCCTTCCCCAAAAGATGGAAAAGATAATGAAACAATATTCTTAGATATGTGAATGTTAAGTATTAATTTCCTGTGCATGCTTACAAAGATCAAAATTAGACAGTATATTAGACAGCTTTGTGTTTAGTGATGGAGGTTTTTTATTCTCCCAAATTCTTCATATCACTAATACAGAAAACTTGTTTTTTTTAAAACCCTTCCTTAACACAAACAGCTATCCTACTTGCTAGTTGACTGAAATTCAGTCCAGCTAATGCAGGATGGCACAAGGTATCAGCACCAGAATGTATGCCTCCAGATGATTATGTCTACAAGATAAATGAATAAAGCATCTGTGGCCCTGGAGGAAGAGGCCAGGGCCCACGACCAAGACAGTACTCTGCATGCTTCCTGCTTTCCCTTATCAGCTTCCTGAACACACTGCACAGAGGTGATAGCACAAAGAATAGGCACTACCAATGCCACCTCCTCTGTGCAGTGTGTTCAGTTCTACACTCACCTCAACAACTCATTTTTGCCCCTGAAAAAGCCTCATGAAACCTCCTCCAAATCAGAAACTGGTCAATACAAATTCACAGTATTCACTTAATGACAGTAAGAGATTCCATTTCTCCTAAAGACACAAACTACTATATAATAACCTACTTCAAAAACTGCAGAGCAGAGGAGGGCAGGCATATAGACTAGCTACTAGACGGCCAGTAAGCAATTAAGTGCTCAATTAGATCAATCAAGCAAGCAATTGATAACACAAGTGGCTTTTCCTTTGTCCCTAAACACCTTCCTACATAGCTGTTCCCTCTACAGCACAGAATCATGTTTGTTTATGAAGGGGAAATAAAACAACACCCTTAGTTCTAAACACTGAGCATCTAGTACCCTTTCTAAGGGAACAAAAAAAAAAAGTTAGGCAAATAGTTAGAGAAGTTGCATAATAAATTTCCAAAGTTCCTTTAGGTCGTTTACATAGAGTGTCAAGTCATGTGCTGACTTCACATTAAGTGAAACAGAAAGAGAAAAAAGGGAAAAAAAGCGAAAAATAAAGCTGACTCATTAGTATCTTCCCAGAAGGACCAAGGGCATCGAGACGTACAAGTGAAAGAAGCACAAGAAACATTTCGATTCTTATTGTTTACTACATTAACATTACAGCATTTTACAGATTAGTCTGTAAAGGCAGCAGACACAATACATAAACTAAATAAGAAGCAACAAGAGGTGCGTTTTCTCCTGGACGCTATTAACAGCGCAATTCACGGGCTCCCACCAAGCAAACAAAAACCACCTGGACACGGCATTGCCACCGCCTGTAGGGGCGAGCCCACGAGGCCTCCCCGCACACGGGGGGCGGGCGCAGCACACGGCTGAGGCGGGGGCTCGGAGGACCTGGGCCCGGATTCCCGGCCAACCCCTTCCCCCGCACAGCCGATACAGGACGGCAACCGCACAGGGCCAGGCCCGCCTCGCCCCACAGAGGCCCCGGGCAGCCACAGCCCGCCCCGCGCAGGGCGCGACGCGGCACGGAGGAGGACACGGACCGGAACTGACAGCCTGCCGCCTTACCCGGGGCACTGCAAGCTGCCAAAACCCACCCGTCACACACCTACCGGCACCGCCACAGCCGCCGCCGCTCCCTCACGCCGGGCCGGGCCACCCCTTTAAGCTCCCATGTCCCGCCCGTCCCCGCTGCCGAGCGCCGGCCCCCGCGCGTCACCGCCGGCCCCGGAAGCGGCGCCGCCCCGCCCCGCTCATCCACGACTCCCAGTGTGGCGGCGGGAAGGAGGAGCCGCCCCCGGCGCCCTCGCACGGCAGAGGGCGGGAACGCCGGCCTGTGCACACCCAGTGTGCCGCCACGCGGGGGCTGCTGCGCCTACTTCCCTCCCCCTTGAAGTGTGGGGCGTGCGGGGTGTCAGTGCCGGGTGTGCGCTGCCCGTGTGGTGGCCCGCGGTCCGGCCCTGCCGACCGGAGCTGCGGCAGCAAACAGTGCAGTACAGAAGTGGCCCTATTTGTATCGGTGGGGTTTTTCTCCAGTTACTACTAGGACGATGAGTGTCAGCCCCCTTCTGTCACCAGTGGAGAGAAGGAGGGCAGAAAGGGAAAGCTGCTGTTCGTAATCACCGCAATCATCCTTTGCAGCTGAACCGCGCAGCCTTTCCTGAGGTATATTCCTTCTCAGGCGTGGGTAAGTTCTTCTCTGAGGCTGCTGTCAGATCCCGCATCTGCTGTAGGGCTGTAAGCACAGCCGGTAGCTTTCACAGCATTAGGGCCTGCATCAGCTAACGTGCCTCCTAAAGTCCTCTCTTCCAGTGAAACTGCTGCTGGGATCTCAGAGGTGGGTCTTGGTTTTCCTCGTCTCTCTCAGCATCTGGGGATGCTCCAAGTCCCTGTGGACTTTGGCCTCGTGAAAGGTCCCAGTGGAGTAAGGCTTACTGCACAGTGCACAGCCCGCGCCCTTCTCCTGCCCTAAAAATCGCCCCTGGAGCAGATTTCCCAGGCGCAGCCGCCCTGGCCAGCGTGATGTCCACAGCGTCTCGCTGCTGAGGTACCCGCCGTCTGCAGCGTCTGATTTGTAGAGCGGTAACACGTAGCGCTATGCGTGTTTAAAGCGCTGTATTTACACACAACAATAACCTCTATTATCATTATCTGTTGGTAAATGCCCCCAGCTGGCCGGTGCTGGTGCCCTCGCCATTAAGTTGGTTCGCCTGTCGGCTGTCCACGGGCGCCAGGACTGCATTTCCCGGCAGGCTCCGCGGGCACGCAGGCGTGCCCCCCAGCGTGCCGCGCGGCCGCCTTCCCGCCGGCCTATTGGTGGGCTGCGCTGTGCCCCCGCCAAACCGCGCGCGGTCTTGCGGGCTGGGCCCGGTGCGGGCGCCGTGCGGGCAGCCGGTCCCAGGGCGGTGGTGGCCGGGCCTCCTCGGTCCCACAGAGGAATGGGCTGCCGGGCTGCTGCCCTGGAGAGGGGTGCGATCCGTGAGTACGGGGGCTGTACGGAGCAGAGGGCTTGGGGAGAGCTGTGGCAGCGGTGGCGGCCGGGGGCGATGTGGGTTGCTCCGGCTCTGGCGGAGTGGGCGACCTGTGGAGGGCAGCAGGGCGAGCCCGGCCGGGAGGGGCTGCGGCAGCGGGCATCTCGCCTTGGGGCGGGCATGCGCTTCGCTTTGCCTTGTGAGCATTCCCTAATGCTTTGATGCCCTGCTGTAGAACAGCTTCGTTAGGGCGAAGGACTCTGTCCCAGGTGTGTAGCTGCCCTGCTGCCTCTTTATACTTGCCAGAAGTGTTTCTGGGGATGAAGTGTGACTGACTACAGAGTTGCTCAGCTGCCTTCCTCATAAGCAAATATCTAAAAATGTGTTGTAGCGAAAGCATGTATGAGTTTAGTGATAAATATCTGGTAACTTAAAAGGAGTGGGACTGACAGCGTGAAACAAGTCATAATAGTATGATTAAATATGAGGTGTTTGAAAGTAATCATTCATCATTGCACACAGGGTAGTTTAAATCCAAACTTATATTAAGAACTACTCAGGGGTGCATATGAATGTCAATTTGTAAAAGTTTATGAAACATTGGATATAAATGGCATAAATGATTAAAGTTCATGCTTCAGTATACTTCATTGATGGTTATAAAGTTCATGCTTCAGTATACTTTGTTGATGGAGGTTTGGCAATAATCTTCTCATGCAAATAAAAACCTTTCCTTTTCACCTTCCCTTCTACACCTGATGAAGTACAGCTTTAAAGAACAGATAGGTTCTGAGGTGGTGTGTCCTGAGAGAGAAGAGAATTGAGAATTTATGGACTTTGTTTTCAACATGAGTTTCCAGGCTTGCATGTTCAATATCTCTGTTGCTTATTGCTGTTCTTCAGTTATTTGCTACTTCTTTCAGTTAAAATTGAATTACTGCATTTAACATATTGGCTGTTTTGCTGAACTGACAGATCCTGGCCTAAAAAAATCCCCAAACACTTAAACCTTCCAAAAATTTGATTAATAGCTTTGCTGACATTTAGAAGCTTATTCCCATTAGCATTGTAGTATTTGGGATTACTACTGCAGGCTCTAAGGGCCAATGCAATGTGTCTCTTTAACTTTTTACCTTGGAAAATAGATTCCTATCCTGAAGTAGCTCCTGTTAAAAAGAACTGAGTTGTGTTTTGGTTTTTTTTTAAAGTCCTTGCTTGACTTCAGCTGAACTGGCAGTAAAAGGCAGCTGCACTTGCACTACTTTGTGTGTTCCACTAATGACTGATTTTTGTATGTAAAGTTAGCTAAATAGGTGCTATACTCTGGCATTTTCAGTTTGGAACAAGACATCGGTTTTACCCAAATTATGTTTGCATGTTACCTAAGTCCATTTGGTCACTGTGAGCAAACTTCAGGTAGCTTCTATTCCCTATGTTCAAAAATGTCACATATGTGAAGAGATGTCAGCTAAAGACATCTTAATTCCTGCAGGACTGTGAATCCAGTGCAGATTAACAGCAGTCACTATCCTCTAAATGCGTACCTAAATTGTGTACAGAGATACAACTTGTAGTATCCAGGTAAAATGAAATATTTTTCTATCAATTTTCTTTCTACCTTGTCTTGTAAAGAAAAAAGTTAGTAAGATATCCAGAATAAAATTTAAATTTGTTCAGAATCAGATTTAAAATGTTAAAGTTTTTTTTTAACATCTGGTAATCCTCCTCTATGAACTCTGCCACCAGATGGTGTCATAAGATTTGAGGTGTTATCTGACTCAAGCTGATCCTAGCAAAGCAAGAGGATACTATGCCTTACAAGTAACTTCTTTGTTTTTATAAAGTTGTGTTTTATACTTATAATGTAAGGGTTTTTAGTTTCTTTCATCAAGTCCCAGACTATTTTACATTTTGATCCTATTCTGGTAGAGCTGCTGGTGTTCAGCCCTGGGACAAACTACATTACAGAGATTTAATAATGTAGGCAGAGCCCTGTATTTCTATTACCTGGTCATTAATGACTACTATCTTAATATTTGAGATCCTTAACTTGAATTTTCTTGGCATGAAAGCTGTTTATACTGAAGAGTGACTTGAGTACCTTGGTTTGAGTGCTTCAAATCACCCTCCAGTGATTCTTCATACTCTCTAATGACACTATAAATAGAAGACGCCCAATTACTTACTGAATGCTCTCCCTGCTTGCTGTCTTGTGTCTATCCAGATCTTTCTTGGGGAGTCTGAGTTATTTTGACAAGGCTAGGTACCTGTTTCTGTGGAACTGCAGTAGATAGGATATATAGAGTAGTCTGTTTTGATGTGGCTTTTGATCCTTGTTCTTAACTTATTATGAGTGAAAGAGACATCATGTGAATACCTGGGAAGGATATGATGGGCTTAAATAGCCTAGGAAGGGGAAAAGAATGATACAACTTAAAGTTACAGAAATAAGTGTAAAATTAAGTGTTGGGTATTTCTGTCATTCTTACAAGGTTCTGTAAAGTGAAGACCCTTTATAAAGTGCGTCAAGGTTACCAGAATAAGCTGATGTGAATTATTTTGTAAGTCACAGTAATATTTAAATTATTAGACTTTAATATTTAAACCTAAAATTTAATTGGGTTGTTTTTCCCACATCTTGTGGATCACTATGTTGCTTCTTAGTAAGACTTTGTCTCAGTCATTATGAATTGTGTTTGAGGCTGTAGTAGTAGTAGGGATACACAGACAACTCCCTTCTCCTAAGGGTGCTTATAGGGGTGTTAGCTGAAGTACTACATCTGGTTTTGAACAATCCTTTTAAAGTGCTTTGGGCAGTTTGGAAAGGGGAATAGCTATTTTAATAAGTTCAGGAAATGTGATGTTTGAGGAGAACATCTGAAGAAAACAAAACTTGCATATACCTTAAACAAATAGGGAGTATGGGAGAAAACAGAAGCTTTCCAGGTATGTGGATTTTAGGTGTTCTAAGTGATAGCATACAGCAATAATGCTCTACAGTTCTTCATTCCAGCTTGGACAGAATATATTCCTGAATCTTCTGGTGTGTGAAAAGCTCTCATGAGAAAGATAGAAAGAAGGCATTTAGTTTCACTAGAGAGAAATGATCAACTTGATTTACAGCAAGGAAAACTTACTTTGTATATTAGAAAACTATTAGCATTGCTTATGTATAATTTGGTTATGGCTTAAAGTGTATATGTTCTTCTGGTCTGTGCCTGTTCTGAAACTTACATGAAATAAAAACAGAAATCAGTGAAAACTCTGTGTTCCTGCCACGTGTTCTGTGCCTGTGTTAGTCTGTTTAAGATATTTCTCTGTGGTGCCCTTATCTCCTGCGGACTTTCCCTGTATGTTGTAAAAATCCTAGCCATACTTATGAGATAGCACTCAGTTTCTGCTAGATGTTTTCTAAGCCAGGTAGTGAAGTAAATTTTATTGCTTTTAACAGGAGCTTAAAGAACTTTGATCTGTGACTTCTTTCCTGGTTTGATGTCAAAACAGTTGAGCACTTGTCTGCCCAATTATAACATTTACTGTGTAGTGGTGCTGCTTCAGTGCTCAGGGGTCTAGACTACCCTTAGATTGTCACATGGATACAATTAAATCTTGGAAAGCACGGAGAAATTTACTTTAAAAGCTTTACTTCTGGTACAAGTATTTTAACTTCTGGAGTGTAATATAGTTTTCTCCTTTGCCCTGTGAAAATAAGAAACCAACTACAAAGTAGTTTGTACAGTGCCTGACAGTATGCTAGGGGAGCATCATGCTGTTAGTCATGACTTAACTTTAGTAAGTCCTTAAGTTTTTGTTTGTTGCCTGGGTTAGGTTGCACAGATCAGCATCTCAGAAGGAAAGTTAGTGCCTCACACATGTGCCCAGAAGGAGGGTTAAGGTAATTGGTAGAAGTTATGGTCTAGCGGGGACGCATGGTAAATTCATATGCTTGAGGGGCAATGAATCGTGGAAGGGAAGATAATCTATGAACGATGGTGCTTTATTCCATGTAAATTCTGCTGGAGGTGATGAAATTAGAGCACAGGGCTCTGTATTATTACTATTACTATTTTACAGTTCAGCTGATGTGTGTGCAATTGGTTGCTGCAGGAGAGAAGTCACTGAGGCACTAGGAATGACATCTCTGCAAGGAGCTGAGCATGTTGCTGCAGAACATTCTGCACGGTGAATTTGTAGCCTCCTGTTCTCAAGTGTTGAGTTTCCACTGCTCTCTGTAGGGACATGCAGCATTTAGGCAGGCCTTTAGACCGGCCAGTGCTGCTGATCTCTTTGAAGCCTTCTGAGGATTTCTAGGCAGCTGGAATGCCAGGCTGCGCACCCCACTCCATGGCACTTGTGGCTTTATATAGTCAGAGTGTTCAGCCACTAATCTGTAGCAGATTTAATCTTGATGTACATTTTTAATGTATGTTATCTGTTAAGGTTGAATAACTGTGGACAAATGGCTGTTGTAGCAGGAAGTAGTCTAATGCCTAATTTTCTTTGTAGATTATTTTTATTTGTGAGAAGGATTCTCCAAAATCTCTGTAGCAGTCTTTCTTAATTTAATTAAAGCTCTGTGGTGTTTCTAAACTCTGTACAGGTGCAGACTATGGGCAAGTTGTGTTTATATCCCCTAGTTGTAAAACGCATCCCTTCCCTTTAAAACAAACAAATGAAAAATGACCCATTGAACAGTTACATTCTCTCAAAATAGAAAGTTGTTGTAATATTTGTTTCAAAGGCTTTACATTCTGCTCTTAACATGTGTTCTTCTTTTTATATGATGGTGGGGTCTTTTTGGCAAAACCTTATCTTTGCTTTCAGTTTGCTAATTTTTTAGACTAGCTCATCTTCCTACTCAAGTCCCATAAAAAGTAATTTTCTGTGTTATACAGCAAGTTGATGATTTCAAAAGCACAAGGTGTTAAAGCTGATAAAAGCTTGAAGGTTGTTCAAGTTTAAAGTATGTAGAGTTTTTTTAAGAATTCAAATGTGCCTGCATTTATCTAGAGAGAGCTCTGTTTCTGAAGTTTCTTCATGAAGAATGGAAGTTTTGAGATTAAGGAGACCAGTATATGATGAGATGAATAGCAGTGACTACATGGCTCAAAAGATGTCTGATTCTTGCTGATTTTGCATAGTGACTGAGGAAATACTTTTGATTTATCATGTTATTCAAAATACTTTGTAGAAGTTATTTTACAGTAACATTGAAGTACTTAATTAAAGTGATCCACAGTGTTTATAGTTTTAGTAGCATTTGGGAGAAAGCTAAGGGTGATGGGAAGTGGTTTATATCTGTGTAAGCCAGTAAGTCAAGAGGTGATCTGGAAATAGAATGTGTGTCTATGTTCTCCCAGTCCCTGTAACATCTACTGAATCTCTTCATTTCTGAGTCCAAGTCACTGAGGGCTTCTCTCTGTAGAGTTGAAAGTTTCCCTTTTCATAGTGACATCCAATAGCATTTGAATTCTATTAGTATTTTTAGTACTCTGTCATAAGTAATGCCCAGCTGATTGGGCAGTTTGCCGAAAACTCTTCCTGTAATCGTGTATAGTTACTATATGTTTTAATTAGCCAAAACAGGTGTAATGGTAGCTCTGCTGGTGGAAGCGTTTTAATGTTCCGTGCTAACTGGCCTGCTTTTCCTGATTTAAGTCCCATGCTGCTTTCAGCCCAGTGCAGAACGAATTCTCTAAATACTTGGGTAATCTTGAATGAGATTTTGAGCACATGTAGGATATTACTCCGCTGAACTACAAAGTAGTGCCAGTGAAGAATGTTGGGGGTGTACAGAAAATTTTAATGCAAAAGGAAGTGTCTGAAATTGGTGCAAGGATTAGCAGCCTCGCTTTCCATGAGTACTTCCATATTAATTGCATTAAACCAGCTGTACTATGTTGGATAGGCATCTAAACACTTGTCACTTGTGTATGATCATTAATAATCCCTTTAGATCTGTTGCAGCTGCACAGATCTGTGTATAAACAGAATATTGATGATGTGCTACTATACTCACCTAATAACTCACTAGAGAATCAGGAGTCTGCAATATCTTATTTTCTGTCTCTACTCGTATTAGCTTAAACTTTCCTTAACTGCTGTCTCAGTTTAAATATGTTTAAAAACAAGTTATGATCTTTATAAATGCTTTCAAATGAACTTGTTCCAAAAGATAGTGTTTCTATATGCTGACCTTCCATGAAGGTAGGTGCTTTTGCATGGACATTACTGATACCATATAAATTTATATGCAGGCTGGCAAAGTTTTGGATAATCTTATACCTTTGTTGGGGCTTATGTGTCAAAATAAACAGCTGCTACTGATGGTTCATATGTATCAGGTGCCCATGTGATGAAGCTAAAAACTGCATATTTAAACACTATCAGGTATCTCAGGGAGATCAAGAATGGTGATTAGGGAACATGACATGACTGAATCTCCTGTTGTGTTTTAAATGTGTTTGTTTTAGTATGATGATGTGGATTTTTTTTAGGGAGAAAACTCTTTCTCTGTTGTCTAATGTGAAAGTGCTATTGCAGCTCTCAGTTTCATTCCCTTTAGCCATGACAGATGCTGGTACCTTATGTGTAAATGGACATGCAGATCTTTAGGGAAAGAGTTACTTGTCAAAGAACTACGTTTTGGACTTAAAGGGTTGTGGTTTTACTTCCTGATTTTTTTTACAGTTGGACAGAACAACTGAATATCAGAGCTGTTTTAACTCTAGGTAATGTGGGTTTGGTAAAAATCCTATTCCTGCCCTTTGCTCACAGCTTCTAGTCAGTACCAGATTTGGAGATTTTGATGCTGATGATAAAGAAGGTTGATGTTGAATAACTTGAGTTAACATTGTAGCATCAGTAGTGGAGAAGAGTTCTTGAAGAAGGTTCTTGCAGGTTAAGTTTGATGCTATTAGCTAAGTTAGCTCTGAAGTTGCCTAATGTAAGATAGCAAAACTTGAAAGGATTTGTATTTTTCTGTGCGGATACAAAAATGATGAATATTAGAAAAATACATTTGTTTCCAATTTAGAGTGAGGAACTGCCTCTGCCAAATCAATAAAAAATAACAATAATGCTCAATCATTATGCATTTTAGTGTGTTTTAAGAGAAAGAAAAGTGTAAAGATTGTACCCTGTTAGTTAAACAGACATATCTGGTTTTGCATTATAACCTAGGCTCTAATTTCATTGCACTCCTTATGAGTTAAACATTAGGATAAAATACATATGACATTTTATTTCACCTGCTGCTGCTTTTGTTTGTTTTGCTTGCATATATGCAAGTCTTCAGTAGATTAGTGTTAAAATGCTGTCTAAATTGAGTATTTAAGTACATGGATATGTGTAGTTCTTGCCAAGGCTAATGAGAAAAATACTGAATTTAAATCAATTCAGTTTTTATTTTATGGTGAGTAAATAGATCCACGGAACTTGAAGACTAGTGGTCTTTGATATCATAAATGGCCTCTGTTTCATTTTCCTAGGGCCTTAAATATCTTCCTTGAGCAGCCCTGTGTACTAAAATAAAGATCTGAGTTTGTCTTGCTTGGTTTTCCCAATTCCTTATCTCCCTGTCATCATCCTAGTTGAAAAGTGTTTTGTTAATCTGATTTGAGTAGCTGAGAGGATTCCTACAGATCTCTGTTGAATGAGTACCATGTCTTGGATGACAAGGAACAAAATGAAAGAAAGGGAAAGCTACTTTTTATTCTAGATGTTTTGGATGGCTGTTCAAAACTACTTTGTCTTTTTTTGAAGAGTATCGACTATGCATGAGAAGCATGTTTTCTCTTAAGCTCAGCTAGTTTTCATGAACAGTAACTTTGCTTACTTTATTTAGTAAAATAGATTAATGAAACAAGTAATACTGAATGTTAGTTATTTTTAAATTGTTTTTGTTTGCAGGTATGGGATGAGATATTTCCAGAGTAATAAGCATGGTTCAGCAACGAAAATGTGCACTATGTCACATTGTGTACAACTCAAAAAAGGTAAATAGTTAATGTTTGACGTGTATCAGTAGATATTAGTATGAACTATGAATGAGAAATGCTTTCATTTTAAAATTGTACAAAGTACAATTTCCCTTTACCAGGAATATATTGCCCTATCTCGAATCAAAGAATATATTTGTATGTGCTTTGGAGTATCTTTCTTGAAGTGAGCTGTGCAGCATGCTTGATTCTGAATGTTAAAAATAGTGAAGTCTTTGAGGTTTTTTATATTATTTTATAAAGATACTAAAGTGAAAAGCAGTCACTTAATTTGGCTGTAAATTGTGATATGGGAAGAGTACTGTAATACACAATTTTATAGATTCCTTTTGGAAGGTCTGTGTTTCCATATAGAAGAACAAAATGGAATTGTGTAACACAGCATGTGTTTTCATTAATGTGTCAGTTTGGTGTCCGTCATTAATGTGTCAGTTTGGTGTGCTGTGTATTTATGCAAAGTCTGCATTGAAACGGAGAGTTTCATAATGGACCTTCATGTGTTGTTTAGCCACAGGGCATGTGGAGATATGGCAAATGTGCCAGCATTTTAATTCACACAGCTCTTCAAGGTGGAAGATGTTCCTTTCCCTTTGCAGATAGGATTTCAAGGGCTAAAGAGCATAGTGATTAGTATCTGGTCTTTGAAGATTTCTGAACACTTTAGGTCAAACATCAAAGGAAAGTTAAATCATCTGGACTGCTTCCTTTTGCTGAGTGATGAATGTTCTCTCTCTTCTGGCAGCTCCTTTTCAATAGTAAATAATTATAACAATACTGCAGTTCGTGAATCAGGGCTGTTGTAAACAACAAACTGATATGTACATCTCAGTTTCTGAAGTGTCTAGCCAAGTAAAATAGTATATGATGATGCATTTACAGCTGTTTTATAATACAAATGCAGAGAAACTGCTCAGATTACACAGGGAAACTGTTTTAAGTACTGTGATTCTGAAGAGTGGTATTAATGAGACTATTAATTAAAATTATTTTCAACAGTGATTTGTCAAAAATCAGTCTAATAAACTTTGCTACATAGACTGTTTTATGACTTTCTCCTGAAATTCTGCTTCCATTGTGTTGAGTTTTAATGACTCACGTGTGTTATTCTTGGGAAAGGTAGTATAACTTCCTGCAGGTGTGCCTGCTTGTGCTTTCATTGTCACAGAAACAGGAATGGTAACTGCTACAGCCCTGCAGGAGTAGAGTACACCCTTGTGCAAGGCAGGAGAATTCACAAAAATGAGCTTTTTAGACATGATACACAGTTTTGTTTTGTTTTGACCTATTATTTTTTTTCCACATGTTGAAGGAGATGGAAGAACACATGAGAAGCATGCTTCACCACAGAGAACTGGAAAACCTGAAGGGAAGGTATGAGAACAATCTTGCATCATTCCTTCCTGTGCCATTTTGTATGTCACTTTCTGGAAGGACTCCTGACCTATTTCCCATGCAAGCTGAATTGCACAGTTTATTTTTATGCTTCACTTTAGTAGCATGCCTTATTGTACAGCTGGCAATGAACATGTTTTCGTGATGTCAGAAACTCAGGAGGCAAACAATGTGGAAGAAAGCTCACCTGCATTGCTTTGACTGCAGTGAAATAAAGTTACTTCATTCTTGGCAGTTTCATGTTTGTGGGTTTTTGTTTTGCAAGCACTAGTTTTCTGCCTTTGTCAGAATTAGGAACAGTGGTATTTTTCTTTTTAAATTTTTTGGGGTTTTTGTAAGTTTTCAGAGATATAAAAACATTTGTTGCTCTTTTAAAGCACTGTGAGAATGGTATCTGCTTGAGTGATTGTCATTGACCACTATGGTCCAATTGCTTGATTAGGAGACCTAACCATGCTGGATGGTGTTTCCTTTAAGGTTTCCTTGTTTTATTTGAAACATTTGGAAAGTAGAAGGGAGGAGTTAAGGGATATTCAAATATGATCCTAATAATAGGGAATTAGGTTGCAGCCAGAGTACACTTTAAAGTGATTTCTGGTGTATTCATTTTGAGGTAGCCACAGAGATCAGATACTGTCAAATACTTGAATATTTGATCTACAAATTATTTTTTAATCATCTTGCAGCAGAAACTTTAACAAATGACAAATCTGTTTTAAACACCTTTTAAAGGACTAAATGTCATCCTCTTTCCGCTCTTTGGGGTGTGGGGCATCTATCTTATACCTAGGGAAAAAAACCAGAATGCTCTCTGCACTAGAAAATGACTTTTGGCTTCTGGTCAGCTAACTTGTGGAGCACTTCTGTTCTGGACTGTCTTCTTCTGACAATGATTCTGAAATTTCACTTATTTTGACATCTTATTTCTGGAGTTTTTTTTTTTTTTAATTTAGTTATGGCTCTGTAACACTAATTTCTAGAAGTTATATATTGTATCTGCAGTGGCTTGCAAATGATTGGACAATTTTTAATTTTCCATTTCCATAGGTCTGATGTTAAGTTAAAATTCTTTCATCATCATTACACTTTTTTATAACTAATGTAACTATCTGTATTACTCTTTCAGAAGAATGCACGGAAGATGCTTGTTCTCAAAATAATGAACTTAATTTTTCACTGTGCAGCAGCAGCCTTGTTCTCTCTCTTGTGCCCCTTCTTCCTCCCATTTAAATTTAATTAGAAGTTTCTTAGGAGTCTTTTACAACCATGTACTTCAAGAAGAAAATGTGAAGCACAAGCAACAGCCTCATGAGTGTGGCTGAATTGTATAACAGATGATAATACCATTAAAGTGTGTGGAATATCAAAATACTGCTTAGTTGTTCATAAAGAAAAAAAAGTGTTGTCTTTTACTTTAGGCTCGTATAGATTAACAGCAGGTCAAAGAAGTCTTGTCTTTTCAGACTGTCAGTTGGTACAAGAACCACAGCTTTGTAATTAGTAACTCAAATTACTCAAGCAAGTGAGAAGTGATAGAAACAAGTTCTTTATCCTCAGTCGAGCTGTTACCTCACTGGATTTGTCCAAAATAAATAAAACTTTGCATTTAGTTAGTCAGTCTATAAATGAGGATGGTAAAAGTTTTATGAAATAATTGAAACATGGGTCTTATAAAGGATGTAGATTGTTCTTTAAAACCTAATTACTACCACATTAGACCCACTGGGGTGTGCTTCTCATTGAGAGTCCTTAGGAGTGAAGTGGAACATTATGTAAAAAGAACATCTTTTTCAGTGAAAAGCCAACTTTCTATTTACAGTTTGCCTTGTGTGATGACCCAAGTTAAAAATAAGTTATTAGCTATGCACAGCTGTGCTGTTTATGAGTGTGAAGAGGATTCTTCCAACAACATTTGTAAAATATGCTGTTTTGGTTACCTTTATTGCATTAATAATAGAGCCCTAAGTACAATATATAGGATATGGGCTTTGAATATTTATTAGCAAGTGTGAAGTGTATGAAATTAAGTACACTTAGTTCTCGAAAATACAGGCTAAATTTGGAAGCTACTGAAACCATAAATGAAATTTATCTTAATATTTAATCTGAAATCAATTAGGCTGCAACATACAGAATAATTAAACATAAAAATTCTGATTTTTAATACTTAAGCTGTTTAAAATAAAGCCGTCTCTAGGTGTGTCTGAATGACTGCATTGATTAAATATCTCAACTATGTTAGCAGGAAAAACCGCTGATATCCAGGATAAATAAAACATAGCTGCTGACACTTGAATAACCACTCTGATGAGAATGTTGCCTTAATACCTTGAGTGGATGAACATCTTTTGATCTTTCTCTCATTTTTTTTAACTGTTCACTAAAAAGACAAGGATGAATTTTTGTCTTTTTCCTTTATGGATCCCATTTTCTTGACACTAGTCATGAACTGTGTGTTGTATTGTAATGCTTCTGTTCTAAGACCTTTGTGTCAAGTGCTCCATGGGGATATACAGTCTACTTTTATGAATTAACTGGCAGAATTGAAAGAAGCACTGTGGAGGCAGTCAGTGAATCCTGTCTTGGTCCTGCTGAGTTATTTGCAGTGGACTATACTCTAATTAATTTTTTTCTGCTTTTTTTTTTTAATCCGGTGAACATATTTTCCTTGTTTAGGAAGTTAATAATGTACTTCTTTAACACTGAATTGTTGGAAGGCTTTGTCAGAAGAACAAATGTTGTGGTTTTAGAAATCTGAATTTATTAAAAAGAAAAAAAAATAAAGTCTTGTAGCCTTAATTCAGTAATATGAGTAAAGCCATTTGTCTGGTACAGCTGTTAACTTTCTCTAGCTGAAATTATTTCTATATTTTTTGAGATAAGTCCTCTAAAGTAGAAAGCAGACCTCATGCACACTTGAACCAAATAAAGTACAGTGAACTGAAGACACCCTCCCATCACTCACTGTGCTGTGGAGTCTTTGGATTCCAGGCAGCAGTCTCAGCTGTCCCAGTTTAGGTTATGTTGTATCAGGATTGGCTGTATCCATGTACTGCCTCCTCCCTTTTCTAAATTTCACTGGGGGGAAGGCTCAAGGCGAGGATTAAATGTAGAAGCTGTCACCAGGCTTCCCCAGTGCAGCTGGCAGCATGGATGGACTCCAGAGCTCCTGCTAGCTCTGGAAGCCTTTCATTCTGCCTCCTCGCTCACTATGTTTCCTCTGAATAGATTTTGAGTACAACAATTCAAGAAGAATTCCTCCTCCCACTTAATGTAGCTTTATTACCAAGTCTTTTACCTCTTGATTGTTGGAAAAAAATCTTGTAAAAACTGACCATCAAAAAACAAAACCTTGGAAGAAAAATCCAGAGAATTCAAATAAATATACTGAGCAAAGCCTAGTTGCCTTGAACTCAGACACATTCAGAGGAAACAAAGTAAGACCAGAGCTACCTGCCATGCCAGTTGGCAGAGTTGAAAGTCCACCCTCTGCCTCTCTTCCTAGGGATAGCAGCCATGAATGCCGGGTGTGCAGGGTGACGCTGGTGGGTTTGTCAGCATATGCCAAGCACATCTCCAGTCAGCTGCACAAAGACAACGTTAATGCCCATGACAGAAGAGAGGAAGAGAAAGAAAAGGCAGAAGAAGAAGACCTTGACAAAGAACTCATTCAACTAATCAAGCAAAAGAAGGAACGGAACCGGTGAGTTTTCCTTTCTCCACTTGGATCATAGAATTGCTTTTAATACAATGAGGATGTACTCCTAAGGTTTAGGTGCTCACAAAATGTAAACTGCCTGTAGCTAGTGTAGTTGTGAGAGCAATCTAAGAGACCTGTGTGGATATCATAGTTTCAACCTGTAAACGTGACTCTGCTGAATGTCTTGTCCTGTTCCTCTACTACTAGTACGGAAATACAATAATTCTCCATTATGGGTAAAAACAGTCGTGTGTTTTGAGAACCCTAATGTTTTTATTTTAATATTTGATACCTTTTTAACTGAAGGCTTAATAAATGGACAGTAGTGCTAATATTGTTTATGGTGGAGGTTGTCTGTAGGAACCTGGCATTTAAGAAACTGCTGCTGAGCATGTTTTTTTATAAAATGAATTGGATTATTCTGTAAATGTCACACTGAAATCCCCTAGTCCTTGAATGAAATTTCTTACCTGTTGTATCTTGCTGCTTACCATTAGCTAAACGTAGTTCCAGTGGCTCGCTGTGAAATAGAAGGCTGCAGAAAGTAATAAGTATTTTTTATTTTACATGAAAGTCTGCACATATGCCTTACTTGTGTGATGTTCCAGTTGGGAATATATTATTTGAATCGATTTATGGCATGGTGATGGTACTAAAGTGGCATATAATTTTTAAAAGAAGCTCTTGCGTTCTGTGGCTAGAAATTTGAATCAGTGATTCCAGATGTTGAAATATTTGGAGAGTTAGGTTTTGGCATCATTCTGTCATACTAGTGTGTCCCTGCACTGTGCAATGGTAATATTTTCATACTGGTTAATGTAGGTAGCAATAATGTCACTTTCTGTTTTATGGAAAAGGAGTAATACTGTCAGTGCAGTGTTGTTCTGAGGCAACTAGAACTGTAGAAAATCTCTGTCTGCTGGGTTCTGGTTTGGAGAGGGGGAAAACCAGAAGGTACAAGGATTAAGTTACTAATTCAGCAAAATTATTTCCATTAGATCATAATCTAGTTGAGTCAGCTCTTAGAAATTACTGTATCATTTAGATATTTTTTTTGAATTCTTGTCTTAGAGCTCAGATTATTTTGCACAGTAGACTGTTTTCCAGTAGAGAGTAGTTATTAGTGAAACTTTTAGCAGAACTGGAATGTATCAAAAGCATAAAGGGTGATACAATATAAATGTTCAGTTTACTCAAATCAATTGTTTTTGAGTAGTAGTGTGAAAGTTTACTGTCTTTCTTGTTCAGGGATCTATAATGGATGTATTTTTGTGACCAGTTCCCGGAAAATACTTTTAATGAAAACTCCTCATTTGGTAGGATAAGTATTTAGAATGTTTAGACTGCTGACCCTGGAATAGCTGTAGCTGTTAAAGGAGCATTTATCTTTAAATGTACATGTGATAGTTTGCCACGTGTTTGTGATAAGTTGCCAAGCACAAGTGCTATCCAAAGGGCAGTCAGCAGTGCTGCTGGGAGGCTGGTACAGACTCAGGACTGCATGCTGTGGACTGTTCCAGTTTCTTGATTAAAAGAAGACAAATTACTTTCGTATCTGAGGTGCATCTTCTGTGCATGTTTTACATCTGTGTTTTAACTTAACCTTTATAAATGGAGCAGTCATGTCAATTGTTCCCTCCAGTAAGGATAATAATGGGGTTTTCAGCCTAAGTTTCCTCTGTTTTCTATCAGTTCACTCTAGTTACACCAGCAGAAAAAATAATTATCTCACTATTGAGTTTTCTGTCTATTAAGATAGATCAAATTACAAAGATTCTATAACATAAAGTAGCTTTAATTTTATTAGTTTATTATTAGTCCAATAGTAAATATAAAGGAATATTATCTTTCAAGTTAGAGAAAAGTATTTGAGAATCAGTCTATTGAATTAAATAATTTATTCTTGTGAGAGAAATTTTGAAATTATCACGTTTAAGTAAAGGTTCAGTTTTGAAAGTCAAATATTACTGAAGCTTAAAAAGCAAAGCTGCGAAAAAAGTATCTGTTTCTTCTTATAATAAATAATTTTAAAAAATATTTTCTTCCCAGTGCAAATAAAATTCATGAAGCTTGTGGACTGTTGGATTTTAGTAGAATAGCATCAGAATTTAGGCTTTTCTCAATTCTTTTGTAGGCAAACTGAACCAAGTTGTGCAAACCAAGAATTAGAATGTGATGATAGGAGATCACAGAGAAGGCGAGAAGAAAGAGCTGCTTACAAAGAAAGAGAAGCTTATGATCAGTCGTCGTGGCATCATCATAATGCATCACAAAGGGACTGGAAATGGGAAAAGGATGATTATGTTAGTCCTAGACAAAGCAAATTTTCACACTCTCAGAGGAACCTTAATATAAACAGACATTCAGGTGGTGCAAGGGGGCGCTCTGGGTGGCACCAGAATGTTTCGGGAAACCATTCAAATCGACATAACTGTGGCTATTCTGGAAATGTTTGGCATCTAAGTGGGCGGAGAGGAGGAGCATCAAATTGGCATCATGGTGCCAGGGAAAGAAATTCTACTTGGCACTCAGAAGAAACGGGTCATTTTTCTAGCTGGAATTCCAAGAGTTATGGAGGAAACTGGAAACCAAGTACTCATGGTGCAAATGGCTGGAATTTCGGAAGCTCAGGAGATTCATATTCATCAGAGCCAAGTATATACAGTCAGGAACGGTGTGCATGGCAGCGGCCAGAGAAAGGCAATGTTCTGCCATATAGAAATAGAAAAAACAGGGGTGACCGTCTGGATTTTACTAGTGATGAGCTTGCTGCTGAGGGGGCATTGGATTTTAGTACATTGAAACAACCAGAAAGCAAAAATTCAAGAGCCAGTGGAAAAAGTGTTAGTCCTTCCAGAGATAAAACATATCGCTGGACTCCCTACCCATCCCAGAAAACTGCAGAGCAGCAACCATGGTCTGAAGATAATGTTTCGAAAACTTCTGATAAAATGGGTTCTGTATTTACACCTCTTACTGATTCACCAATGAAAGGAAAAACTTGTGAAGCCAATGTTAGCCTTTCAAAACTTAAAAACCATGAAGCGTCTTCCCCTTCTAATGGAACCTCAGATCACCTGGATTCTTGCAAGGTTATGAAAGACTCTTCCAGTGGTGAAAAGCCTGACAAAGATGATGGCAGAAGTAATAGGATGCCGTCACTGAAATCCCCTCTTCTGAATATCACAGATATGAAGTTATCCTTGATAAAGCAAGACACAAACAGTCTCTTAAAAAATGTCAGGCTTCTGTTATCCTCAACTAGTGGTGAAGAGCAGAATCATTTGAATGCAGTGAACTTGGAAACAAACAGTTTCTCCTCTTATTCATCAAAGCTGCACAGTGCTTGTGTTGGTAACTTACAAGACAACAAAGATGTGCTGGGTAGCAATCTTGGAGAGCCTATTAATAACTTAACTGAAGCAGAACAAAATCCCAAAGGTATTCAGTCCAACTATTCCTTGCAAAATGCTCCTTTAAGCTCTTGCAAAGATACAAGTGACCAGAATAGGGAAGAAACTGGGAAAGCAGTGCCAAAGGAGTCCAGACTAGATTCATTAGATATGAGTGGTGATGATTTAATGGGAAGTGAGAAGTTAGAAGCAAAAGTTGAAAAGTTGGATTCTTCTTTACCCTGTGATATTCCTGAAGGTAAAAATACCACTTCTGAAAAGGAAGATAATAAAAAGCCATCTGCTTCAAGTATTGCTTCTGCTGAGCTAAAAGATTATACATTTCAGATAGAATCCAGAGTTTCTTCATCAAGCAGTCAGGACCGTTTGCATGTGGGCTTGAAAACCTCCCAGGACAGAGAAGGGAATGAAGAGTGTGTCAAATCACGTGATCAATTTGAAATGGAAGGTTTTGAAAATCCTTCCGATAATGAGCTTCAAAAAGGAGGAAGCCAGTCAGTAGGCCTCCTTCTTCCAGATTTAAGCAAACTTGGCCTGCCTGCTTCTCTGCAAAGAGACTTGACACGGCATATCAGTCTGAAGAGCAAAGTCGGGACACATCTCCCAGAGCCCAATCTCAATAACGCACGTCGCATTCGGAATGTGAATTGCCTTCGGAGAAGTGAGACGGAGAAGGAGTCGGGGCTTAAACCTACCCTCAGGCAGATTCTTAGTGCTTCCCGGCGAAATGTTAACTGGGATCAGGTCATCCAGCAGGTAACCAAGAAGAAACAGGAACTTGGCAAAGGTTTACCAAGGTTGGTACCTTTCCGATCTAACCATGCCTCTCAGGGCATGCTGAAGGGAGGAGGGTTGTTTTTTCCCATATCTGAAATGAACTCCAAAATCCTATAATAATAATAATAATTAATATTAATTAATTAATTAAGCTTGCTATGCCATGATATTTTGCAGAGTTTTTGAAAATTATGCAATTTTTTTGAAAATAATGCAGAGATTTTATTGATTGATACTATGAACGAATGTCTGTCCATAGATAAGTAAAATTAATCTGCTCAGAAAATATTCTGATCAGTTCATAATGTTGATTTAATATTGAATGTGGATGGTAACAATGTAGTTTCTTTTGAAGTTCTAGTAATGGAAGAATGTAAAAATGCAATCAGGATGGGAACAATGCTATGACAGTTGCCTATTTCCTCATTTTTTAAGGACTACAAGAAATGCTTGCAGTGCTGCAAGCAGTGTAAATGCTCACTCTTCATTTGTTAATATTTTATTCTGATACACAGTTTGCTTTTGTATTTAAGGAAGCAATTATACAATACTGCATTTTTAAAACTTGCTTTAAACCTGAAGAATTTGAAGTGTCTGGAAAAAATGTCACATTTTATTATTCCAACCTTGCTTGGGAATAATTTATAATAACATGATTTCTGACTTGAAAATCATGCTGCCAGTTCTTAGCCACTAAGTCTGGTTATGTGATACACAGGAGATGTTCCATTGCCAGGTGAGATAGAAAGCACAGAATACCAATGTAATGGGATTAAACCTACTGCTTAAAGTAGTAATGTACATTTGGGGAAGGGGGAGGCTTTTCTCTATGTGTAGCAGGCTTGTAACTTGTTTATTTATTTTTCTTTTTATCTTGTTAAAGGTTTGGCATAGAAATGGTGCCTCTTGTTCAAAATGAGCAAGAGGGTCTAGAACTCAGTGAAGAATCTGATCCGACTGCTCTAGAAGGATTCCAGTGGGAGGGGATTTCCTTAGTGTCTGGCTCAGCCAGAAAACGTAGCTTTTCTGAAAGCAGTGTCATAGCAGACAGAAATCCTTCTGCTTATAGCTTTCTCAGCGAACAAGCCAAAATTAAAGAAAGTGGGCAAAGACAAGTAATTGCAGCCAGCCACCCACATCATATAACATCTGGATATGAGGCAAGCACTGACATTGAGGCTGATCAGAAAGAGGGGAGACCACCTCTTGCTTTGTCACCTTTTATGTCTGAAAGAACTGAGGCTAGCAGAAGAAGTCACAGCCTACAAGCCACCTCTGAGATTGCAGGCTGCACAGAACAAGACCAGGAGAGCCCAGAGAAGAGAACACCTCTTCTTGAAAAAGAAAATGTATTAGAGATCTCAGAAGAAAATAGTCCATCTTCAAATAGTGCTTCACTTTTTGCAGTGTCTAATAACATAGATGCAGCTACAGACAGTAGCTGCACATCTGGTACTGAACAGAATGACAGCCAAGGAATTGGCAAGAAGCGAAGAGCAACTGGAGTAAGTGTGCAATTCTGTCCAACTTTGATGTGCTGAAAAGGTTCTTTCCCTGTCAGTGGTGATTCAGCTTTGGAATGATCTGTGCAGGGAGGACTTTCCCCATCTGATAGTCTTGTACATTTATAGCATCAAGTTAATTTTTTGTTTCACTTAATTTACTTTAAATTTCTGCTTTCATAATGCAGGACTTTTGCTAGTTTTTTTTTTAATTAGTAGGAATGACAAATACTCTTTATTTGATTTGGTACCTGGCATACTATGTTGATGAACAAGAGCTGTTAAAATATTTCTGTGGAAGTACTAGGTTTTGTGGCAAGAATCTTGGTGTTTCACAACACAATTTAAATGGAAGCTAGCCTGTAGTAGAAATTTGTTTTCCTTAGATGTTTCTGAGTTTATGGTTAAGCAAGGAAATAAAAATATTTTTTAAAAATTACATGCCTAAAATGATATTCTTAAATCTGAATTTGTTTCATAGTCTGGTTTTAGACTTATCCAAAGGTTCAAAAAATCTTGTTGATCAATTTCACAAAATAGTTTTGCAGAAAGCAATAATTCTAATTCCTCATTGTTTAATCCTTTACACTTTCAACTAAAACTGTAGAGCAGAAACTCTGATTCAAGTGCAATCTTAAACATCTGAGGAAGAAGGTGGCTGTTGGCTTATTTAATATTTCTTAGTTGAGATGAAAACATGGCACTGCTGTCCTCCCTCTTTTAAGAGCAGAGCGAATGATGAGTTGTACAAGAATGTGCAAGCAAATTATGGATTCTTCTCTGTGCCTACAATAATGATTGAAAAGATGATGGATGTTCGGCTTCTTGAGGCAAAATTATTCTTGTTACTTTTTAATGGATGATTTTACTTGCAGGAGGGATCTTCTCCTGAAATCCCTAGTCTAGAAAGAAAGAATAAAAGAAGAAAAATCAAAAGTAAAAAAGGTGAGTGATGCACATCATACATGTGTGCATGTAGTGTAGAGGCTATAAACACCCAGTAGAATTTTGACTTGGCTGAAGTAGTAGTTCCTTCGTGTTACTATGCTGCTTCTTGGGCTTTTACTGAAGTTTGTAATGTGGACTGCTCATAAATCTGCAATACATTCTTCTCTGAAGACCTTTATTTTAATTTGTCATAAGTTATTTCTGAGAGAAGGGTATGTGCATCCTTTCTGCCTGCAGTTCATATTCCTGATTGTACAGATGGGACCTTTGTTTTCCCCCTCTACAGGGTAGTGAGGTTTGTTCCATCCTCTTTGGATGGAAGTTCTTAAGGGAGAAGTCCCCAGTTAACTTCCTTCTAATTTGCCATGCAGCTTTCCCTTTCTAATTCTGGGTGGTCTCACCAGAAAAATTGTACTCTGCTTAATTTGGTTTCTGTTCTGTTTTTGACATCTCTGGCAATACTTTCTACTTTTTTAATGTCCTTAGTGGAAATGAGTGTGGAATGCCTTTTTCCTTCATGCTCCTGACGAAAGAAAACTCTTGTTCTGGCATTAGACAGATCTTTCTCAAACATGCCTAAAACATCCTCATCACCATGTCTCAAAATGCATCATCCAACCATTGTGTTTCAGGCAGAATATTTTCTTTGTTAACTAAACCATCAGGCAGAATATTTTCTTTGTTAACTAAACCATTGCTAGGAGCTTTGGGCTCTGAAGATGGCTTTCAAATGTACCATTTATCTTTTTTTCATTATTTATTTATATTAAGAGTTGTTTGTAATGTAGGGCAATAATATGACTCTTCTGTGGCAATGAATATTTCACTACTTGAAAAGGTAGGGGATTTTGTCAGCCTCTTTCTTCAATGACTAGTGTCTGTCATAGAGACTAATAACACATTCTACTTAGTAAAATCTCTTCCCCATTACTTTGTTTTAACATGATTGTTATTGTATTAAATTTGCTAAAGGAGACTATAACCAGAACGCAATTAAGCAGTGCCCAAATGGAAATTTGTTTGGACAATCTCTGTAACGCCAGAAGTCTATAGGAGGTATAGGAGGATCTTTTACTGAGTACAGTGGCCAGAGACTCTTTCCCAAGAGATGGCAAATGTCAGTCTCATGGCCCCAAATCATCTTGAGTAGTAAACTTTTTTTAATCATTGGGTTCCTTTTCTCCAAAACAACTTTTCCTTGGCTTTTGCATTCACTGGATAATTTAAACCTTGTTTAGCTTAAATTTGCCTTTGCCTTTTTGATTACATTAATGGCAGGTGTATATTTGTACTTCTTGTATACATGTACTTCAAGAAAAGATCTTTGTGAAAGAGAATTACTTCATTTATTTAACTAAATCAGTGCTGGCAAAGCCATGATAGAATTAATTGCTAGAGTCAAGGCTGAGATTCCTTAAAGAAGAATACTTGACTTTGCCCTTCATCCATGTAGATGTGGCTAGTCCTGTCCATAAATACTCCTTTTTAGCTTGTATAATTATCAATGCTTGAATGCTTGACCTAATTTATGGGATTTTTTCCATTCTGAGGTGGTACTATTTGTTGTGATATCATAAGTAAGGTATCTTAATGTATTTAATGTACCTTAAAGTAAGGTAATCTTAATGTTCAGTGCAATTAGACTCTGCATTTTGTTTCTTTTTCAGAACGTTCTCAGGTAGACCAGTTGTTGGCTATTTCTCTGAGGGAGGAAGAGTTAAGCAAGTCCCTGCAGAATGTGGACAGCAGCCTCTTGCAGGCGAGGGCTGCCCTGCAGGCTGCCTATGTTGAGGTTCAACGGTTCCTTGTGTTAAAGCAACAGGTAACAGTGGGCTTTGAAAACTGTCTGAACCAGAAGTTAGCAGCATGAAGAGCTGCCTGTTAAATCAGTGGGACTGATATAAGCCACAACTGTTTTGCAGATAACTATGGAAATGAGTACACTGAGAAGTCAGAGAATCCAGATCTTGCAGGGGCTACAAGGTACAGGATACCATAGCGCTACAACAGTGGAATGTTTATTCTCATATTCTTTGAACTCAGAATCTTTTAAAAACTGTGTTTAACTTGAATCTGCTCATTTAAGTTACAATAAAATTGTAGATTTTCAAAATGAGGCCTTTATCATCAAGTGTGAACTGTCAGTTTTGATAGTTCCCTCTAGTGTCTTTTTTCCAAAGTTTTCTCTTACTTGACTGTGTCCACAAGAAATGAGCTCCTGGCACCACTAAATTTTATTGTAAAATATAAATATTTTTGTTCTGTTATTTATTTATTTGTTTGTTTCTTTAATGTATCTCTTCTTTTGCCATTAGAGGCATATGAACCTTCTGAACTCTCAGATCAACTTTCCTGTAGTGCCCTAACTGAGAGACGAAACAGCAAATCTCCGATGGCAGCTGACTCAATTCCTTCAGGCTCCCTCCTGCCCCTGTTGGACACTTTGTCTTCCTCTGTACCTCCTCGAGGAGCTTCTGTTCCTGTAACCGTGCCATCACCATTCCAGTCTTCTGGCAGTACACCTTCCCATACTCCTGACTCTTCAGTACAAGTTAAGCGAGAACCTATGTCTCCAAAAGGCCCAGAACTAAATGTGAATTCTGTACTCCAGAGCTCTCCATGTCCTCCACAAACAGAAGAGGTGGAACAGAATGATGGTAATTGTAGTTTCGCTTTAAGATAATTAGCTTAAAGAAAATAAGGAAATTATTTTTTTCCCAAAAAGAATGTAAATTGTGCCTCAGCCTGCAGTCTGTCAGGCAGGGGTGAACTCTCATTAACTTGTGAAGGACTTTCTAGGTTTACTTTGAAAATAGAACAAACATGAATTTGAAGGTTACATCCTCTTAGAATAATTTAGTTAACTAAACAAACCCAAAACTGGCACAACCCAACTAACCTGAGAATCTCCTCTATAATTTTTGTCTTCTACTCTGCATCATTTAATGAGCACTGGTAGCAAAAAGTCTGCCTACAAAGGAAAAAGATGTGCCTGAAAACATTTTTTAAAAAATTATGAACACCTACATCAAGATTTTTTTTGTGTTCTTCTTGAGCTCTGCTAGATAAGCACAAAGAGTATAATTTGTAATATTAGAAGTAACAATCCATCTTCTACTAATGGGCTGTTAGGCACTGTTCACTCATATAAGGGGCATGGGAGGGCTAGCAATGAAGATAGGGGTTTACTTTTATCTGGAGGAGAAACTGCTGAATTAATTGAACATCTAATGGGAGAGCTCTTGCCTCAGCAAAGTGAGATGACTACAGCTGAAATAGCCAACTCTTTATTTAGACAATTTAAACCCCATAAAACTTGTGTACTGTGGTCAAAGGCTTAGATGCTATCGGTAGTTTCCTCTGCAGTTTGCTACTGTGACTGAAGGTAAAAACTGAAGATTAGAAGCTCATCCCATACTTAAGAGCCTGTGAAGTCAAGCAGGGTGACTCTAATGACAGTTATCTGCCATAACAATGTCACCTAGACCTTTAACTTAGGTAATTTGAGAAAAACATTTGTAAAATTGATCTTTATTAAAGATAGCCAACATAATTTTTTTCCCCTCCAACTGAAGTACAAAATACTATGGAATAAGTCATGCTTACCTTTCTAAGCATTTTTTTTTTTCTCAAGCACAAGATGAATGTTGGCTGAATTGAAGTTTACACCTCTTTAATTAAAATAATTTGGTTTTTAAATTTTTTTTTAGTTTGCTTCAGCTGTAACATTGCATATAAGTGGTGGGTTTTTTTAGTCACGATTGCATTTCCTGTATTCCATTCTGTTAAAATACATTAATGTAGTATTCTGAGTTTTGCTTCATCTCTTTTTGGAGGATTTGACAAGGAATATGATGCTCTGGGAGTATTCACTAAAGTAAACTTGAGGCAGGGGAAGAATCTGCTTTTTTTGTTTGTTTGCATTCTTAAGACTCAACTTTTAGGAAGCCACTACCTTTGCTTTCCTGTTTTTGTTGGCATATGCTATACAGTTATGCTTAAACATCAGTGAAATTTTTATTTTTATTTGTATCAGTGTTATTTTTATTTTCAGTTTTCCAACTCTAAGGAAAGATTTAGTGACCACTAGCTGCAGTGGCATGAAGTGTCTTGCTTGCAGAATCTTGAAACCTCACAACAGAGAAGATTAAGAGGTTTTTTATTTTTTTCTTATGAAGATGAACCTTCAGTGTATAGCTACATTTGTTACTTAACTAATTACTTCAGAAAGCTCTTAATCACAATATTTTTCCATTTCCTACAAACTGAATTTTGGTGTATTAAAAGCAAGAATATTCTTTTTATGTTCATTTGTCAAGTTACCATAGTTTTGGTATTGATGTACTTCTATATGTGCTACATTTAAAATCAGTTTGCCTTCAGATAAATTTAGTAATTTGGGAGGAAATAAGCATTTGCCTTCAGGTAAATTCTGTAACTTGAGGAAGAGGAATTGACTCTGGGGCAGACTGTTTACTTTTTGGGGTTGAATGTTTAGCTTGTCAGCTTCCTATTGAGGTTAGCTCAGCCTTGCTTTGAGGGAGCTGATTGAGTTTGTTTTTCCCTAAATGCCAGCAGTGTGTCCCACCTGTGGTACTGAGTGATTCTGTTTGCTTTCATTGCCATGGTGGTTTCCTACTTCTTTTTCTAAAACCCTCAGCACTCCAAGTGCTGAGAATTAATAACTTTTGGATTTAGAAATTTCAGTTTAAGTGGCTGGCTGATATTATTTTCCTGTTATAAAGTGACCAAGTTACTTCCTTCCCCTTTCCAGTGGGAAATGAGTGGCAGATGATATTAGAGATGTATTCAGAATTTAAGGTTTTGTATGCCTTCTTCCCAGTATAATTCAACACAGTAACTCATTCAAACTTCATCTAATTATTCATTCTTTTCTGTACAGAGGTTTTTCTATCAGGTTTTGCAGTTGTGCATGGCAGTTACATGTCCAAGGAAAAACTTCTCTCCATTGATTTACTTTAAATGCAACATATCCTATGCTGTCAGCAAGTTCTAGTTTCATCTTGGAATTCCCCATCTGAGGAAGTTGTGGGTCAGAGATGTTCTCATTTTAGCTGTTTCTAGTTGAATGCGTAATTCCAAAGCATCAGATTTGTCCTGTGATGTGTAATGTGCTTTTGGCCAAGCATTAGTGTAGGTTTAATTTGCTGAGTTCTGAGAGGCTGGAAGAGGGAAGTATTTCAGATACTGCCAACTTCCCATTTGCATTGCATGATCCCACCCCAGAAATGCAGTGAACTTGAAACATCCTGTTCTGGATTGTAGTTATTGCAAGTATAACTGGGGCATTTTAGGGTGTGGGAAACAGCTGTGAGATTCTGCCCTTAGTCTGTCTCAGCTGAGAGGTTGGATCATTTTGTTCATATTAATTCAGTCACAATTAAATAATAGGGAGATTGTGTTGACCCCATTACATAGTCCACCACAGATGAGCTAAGTAAACGAAAGTAACTAAATAAAGCCTACCCTCATGGCTTACAGTGCTGCTATTCCCAGGATAAAGGTACAGTGCTGCAGAGTGGGTTGTGCATAACTGTCTGCCTTGAATTAGGTCCAAGTAACTTGGTAGAAAAAACTGTATATATTAGGTGTAATAGTTCAGATGGGTTAAGCACAAGATTTTCAAACTGTCACTGAACAGATGAGTCGTACTTGGCATACATTGATTAATATAATTTCTACAGAAATCATGACAGCAGGTATGGGAGCACACAGAGAGGGGTGGTGGCATCTTAAGTCAACAATGTAGGATTCACCAAAGATTGTCAGAACTTTAAAAGGATATAGCCAGCCATCAGCTTGAATGATGTTCCCCATTCCTTTATTTCTATGTACATGGATAAACATTTTATTCCCCAGTTATGTTTTTTTAAAGGCTGAATTGCTGACTGAATAGCAGATCTACACATGCACATAGTTTTCAACAGGTAGGAATATGTACTTCACATGCACAATTAAATGTAAACAGAAAATACAGGGGGGGACACTTTGCATAAATAGTTACTGGTGTACAGATTGAATGTAACACAAGGCTGTTTTCTTTAGAAGAGACCAACCAGAAAACTTCAGTGTATCCAGTTATCACTGCAACCATATCCCTGGCAGGGCTGGCGGCTTGTTTCCAACACACTGATCAAGATGTCCATGAGCCTGCTGCAGACAAGGGACAGTCTAGACTTCCTGAGAACTCTTCTCCTCATTCAGTGTCTGTTTTCAGCAAGAAAGAAGCAAATGATACAGCTGCTGAAAGATTTTTACTGGATCAATGTAGCACTTCTCTTTCAAAGCATTCGGTCCTTCTAGAAATGCCAGTGGATAAAACTCCCAAATTGTCAGCAGAACCGTCTGAGCAACACTTGACAATGGCTGCAGTCCCAGCAGAGAAAGGGAATAGAAGGAGGAGAAGGTTAAGGAAGAAGAAAACTCTGAGGGCAGCCCATGTGCCAGACAACAGCGATACAGAGCAGGATATGATTGACTTCAAGCCTGTCCGGAAGGTCAAGGGTGGAAAGGTTCCTAAAGGAGAAAAAGTTACTCCTCCAAGAGAGGAGGGTGGAGTTACTGCTCAAGCAGAAAGAAACAGAGATGAGAATGACAGTGATGCTTCTCTGGAACTAGTGGAAGTTTCAGCACCTCAGTGTGAGGTGGTTGATGTTGGTTCATCAGCCTCAGGAGATGAGAAACCAGACAGTCCATCAAAGAGGGATTTGTGTAACTCTGTGGATCGAGCAGTCCTAGAGGCATCTTGTTCTGGGTATGATGAAGTGAGCTCCACCAGTGAGATTGACACAAATTGTAGGAATGATGGGAAAAAAAGGTGAGATTATTGTAGACCTCTGAAAAGTAAAACTATTAATATTACACAATATTCATAAGAGGTCTTTCTTTTTTTCTTTTTTTTTTTTTTTCCTATTCACAAAGTCTTACATTAGTGACTTCAGGAGTGAAATAAAAGGGAAAATAAAAACTGACTTGGCTTTTTTGGTCAACAAGTGAATGTGTCTTGTTACCTACTAATTTCACTTAATACAAGAACAGGGCTGCCCAGTTTGGTTTTGAGCTTAACTGTCACAGCATATTTTCTACTAAGTGCAGAGGCTTGTGTTTTGGAGTATTACTTACCCAGGTATTTTGTCTGAAAATGAACATGCAAAGTCCAATTTTGCTACTGTTTATTTTTGTCTTACAGTGTGGCTGAGACACAGACTTCCATATCATTCCTAAGAGGATCAAAGAACTCCTCAGGTATATCTTTTAAGCTTTCCTTTTGATGCTTTGTATGTAGTATCTTGCAGGACTTTGAGTTAAGTCTTGATCAGCCTGCTTCCATAAGACAATTTTGCCCTGAAGATAAAAGCTTGCACTCAAAACTAAAGTGGGAAGTGACATACACTCACATCATCTTACACTGAATGCTTTGTGTCTTGACTCCTCCACCTCCTCCTTCCCCTCCCACATGAACACTATTGTTCCACAGTCTCTGTAGAGCTCTAGACAATAATACAATCTCTTTTTAATTTGAAAGATAGTTCTGAACTTAGTCATATGAAGGTCTTTTTAGCACTTTATATTGCCCTCTGTCACATTCACAGTCCTGCTGGAATCCACAATGAAATTTGACTTAAAGGTGCTGAACCCATGTAATAGTTCTGCTGGTTGGCAGTACAACACAGCAGTGTGTTTTCTTGACTGTGTTCCCATATGTCTCTGTGCTACAGAAGTGTCTTCGGAGCCAGGTGAGGATGAAGAACCTACTGAGGGAACCTTTGAGGGACACTTGGCTGCAGTGAATGCTATTCAGATTTTTGGGAATTTGTTGTATACCTGCTCAGCAGACAAAACAGTTTGTGCCTACAATCTTGTTGTAAGTAAGGTTGTGGGAGTGATGTTACATTAATTGCAATCACAAGGTTTTCTTTTGTAATGCCTTACTGTGTAGTAAAGGAAGCAGCTGCTTTTTAAAGCCCCTAATTTATTTTATACTATTCTTCAAACCTCTCTTCTCCACCAATCCAACCCCTTCTCTCTATGAGAGAGACAAGGGGAGATAGATTACCACCTGTATCCTGATTGTTTTTATTTTTAGCAGTCCTGCCCTGTTCTGTTAGGTGCATATTCCAAGAGGTATTTATGCTGACAGACTCAATGCTTTCCTTCTTAGAGCAGGAAGTGTGTGGCCATCTTTGAAGGACATACTTCAAAAGTGAACTGCCTTCTGGTCACTCAGACAAATGGGAAGAATGCTGCACTCTACACTGGCTCAAGTGACCACACTATCAACTGTTACAATATCAAGGTACTCAAACTCTGTGTTGATTTTATGCAAGCCTTTCTTTATAAATATAAATTTTAAAAGCCTTTTAAACCCATATGATCTGGACACGAACACCAGTTCATACCTCTTTAGAGTAGAGCAGGAGAAACAAAACCTCACAAACAAAACATCAAACCATTAACTGATTTACTACCCTAATCTTTTGACTAGCTTGTCAGTACTGAGTTTTTGCCAGTACAGCATGGCATAATCCCAAATGTTGGGAACACCAAAGTGCAGGATAGCTATTTGGCCATGAATCTCACTTTTCTTCCTCTATTTTTAACTTCATTGCTTATGGAAGGCACTGCTCTCTGCTCTGTCTTTAGAGCAGACATAGAGTGAACAGCTATCTGTTATGCTGAGGGTATGTGAAAGAGCAGACCGAGGCTTCCTGAAGCTGGATATTTGAGACTAAATGATAAAAAGACTTGCCCAACCTGTTTCTTGAAGGATTAGAAAGCAAGTATCTGCTTCAGGAAGGTTTTAAACTCTTTCCCTGTGGGGAACTTACTGGGGAATCCTCCACCACATAACAGTTTTCATATGTGTGTGTATATATATATATATATATATATATATTTATATGTATATCTATATCTATCTATATCTATCTATCTATATCTATATCTAGTCAGTAGTCTAAATTTCTATACACAGAATCAATTAAAGGTTGTGACTAGAAAAAAGTGTTTAGGGTTATAACTGGTTGCTGAACTACAGTCAAGCCTTAGAGATGGTCCTGATTAAAATGAGGATCAACTGCTGTTATGACACCAGACTGTCAGATGTTTTTCTCCAGTTTTGTTGGTTTAAAAAGTGAAAATCATCATTCATTTCAGTTTTTTTTCTTGAATTGTTTTCAGTTAATGAAAATCTTTAAGTACTTCTTTCCATTGCTAGACCAAAGAGTGCATGGAACAGTTTAAGTTGGAAGATCGAGTGCTCTGTTTACACAGTAGATGGCGGATCCTTTATGCAGGTCTTGCAAATGGCACAGTGGTTACTTTCAGCATAAAGGTTAGTTTGTTTAAATACCAGCACCTGAAAGCCTGTTGTGATGCTGTTTCTTTCCTCTGTGTTTCTTTCCATTCTTTATCTACAGTAGTAAATGTATTTGTAAATGAACACATTTTGGTATAAATGGTCACTGTTGGCCCCTTTCGGTTTATTTTGTCCATGCATGAAGCTGTCCTATCTGCCTGTCTCTTTGTTTACATTTTTGTAACATTATTGTTACATTTTTCCTTAAGGTTCCTCCTCGTCTACATAACATAAGAAGTTTTTTCTTTGATTTGGAAACTTAATTTTTAAGATGCAATTTTTACCACTGCTATTTTGTGTGTTACTAAACTGAAATCAGATGCCGTAACAAGCACAACACAAAAAGGACTCAATGGTCTAGTCAGTTTCATACCAAAATTTTAATTCTTTCCATTTCTTTCTTCCCCCACCAGAATAATAAACAGGTTGATACCTTTGAATGCCATGGCCCTAGAGCAGTGAGCTGTTTAGCCACAGCTCAGGAAGGAGCACGCAAGTTGTTGGTAGTGGGCTCCTATGACTGCACCATCAGCGTACGAGACGCGCGGAACGGGCTGCTTCTCAGAACCCTGGAAGGTCACAGCAAGACTATTCTCTGCATGAAGGTAGGTGTCTCTGAAAATACATTTTGGACAAAGAATGCTTAAAATGATGAGCAGATTGTGATAGGAAATGGAGGATTTCTCTGCTTTAAATTATAAAAACTGAGCAATTTGGTAGGGAAATTGCATCTGACTCTCAGTGGCCACAGGATGGAGGCTCGCCGGCTCGCTGTCCTGCTTGTGGCCGCAGGGCAGATGTGCGAGCAGCTGCCCCTGAGTCTCTGCCAAGACTGTCGCGGGTGGCGGTGATTGCTGCGGCGTGGATAGTGCAGCAGAGGCACAGGGCACGAGGAAACCGAGGCAGAGGAATAAGGGAAGGACACTTGTCTGAGCCTCCAAATATTTAATCTCGAATGGGGGCAGAGCAAGTGACAAATCTGAACCTGAAGGGGCTACTTTTAGAGGATAGGGGGAACACGGGGAGGACACAACCTTCGAGCAATAGGAAGGCATTAGGGGAGGGGTGCAGGGTAAGGGCTCCCCAGTAGAAGCCAACACGGGGAGGGAGCAAACCCTACAACCCAATTCTGCTTTGAGGAAGGGATGAAAGACAGGGAACACTCCAGAACCAAAGGAGTGTGCTATCTTTGATAGACAGGGGTAAGACAAGGGAACAAGGGAGGTATACAGATGGATTGACATGTGGATTGACATACATTTTTGGGGGGGATAACTCTGGTAAACAACTTAGGACTGCCCCATTAGGGAAACCAAATGGGGTACAGAGAACGAACCACTACAAACTTATAACAAGGAATATTAAAACGTACTACAGAAGAACAAACTGTAAAATAACAGACTACCACAGGAAATTATCTCTGTTTGCCTGCCATATCTCATGTCCCCAGCTGCCACATCTGTGTCTGTGTTTTGAACACTTCAGGAATAGTGATTCCATCACTTCCTTGGGCAGCCTGTTCCAATGCCTGATCATCCTTACAGTGAAGAAACTTTTCCTAATACCCATTCTAAACTTCCCCTGGTGCAACTTGAGGCTGTTTCCTCTTGTCTTGTCACTTGTTAGGGTTTAGGAGCATTATTTTTCTTACATGAGCAGCATATAAGTATGCAGCACATCCAAAATTTCCAGGAAACATTGGGCTTTACTGTGCACGTGCAGAGCAGCATTCTGCATTCAGTTTGCTTGGTCCCAGATTTTCTGCTGTGCTGTCTGTGAGAATAATCCATAGGTAGGATGAGTTAGCCTGTTGGGCTGCAAGTTAACAGCTTCTATGTCAGTTGTGAAATGTCAAAAATCAGTGTAGTACATCTTCTAGCTCTTATGTGAAGAGCTCAGTGCCTGCTTTTTTCTTCATACTCCTGATTGATTTTAAGGCTCTCAAGTTTAGGAAATATTACAGTATAATTTTAAACTGAACAGTATCTTAATATTTTGCTTGCCCATTTCCATATCTGTTACAAAATATAAAACTTTTTTTTTTTGTAAGGTTGTGAATGATCTGGTATTCAGTGGCTCCAGTGATCAGTCTGTCCATGCCCACAACATTCACGTAAGTCTCATATAGAATAATGCAATGACTTTTGCTACTAAGGCATCGAATTCCTATGCTATAACGTCAGTATTTCCACAATATTTGACTGACTGGTGGGGCAGATTGCTTCCAGAAAAGGAAGTCTCATGATTTTGTGAATGTGACTGTGCACTACAGGTAACTCTGGAGGCATAAAGAGGCTACATAAACCTGCTGACTCTTGTCACATGATATGCAATGCCTTTTTGTCTGGCCATCTTGCTTTTGCAAATATAACTACAAACATGCAGATAATATGGAAAGGGTTCAAAGAAAAGCAGTATAAGATGTTCTGGTAGGGAAAAAGTTTATTACTAGAAGAACTTGAGGAACATTGTGTTCCAAGCTAGATGGTTCAAAAGCATCATGAATGCTTTGTCTCTAGCTTACCATTCTCTCCCTCTTTTACACTATCTTCCCGTAGTCCTAGCAGAAGGATTCATGTAGCTATGCAATAAATTAGATTAAGAAACTTATCAGAGGGACATTTTAGTTGACATAAAAAGAATGTATTTCTGTTTATTTACCTGAACTGATCCTTGTGGTTACATAAATACTGCTAATACTAATAGTATGGTACTAGTTTTGGGATAGGTGGGAATACATAACTAATGATGGAAACAGAATCAATCAGGTTGGAAAAGACCTCTGAGATCATAGAAAACAGCCTGTGACCAAACACCACCATATGAGCTATATCGTGGCATTGTCAGCATCCAGTCTTTCCCTAAATGCTTCCAGGGACAATGACTCCAACACCTCCCAGGGCAGCCTGTTCAAAAATTTAATCACCCTTTTCATGAAGAGTTTTTTCCTAGTGTCCAACCTCCCTGGTGCAGCTTGAGGCCATTTCCTCTTGTCCTGTTGCTGGTTGCATGGGAAAAGGAGCTGACCCCTCTCTGGCACACGGTCCTTTCAGGGACTTGTAGGGAGTGATAAAGTCCCCCTGAGCCTCTTCCTCTCCAGGTTAAACAGCCCCAGCTCCTTCAGCTGCTTCTCATTACACTTGTGCTCCAGACCCTTCACCAGCTTCTTTCCCTTCTTTAGACTCACTCCAGCACCTCAATGTCCTTCCTGAACTGAGGGGTCCAAAACTGCACACTGCACTCGAGATGTGGCCTCACCAGTGCTGAGTACAGGGGAAGAATCACTTCCCTGGTCCTGCTGGCCACGTTATTCCTGGTACAGGCCAGGATACCATTGGCTTTTTGGCCACCTGGGCACACTGGTGGCTCATGTTCAGAAGCAGAAGAGGAGAAAGAGAACTTTACACAGACCCATGCATTTCTATTGTACTGGAATGGCTCTGAGTTAGGATGGGCAAACAAAAGGATAAGTAGTATTTGATCATAATCTATAAGTGCCTTCACAGGGAATAGAATTCTAATAAAGGGTGTTTCCATTTTTGAGTAGTGAGCATTGAAACTAGCTACCCTATACATAGCGGTTAGGTAAAAACCATTTTGTACTTCTAGTTAAGAAAAACCAAACCAAACACCTTTTTACCTTTGCTTTTTCTTGATGCAGACTGGAGAGCTGGTACGGATCTACAAGGGCCATAACCATGCAGTAACGGTTGTGAACATTCTTGGCAAAGTCATGGTGACAGCATGTCTGGATAAATTTGTTCGTGTTTATGAACTGCAGGTAAGAAAATAGGTGGTTACTAATGACATTTATCTAATATGGGTTAATTAATGATTTGAAGTCAGATAGAAGTCATCTTTGTATTTTCTGGTCTCTAGCCCATCTCTCTTTTTCCTGTCACTCAGTATATATAGTTGTCTCACCAGTCAAAATACATGGGTTTTAAAGAATATAACTTAAAACATTTTTTAGAACCTGGGTTATTCCAAGACAATGACAGCTCAGAAAAGTGGGAAAATGTTAGCTTTGTCTGCTGAAAGAACAAGTGCTTAGTTGGACAAAAAGACTCCCAGAAGCAATGTAAGCAGAAGTGAGCTTTCAAGGTGGCTATAAAGTTTGGAATCCACCATAGCAGTTTAGTTGCTACCAAGGAAACTGCTCTTGGAAGTATTATCATTTACATGTCTGTGAAAAATGGCTCTTAAAAAATGTCATGCTATTAAATGTCTGTTTCTGTTTCTTTCAAGTCACACGACCGCTTGCAAGTCTATGGAGGCCACACAGATATGATCATGTGTATGACCATCCATAAGAGCATGGTATCTCCCTTCTTTTCACTGTTCTTAAAGAGAAAGTTGTAATTGCCACAGGCGCATACAAGGCAGTTTAATTTCTTCAGATAAAGAAATCAGCCTGCTGTTTGCATTTCCAAGTTGTTCTCAGTCAAAGAATCAAGTGGCTATAACAGCTTTATATTTATGTAATACTATTGTCTGGGGAAAAATCACTGTACAGCTTAATGCAGTCTTAACAATAGTTCTTTGTGCAGTTATGATTACAGTGAAGACACTAGAAATAGTAAAATACTTCTGCTTTTTCAAATGTCAATCCTGTTTGACTTTTACTCAGGGGAATCTCTCAGATGCTGGAGAAAAACTTCACCCACAGCCAAACCTCTAGCAACCTTTGACAGAACATAAACAAAGGTGTGCAATTGATTCAGATGTACAGGTTTCTTCATGCATCTGCCCTGCAAGATAAATTTCAGAAGCACTTCTGGATAAATATTTCTTAAAATAGACTTTAGAAGCACTTATTTGTCTGCATGTCTAGGAATTTGTTTGCAAAGTTTCTTTGAGACTATAAAATGAAAAGTATACTAGTGATCTGTAATAGCAGAAAAGTTAAATCCAAAGGAACAGATTTCTGCCTAATTGGAATACATTCTGCCCAAGCATCACATCTCATATGAGTCTAGCCTGAGGCTTGAACTGTGCCCCAGCAGTGGTCTGTTGTGGGCATTCTCAAATCAAAGAAGGGTTCAGAAGAGAAGTTTAGTGAAGAGTGAAAGGATTTGCATCAGTCTTTCTGAAATTCTGATGTTCTTTCACACACTTCATCTCCATCCTTTTTTGATAACTGGGTAAGTCTTGGAAATACATTCAACTTGACATTTACACCTAACATATTTTTGAACTTTAGTGGATAGCACCATAATTTAAACTTTTCTGAACTGTTACACACACGACATTATCAACAATAGAGGTTATGGAAGCATTTCTTATTCATGTGTAGGTTTTTGTGAACTATGAATGCAAATATTGAAAGGATTTGGTTATACCTATTTTTTAAATATAGAAGCCTTGCATGCTGGTATTTCATTGTTTTTTACCAACACTGAAGTCTCCTTCAAAATTTTACTTTTTTTTTTTCTTTTATTTCCAGCTAGTTTATCCATAAATGTTTATTTTACAGATCTACACTGGATGCTATGATGGCAGTGTCAGAGCTGTGAGGCTTAATCTGATGCAAAATTATCGATGCTGGGTAACAAGCAAATTGTTTTTAGCCTTTGTTATTGAATTTTCTAGCCTCTAGTCACTTAGTCTTGGGTAGCTTGGCCTTATACTTTTAATTATTCTTTTTTTGTTTTTTAAATGTGTATGTACTTTTAAAGTATATATCACTTAGATATATGTCACTAGTTTCATTTTTTATTGACTTTGCTCTCTGTGTATGTGTATATATATGTGTGTGTGTATGTGCTTTGGGGCAAGTTTTTAGTGTAAATTACTGTTCTTTCTGGCAGTTTTTAGATGTGTAACTGTTTAATACCAAAAACTTTGTCTGAGTGACATAGAAAAGCTGATTTACTGTGCTAAATAAGTTTAATTAAATTCCAAATGACTTTGTCACAGGTAAGCTTAAACCTCTTAAAGGGTTAATTCCTCTCTTCCTCCTGCCATTTCTGGTGATGGTCTAGGCTTGGCTAAAGGCAGGAAAATTTCTGTAAAGCTGTAATTAGAGGAATAGAGACCACTGAAAATGGAAATGCAATAAGATAAAAAACTTACAGGAGCTGGCAGGCATGCCTACAGTCTTGGAAGAACATTGTGAAATTGCAGGAAGAAAAGCATTAGCAAAAAATGTATTTCCCTGGCTTATTCTGGTGTGTTGTTTTTTCTCCCAGTGGCATGGATGTTCACTGATCTTTGGAGTTGTGGACCATCTGAAACAACACCTGCTAACTGACCACACAAATCCAAATTTTCAGACCCTGAAATGTCGTTGGAAGAACTGTGATGCTTTCTTTACTTCCAGGAAAGGTTCCAAGCAGGTATGTGGTTGAAATAACATTGTTGTATTTGGTAAAATAAAGTACTTTCTATCACCACAATGGTGGGACTTGATCCTGTTTCTCTTAAAAAGGGTTAAATTTTTCTAGCTTTGGCAGGCTTAACTGCATGTGGTTGCAGTCATCCAAGGCTAACAGGGTTCAGTTCAGCCTGTGGCAGATGAACAGTGCAACTATGGTAATTTGACATATGGTCAATTTAAAACAGTTTGACCCTAAAATATTACATAGAAATGGTAGAATTCTTAAAATATGAAAGAAATTCTACTCAAGATATTAGGAAGTTTTTGAAGGAGAAATGTCTTTATAAGATGAACAAACATCTGCCTTGAAAACAGGTTTTTATCCTTTTCATTTTTATCCATTCCTATCTCTTTCATTGTTGTTTATTTTTCACATGAAATTGTTAGCAAAACCAATCTTTAAATAAGTAGTGCATAAACTTATAGGTAAAAGTCAGCACAGAAGGGGGAACAATGCAGAAGGCATAAAAATTGGATGAAGTGATGTAGAAAAGACTGGGGGGTGGGTGTAAGGAGGGCAGTTACCTACAGACTGATTGGTAAAATCTACATTTTAGTCCTTGGCGATATAAACTGCCTTCCTTTGAAAGCCTTCCAACATATGGGAAGGATGAAAGCTTTCTCAAGAATTAACGAAAAGCAGAATCCTTTATTTCTCTTTAAGTGCTGGCTTTGGATATGATGTTTTTATTTAATTTGCTCTTGTAATCAAAAAGGAAAGTGGTTTTTATTTGCCTTTAATGCTATGGTATGTGGAACACTTTATATATGTGATTTAATAGCTTGACAATGGTAATACTTAGCTTTTTAGAAGCTTTAAGCCAAACAAATGTATGTTATCTAGAATGTCACTTTCACTGATGCTTCTCGAATATTTTGCAGTTTTTTGTGGAGTTTTTTTGTGATGATCATGATTTTTTTTTTTAATTGACTTCTCTGGTTCTTTTCTAGGATGCTGTTGGACACATTGAAAGACATGCTGAGGATGACAGCAGGATTGACTCATGAAGCTTTTCACCTCCCACATTGGGAAGTAATTTTGTATGTCAGGATTATTCCAAATAACATCAGTTTCTTACTCCAGTCTTTCCTCTTTCTTTTCCCACTTGGAATGCAAAGACTGAGTGGGGCTGAAATGCATTGCTACAGAGACTGCAGGTTGTGTTGCAGTCTGCAGAAATAAGGCTGGTAATTAAGACTTAACCCAAGTTCCTGCAAGTTTTTAATTCATTGGTGGACAAGAATATTCCTTCCTCTTGTCTGCCTTGTTTCTTTGTTGTTTGTCTTTTTTCAGGTGGTTTTATTTTTTTTTAAGAAGCATAGTCTTTGGGAAGTCCAAAGGGGTGTTGAAAACTTAGATTACAATAGGTGCTGCTGTTTGCAAACTCAGCTTGAATCCTGTTATGTGTCTAAGACATGTCTGGTTTTGTTGTAGCCAGTTTTATAGCTGATTTTAATAAAATTCTGCAAACCAGAATATCACAAATTCTAACAATGTGACCTGAATATCCAGTGTACGTTTTTACTTTCTTCATAAAAAGAAAAGTTATTTTATGGAGACCGGAATAAACTAATTTTTTTAATGTTAATTGTAACTTATTTTTTATTCCTTGTGTAAAAATTGCTATTACTGGCACAGTAATAGATACAATACCTCTTGAGGTATTTTGTTTATTTTGAGGAAAGTGGTTATTTCTTGAAAGAGATGCCAGTAGCAGCAAAACAGCCAGAACAGTGGCTGTGCTCACAGGCTTTGCAATCTTAGTCTTTTTCATTATAGGTCTTAATGTATGGGAAAGAAGTAAGTGGTATTTGTTTTTCTTTTCGTTAAAGAGCAGTGTAGCCACCACTGCTGGCTTGATAAAACACCGTAATTGGATTGCTGATTTTATGTAATCTTAGTGACTGAGCTTTGCAGTCCCATACCCTCATGGCATAGCAAACCAAGAGAAATGCAAAGGCACTGTGTGTCTGAGTGCATCCACTTTGGTAGTGTTTTGTTTCTGTTGTGAACTGGCTTAATTGGCTTGGGCTATATGAAGTTCACAAAAACTCAACTGGAAAGAATGGAGCAGGATTTTAAAGTCTAAAGTTCTCAAGCAGAAGCTGAGGATATGAAATGCATATCACGTGTAAAAGTCTTATTTCTCCTAATGCACAGAAAGTACCACGGAGAGGCCAGTGCAGAAGGGAAGACTGTTTCAACTTGTCAGGGCTCCCCTGCAAGTGTCCCGTTGAGCGGGATGGCTTCACCTTGTGAAGTTCAGTGAAATGCAAATGCCCTTCTGGCACTTGACATCCTCTCTCCCTTAATGACACTAATTTAGCAAAGAACCCTCTTGACAATGAGACTAATCTAGCAAGGAGCTTTGTGTTCACTTTTGCCTAACTTGCTGCTCAGGATAAAATAAGCAGAGATTTTCCTAAGCTGTAAGTGAAGGTGAAGACAGCAAACTGAGCTGCTTATACACAAATCCAGTGCTTTTCAAAAAAACCTGAGTGGACTTTTAGTGGGTGTCTTTTTCACAAACACTTTCAGACTTGTCAACCATAGACCAAGTAAGTTTTATAGCTTCATTCTTTGAATGTAAAGAAGCCTTTTTAGGCAAAGAAAGTGAATTATTCAGGAGATCCCATGGATGTTCCACTGCCTCAAATCAAGGAACTTCAGGGCCTTCTCTGAAGAACACTGGTTTTGTATTATCTTAGCAGACAAGCAGAATTGCTCTGACATTGATGAATATTTTTTATGAGACAGGAGTAAAATATGAATGAGATGCAGTAGCATCTTACTTCAAAGACATGAGAATTTATGATATTCTAGTGCTTTTGTGGTGATTGATTTTGTTTGTTTACTTTATATTAAGCTGTTTGTGGATAGCAAAATGCCCCAATATGTGGCTCAGACCTCAGGTTGTTCTGAGGGTCTTGTTGTTTTGGTTTTTGGGGATGTGTGTTTGTGGTTTTGGTGTTGGGCTTTTTAATCTTTCTTTCTGTGGGCTGTGGATGAAGCAATTCAATAGAGAATCAAGTGTGGGGAAGTGGTGTAGATGTTTTATGAGGGACAGTGTAATGCTCTGAAGTCTGAGAGCATTTGTTTGGGTTTTTTCATGACCTAGAAGTAGAAGACTGCATAACACTTAAAGCATTTCCAAAGGTGTTGATGTTCAGGAGTTCTTCTGGGAGGTTTTTGAACCACAATGAGGGAGCATGTAAGTGTGGCATAAACAGACTGGGTGTCCTAAGCTGTCCTTCATGGACTGTGCTGCAAGTGAAGGTGTGGAGGTGTGTCCAGAGGACAAGCCTGTGGGGCAATAGTGGCATTCTGAAAAATGTGTGCGAGACTAGATTTTGTTACTTCTCCCTTGTGATCTTTACATTCTTTCAGCTGTTTTCAGGAACATATAGAGATCTTTTTCACTAGATGTTGCAACAAACAGAGTTATTACACTTTATTTGCATTCCCATTTGCTTGTTGGGTTTATATTTTCTAGTTGGTGGAAGCAGTCTTTCTTTTCGTGTGGTCCATGATATTTCCTTAACTGTCTTGAAAACAATCCTCCTGAGAAGTCTGGGCTTCTGAAGTCCAGCCTTAGCAGTGGTGTCTTTTACTACTTTGTTGGTCATTTCAGATACATTGTAAGAATCCTAAAATGGGTAAGAGGTGGGAAAATAGTAGAGCTGCGTGAGTGAAAAATTTGCTTCATAAATCAGAAACAATTATTTTTAATCCTCAGGGATTCAGAGGAAAATGCTGTACTGTTTTGTCATGAGAATATCTTTAAAGGAATTGCTATAAAGCTATGCAGCTGTGGAAATCCCCCAGCTTCTCTGGAGTTCTGTGGAGAGGTTTCCTCTTTGTTCAGCTGAAATTTGGTGCTGATTTCACAACTGGCAATGGCCAGTTCTACTTCTTCTGGAGGCAATTGCAGAAGAGAGATGCCAAACTAATGCTTGTTTGTTGGTATTCATTAATGACTTGGTATTCATTAACGATCCTCTCCCGTCTTGCAACTTAGGGTTTTGACTCCTGATATACTTCTAGTTGAAGAATATAGTAACTTAGGAAAGGTGGGCTGTTTATGACATTTAACACAGTAATATCTGCATGAAAAGCAGTACTGCACATCTGAAGCCAGTTTCAAGACTATTTATTTTTGGTTTTGGTTTGTTTTTTTATGCAAGTAAAAAGTTGTGGGTGGAAGAGTGAGTAGAGTGAGGATTTATTTTGTGGTTAGCTGTGGATTTTTTTATTAGTCAAGTGTTTAAAAAGAAGTTCTGGACTTGCTCTATGGCTAATTACCTATGGCAGCCCTTTAGGGGCCTTTTGAGATTGGTCTAGATTAGTTTCTCCTTTCTCCTTCAAATTTCAGAGAAAAATAACAGCTATCTGGCAGTGCAAAACACTCTGGCCTAATGCCGCTGCTGCTTCTATATGTGGAAGGGGATGGAGGGAAAACTGCATCTCTTGGTACAAAGATGCATTAAATATCCAGGCTTCTGCTTACATTGTGTCACTTACATGTGAATTACAGACTTTAAACATATTACCAGCACATAAGTTGGCTTCTGCAAAATAGCAGGAACTTGGCTGTGTGGAGTGTTTGAAGTAGTGCAGTTCTTAATGCACATTTTCAAACAGTACAATCAGCTGGATCAAGGTAAATGATAACTGCAAACCTGCAATAAATGGCAGGTGAAAAGTTTTGTTGGAAAAATACTTTTCCCTTAAGCTGAATTAAAACACAGGTACAGGTGAATCTTGGTTTTCAGGTTTGTATGGTACTATAATTCAAGCAGTCTAAGATGTCCAGAGTTGCAGAATATGTGAGGAAGGATAAGGAAATGGTTTCAGCTACTGTTTGTAAAAGAATTAATCCTCAAGAAGCAAACTGTGTAGGTATATATTCTGTTACATGTGCCTGCCAGCTTCTCAGATTTCATTTTGCTGTAATGTTAAACAGTCTTTTGAAAGAATGGAAGTGGAATAAAACAACTTGATTGAATATTTAGTAGTTTAAGCTGTGTAGAACATGTGCACAGACTGATCATTGTTTTCTTCTCTCACTTTGGTACAAAGCTGTGAGTGTAATAATGAGACTTTACATGGCAAAAGAAGAAATTTAAAAAAATAAAGTTCTTTATATTGTTATGGTTTGTCTGTTTCTCCTTTGTTTTAAATAGAATGATTTTTGCAGGATTTGGTAAAACTTGACTTTATTCTGGATTTTTTCCTGTTCTGTGAGTGCTGGATAAAATCAGGCAGGCCACTTTGAAGCTCCAGCACTGGCAGGAATGTTACAGGCGTGCAGGAAACCTCAGACCTAGTCATTTGGCAAAGAAATGACACTGTCCACCCAAGTGATGCCTCCAAGCTGATGTGCTGCCTGTCTTGCTTCATGGCCCGTTGCAAGGGAAGTTCTCTAGAACTTGTTGGTAGTTATCTCACCAGAATTGTAAGGACAGTTTTGAGCTGCCAATTAAAAATCCTGATTTTGATCTTTTGACTGATAGATTTTGTTTTGTCTCTGAACATCCCAACTAAGAGCATCTCTGCCATACTTGTATGGAAAATAATAGCTTTGTGGAGGTAAGGCATGGCTGGAAGCCAGGGCTCCAAGTGTTCCAGTCATCCTAAAATTTATTTGGGTTAAAAAAACAGTTGAATTAAGAAGGAGAATAACGTCTCTTAAGATAAATTATAGGATTTTCATCCTCTTTCAGAGTAAGTTACAGTGCAAGACAACACTAAGACCTTTATAGTCAAAAGGTTCTCTGTTTTATAGTGACCTTTCAGTTAAATGTACTACTCACTGGAATAACTTTCAGTGGATGCTACAATTAATTTTTGAAATTTTACTTTACATTAGTGGATTGCTTTGCTACTTTTTGCCACTAGAAAATGGTTCTCCTGACAAAATCTGGTCTTCCTTGCATGTTTTGTTTGCCTTTCCATTTTTTATATTGTACTTGTGAAAACCTGTCGTCCTTTAAGCTGGTAGCAAGGGAACCTCTCAAATGTTTGTTTTTTTTTTTTTTTTTTTAATGTATTCAAAGAGTAAAGTGGCAAATATTTGAGATATTAAGCTAATTTCACACTTGCCATAAACTCCAAAAGCTGCTGTATATTCAGGAGAATGATGGAAGAGTGTTCATCTTCATCTGTTCTTTCAGAATAAGACCAAAAAGTCTAGGCCAAAATCCAGTTGATTTTATTTTTGCTTCCATTAAACTAATTGTACTTGCCCATTGGAATAATATTCCCAAAGTGGCCATGCTGACATAGATTCTGCTATAGGTCACCCCTTGCAATAAAGAAATGCATGCTAGTGTTAGGAAATAGGACCTGGGGTGGGGGAAATGTATGTGTGTAGATATATAAATTTGTATGTATAAGAGGTTGTCTGCCTCAAATGGCAAGTAAGTTTCTCAATATTATGAGGAATGCAGTTACAATGAAAAACACTTAAAATGTCCACATTTGTAATTAGGACGGGTACTAAAAATGAGAGCCAATTGCTCTGTTCTGGTTCTTCTGCTGAGGCATTAGATCAAGCTGTACTCTGGTATTGCAGTCTGTCATGCCCTACTCTCCCATTTCTACGTAGCAGAGATGCAACCTGCACAGCCAAATCTGTAACTGAGTCATTGGGTTGCATAATATTAATGTAATTAATATAATCTCATGTGAAATATTTAGTAAACATTACAAAGAGATGAAAGGATAATACCAAGAGCAGTACAAAGAGTTAATGACCAATTACAAGGTGGCAGTAAACACCTCTGACTTTCACAGATTGATACAGTCCCAGTTTCACCTGACTTGAGGGAAGACCTTTCCAATTGTCAGCACAAGCAGAACAATTTTGTATTCTCCATGTCTTCACAAAGCGGAGAAAGCTTAATTCAGTCATCAATAAATTAATCCTTGTTGCCCAAAGGAAAAATGTCAGGATGCTATAAAAGTAGTTACGGAATATGTGTACTGTGCTGTCCACTAGAGTATGGTTGTCTCTTTTTCCAAGTGCTTCTTCCCATGTGCTGTTCATCTTGGGGAGTGAGTGACATAATTAGGAATTGCTCCTGTTTGCGCTTGGGATGAATGGTGCTAGCTCCTTGGAATCTTCAGTGTGTTCTTTATGGAGGTGGCCGCTGGCTCCGGTGTTACGCGTACAGCGTGAGCTGCAGCCACTGAAAGAAGAGTTAAAGGATGAATGAGTTGTTGGTGTCCTCCCACAAATTGTATGAAGACGCTACCATCCCTAGCTGGAAGGCAGCTGCTTGCTGTCACTTAGCGCAGAGTGGTAGTGGGGAATTTTCTTGAGTCTCTTGCTCCTATTTCACCTTCCCTTGCAAAAAGTGAAGGGTGTTTTTAATGGTCTCCCTAAGAGAGGACATGAAGTTGAAACTTCCGAATTCTTCTTAACAAGATTTTTAAAAGGTAAAGAACTATGCTAAGCCTCATTATCATTTAATACCATATCACTGTGTTTGATCTAAATTGCCTAATAAAAAAAAATAATCTCAAAAGTTTTTTTATGGACTTTAAAGATGATACGAAGAGGCTGCAGCCGTGCCCTTAAGCACCAACTGGAGTCTTACAGAGCAGCTGTTGCTGGCAGATCATGGATGTTTTCTGTGTAAAATTGGTAGCAAAATTTTAGGAGGTTTTGGGGTTTCTTACCAATTGGGTGACAACTTCAGATGAACTCTATTCATAGAGTTCTCCCTTGCAAACATGTACAATGATTAATACAATTAAAATTTAGTATTGTGACGTTGTGTTAGACATACTCTCATAAAGCAGTTTACCTCCAGGACATTGAGCTTAATGATGCCGTCTCCATCTTTGTCAAAGGCATGGAATGCCCCTAAAGTAATGAAACAAAAATACAGGGAGTAGATTAGATTACTGTGTGAGTAAAGATGATTCCAGACAGGAAATCAAATGGTGCTCCCCTTGTGAAATGCCAACATGCACAGGTCTTCACTCGTGGAGTCACTTTCTGCTGCATTTTTCCTTAGTTAATTCAAGGAGAAACAGTGGTTTCTTCTGTGTTTGTATGAGACAGCTTGTCATCTTAGATTCCCTAAGCACACATCTTTAATAATTAACACCCTATATAGGGGCAGTAGTGCTGTGAACAAACTTTGCTGTGAGTGTGATGGGGCTCTGAGCAATCTGGTCCAGGGCAAGGTGTCCCTGCCCACAGCAGGGGGGTTGGAACCAGGTCATCCTTGAGGTCCTTTTCAACCCAGTCCGTTCCATGGATCCACAGCTGTGTTTGGGGGCAGGAGGGGGGTCGGGCCATAGGACCGGGGCAGCCACTCACGGAACATGGCGTCCAGGCGCACGAAGCAGCAGATGAAGCTGTCAAAATCGATGTTCATGTTCTTGTCGGCGTAGCGCATGGTGATGATGTCGTAGAGCTGGTTGTTCAGCCGAAACCCTGCAGGGAAGCAAAATCGGGCACAGCTGGGCCTCGGGCGGGGAAAGCGCTGCTCCGTGAGGGGTTGGGCCACAGGCGCTCCCCTGGCCCAGCTGAGCCTCAGGCTGGAGCGTCCTGCTGCAACGGCTAAACAAAATGAAGTAAAGCTATAAGGAGCTTCACTGTGTCCAGCTGCCTTCCTAAACCAGGAGCAATGCTTTGAAGTTATGATTTGAGAGGGCCCTTAGCACGTGAGTTACCTCAGGCTGTAAGAGTGAAGAGGAGAGCTGCAGCCCCAGAAGGCCTGGTGGCTCAACTGGGCCTGCTGAGAGCAAATCAGCTAAAACTGAGGGACAGATGTGTGGCAGGAAGTTGCTATAAACACAACTAAATAGTGGTCAGAAAATAGACAAGGAGGCAACTCTGGTGTGGTGGGACCAAACCTTGGCACTGAATGCTGCAGCCTGTGCTGTGCCTTGAAGGGGACTGTCACGGTTTGGGACCGCTGTTTGTTGGCTAAATGCAAGGTCATGCACAGCTTATGTGATGTAAGGCTCTGAAATGTTCTCAGTTCTAAAGTCCGGGCAGGAGGTATTTAAATATTTTCTCTTTTTACAGTGACAACTTCCCCAGTGAGAACAGAAACCCAGAAAATAAAAATTACCACAGCAGGAGTCCAAATCCAGGTGTAGTTTTGTCTTTAGCAAAGGATTCCAGCATCACTGAGGTTTTGTAAAGTACAAGGTAGACATTTGTTTCTGTTCCTTGGTGTGCCAAAATACTACTGAAAACAAAGTGTGACTGAAATCATCCCATCTAGGTTTATAGTGATACTACAGATTTTCTGATCAAAAAGGTTGTCTTGCTCCCTTAGAGATCTGGTAAAGACATTTGTGGGGGGAGGCCTGCTCCCCAGGGGAAGAAGCATACTGGTGTGTCTGAGACAAGCAGGAGAAGTCCAAAGTCTCTCTTATTAGAATGATTTTCATTAACTGCAAGTTTTGCAAAAATACTTTCTTCTCATTGTGCAGCTAGAAGAGACTGAACCCACAGTGGCTCAGTACTGAAGAAACATTAACATGACTCAAGAAATGTCCACCCAATTACCTGCGATGCACACTTGGACCTAGACCTGCTCCATCCCAGTTTCAGTGCCTGTACACTTAGGTTGAAGGTTTTCCACTGTTCTTTGTTTGTTACTTACACAAATGTATAAAATCTAGAGCTTAAATGTCTTCAGCACTCCCTGGTCTCCCTGTATAGCAGGACCCTGAGACATAGCAGGACATCCTTAAGACAGCAAAGCATCACTTGCTGCACTAAAGAGGAGCTGGAGATCTATTTGGCTGGCAAGACATACAAAACTTGCCGTTTGGATATTTGAGAAGCTCTGCCAGGGGAAAAAATATTTTATAATTTCTCTAGGATCTATCCTTAAAAGGCAGCACTGTGTTCAGTGATGTCACCCTGTGATGCACCAAAACAAACCAATTTCTTCAGCTGTGGACGCTGCACAGGGGACAGACAGTACCTGCATCATTGACTGCGTTGCGCATCTCGTAGCTGTTAATGGTTCCTGAATGATCCGTGTCATAACGCTTGAAAATTTTCTGGAAAATGAAAAAAACACAGACAACAGTAATAAAAACTTGTACTGCTCTTGAATGCACTCACTGAGTGGACATGGGGTGCGTACCTCAGGCACTTGAAGGCTTTGCCACATGCCTTATATTGCCACTGCTGGGCACTCTGGGTTGTTAACACAGAGTTCCTCTCAGTTGCCAAGTAAAATAATTTAGATCCAATTTCTGGGAAGCAAAAAAGCTCTCCCCTTGAGACTCTCCTTGTTTGAGTTGAGTTTATGCTGGTAATCCTCCCTCTTGATTGCCCTAATTAAGTTATTATTGAGGCCTGATTCTAGTTCCCATCATTCTCCTCCTTTAATTTGTATGCCTCTGTGCTACTCTCATGGGGAAGGCTGTACATGAGATATTCAGGCTATTTGCTTAGGCTGTGAGGTAGGATGAGGAGAGACTTCATTTTTGAAGCTAATTCACTATTATTTTTTAGCCTTTCTTTTTGATGGAGCATATGTCATGAGTTCTAGTTTTCCTGTAGAACACTTGCACTGCAGAAGCTGTGAAGAGCTATGAAGATACCAGCAATACCTGCCAGCTTTTAATCTTGTCCCAGAGATGTCGAAATTCATCAAAGTTTATCTTCCCTGAGCCATCTGTCTGTGATGCAAACATTCAGGTAAAAAGCCCACAATACTGTTAGGATAAAATTAATTAAGTCTGCAACTACTGGTGAAGGGATGAATGTAAAACTGGGTTGGAGATCTCCTCAGCATAAAGTGTTGACTCAGCTGTGCAGTAAAATGTTTGTAAACACTTTGATTATTGTGCATAGCATGCTTCAGGAGTGTGAAGTACTATTTGTGTAGAAGATAACTTCTGGTACAGGACACAGCTTTGCCTCTAGAACTATTAATATAATTCTAAAAATGCATGAGTTGGATGTTTTAGTGGGTTCTTCTGAACCTCCAAATGTGAAGCTCACCCAGTGCTTTTTTAACTGAGCTTTACTCTGGAGTGAAGCTCTTTCTGCCTTGCTTAAAATGAATTAAATAAGCAAAATGTTGACTAAAGCTCTTTTCAATGGTTAGGCTCCAACCATTATGGCTGTGGGTTGTAGTTACACTTTTGTTCTGGTTATATTTGAATGCACTTACATTCTCTCAAAATTGTGTTCTCTCAAACTGGAATGCCTAGGGTGATTGTGGTATAGGTAACCATGTGGCATCTTATAGTGTGTTTTATTGCACTTGTTCCAGACAAGTTCTGCCTGCATTCCAAGCTGAGCATACAGTAGAATATGTGATACATTATAAACTTAAAGAGATAAATATAGTAAGTTTATTGGCAAGAACTATAGTTATGTTCAGTTTGTTTTAAATATAATAATGAAAAAATCATGCTTTAGTATATAATGTGGCCAGTCTCTGATACCTGAAGAAGAGTGTCATACTGACTGATTTATTCTGTAGCTTTCTTTTTGGGGATATTTTTCTCTGCCAATTATGCTAACGTTGAGATGACTGGAATTAAGATGTGCCACACCAGGAGTGCTGTTTTTATCTGACTACAGACTACAATTTGCTGTTTTGTTTCCCTGGCTTACTAAGGTGTGCGTGTGTGTGGTGGTGAGGAATAGTGAACTCGAGTGGTTTCAAACACTCCCTTTTCACCAGGAAAGGATACATCCATTAAAGCAATCATGCTGCGGCAGGATTCCAATTCAAACCCTTCTGATCTTAGGTCCTTATCTGAAACAAATGATCCGAGGTGAATTCAAATCATGTAAATCAGCAAGTGATTTTCCTCTCAGGTGTAACTGTAATCAAAGTAAAAGCCAAACCTACTTCCTTCGTCCAGTAAGAAATGAGTAGTAGAGAAATCTGAAAAGACTCTCAGTAATGTTATTACCTGTGAATTAGACATTACTTTTCTTGACTTGTTATATACAGTAAAAAACTCTGAAAAGCCCTGAACTAACTTCTAGGTTACTAAGCAAGTCCAGGATCTGTAGGTTAAAGTTTGCTAAACAGGGAGAAAAGTTTGCCTCTCCACTAGAAAATTTTTGAAGGGCATTTGCAGACTGTGAGAATTGCATTATGGTCCCAGTAGTAATTCCAATGAATGCATCTGCTCATTTCTAGATTATCAGTACTAACAACCTGTAGAGATCATCTCTGTGAAAAGTTCAGCTTGTGAAAGTCTCAGATGCATTGTCCATAGAAATGTAACTAGGAAATTTTTGCATTTGAAAACATCAATAATTTTTAGAAACTCGGGGTGGGGAGTTATGCTCTGTCACAGATTTCTTTGCCCAGGGTTAGTAAAAAACATGCTCAAACTCACGTTTTTTTACGACATTATTGAGAACATTCCTAAGTTCCTCAGCATTGATCTCCATGTCCTGATGGAAATGTGGTGAGAATATCATTGGTTACAGCATTCTTTATGAAAAACAATTTTTATGGATGAATATGTTAAAAGTCTTTGGTCACTTTTCAATAAGACATATACATGTTTCAAACCAAAGGGCATTCTACTTCGTGTGAACATTAGTTCAACTCTCTCCTGAGGCTGCAGTACAAGGTAGACCTGAAGTTACCATACAATGCTCATTAAACTACAGCTGGTAGAATGACTACAATTTCAAGCCAGTGTGTAAGTCAAATAGCAAAATCAGAAAATTCCTGTATCCCATATGCAGCCACTTGATTTATGCAGTTCTTTGATCTGTTTTTTTTCTTTACCTTCCATTGTTAAGCAGAGGGCACTGCATTTCTAACTTATTTATACTTGCTGTGCAAAGCAGCATCTTGTAGGCGAGACAGGAGAAAAAGGCTGAATTTAAGTAAGACTCCCTCAGATACAGTGAAAATAGCTTATACATACATATGAGGATAGCTGTATACTTAATGGAGTTTTTATTTGATTTTACTTATCTCAAAATCACCAAGAGAATTCAGTGGGAGAAAAATCAAAGGAAAATTTAATATTCAATGTTTTGAATCCATGGAGTAGTTGATTTAGGAGCTGTTGTGGCCAGGCTGCTTTGAGGGCAGAGACGGGGATCAGTTGTATACTCACATCCCCTGCAATCTGTCGGAAAATATTCCTGAACTGTTTTTGCTCTTCACTCTCCTCATGAGCTTTTGTTGAAGAACGCTGAAAAGAGACAAGCAAAAAAGAGATACATCCTGATCCCAGTGGAAAAGAGAAAGGGCCTGGATGACTCACTCACCCTTGTGTGAGGGATCATCTTAGTGAATCTGGAGGCCTTTGGAGGAATGGGTTGTCCTCCCACACCTTTCCCTATGTTTTTGTTAATTCTCTTCCTTAAAACTGCCAAGTGTTTAACTTAATCCCATTGTTCTTTTTTCTATTTGAAGGAGCCTAAATAATTACTTCCACTGTTAGTTATCTTCTAATTTTTTGTCCCAAAATATTGCAAATGAGAAGTTTGGAGCAGAAGAGGCTTATCATAGAATCAAAGAATGATTTTGGCTGAAAGGGACCTTAAAGATTACCTTGTTCAAGGCCCCCTGCCACGAGCAGGGACACAGTATCTGCCTCACAACTGCCCTGTAGGCAATTAATGACCATGTGAGAACTCTATGATATTGGGGGCCCCTGCTGAAGACAAATAGCATATGAGACAGAGGAAAATGAGGAACGTGAAGCTTTCTCAAACACATGGAAAGTGCAACCCTGAATTCTGAAGCTGATACTGAAAAGGAAAATTAAAGTTATAGGTTAAAAAGTGAATTTCTTGGCTTATTTCTTGTTTTCCTTTGTCTAAATACAGAGGAAAGTTTAGATTGGTGCTCACTTCACCACCTGCATGCTCTAGCAGTCATGCAGCAGAACAGCACCCTCCCTGAGCAGTTGCTCCAGCCATGCCCCCAGATGCCACAAGCCTGGATGTGGGATCTGGCTGTTAGATGTGTTGTGTCTCACCCACCTGCAGGAAGAAACTCTGAATTTGCTCCTCTGTTTTCCTCCTCTCTGATATTGAGGGAGAAGAGAGGGGGTGCTGGAGCTCCTGGGTTTATTTGTCCTTTATCCTCTGGCCAAAAAGGTCTAGGATAGAGGTGTGTATTTGTAACAAGAGAGGCTGTGGCCATTGCCAGGAGCTTCTGCAGCCCCTTGGGTGCCATTTGTGCATGTGCCCTCTGTAAAGTGGTACTGCCTCAGGGGGCCAAGCGGGGCTGAGCTGAATGTGGGGAAGGAATCTCTCACAACTGGGATTCTTGTATGAGAGAACAACCAGGATATGTTTTCAAGCACCTAACTCCTCCTGCAGAGTTGTTAAATTAGGGACAGTCTCTCTGTGCTCATGCTCATTACATTTACATAAACCAGATGCGAGTCATGTTAAGATTTGATGAGAAGCTGTTTAGTATCTCAGGACACCTCTTTGCCCCATTCCTGTGCTCTCCTCAGCCACTCTTTCATGCTAGCCAGACCAAGCCCTATTTCCCCCTCTGCCTCTTGCTGCAGAAACCTTTTTCTCATCTGCTTGGGGTTTTTCACCGTCTTTGCCAGCATTTTCATCTGCTGTCAGCTCCTTATTACTGTTTGCTCTGTCAGAAACGAAGATGATAGGCTAGAAGAAGAGAGCAAAAGAGAAGTGGAAATTACAGGAGAAATAGTGGAAAGGAAAATATTTGGTTACAAGCATTCTGTGGAAAGTACATGCAGCAACAACTCCTGCTCTTGGAAGTATGATGAGAGAAACCATTTCTTGGAATGAAAGAAAAGAAAGGATTAAATAAAAAGCTGGAAATTTTTCTGCAGTTACTGGTTTCCTCATGCTAAAAAAGCTGCCAATTCTTTTTGCAAAATAGTGCAATTTCTGGGTTCTAGCTTTCCTTGTCAGAAAGACATTAATTGAACTTGTTTGGTTTGTTGTTTTTGTTTGGGGTTTCTTTGTATGGTTTTGTTTTGGTTTTAGTTTTTTTTTTTTTTTTTTTTTTTTGGGGGGGGGGGGGATTCTTCCCCTGTTTTTAAGCAAAATAAGCCTCCCAGATTTTCATCACTTAAACTGATGAGCTTGTCCCTCAAGGATAGTAGCACTGAAAACAAAAGAAATGTGAATTGTACACAGAAAAGGAGTTATTTGTGTAGGGGCTTGTTAGTTATGTGAAGCATATGTTCCTTCTCTGCACTGATTCTTGAAGCACTCAGCTGTATGCAGACGTGCAATTGTTCTGGTTTGGTGCATTTAAAACAAGGAAAAAACTGCTACATGATGTGACTGTATTACTCTAGAGTATTAATTACAATCAGCCTGTCTTGGGACTAAAATATCTGATTACATTTTCAAGGTCCAAAACGTGTTTTGTCAAATCAAAAATAGAATCCTGGACTTTGGTGAGCAGAAAATTCAGCAAAAGGGAGTGGCTGCTGCACCAGCCGAGGGAAAGCAAGTGTGAGGGCACATGTTTGGAAAAGGCGTGCTTTTCACTAGCAAGGGGTGTCAGGTTGCCTGTGGAGGGGCAGGGAGGAAGAACAGTTTGAGCAACCCAGAGGATTGAGCTGATAAAGCTGAGTAGTTTGTTACCCTTTCACCACCCCTTTGAGTGAGAGGTTGATGCTAATGAAGCTATGATGATAATGCTATTTCATCAGAATCTAATGTAGGAAGACAAAATCTTTGGTGCATGCAAATGGCCTCGTAGCCAGTGCCCTTCATTAACTAGGTCAGTTTCCAGACATAAAGAAAATTATAATACCAAGGAACTCTGTCCCTGCTCATGCATTGCACATGCTCTTTGTCTTGCTGGCACTTAGCACATTGCAGAGGTACCTACCTTGCCCTTTTTCTTCTGTGTGAAGAGACAAAATTAAAAAGTGTTGATCAGAGTATGCAGAGCTGATGGCAAACTTTTTCTTTTTTTTTAATTTTTCCCTTTCTCATGTTTATTTTTTCAGTTCCTATACTCATACAAATTTTCCCATTTCCTATATTTTTATGGCTTTCAAATCACTAAAAATTAGGGAACATGCACCCACCAAGAAATGGCATACTGAAGGAAACACATTGCAGAAACCATAGCAAAACTGTGTCTCATCTCATCTGGGCCTTTCTCTGCGTGAATAAAATTTCTTTAGCTCTGAGTATTTCTTTTCTTTTTCCCAGCCTCCTGGTGCAGTGGAGATTGAACTTCTATGCCCATAGACCAATGATATCTGAAGTGACAATTCAATTCCCTCATATCTGGACAGTTATTTTTCACTATGACAGCAAATAAAAGGGGAACTTTTGTAGTAAGGTTTGATGGAGCTCAATTCTGTGCAACAGCACTTCCTCTGATTTTTTTTCAAGACTTATTGTATTGTTAGCTCTAGTATATTCCCACAAAGATGTGTAAAACTCCAGGGGGAAGAGTTAGAATTTGTCATGGATGCTATTTTGAATCAGAGTGCTATTAGGATCCCTTTTCAGAAAGCAGGTACTTCAAAATAAGGTAGTTTTTTCTTTATTAGATGAGATGCCAATTTCACAAAGAAAGTATCTCAGGGAACAGAGCTAGGCCACCCTTGGTAAATGGATAATCTCCATTGATGAAGGCAAAGACAATGCTTAGCATCCAGCATTTTTATGCCAGGACCAGATTTCAAATCTGCAAAAGCATTTTGGTCTGAATCAGGTTCAGAAAGCAGTATGTATAAAGCGAGTGTCACCAGAAGTATCTTAATGAGAAAAAAGATGAGAATTTGTGATGAAGGTGCTGTCATGTAGCTGCAAATGATTTCCTGCTGTAGGTTTCCCTAGGTATCATGTTCCTCTTCTCTCTACCCCTATACACAAAAGAGGACCAGGACAGTACTTACCAATGGATGTTCTGCCTCAATCATGTTTTCAACCTCCCTAAGTAGAAAGCAGAAAACAAATAAATCAGTGACTGCTCCCAAAGTTGCTTTGTTTCTTTAGGTGGTTTTTAAGCAGCCACTCAAACGTTCCAAGCAGCCAGTGGTGTGGGCTGTATTCCAGCCTTACAGCTGCAGGCTCTAGGAGTAGCTTTTTCCTAGTTTGAGCTGAACATCCCAAGTAGCATTTCCAGGACAGCTGCCACCTGGCTTACTCTTGTAAAGAGCCTTTATAACAGTGAACTGGAAGTAAAACAGAAGTTCTTTGGCCTTAGTAAATGCCTAATGGTTTGTTTGCAAAAGATATCCTTCAAGCAGTAAGCTTCTCCAAAGACAATTCAAAGCAGGTTCTTGTTAATCTATAAAGTAAGCTTGTGGAAATGAGTTTGCAGCTTGGAGTTTCAAATGAGGTTAAGAAAATAAAAAGCAGGGTGTAGCAAACTGGTAACACAACTTTAGCAGACTAGTGAGGTCACTCCACCTATATGGCCAGATAAATAGCTCTGCAACTTACTCTGAAAGACTTCTTTTCTCTGAGAAGACCCTGAGGATGAATTCTCCCTCCTGGTGGGGGTCATATGTCGATGGGATGATGACGTACTCGCTGGGAGGTAGCCGGAAGCGCTCAGAGATTTCTCGCATGTTTATGTAGGTCTTACTTCTAGCTTTGGAGGCATTGTAGAGGAAAAAATCCTTCTGCAAGTGGTGCTTAGTACCATGCATCTGCAGAACAAATGAGTCCATTTGTCTTCAAGGAGGTCTTGCCCATTGCCCAGGTGAGTTGCCATGTGGGCAGTGCATGACTGGGACAGAAAACACAGGAAGCAGCAGCTTGGCAAGCAGGGGGCTGAGGAGTGGTGGTAGCTGGTGGCAGGTACAGGGTCTGTCACCTTTAAGTTGCCTCTGACTGAGTCTAGTTGGTTTCTGAGGGCTGCTCCAGGGCCCACCTGCAGATTGTGTGGCTGACTTCTGCTGTGTAGGCATTTGTATCTGACTCTTTTGCTAGATGCCGAGTTGTGTATAATCAAAGCTCAGCCACTTTCCGTGGAGGGTGCATGGCAGGGAATGGTGTGATCAAACTCCTACATGCAGAGTGGTAAAGTGAAGGTGCTTTCAGCGCACACATGTCCTTGTCTAGACAAGACCTGAGTTCTGTATCTGCTAAACAAATGTGAGAATCAAACATTGCATTAGTTCAAATATGAAAACTAAGCCAAGGATTGTGGGCTAAACATACTTGCAGACTGTTTTTTTGCAGAAATAACCATCTGTAAGATAGTTGGCAAAGACAACTCATCCTCATGCTTTCCAAGTAACAGCCTTCAGGTGAGCTTGTTAGCAAAATTTGTGATGCCAATGATTCAGCTACTGTGAGGCTCAGAGAAAATGTAATCTCTGTATTTTTAATAAGCTTTCTTCAATGTCTGCAAATACCATTAATTTTCTAAACAAATTCTAAGACTACAGAGAAAAATCTGTGACTGCAGAATGTAGGCCATTTGTGTTACTTTTAGGAGGAAAGCAAGCAGCTTAGAGTGGTTCTGCATGGAGTGCAAAGGCTAAGCCCTCAGAGGCACTGCTTCCTGGATCTCTGACCAACTGTGCAAGTGATGGCCAGGTCACCACAGAAGAGAAAAGAAGCACTGATGAAAAGGTCCAAGTGAAAATGGGGTGCGAGTGAGAAGGAACTAAAAATTACTCACAAAATGTTACTAATGAACACTCAAAGCAAAAGGGTTAGCAGTTCTACTGCTGTTACATCCCTGAAAACAAACTTGACTGGACAGTCTCCTGCTGACTTACTGACAGGCACTACAGTAACACTAGCTGTGGGTATACACCAAGATGTCAATCTGGCTCCGTTCTGCGCATACCTCTTTGGGCACCTTAGGGAGAAACAGAGAGAAGAAACAGTCAGAGCTGCAAGGGGAGACCACATGTTTATAGGTCATACAGAAGGGTATTCAACTAGAGTTCTGGGGACGCAGTAATTAAAATGCCCTTAGTCAGATAAGCACTTTCCCTCTTCCTTTCTAAGTTTCTTGGCTTCTACATGAAATCAGCTAAAATCTGAACCAAATATGTTTGTGCAAGGGACTGAGTAAATTGACTTTTTCATCAAGTCAATAGCAGGGACAGAGGTTAATTGCTAGTCTTGGAAGTCTGTTTTCTTTTTCACACTCTTCTGCCAATGAAATGCTTAGTTTCAGAAAGGACAAAAGGGAAGATTGAAGAAAATACGGGAAAGAATATGCTAAAATCTGGCATTAGGTTAGTATAAAAGCCTAAAAGGTGTCTTACTTAATAGATGGGTAAACCCTGACATTACTATGGTATGAGCAGTTAGAAAGACTTGAATTTCCTTCCTCTCTTCAGATTTTCTGACTTCCTTGCAAAGCAAAAATTGCAATTGATGTAATCAGCTTGAATGATTCAGTGACTCTCTTGGTAAATGCACACTGTCAGGATTTGTGACCACAGTGCAAAGAGCAAAATCTAGAGCTGTTACCTCATAGATGGCAAAGCCAATGGTGTACAGGTTGGCTCCCAGCTTGCGCTCTTTCCTCCTGTTTTTCTGCATCAGTGCGACAAGGAAGCTGCAGATAACCTCTTCATCCTCAGGATCATCATCTTCCTCCAGGAGCTTCAGGCGATACTGGGGATTGGTCCAAAATGTATCTGCAAAATCCCACCAGCAACCCAAAGAAAACATGTAAAGCTTCAGTCTTCTAATGATGCTTATGATCAAAGAGAGCTTTTAAGTTCCCTGCCTATGGCTCCTGAGGGAAAGGTTAAAATTGGGCTAAGACATACATGGGGTTTTTTACATATTACAGCTGTTACTTAATTCTAACAACTGCATAGCAAAAGAGGATATACGGAGAACTATCATCTGATAAAATTCCAAAGTCCCTAAACCTATCGCTAATCCACAAAACTGCATTTCCCAAGTGAAATCTAACTGTTAGGGTGAAATGTATCCCTTTTAGTTGGGGTACCTGAAGTAGTTGACGTACTTGAACAATGATTTATCTTTGCCAGGGCTGCCTTTTGGGCTTACGATGTTCTGTTACAATATAGTGACAGAAGATTTCCAGCTACCAATTGCATGCCTTGTCCACTGAGGAAGCAAGGCTTTTCCTATGGCTGAGCACTAACCAGGCTGTGGTACAACTTAGCCTTTGGGATCTAACCTAGTCGCCTATGGGCATTCTCAGTTCAGTCAGAGAGAAAAAGAGACATTTCTGCCAGGCTGGGCCTGAGAGAGAGTTGGAAAAGAATGTAAATAATTCACTATCTCTCTTGTTCACAATTGTTTATAGATATGTTCTGCCACCGTGCGTCATTCACTGTGCACCAATGGTGTGAGATGCTTTTACTTTAAGACCAATGAAATTAGTCTGTGTGATGTTCTCTATAAATAGAGCAGTGCATTTGAAATGAAGTAGAGTTTTTCTTCTTGCCTTCTGAACTGGAGTTCTTTTGTTCCCGTCCTGCCTCAACAACAACAGTCCCCATCAAAGAGGCCATATCTCTCAAGACCCTTTGCTCACCTGGATAATTGCGGCAACCTCCAGCTGAGCAGCCTCTCACCCAGCGTCCTTCATTGACTGACACGGTCCAGGTCTGGAATTTATCCACTTCCAGAGTATCAGGTGTGAGGTTACAGATCTCAAGCTTTGTGAAGTGCCTCATGAAATCTTGAAATGATATCCTGGAGGAATTGAGGGGAAATTGAACCCAAATGCTTTTACATGGTTGGCAGTTGTCTGAAAGACTCTGGGGAGGTTGAGGATGGTGACCAACAGCACTGTCAGTACTGGGACAAGTTTGCAGTGGGAATGCCACAATTTCCAAATGCTTTTGGTCTGCTGGTTGGTGAGTTACCACAGGTACAGCTCCAAACCCAGGGAAACTGAGCTGAGAGGATGGTAAGTAGCAAGGGTGATGGAGAGCTTGTGGAAGTGCAGCATAATTAGAAAGACTCTGCTGATGGCATTGAATAATTTCTGGCAAGAGAATGAGAGGATCATAGAGCAGGGCTTATTGTGAATATCAAGGGGAGCAGAGATCTCTGCAATGGTTTTAGCAGATTTGTAGTAGTTCAATGGCATTCATTTTTGCTATGATTTCCTATTTCCTAGAGAAACTGATGCTCTCACCAGAACTCCCCATCCTCCACGACCTTGTGCTGCAGGCGGATTTTCTCTGCTTCATTAACAGAGTCCCACTCTTCTGACCTTCAAAGGAGTAAACAAGTTAGCTTAGGATTTGCAAAACAGGTTTCATTAAAGTTTCTACACTTTAGCCTCATAGAGTGAAAAATCAAGCATCGTCTTGCTACTTCCACATAATTTTTCCTTTGTAAGTCTTGCAACTATTTGTTGTCAATGCAATCCTTTTCTCCACATGCCCAAATAAAAGGAGCGATTGCCCTACTTCTCTCTGCCTTCCTCTTTGATTTCCTCTTAGCAGCTCTCAAACATCTACTGAACTGTGTTAATTTTACTTAGCTTGAAGAAAAAGGTGTTTGCAGATTATCATTGCTGGCATACCTATTGAAATTCCTTTGAGGAAAACACTGGCATCTTGCTTCATTCAGCTCTTTCATAACTTAAAAGCTTTTTCTACTGTCACATCTTGTTTTGAAAATGGACAGTACAGTCAGATTTAATGCATCATTAGACTGGGCTCTGTCTTAATTTCCATTAATTAAAGCTTCTCAACATCTTATTAGGTATTCTTTTCTTTTTTACAGCTTCAGCTAAGCACTCAATCAACTTCAAAATTACAACAAAGACAATTCAGATAACTCATGACTGAATATTAGGATTATGCAAAAGCTGCATAAAGGCAAATAAAACTGCAACTTCTTTTTCAAATCATGTGAAGCTCTGTTTTACTCACTTGTCACTCCAGGCTCCATTCCATTCCACCTGGCCCCAGGGGTTTCTCAGCCTTACCAGACGTATTTTTTCCCCTTTAAATACTGTCTAATTGAAAAAAGAATGCAACAAGAATAGACTGAGAGTAGGTTCAAAAGGAAATGTTCCGCCTGTCACTACACCCTTCAGTGATGGTGCTTTTCTGGGCCACATCCCAGCCTGATCTTCTTGGGGTGGCTGTGTGAAGGCATTCCCCAGAGAGCCAAAACTTGGATAGGTTTCTTTGTCCACAAGATTTTAACTTATTTGAATATAATTTTGTTTCCTCAGCTCATAATTTGTTTCGCTTTTCATGCCTCTCATGGCTTTGCTGCCATGCGTGGGGCCAGGCCAGCGGCGGCTGCAGCTGCGTGCAGCTGGAGGGGAGCAGTGCACGTACCTCTTCCACCGCCGTCACGGAGTAGGCGTGGCCCTTGACGAGCCCGCAGGACATCCGTGTCTCGTACTGCCTCGGCACTATGGTCTGTTAGACAGAGAGAAACACCCGTGGGACTCACACAGTGCTCAGCTGCCTGCTCCAGGGCAGGTGCTGCCACCCAGGGCTTTTACAGGGAGGGTGACACCGTTCAGCTGACAGGATTTTTTGCCTTGTTGTCCTTTTTGTGTTTGTCAAAGTGGTCAAGCTAAGTGCCCATAGAATTCACACTGATGGTTAGAAAGGAGCGAAGTATGAAATAAAAATGGAAAAAGTTGATAATATCAATTGGAAAGGACATTTTCTGGTATCTTTTTCCCTTTTTTTTGTAGGCTATTGCTTTTTGCACTTGCAACATGGCAGGATATAGCATGCTTAATCAAATAATTCGCTTTTTGTATTAGAAGGACTGTTCAGCCTTTTCTAGGATGGTATGTTCTTGTATAGCTTGTATAGGTTACTACACATAAACTGGTTAAAAATCAGAGCAAATCAACACCTGGAATACTTTCATCTTTCCACGTGGCTGCTATCTTATCACAGTGACATTTAAACACCCTATAATACACTGTTGCTGCTAACTTACAGTATCTTACTGCATCTAACTTTCAGGAAAGGCTTAACTGTTGCTCAGGTGTAAATACATTTGCTGTCTTAGTCATCTGCTTTTAGTGTGTCTGATGTATTTTTACTTGTTTATCTGTGAGATGTGGAATTGGGAGCAAGATGCCAGATGCACACAGCCTGCTGTACTTGTATGAGAGAGAGTCCAGTATCAGTGAGAGGAACAGACCCTGCCACATGCACATGGACCACGAGCAAAACTTCCCCTCCTTCTTTGTGTCTGTTGCAGAGAGATGCCTGCAAGGTCCTGTCAGTAGCTCTGCCACCCCTTCTTGACACATCTAATGGCACAAAAAAGGCGGGACTGGATCCTGGGGAAGAATTAGTAAGGTCACACAGAAATGTTCTCAGCTTGCACAGGGAGGATCTCATCCAAATATTTCCTGGATGTTGCAATTGTTTTCCATTATTTCACTTCAGCATCTATTTGGTTTCTTTTCCCTTGATTCTGTTTTCATACTATAACCTCATACCTATTTCCTTTTTTCTTCACTTCTTCTCATGTTGTTGCCATCATTACTTGTCAGAACCCCTTTCTCTTCTTTCTGTTTAAGAACATTAACTTCTGGTGACCTGGACAATTACTTAAAGTCCAGGTTTTGGAAGTGTTTCATCTGCCTCTTTCCATCAAGAGTCCTGATTTTTTTCCTGGTGATGGTTCAGGAATATGCAATAACCAGCAGCACAACAGCTGCTGGAGCAACAAGTATAGAAAGAGTTTTGCAATCTTCTTTTAGAAGACAGTCACTGAAAAGGAAATTCTCCCCCTAGACATGGGTGGTTTGGGCAGCCATGCTTGCAAAACAAAATAGTCATACTGGTCTTTCCCAAAGAATGACACCATTTCAGTCTTTTAATGGATGTCAGCAGAGAAAAAAATCTGCTATTTCAGCTGCAAATGCAGAAGAAAGTTTGCACAATCAAAAGTTTTGAGTGATGTAATTGTGGAGGATTCTTCTGTTTTGTTTTGTTTTGTTTTTCTCCCACCCTTCCCTACACCCCTGTAAAACAAGAGATGTAATTTCATTGTCATGGAAATGCAGCTCCTTAAAGGGCAAGGTATGACAGCTGCCTGACACAGAGAAGGCAGCAACGTGTCCCTCTACAGATTTGAAAGCTTCTAAGTTGTCCAGTATGGGATTTTTTCTTAGAGGGTTTTAACATCCCTCTAGCTTGCTAGATACTTATGTGGATATAGCGGAGTTACTTTGTATTTCATCACACATGTAAAACTGCATGTTTTTCTTTTTCCTTGTTAGGAATTTTTAATGAGGACTTTGTTTGCAATAATAAAAAAAAGAATGTCCCTAGAGCACACTCTCCTCTATTAATGGGTAGAGCACTCTGTCTCAAAATAAGTTCACTAAGAGCTTTTTTGCCTGGAGCAAGAACTATGCAGAGCTTGCTTTTTCTTTCTTTGTCATTGCATGCACACTAAATGATCTTGTTCTATTCTAGCATTTTATTTTTTTTCTTCTCTCCATCCTATTCAAGCAAGAGACTTGATAAAATCCACTAATAAATTTCTTGTTCAGCAAATTATAAGCCTGTGTCACAAGCCAACAGCTCTTTAATACCTCAGTATCAGTGAAGCCCTCTAGTATCAGTCACTGTGTTGGAAAGCACTGAAGTCTTTTAACACACGCACATGCATGTGAAAAAGCATCCATAAGAACATTTCATTAGTGTTATTCTGTGAAACCAAATAAGGATTTAAAAGTATAGGTGGTATTTTTCTCCAACTGTTTGTAAATAAAAGCATTCTGAATTAACTGCTTAGGAGACATACCCAGGCTGGCCTCTCCTCCATCCCCTGGTAGTCTACAGTGGACTGAGTCATCTGTGCGTTTTCTTGATTCTTCACCATGCGAGCAATCAGTTCCCCAATGTTGCTCCGAGGAGCTGATCCATATGAAAAGCCTAGGTCATCCTGGCACAGAGAATGGGAGAAAAGTGTCATGGAGGAAGATGAGTGGTAAAAAATAGCCCAGATTACTTATCTTTTTCCCTCATTATGTCCATACTTATCTACAGTGGTCAATAGCACTGTTTGTTCTCCCGCCTTTACTGAAATATGGTACTCCATAAAGTATTAATTTTTTTAACTTTTAAATTTACCACAATAAGTGAAGACAGTCTGAAGCCATGTGGACAATAAAATATTAATTTGCACACTTAATAAGTTTGACATGAAGATTTAACAGAGTTGCAGCATCCTCATGCTAACCTATTTCACTGGGTTAGGGTCTTGAGGGGGAAGGGGTACTGCTTTTGCGATTGCGCCTATTCTTTCCACGTCCATGTTCTACTTCTGTTTATTTCCCTTTTGGTACTCACTGTTTGCTGGTCTCTAGGGGGGATTACTCCATCTCCTAGAAATGGATGTTTTCTATGCGGCCTAAGCCAAGCAGTTCCAAAGGTGATATATATTTGGTAATGAATGAAGAGGTCCCTCTCCTCCATCATTTCTTATCTGCTAAGTTCATATGGACTCACATCAATGGAACTGGCCATAAGGGATCCTCTGTCAATGGCATGTTTCATGATTTTATAGATATCTTTAGGGGCATCCTTTATCTCGTAGAACTCTGTGACTCCTCCAGTGAAGTCCTCCATGGCTTCAGTGGTGTTGCCTCCCTTCAAAGCTTCATATGACCCATGGAGTCTTGAAAAGAAAAATGAAAAAGTTTCTTTTACACAGGTATAGATACCTATCTATATATTTATATCCATCTTGTGTGTGTATTACTACAGCTATGTAAACACATACTAAAAACCCACAACCCATCTGTCTGGTGACTCACCAGCTAAAAGTTCTAAAACATGCCACCTTCACACATAGAAAAAAAAGAAAGATAAGCTGAAAATCAAATGTAGATTTCTGAATTAATAGCAAAACTTCCTAGGAAATGCACTTTAACCCATCCCAACTCCAAGGCATGGGGAAAGGCATTGGTCTATTCAGGTATGTTCTCTGTGTGCTTCTAAATGCTGTATGCAGTGGTGTAAGCACCGCCCCAGGCAGAGCCTTGCTGAGGAGCCAGGCACAGCACCGCGGTTCGCTTTACTTTGCATAGGCTTTTTCGAGGAGGGCGCTCCAGAACTCGTTGCGCTGGGAGGACTTGGTAAAGACCAGCTGGTTGTTGTAGGTGGGTAAGCAGTCATCGATGACGACATCCACCCAGTTTCCATAGCGCCAGAACTGCTCAAAGGCAAACAGAAAACAACAACCGGATTGACTTGGTGCATGGAGAGGAAGCCTGGCTGAAAAGTCAGGCTGAGAGAGGAGAAATGTTGAAATATACTACTTCGTAATGTGGCCAAAACTGATGGCTACTGTGAGGGAGGCAGCAGTACTGAATTCCCCTGGGAAAAAAGTTCCTTAAGAGAACCAAAGGAAATGTGGAAAGCCATCAGTCTTTTCCGAATAAGAAGTTCTTTGAGAACTTGTTTTGACAGACCAGCTCTTTGTGAGCCTAAAAGCAGCTGCTCTTGCCAAATGCCCGCGTGTCTGTGCTGGCTGTAGTGCTGCATCTGAGCAGTGAGGCAGGACCAGGCACCTGTTGTTACTCCTTACAGCCAGCACACTGCAATCTGCAAATGCTTCCTTGCTGGGTTAATGCTCCCTAATTGCTTTTATTGGCTGGCCCTTCTGTGACTGCCCTGATGGAAGAGTTTGGGGTGAGGCAATTTAATTCCTTTTCCTCCTTGCTGTCACTCATGCTTCCAAAGGGTAGGGAAAGAGGGAAATGCATGCCAAGAGCTGAGCCTTGGGTAAATGCATATGCTCACCACTAGACGGAGCGACTCACCTGGAAGTGAAAGATGCCAGCATAGTTTTGTATAAAGGACTGGTCATGAGGTATGACTCTACAGAGTAGTTTTTTATTCAGTGTCAGGCAAGCAATGGCAGCCAGAAACCAGCAGTTACCTGTAAATGAGCAGATGCAGCAGACAAAATGAAGGGAGAGAGCAACTAGAATCCAAGGGAAAACCTTAGATACTGGAAAGTGTCATGTTTATTCTCAGTAGAGCATGATTCTCCATGTGTTCTGCAGTACTTTAGCACTTTATCTATTTGTGCTCTAGAAATGCTCATGGGCATCGTTCATGGCCGGGTACACACACAGGCTAAACAGATGACATTCCCTCTACTTTAGAAAAAGCCTAAAATCTGATGAGCACTGTTACCTGCATTAAGAATTCCCTTTGTCATGTAACTCTTTCACTAAAAGTTCTTGCCTAGATTTCTACTAAGCAGATGTCAACAATTTGCTACAGAGCAAAGGAATCACTGAGACAGAGGATTTCAGATATCACCTTGGAAACAAAAGAAAACTAAGTGAGAGCTAAAGCATGGTGCAGGCTCCATGCACCAGAGTTGAAGTAAGCGCAGAGTTAAAGTAAGAATTTCATACCTAATTCTCCTTGGCAGATATCTGTTCTATTGGCTCCACCAATAATAAACCGTGGATTCTCACAGATTTCCTGCAAAACAGAAACAGATGATGAGCAGGAAAAGTGTGCATGATGATGCCTGTTTAGCACAGAAGTAAAGTCAGTTTTAGAACATTTTCCTATAGAATAGCTTGTGGTATCAAAACCTCTCTCACAGTTTTCATCTGCAGAGTTTCACTATGAAAATGTTTTGGAATCTGGATGTTCCAGACTTCCGTCAGAGTTTTCCCCATGCATCTACAGGGTCTAATATTGAGCCTGGAGTGCTCCCTCTGTACTGTAATGTGAAAACACACTGAAAGGAGAGGAATTGGGGAAAATATTTTTCTCTGTACAGTAATGAAAAGAACATTGGAGGAGACAGGAGAGGAAGTAGATGAAAAAACCATCAGGGGACCAGACTAAATTATTTTAAAATGATCTTATGTCCAATTTGCAGTAACTGGCATGTTGGGGCATTAAAAGGGTTGAAGAATGCATTTCACTGGGAATGAACGCTGGCATTACTCCTTCTTAAAATTAAATGATCAGATGTTTAATTACCAGAAATAATCAGTTGCTGGTTAAGAGATTTTTTTTTTCTCATGTTGCAATATTGACAATGCTGCATTCAAAAATGTATACAGATATAATCTGTCTCTGAGGTCAGGAAGGTCTCCTTTCATCCTGCCCATTGCACAATATATTGGGTTTGTCTGTATTTATAATAGAACAGAATGTGTACAAGATGCTGTACAGGCATAAATAATTAAGACATTTCTGCAGGGAGGGAAAGCAAAATGCAGCAAGTGAGGTGGGACAATTGCAGGCTTACATAGCCTATTTCTATAATGGACAAAGGCTGTAGTGTACAGGAAAACCAAGAAAAGTAGTGACTATAACCTGTCCTACATAGTGAAAAATGTCCCTGCTTTATCCCATCTGTCATACTCAAATACTTGGTATGGAGAAGTATAAGAACACACAACTTCTGGACTCATCTCTTATGAGGGTAAGGAAAGAAAGCTATTGCAACCTGAGGAGCACTCTCCTGAGCAGCTGCAAATTGGGAAGAAAACAAAAAGTATAGTCCAAGAGCCCAGTATGTTGAAAGATGTTGGGACTAGAGTGGGAAGGAGACAGAACAAACAATTGACAATTACTTGTGTGGCAGCACACAAGGGCAGCTGATGCTACCTCTATAGTCTAAAGCTTTTTATTAATATCATCAGGGTGGCCCTGGATTTTCCCAGAATCATGTTTCAGGTCTGGTAGTTTCACTTGGCTAAAATCTGCTTTTTTTCTCCTTCACATTTATCAGAAGAGTTGCTTTGATGTAAGTGTTTGGATAAGCATATAGCCAGACAGAGAGACCAACTTCCAACTTCCCCACCCTCCCTACCACCAAGCCCTGCAGGCACTTTACTTTCCTCGAGGGAAGGAATGGTGGGATTGTCCTGTTATTTTGGGCCTTGGTCAGCTGTTGGGGTCCAGTTCTGTCAAAGCAGATGTTTGAGATGCCTTCATGCTTTTCTCCAGTCACTTGTCTTTTTGAAAATATTCTTCCTCACATTGCTGTGGTGCTCTGCTGAAAACTAGTCTGAGATGCCAGGTTTTTGCTTTGTGTTTTTCCTAAGTCTATTATTGTATTTTGGCTCAATCTTGCTCTTATTGTAACTAGTTTTGAAATCCAGCATGCTGTATTTTAGTTGAAAGTAGTCAGGTGCAACCTAGTTGTTTCCAAATATTAAATGTACAGCAATGTGTTACTCAGAACCATTTATTGCATCTTGGGGTCATTTGTTTTGTAGGATGCTTGGTAAAGGAATGCAAAGGAGAGAATTGCAATTGTCATATGGTCTGATTTAGCTATGACAGAAATGCTTTTCTTGCATTTCTTTATGGGGCCCAGGTGTGTATAGCACACTGTGGATATGATTTTAATTTGTATTTTCTTAGTTCATCTCCAGCTGCACTAGTTTGCTGAGTACAGCTGAAGTTGCAGAGAAAGGTATCAAGGTCTTCCAAGGCTGAAGTACTCAGTCAGCAGAGTGAGACGACTTGGTGTCCAAGATGCAGGTGGCAGGTTTGTCCTTCCAGTCTTCCTGGCTGAGCAAGGGATTGTTCTTCATCTCCTTGGTCAAGTTATCACAGAGAATCCCAAGAGGCTGCACTTCCTTGAGGCAATGATTCATCTTTTAGATGAAAAGAGCCTCCTCTGATCTGAGTGCCTCAAGACTGCCTTGGTACTATCCAAAGGAGCTTTGTGTTGCACTGGGTTGATCCAGTTCAGACTGTAATTTCATTACAAAGAGTCAGTTACAGCAAGGAAAACAAAGAATCCCAGGAAAAACCCAGTAGTGGTGCATGTTGCATTCTGGGAAGAGATTACTTACGAGTCAGTTGGAAGGGAGCACTGGAAAATGCAAAGGCAGCATGCAACTAAAAATGGCATTTGACCTTTGTTATATTTTCATAGCTTTTCTTCTGTATCAGGAAGAAATCTGCCAGTCAGTTTATACTGCTGCAGCAAAAGGCATTCATTCCTTTAAAAACTGCTGTTAATAAACTATGGCATTCTAAGTAAATTCCCTAAACTGATCCTATCAAACAGAGGAAGGATCTTTTTCCGCCTGTCTAAGACAATTTGTAGCCTCATTGTCTCTTGGTCTCTTGTGGTCTAGACCATGCTTTTAAATGGCTGTGCTGCACACTTCAAGGCACAGCTCAATGTCAGACACCAAGCTGGTTTTAGAGCCTCTGAGTTAGATTATCTTCATCTGAAAGTTCTATCTTGGTGGCACTAACTTCCATCTTTGCTTTGTGGTACAACCTGTACAGGCACACATTTTGTGATTACTAAATTCAAACGGCTTCACATGTGTGCAGTAGATGATCTGACTGATTAATTTGAATTCCAAGCAAAATCATTTCAAGCAAAATCCAGTAGTTTGTTGACTTGGTTTTGTTTGTATTCATTATTAAAAGAAAGCTCCTCCTAGTGATTTTCTAGCTATGGAGAGGATCACCATGGGGAAGTCACTGAATGTGGTGGTTATGTTGTGACTTGGCTGTGAGCAAGGAGAATGATTGCATTTGAAAGCACAATGTCACAGTAGAGCTTTCCTATCCCAGCCTTCCCTGGTGTCATTAGATCCAAACAGGACTGCAGCAGGACCTCTCAATATTCTGTGTTATGTTATAACACAGACTTTTTCTCAGCTCTCAAAGATCAGTGGCCTCATCCTTGCTCTCAGCTGTGAGAAATTCCCACCAGCAGCATAGTTGTCAGAGGCACAACCAGTCAATGAGCTGGATATAACCTGTTGTAGGTGTAAACAGCTCTTTGGGCTTCTCTTACCTGCGGTAGGTTAGTGAATAATTTAATATTTTGCATTAACTAAGGGGGATTTAATTTTCCGTCTATGTATCTAAACCATGGTCCTGCATATTCTGAACAGAAATACAGGAGAAATGGATCCTGCGAACTTTACTCAGGGGAACATTCAGGGCTCTCTCTTTGCTTTTGTCTGAATTGAGTATTAGGAGATCTTCTCTGTGCATTCATGTCATGGCAGGGCAGTCACTAGCTGGGTAGAATTACAAATACCTTTTTGCTGCCCCCATGCCCGGGCTGCCAGCTGCCCTGCACAGCACCTGTCCTTCTGTGGGTAAGGGACAAGGCCAGTCCTCATGCATTTGCTGCCCTCGCAGCAGCAGAGGACACGCATTTTGGGAGGTGGCAGGGGAGAACCTGACCTCTGGGTAGAGGGGCTTTGATACAAATTGATGAGGTGACATGACTAAGGTAACTCAGGAAGCTAGAGAGTCAGGAATAGGTTGTGTATTTCCCAGCCCTCTGTTTTAAGTGGGATCATAGAGCACATTGATCACTTGTTTATTTGCTGTGTCTGGAGGTATGTGGCACATAAAATGCCACAGGGAAAGGATCTAGACTGGTCACATTAGGATATTCTCTCAGGAATTCTGAACTGTGAGATATTTTTTTTTTCTTTTAGACTACATTATCAAGTTTTCTTCAACTATTGACCTGAATTTGAAAGTGATTAAAATTACCACTTTATAAGAGTATACTTTATAAGCTAAAGTATTTTGTTTCTTTGAGGCGGGGGAAAAACCATTGCAATTTAACAAGAACAGAGGTTGTCCATATTTTTACAGACTGTTACAAAACATGGCCTGTGCAATTGAGTATATGTGGTGCTCCAATGATTGCTTTAACCTCTTAGCAAAATACTCTTTAGCCCAGTATTACTTCTTCATATTCATTTGACTTTATAAAGTCTTGGCTTGTGTCAAAAAAACCCAGATAGCTTTGGGTTTTAAGTTTACATTGTATTTTAAGTCTTACATGGTCCCCAGCCTGTGGCTACTACATGAATAATAAGTCCAAAATTAGGTATTCATGAGTGACTTAAAGAAATGTCTTTGGAATTAAGACCCTGGTCTGAACCTTTCAATAGAAGAGGCTTGATCTGTGCCTGCACAGTTATATAAGACAAGTCTGAGGTTACATTGTGCATTTCTTTTGTTTTGATGCTTTCTAATATGACACTAGCAGTCTGTCTGCTGCAGGATACTGGCACTCATCCACTGTACTGCTGTACTTCTTCCCTCTGCAGAAAGAGGGGAAATCCCATCCCTTTACATGACTCACTTGGGGCTGCATTTAAGCCATTCACACACTTTTCTAGAGGCTGATGCAGCCATGGTGATGATGGAGTGACAGGGCACAAGTGCACAGGGCACAGCAGATGGGGGACTCATTTTGATCCCTCCACCTTGCTCAAGTTGTTGTGACAGAAGCACGTGGCCTTCTTCCATGTCTGTAAGACCACCCACAAGAGCTCGTGGTCTTTTGCTGTTCAGTTATACTCCTGTGGTCAGTTTTATCTATCACTGACTTTGCCCCTGAAGCACAGATTTGAGGGGAAGTATGGCAAATATAAAAGAGGTGGCCAAAAACTGCCAAAGAGAAGGAGCTGTGGAGGCTCCTCAGACCAACCCCCACTGTCAGACAGGGGATAGCAGGGGCCAAGGCACTGTCCTAAAGGCTGCCTTGCTGCAGGGGAGCAGCTGCCCAGTAGAGATGACAGGGAAAAAGTGAAACTCCTCCTGAAGTAGGAGGGAGAATCAACTGGGAACTGAGGTGTTAGTCCTCTGCCAGTGAGAGAGACGGGGAAAAAAACGATGAAAAAGAAGAGGAGGGCTGACTGGGGAATACCCACAAAATAGGAAAATGAATGGGATTAGTAGCCAAGAGTGGGTCTTCATAGTGATTAGAATACCCACATTCATGTTAAGTTGCATAAGCAACGCAGGGAACTAAGAGCATGTTTCAGACCATAACCCGTCCTTTTATTTTCTTTCACACATGAGAAAAATGGCAGAATACCAAAATAAAGGTTTAAGTAAAACAAGGTAGTGTTAAAAAAATTAAGCCTCAGCAAATCCAGTAACTTGTTGCAGAAGGAGAGATTTTCTTTGGTACTTTCAGACAAGAAAATCCCAGGTGAACCATGCAAGAAGAAAATTCAGTTCCCTGTATCTCTTTCTAAATATTTAATTCCATCTCTTTTATTATTGTTGTTTCATTCTATTTTATTATATTTTAGTCATTTTATACACATTGCCTAAGCTTTCACAGCCCTAGCTAATTATCTCCCAGGAAAGCTCTAAGGAAATATATTTCTAGTTTATTCCACCTGCCTCTCCAACACACAATTTCTGCAGAAAAGTAAGCTCAGGGTCTACACATCAATTTACAGAAAAAGACAATCAGCAAACATTACTTACACGTGGTCTTTTCCATTCGAACTTGACGGGGCTTTTCTGGCTGTAGAAAAGGGACGACTCATTTGGTGGGAAATCAGGATCTTCATAGAGAATGTTTTTCTCCAGGCACTTCTTGTGAAGCTCTTCATAGGTCTTCTCCTTTACGTGAATAATGGGCTGATTGCGACTTATAATGGCAGAATAAATGCCCCCTGTGCCCCCTCCTGCCCCCTCCGTAGTGCCAACAGCGGTGCTAGGGACTGACCCAGCAGCCGTTTGCTGAGCCACCGCTGCATTTATGGCGGTCGGCATGGGAATCAGGCTGATAGCAAATGCTGAAAGACAGCAGGATTTTGCAAGCTAGAAGGAAATTTCAGAATAGAGGAAGTTGCCGTGCAAACTGTTTTTTCTGTCCGTTGAAAGCCTTCTAGTCAAATTTGTAAGCCAGAAAATTCCATGTGGTTTTGCATCCTCTTAAAGGACAGTATTTTGCCATCAGAAATTGAAATTTGTTGCTTGATGTGGGACAAGATGATCAGTTGGCTTGCTCCTGTATCTGAGTTGTATCTACAGCATGTGTGTGTGCTGTCCTGTGCGTGTAAGCGTCCAGAAGGGACAAGCTTTAACTGTGAAATCTAAAAATAACTACAGGCAAAGAGAGAGGGAAAATGAGAAGGGGCCATTAGTGACATGGTGTCAGTCTTCTGTGTAGCTTGTGCAGAGGCCAGGCATGCTCCTGGGACGGGCTCTGTGTGTGGGCTGACTCCTGGTGCAAGCAGTTCATCTTTTCCTTAAGTAGAGGGAACTGTGAAACTGGAAGCTAAACTCTCCTGCTGGCTTGGGAACTTTATGTACAAAGTACTGCCAGGCAATGGTCCTGACACTACTGAAAGAACTGTTGTACTTGACTTGTTTCTACCCTTTGTGGCAGAAAAGATATAGACATTTTTTTTATTACTAGAGAAGATGATCAGAAGACACTTCTAATGGTGAAAAAGGAGCTATTTGATGCTACTGAGGTCAGGTCACCTGCCAGCTAGGTTTGGCTCCTCTGGAGAGCAGCTTGGCAACACTAATATTGACCTTGTAACAGCTACCTGCCATGAAAAAAACAACTTTTTGTGTAGGGGTTGAAAAGTTTATAGAGCCTAGTGTGGAAACTGGGCTATTCTCTGTGTGTTAGGATATACCAAAGTTAAAGGAAACATCTGACTCTGCACATATATTTTTTTCACACAACAGTGGGATAAGGGACAAATTCACAGCCTCTGTGAGCAAAAATCTAAACACATATTACTTTTCTCTGTAACCCAGTTCTTTAAAAGGTGACAATATTTATACATCAAGAAAAGCACCATAATACCTTGATTTTTTCTTTATTGGGAAGTCTTCAATCACAGGTTGACATCAGTTTTATTTTTGCCTAATGATACTCATTTCTGGCTCACATACACATTGCTGACCTTCTGGCCTAGGGCTATGGCACTTTCCAAAGCACTGATTTTTTTTTTTCCTCAGCCATTTGCTCAGTTTACACATTTAAAATCAACACTACAGTGGACAAACTCTACAGCTTATTATAGAAAACACCCCTGGAGAAACTTTTAAAGAAGGTAATATATAGTTGGCCGGCTTGAATAACCTCTAGAAATATTAATCATCAGTCTTTTAGGCTATTTAGGTGGCCTAAATCCTTTTCTTTTTATCATGAATGTAAGTCTTCTTGCACCAACAGGGCAATTGAAAAAGACAGATTCAAGCATTTGTGAAAATAGAAATGCAATTGCTTTAGGGTGGGTTCTTCAGATGCAGAATTGATGACTTCCTCCTTACATTTAGATGCTAGGATTGTAGGTCTCATACTTGACACTACATTGCAGGACAGCTTGGCAGAGCCACGTCACTCTGCAGGATACACGAACAGTGAGACGCAAAAGCCTTTCACTGCACAGCTCAGCAAAGTGCTCATTTTGCAGCCTGTGCATATGTTTTTTCTTTCCTATTCTCCCTTCCTGCCCAGTGCATCTCTTACATACAGAGCTCTCTTTCTGGAAGAATTGTAGGGGTATGACATTTGAGAAACTCTTTGTGGGCTGCTGGGGAGAATCATGTGAATGATTAGCAGTGGGTTTGTTTTTTTTTCAATTGGGATGGTCAGCAAGTGCCAGAGCTAACACATCAGCCAGTGCCTGCATATGGAATGGCAGGTGGACATGCACTTCTCACTTCTACACTAATGTTGCTCTTCAGGCATGTTCAGGAGTTACACCTGTTTAAAACACAATTTCTCCTTTTCTTATTTCTTACTGGAGACATGGGTTTGTTAAGTTGGGTTTTGGTATTTTTTACAGGAGCCTGTAGTAAAAGACAAATGGTGTCTTTAAATAAATACAATTTTCTATAGAGGAGAATGGATGTGTTGTTTAATACAAATTACAAAACAAATTCTCAGGAACTAAATCCTGTATGTGATGGAACTTACTGCAAGCAGAAGTACCCAAAGAGCTGACCTGTTCAACAGTAACAATGAACTAATCTGTAGTGAATTAATCTAAAATGTTAATATTGCTGTTAAATTTGTATAGAGTTTTCTCTCCAGCTGTTTTCACTAATTGAACAAAAAAATTTTTTTTTTTTTAAAGATATACCAAAAATTTATTTCTTCATTTATGGCATAAATATGTGAAAAAATATGTGAGTTACTACAAACAACAATGTAAATAATATTCTTTGAAATTTATCAGATCAAAAGACCAAACTGCTAAGATTTTCAGCAACTAATTGCTACTGAGATCCATGGATGTTAGGAACTTTGTACCACTGAAAATCTGACCCATGAGTACTTACTATGGTGGAGATATCTTACTGAGGGCCAGAGAATAAAGGCAAGTCATTCACATTAACCAGGTACCCTTGGAAGAATACTCATTAGTGATTCTTAACAGCAGAAAGAAGGTCAGAAGGAAAAAGGCATGAAACTTGCTTCATTATTACTTTATTTCACTTTCCAATTTGAGAAATAGTAGTTAAAATATTTTATTAAGTTACCCAAGACAATAACTGTATCTTGTCAGAAGCACTGCTATGCTTAAGGATAGTAAGAAATCATCAATCAAAGCTTAGAAGTTGATAGAAAAATAGGGTCTGTGTCTCTTTTCACAGATGCAAAAGTTCTGTTTGCTGCTGTTCTACCTGGATTAACACATTTGCATTAAGCACAACGGTATTTATGCTGCCTGTTCCTGGAGTGGAGGCTCACACTGTCTCCTGGAAGGTGCTGACAAATAGCTCTGCAGAATAAAAAAGAAGGAAACTAAGGGTCTGTTGGGGAACAAACTACACTTGAGTAGTCAAGAGCACTCACAGTTTGCTCTCATGCTTGCTGTTCTCAGAAATCTGCCCTGCAGAGGACAAACAGCAGCAGGTGGGAATGACAGGGGGATTAGTAATGTCATGCTACCTTTAGCTGGCAAAAAATGGTGACCATCTTTCTCTGTTTCCTACGAGTTAATTTACTGATGTTTTTAGAAAATACTTCCTTATCTTACTAAAAGGAATGAAATGAACTAGAAATCCAGAAAAACCAGAAACCCAACTGATGGCATGCTCAGGTTTGACTCAAAGCAGAACTGGTTTCTAAATACTATAGCTGACAAGTTTGGCAAATGGAAAGGGTAAACAAACCCTGTGGAGCAATGGCAGCCTGTGAAAAGAGATACCTAAGATGGAAAAGGGAGGGAATAGGCAGGATGTAATGGATGTGGGACTTAGGATATCTCTGTTTTGCAAGCAAAGCAAGCATCAAAACACACCAGTTCCGTTTGCAGACATAGTGGGAAAAGTAGGCATGGGAACATTAGGCTGAGCTGTAACACAAAGTGGGATGCCTGAATGCAGAATTAATCCCATTAAAATTAAATTCTGCTTCATAAATGCCTAGCTCAAATCTCAGCCAGATACTAAAAAGTGACATGACTAAAACTTTTCTAAAGGAAGCCAAAACTTGGCAGGACTTGGAAGATGTGGGAAAGCACAGCTCCTTCACTGGGCTGGCTTTAATCAATGACGTTCAACCATCAATTCCAATTCTTTCCTAACAGAAAACTTTTTTAAAGTAGTACCTGCAGATGGAGGGGAGCAGTAACATGGAAAATGTTTTTGTGTGAGTATAGTTGCTATCCTATGCCAGTGGAGGACCTGTGCCTTTTTGAAATCCAAGTTTCAAAGCTGGCTGTTTCAAAGCTGCCTTCTGCACTGCCACATTACTGTCTTCTACTATTGCCCAACTGACTGGCACAAGCTACCCAACCCTCACCTCCAGTGCCTGAGCTGTTTGGCCAGCCTGCTGTTTACTTTCCTGTGCAGACCAGCTAATTTTGTATTGCCATAAGGACTGGGAAGCAGAAGTGTCTGTGATCACACTGGGTGGCTCCTTCTGTGTTTGTTTTCAGAAGGCAGCTGGCAGGCAGAACTCTGGTGATAACTTCTGTATCTGTCATATCTGCTGATGCTGCTTGTTGAACTGGCCCAGATCTCCTCATGTGCTCCAGCCTCTGAATAGTGTGATTTTAAAATACTTACATTAAGGCCTGTGCCAACAAGCCACAATCCCACCCCATCAAGTCATTTTTTATTGCAAGTGAAGGCAGAACTGAAGCTTAATGCCTAACTGAAGCTAGCCTAATGCAAATAGTATTTAGCTTATTTTCCCCAAAGATACAATCCCAGTGCTATTACTTTTGCTGAACAGAAAATTGATCCAAGTCCAAATTAGCGCTTTAAAAGAAAAATTGTAAGAAATGTTAGTTTGGGTGTGTTGGTGGAATTTGTTGATTTAATTGGATTCAAGTGAATATCTGAAGTCCTCCCAGTTTATTTCTCCTCAGCCTCTCAATGGACAGTTTCTCCAAAGAAGTTGAGTCTTCTTTCAGCTGATACAGATCTCCCAGTCAGCATCAACACTCAGGGCTAAGTTTTCCAGTGTCAGTGCAGAGGTCTTCGTATCGTATGTGAAAACCACTTCTTTTTTTTTACCATCTGAACAGGACAAGAGAGTTTTCTATTTAATTTAAGAATTCTTCTGAAACACAGCTACACGTGACTCTCTACAGTTTTCAGTTCTGACTGTCCCTACCACTGTTGGAAAGGATTGATTAAAAAACAAATAGAAGTCAAATCTTCCCAGCACACATATAAGAATGCAGTGCAATAAGAAAGTAACTATTTCTTTTTTTCTGATCTTTCAAACTATGGTACATCGAACTATGGAACTACTCAAGAATTTTTCTGAAAAAAATCACCCTGGTTTCTGCAGAGGTGTTCCTCCAAGCACCCTTGACAGGTGGAGGCAGAAAGTCCATTTCCCCATGACTCTCAAAGTGAAGGGACATGCTTGGAAAGCAACCAGAAATTGTAAGACCTTTCTGTAGATGCTACTGCCTATCCCTGTGGGATACCTCGCAACTTCTAGAGATGTCTATATGGTCAGGAACTCTACAGCTTTTGGATGAGCATGGAAACAGAAGAGTAAATCTGGATTTGCCTGCAAGTTTCCTGTTTTAGATTAGGCATGTTGACAGACCTGAGCAAATGGGCCTTCATTTGAAGCGCCATCTCTGCTCATGTTCTGTGCAGGACAACGTTGTCTGAATGTGTTCATTCCAAACCACATTTACTGATGTATTTATCATCTTTCAAGGTCAGTGTTCTTCAGTTCTGCATGTAGTATTAGTGGTGAATACCTGCTGGTTCCTTTCACTAAATTCTGTCCTTGATATAAAAAAGTAGCAAAGAAAACTAAACAAAGAGGCTTCCTATGCTGTAACACACTTCCTTTGCAGACCTGTCAGTTTGACACCTCTGGTGAATGGCAGCAGAGCAACAGAATTTGAAAAAATTGTAGTAAAATGGAAGCAAATTCATTACCCTTGGCACTGGCTGTCACAAAAGTGGGTTGCTTTCCAAATCCCAGAATTATCACCCGTTCAACTACACACGTAGTGTGGTATTGCCCGCTTTCATCTATGCAGCTGAAAAAAGAAAATTATTTCATATACATAAATTTCTTTCCATCAGTATAAGTTCAGTATCACACAAATTATTACTTCAGTCTCATCCTGAAAGCTCCCTATACTAGTTTCCTTCTCTCTATTTATCTTTCTCTTAAAAACAAGCAAAACTTTTTCCCACTGTCAGCTGATTTTTTCACTGCATATTGGATTTCACAGCCAGAATAAAAACAGTTTGAGAATTGAGTTTTTTATGGCAAAAAGCATGACTTTGAGAACCAGAAAAGTTCTGGATTTTCACAAAACAGTAGTTAAAACTCCTAAATATAAATGTATAGCTAATATTAACATTTTTTTCATGTAAAATATTCCAATCTGAGACAAAATCATGTTTCATTTTGTAACTAATTCAATTTTTATTAAAAAGCTCTAAAAACCTCAAATCAAAATGTAACTTTTTTAATGAACAGAATGTTATTAATCTCAAAATTACTTTGTTTCCAACTTCTAGATTTGCTAGCAATTTAGCAACATTTTTTTTTCCCATCCTGAATTTTTAAGCTTTTCAGGTTTTATATTCCAGATAAAGACATTTGAAGTATACTTTTAACCACATTATACAAGTTAAACTAGTTTTGCTCTGTGTTAAATTTTGTAGCTTTAGGACCAACTCCTGCATATTTTTGAAGCTTCAAGGACAAAAAATGCCTGTAGAATCACCATTTATGCACTACACAGCCCTCTGTGCAATATACCTCAATAGTAGAAGTGTTCTAGTGACATATTTGGCATCTCTTTGGCTTTTAGGTTTTGTCACTGAGCCTTTACAGGTGCTATTCCCTTGTTCCTTCCTTCAAGTGATTTTCTTCATGCTAATATATATGGTGAATTTGTCGATTACTTTGGGAGACTGCAATGGTGTGGTTTTGCTTCCCAGACAGAAGCACCGAATATCTCAGGTTGGAAGGGGCACGTAAGAATCAAGCCCAACTCCCTGCTCCTTGCAGGACTACCTAAACCTAAACCATGTGGCTCAGATCATCGTCCAGATGTGCTTTGAACTAGGAAAGGCTTGATGCCTTGACCACTTCCCTGGGGAACTTGTTCCAGTGACTGACCACCCTCTCAGCAAAGATTATGTTAGAGAGCAAATCTTAGAAAATATAAACACTCCAGGTGTTGCCTACTTGCAAATCTCCCGATTTATCTTTTTCATCTCTCAGATACGCTGTACTCTTTCTAATGACTGACTTCATATTTGTGTCAATCTGCAGAATCTTGAGTTTGACTATACTGAAACAATATGAGACAACTCAGCATTTCATGTGTTACTGCCTTCAGACTTATGTAGAACACTGTTTACTTCTGCAGTTTTATGACAGATTGTGCACACTCTCGGACTTCACTAAGCATATGAGACTAATACTGCTACATTTGTAAGAAGGCCTCATGAACTGGAACAGGCACTTCCAGTGACAGTGTGTTGGTGGCTTTTGTCCATAATTGCTGTTACCTGGAAGAGAGAATGTTCTTGTGGAAAGTGAATTTCCGATACAGGAACTGCTTCTTGTGGAGATATTGAAATGAATGCCCATCATCTACGTAGAGCTCGCCTATGGCACAGGCCTGTGAAACACACCAGATAGAGCACAAATTAACAGCAGCTTCTAGTGTTGAATAATGAAACTGTCCCACTATACGTTATACTTCATATCGAAGGTGTGTGTTTATTTTTCTTTAGCAGCTTGTATCCCTGGAAGGCTCAGGCAATCCAGCTCTGAGAGTGCTGGACATCCTGATTTTTGTGAATTGATGCAGGTGCCATGTGTCATCTCTTTATTAGCAAAGACAGTTGTAGGAAATTCCCTCTCTGTGTCCAAAAGGAAGTTTGTGACCTGCTCATTCTCTGCTCCTTCCTCCAAGGGACTAGACAAGGGCTGAAAAAGGTCAGAAAAATGTTCTGCCTCTGCTGTGCTCAGACAGTCATGCTTAGAGGGGACAGTGGAGGAGAGGTTTGAGTCCCCTCAAACAGCACAAGTGGAGAAGAGCTATTGGGCACTCAAATGTAGATGCCATTGTGCTGATCAAACAGGCAGCAAGGGCCTGCAAAGGTCAGATGGAGTAGAAGACATCTTTGTAAAAAGGGAACACTATCCCAGAGTACCTCTGTGTCTAAGGCCACGTGGAGTTCATAAGAAATATCTATCATCCATTCAGTGGATTTTCCAGCTGTGGTCTTCAGAGGTATCACAGTGCCCCCCCGCTGGAACACAGGAATCTGCAAAAACACAAAGCTAGGGCAGAAAGGTTCCCGCACTCCGACAATGTAATTTTAACGAGGATCAGAGATAACAGAAGTTTGCTCAACTTATAAATGAACTTTTACCACAAATATATAAAGGAAATAATTCAACTAACAATGGGAATAGTAGTAACCTTCTATACGTATATAAGCAAAATAATTTTGCTTGGAAAACTAACCCTTGTAACCCTCACTTTACCACCAGGGCACAGGAGTGTTTAATCTAACAACAAAGGAGATGGGACTTTTATACAAAAGCTATTTTAGATTACACTTTGACAAGGAGATTGAACTGTCACTTTTCTGATTCTGAATATTGACAAAACAAAAGCTTGGGGTTTTTTTCTGCTCCATGAAAGTAGCATTTTAAAACAAAAACATACATTCTCCAGTGTAACTGGGATCTTCACTGTGCCTGCATCTTCCATTCGCTTAAATTTTCTGAAATCATACCAAATCTAGAAAAAATGAAATAAGAATGAGCATGACACATATGCCAAAATCTGTTCCCTCTGTAGATGCAGTTACCCTCCTTAACTTAACAGTATTCCTAACAACCTATTTGATAGGCAAGAAAAAGCATTTACTTTTTAAATTAAATGACCTTCTGGAAGGAAAGAATAAATTGTAATTTCTGATGCACAAAAATAATCTGACCTTTTCTACAGTTTGCATAATGTCTTGTATGTCATAAAGCATCTGGAAGTGCAAAATAATGAAAGACTTTTTTTTTTTTTTAATATAGTTCTTGAAAAAGCATATTTATATTGAAGTGAAAATTAACAACAAATTTGCTATTAACAGGTGACAAAAGAGAGCTGCATCTGAATCTCCTGTGCACCGCACTTGGCAGCAGGTTTAAGTAGTTTAAGTGTAACAAGCACTCAATTGCCACAGAGATCTTGACAAAAGTATTTTCCTTAACTTGTCTGGAGAGCCTAGTCCATTCTTCTCCTTAAACTGAGAAGAATTCTAAATGTTCTCAGGTGCATTAGTGGAGTCACAAGGCTCTGCATGGTCTCATACTCTCCCTTCTGCTGCTTACTCTCTGGAGTCTCAGGCTTTCCCTTAGCAACTATTTTCCCCGAATAATTTCCCTTCCTCCACTTCACTGCTGTTGTAGCCAAATGTTCTTTGTCGGTGTGAACCACTGTGCCATCCTGTGGATAAATACCTTTTGTTCAGAGAGGAACTGCTCTCTGTATGAGTCAGTGTTTGCTATACATGTCCTGGGCTACTGAGGCTTGTCTTGTTAGAATTTCCCTCCCCACAGTTTCCCTCTGATTTCCTTTTGACCTTTCTTCAAAGTTCCCTTTTTCTCTACAAAAAATGAGAAGTTTAAACCCAAAGAAAAATACATGTGAAAAGGAAATTGACAATGTAGGGAAGCTGTTTCATGGTGATTGATGAGCAAGCTTTGAAGGGAGATTTAAAGTGTAGGTGACGTGAAATTTGTGTAGCAGCTCGTGGAAAAGCAAGAAAGCAAATTAACTGTGAGCCAAGCAAGCAAGGCATCAAGATGGAAGGAAGGGCTCAGAGTGGCACAGCATGGCCAGCCAAGACTTGCCACAGCAGTAGTGCTCAGCTGTTATTAGGTGGGGAGCTGGAAGGTTTCTGCATAAAATACTTCTTTGAGCTGAACAGTTGAGCAATTCATATACATCCTTACCTCCTCTGACCCTGGAAACAGAACTGTCACTGTCTTGGCCTCTTTCTCTGTGACTGGATGCACCAACAAAGCATTTCCTGGAGAAAAACATAAACACAGCTATGGTCCTCAAGGCTGCATCTCCCCAGAGCAGGACCTGTGTGCTCTGGGGTTGTCAACCTCCCACAGCCATTTCGGGAGCTTGCTGGGGCATGTCATATGCTTAGGTTCACTTCCTACTGAAGAAAAAGGCTTGTGTAGTGGGCTGATGGCTGACTGACTTCAGCCAGCCATACCACAGTAGAAACCAATCATGATTGGGTGGTAGTTGTTTACTACTGCCATTTTTGAAGCAGACTGTGATCTTAGCTGCTCCACTGAACTTGATGTTTCAGGTAAAAACCAATCATGTTTTTTCAAAGTGACTAGTGAGATACAACTGAACTTTCTGCATCTCCTATGTCCTCTGTTTTCAAAGCGCTGTTAAAAGTAGGTCCCTTAAAGAGGGCTCAAGTTCTATATTCAATTATATTTTTTTTTAAGTTTTGGGTAGTGTTTTTATGTTTTCTTTTTGTCATGCAACACCTCAAAAATATTTAACTCAAATTGCAGGGAATAAGACACCTGCTTACCCAGCATGTACTCATTTTCCACATCAAAAGTTTCCATTTTCCCTGGAAACTCTATCCAGAGAGACCTGTAGAAAAGAAAGATAGTGGAATTCAGTTACATTTTTCTTCTCCAATCAACCTGTTCAAGTCTTTCTGGCACTTTCAGGCTCCATATTCTTCCTCTCTTTACAAGGCACAGTTATCAAGAACTGAAGACAGGGCAAGGTTCTCTTTTGTGTAGTGACTCAAAGTGCCCTTTTGCCCCTGCTGAGAGTCCCCAGTACAGCATGGTTAATACACTTCAGCATACTATCTTTACATCTGTGGCATTGATTTCTTCCCTCTTACCTTCTTCCTTACAACCTCGCACTACATCTACCTTCCTTCTATCAAAGGAGAGATGAATGAGCCTTTGTGTCCCAGTCTACCAGCAGTGCTGGCCCCTGATGAGCTAGTCCCTGCAGCACAGTCCTTCCTGTTCTCAACAACTCCCTGCTGCTTTTATAGAAAGTCTCGCCCTGGCCACACCTGAAAAACCTGCACCAGAAGCTCATTTTCAGTCTTTCTCAAAAAAGGGTAGTGTAATAACCATCTGGTTATGGAACAGGAGTTTTATATTTAAAGTTTGAGAGATTAGGACAACAATAACTTGTTAAGAAACAGGGTCTGGGTTTCTTTACACAAAAGCCTGGCTCACCTGCTCATTCACAAGCATCCACTTGTTCACTGCAGTCCTGCTGCTCATGTGCTAGAAATGAGACTTTCCATTCTGCTTGTCTCAGTGAGAAAAATACAATTCCTCTCTAATTCTGTACTTACTGCAGCAAACTTAACACAATGGAAGTGTGATTTAATACTGTGGGCACTTCACATGCCAACAGAAGCTTCATTTCAAGAAATACAGAAACCCACTGTCTATGTCAGTGCATAAAACAGGTGCATTTACACCTACATATGTGCAGACAGATACACTATTATGTCTGTAATGCAAATTATCTTCAAAACTCAAACCACTCAACCCTTGTCAAAAAGACCTATGTTTTTAAAACTTATGAGATGTATCTGCATAACAAAATATAAAGGTAAATGTGAGCAAAAGAACAGTTCTAGGGCAACTGCAAACACACAGATTATAATCTATACCAGGGAGATTAATTGCATTAATCTCTTCCCGAAAGAAATGCTGCATTCAGTTCCACAGAGGTACATTTTTAAGAGGTTAGAGAGCAACAGAACAAATAATTTATTTTATAATTTCATTTATGTTCTAGATTATTAAATTCTCTACTAAAAGAAACATTATAAGCAATACTTCAGAAAGAAATGATAAAACTATTAATATGAAATAAGATTTTATAACAATAACAGTTAAGCAGTAACAAATATTTTCAGGAGAGGCAAATAGGCATTTACATTTTGAGTTCAACAAGTTCACAGTCCATTAAGCACTGTTTTATGTACTGGTTGGACTACTATGTGATGGTCTTTATCATGATGAAAAGTTTGAAGCCCAGACTACTCTAAAAGGTTCAAAGACTGGAATGTGTTTATTGAATTAGTGTGTTCCAAGTGTTGTTTGGGAAAAAACTCAGAACATAATTTTCCTCCGAGAGCCCTAACAAAGCTTGCAGAATGCATGAAAAGAGAATTCAGTATTAGAACTTCTGTCTGTTTTTCTCCCTTTCAATATTCAAATAAGTAACTATAAAATTAAGAGGTGGTAATTTAACCTCCCTTCTCCAAGTAAGCTCCTGCAGGTACCCTCTAGGCATCCTGGCTCATGCTCTTACCTCATGACCGGTTCAGCCGCCGTGTGTGCCCGATAGAACAGAGTGTATAAGTAGGGCAGGAGGACGTAGCGCTCTCTAATGGCTCTCCTGATGATCTGGGTGTTCTTCTCCCCAAAGAGCCACGGTTCGCGCCGTTTGCTCTCCGTGTTAGAGTGACCTCTGAAGAAGGGCTGGTAGGCTCCCGCCTGATACCAGCGAACAAGTAACTCTGGTTCTGGATCTCCAATAAACCCTCCCACATCAGCTAGACATTGCGCAGACAAATAAAAATACACAGTTTTGGAGATTGCTCTGAAAAATGCGAAGCTCTCCTCTAACAAACATTCCAAGTGTATAAATGCATTTCACAGTTTGTTCATTGTTCTGTTCAGCTGTTGGGCAGCTACTTGTCCAAATAAGAGTAAAAAACGAGTGCAAAAAGTTATGCTTTGAAAAAATCTCAAGAGAGGTTTTGAAGGCTAAGTGAGTGACTTTCCCAGGGACAGAGGACTGTCACAGAACACAGGACTGTGAACAGAAAATTACCTGAGGACTGCTGCTCCAGATGGAACACAAACACTGCACAAAAGTTAGTGGAGACATGATAATGAGAGCCAGGTTTCTGGCTTCTGAAACCAGACTAATCTGTGAAACCACCTGGAAATGCAGAGGGCTGTTGAGCTTTCCACCATCCGTCTCTGTTGAAGTCTACCTTGGGAATACAAGCTTGGTGGCACCATTTATGCACAGTGAGAAACACATTACCTCCACAGAATGAAATCCCTGCCATGTTGATGGTAAGAAGCATTGGAATGGATATTTTCAAGTAACTCCACTCTGCTGTGTTGTCTCCAGTCCACACTGCCCCTGGAAATACCCGGTTTCAGGATTACGCAGGAAGATTGAATGTATATCTCAGTTTATGCTTGCAGTTAAGGAAAGAAGGCAAGAATAATCACAAACTACTTTGGAATTCCTGTATATTGCACCTTTCTTTTTCTTTATACATGTGTGATCCTGAAATAGGCAATAAAAACAGGTATTGGTCTGTCACAGGACACAGGTTGCTGTTCTACCTTTGACTCATACACACCTTGCCAGCCTCTCCTGATTTTTTTAATCACTTGCATTCTTATGAGCTAACCACATCAGTATTTCTACAACAGTTTCTGTCCTCTCTAGACTACTATCCATCAAACTTAATAGAACAAAGCAGCAAGGAAGGCATCCAGCTAATCCTTACTAACCATACTTCTGTGATCCAGCAAAGAAAGATCGTGTGAGGACAAATGGTCTCTCTTTTCCTGAAGATCGCCTGATGAGCCCTTCTGCAGTTGCCATTTGCTGAAAATCATGAATAGAAAAGTCAGGAAGACAAACACTTTAATTAGGGTACTTTCTACACTGTCTTTTTAGCCCTTCTAAGGCAGAAAAACGAAGACAATTCTGTACCCAGAAATAATACCTATTAATAAATAACATGTTCTTATTAGAATATACATTAACAAAAAGATTCAATAGTCATAGCCAACGTAATTTACATTATTATGGTACTAAGGCACAGATGATATCACATTTTCTGCTCTACCTGGTAGAATCCATAGAGGTTGTGTACTTCCCGATGCTCCCAGTTGTTGTAGTGCACAGCATCTTTCTGCATTGTCAGTTCTGCCCCCTTGAAGACTGAAGGCTCATTCATATCATTCCATACAAAGAGGATATTAGTGGATGCCTGTGAAACAGGGCTTCAATTAGGTCTTGACAGAGTCAATCCTGTGACTTAGAGTGTTTATCTCAAGTGGGTGTCAGACTAGTCTGGGGTATGAGTAGACACAGCAGCACAAAAGCAAGACTTGGTAATTACACTTCTCAGGTCACTTGAAAGCCCCCAGTCATTCATCTCATCCCTCTTAGAGGCCCTTCTAGTCAGGGTAGCAGCCTGCAAGCCCACTTGATCTTTGCAATTCTTAGAAAACTCAGTAGGCACTTGCTATTCCTGCTTTCTGGTGAGGGAAAAGAGGCAGGGGAAAGAGAAGTATAAAACAGCCATAAGGAAAAATCAGAGAAGGACGGAGGTGAAAGCTGGAGAGGAGAAGCAGCATGGGAAATATCTACTATGTAAGTCTACTAGGGAAGTGATTTCAACAACTCTACTGCAAACCAGAACTCTGAAGCAGGGTGAGGGGAACGGGAGGTATACAGCAATGGTTACCCAGACACTTTCAGCACTAAGCAGGAAGGTCAGGATGAAGTGACTAAGCTGGGAGAGTGCACTCCCATATCACTCCTTGTGTGCTATCATGGTAGTAAAGGCTGGAATAGCAGCAGCTGTTTTAGATTATGGGTTCTTAAAATGCCTGCAGTTTGTCCCTTTTACTGCTGTGTTCACTGGTGGCATATGGGTTCCAACTGTCTCAGTGTAGATTAAGTCCATGAACAAAATCTTTCTGTGGTACTTCAGCTTATCAAGGTATTTTCCTCTACACAATAACAGAGCTACAATGGCCAACAATACTGCTTAGACAGTATCTTCTCTCTTCTCCCTTTTCAAGCTTTCTGGGATATGTAGATCAGAGCAAATAAATACAAACCTTGTATGTTTTGAAGGCAAATTGATCTGCATACCATTTTCGCACTTCAGGATTGGTAAAATCCAGGTAACAAGAGGAACCTGTGGATGTGGGAGATCCCAATTATTTATCTGATTTTAAGAACATTGTCTTTGCACCTATATACAGTGGCTGAAAACTACAATGGTTTCCATAGGCAGCAATAATGTAGTTGTTTTTTTTTTCCTGAAATTAAAGCTCAAGAGCAAATTCCAGGCTGACTTGGAATTCAGTACACCCATTGCCATGTTGTGAAGGTCAACATACTTAGATTCAGGAGGTCCGAAGCTCAGCACCATTTAAGGATGTCTGCTAGCAGTTTGAAATACATTCACATGTGAACAAGTAGTCAGGGAAAGACAACATCACTGGTATTCTGAGCTCAAACAGAAAAGTGTCACTGAGAAGCTGAATAACTACATCCTACCATGCTGCTAGAAGTTGTAATATGGCCTCAATTTTTCCCATAATCATTCCTTTGCCAGGACTGTGGGCTTCCTGTCTGTAAAGAAGGGAGACAACCTCCTTTGCCTCCCTGCAATGAGATCTTCTCATGAAACAAAATACATCAAATCACTGTATTAGTCTTGAATCAAAGTCTTCTGGATCAGGGCCCACTAAATTTCATGCAGACTACATAAGCTGTGCTCACTGCAATGGACCAGGCTGCATTTCTGTGTCCAAGACAAGCTAGGAAGAGGAATGGCTGCTCTCATCAATAAATCCAACTCTTAGTTCTAGGCACTGGGACTATCTGCAGATCCAATAGATAGAGGTAATCTATACATCTGAGGCAATCAGGACATGATTATACCACCCCCCCCATTTTTATAAATAATCTTAATTTATTAGTCTTATTATAATTATTAATATTTAAAACAAATACAGGGACTATAAGGATTCAATTCTGCTTCCATGCATCCCAATTAAACTATTCTGCAATTTTTTTTAAATAAACAGCTTAAAATATAAAGACACAAAGTGGTTTTTACCTGGCCAACAGATGCCCTCAAAATCTTGCCCATTTCTGTCTTTCACAAAATAACCCTTTTCTTTTGCCTGCGCATACAGGGTATATGAGGGATCAACCTTAATATGAGGATCTACAATGACCACAAGCTGCCAGGGTAAGAAAATAAAACACATAATTAACGTCAGCTGTGCTTAATAAAACAGTAAGAGTTCACTTTTGATAAAAGGCAGAGAATGACTTACTCTCAGGTAAAGAAGAGAGCTGTGTCCCTAGTTTTAAAAAGCAGATGTCAGGTTTTTTATGTACTGTGTTAGACATGTACAGGACCTGAATTTACAAGGAGTGCATGAACTCACCCTTCTGAAATAAATTACAAAAACCATTGACTGAGATAAAAGCAAGTACCCCAACCCCTAAAAATATGTTTAATTCACTGCTGTAATCTGTGAATGGGAAAATATCTGACTTCTGTGTTCATGTGCCTGCTTAAAATCATATGCCTTAAGACATTTAAATGCATTTTAGTTTATGTAGCATACAACAGCAACAAGTATTGTGTTTTGCAGTTACATTCTGCTGCTTTGCTGCAGAACTGAGAAAGTACTATAGCTCCAACTGAGAAATTATAGAACTTGAATGCTATTTTAACAATCCCCTGTTCATTTACTTTTGACAAAGATCAAGCATTAAGCAATTCTACAACTCAATAATTCCAAGGAAAATATTTTAGCTGTAAAAACAGAAATACAGAAACACAAAGAAAAGCTGAAGCAACCACAGAAACTATCAATGGTGAAAGCTCATGTTAAGAAGAAAAGTTTTCTGCTGTGTTCATCAATGACAGCACTGAGCTGCTTCTTTAAGATGGAGTTTCACATGGGTCAAATTGAGCCGGATTGTCAGGATACAGAACAAACTACTAAATAATTAAATGGCATGAGGAACTGAATTAAACAAGATAGCTTGCATGCTGGAAGCATCACCAGATGGCAGCACAGTGTAATTTATTCTGTTGTAGTTCACCTGTTTCCAGTATCTGAAGTACCATGCTTAAAGCTAGATGGGTAAATTCACACTACAGAGAAATCTTTTCTTTCTTCCCGCAATATTATTTACCTTGCGTTTTTTCTTCCTGAGATGTTCTTGCATCTTTCTGGGGTTCTGGAATTTCTTTTTGTCCCAAGTAAAATACCTCTTGCCATCTGTGTGCTCTATATCCAGCCATATGACATCATAAGGAATGTCATGTGCATCAAAGCCAGCATCCACTTCCTTGACATCTTGTTCATCCTCATAATTCCACCTGCACTGATGGTAGCCCAGAGAAAAAAGTGGGGGCAAGGCTTGAGTGCCTAGAAAGAGTATATGAATAAAGATAAAACTGTCAATAAATTCAGTCTTTTCACATTATAAGTTGGCATGTCTTGATAGTGACTGGCAGTTCTAGCCCACTGTGTTTCGCCTCTTCCTCAAGGGGTGCAGTTTCAGATAGCAGTGATTATGCTGGCTTTTCAATTAGAGTCAAGTTTGACCAGCTGTGAACGCTAGGGAAAACAAGGACAGAGGCCTGTCTTCACAAAGCATGAGCCTTTGATCTACACACTGCAGTTTGGGAACAACTGGCCTCCTGCACACAATGGGCTAGGTAAATATTGACCCACTCTTGGGTACAGCATGTTCCTCAGACAATCTCCTGGGTAAGTGTGCCATTCTGACTCCAATTTATGTGAGTTAGTACCTGTCAGTTGTGCAAACTGCTTGAAGATATCAAATGCAGTGGGTCCCATCAGCAGGAAAACATCAATGATTCCACTTTCTGACATCCAGCGTACATCAGTCAGAGGCACTGCTCTCTGCTTAGCAGTCTCTGCAGCAGATCTGGATGGAGTGTGCTTAGAAGGAAAACAAGGTAAACCTGAATCTCTCTCTCTCTATCAAACTTTTATTCAATGAAGGAGCAAATAGAGAAACACACAAAATTAATTAACACATACCTGGCAGGTATTAGGAATACACACTGAATGTTTCTTATATATCCTTCACAAATCCTTTACCTTGCATACCACTTACACAAAGTAGAGTAATAGTTAATGAGAAAAAATGGGTAACGAGCGGCAAAATATTAAAGCATTTCCGTAACTAAGGACCATGAATTTTTGGTAGGATCTTTGAGTAGGATCTATATCATAAGTAAAAAAAAAACCCAAAATTTACCACATAATGCAGTGCTGGAAAAGCAAGATTTGCTTGTCATTGTTTCAATTTTAACAGAATTCATATGTTCGTGTTTCAAGACTGAGTTCCTTTCCTGAACATTTTATGTTTCTTCAAGGTCAATTACATTCCACAGAAGAATGAGCCTGCTAAGCAGAAATCTGTGGCAATTCCAAGAATTTAAACACTCATAAAAATTTATCAAATCCAAGTGAATATCAAGATTTTTGTCCACCATTTTTCTGCCTTCTACATCCATCTGTGTAAATTTTTTCTATGTATTTTGTCTTTGTCTCCTCCTGTAGACCTGTTAAGATACAAGATCTGTAACTTGGCTCTTGAAAGGAGTAATCTCTTTGCTCTTTTAGTTTAATACAACAAATTTAGCAATAGGGAGGACGGGAGGAAGGGACTGATAATTCTTCATTAATGAGCAAAAGATAAATCTCCAATAGTGTTATATTCCTGTTGGCCCTGTCCTGAAGTGTTTTCTTTTGTAATTTAATTCTGAGGAAAGTGAATAACTCTCACCTCAGCTACTGCCTTTGTACTAATATCCACCAGTGTTTCTGAAGAGTTCAGCCAGAAGATCCCTGAAGTTCTGTTAGGCTTGTGTGCTAAGAGAAGGGGTACTGAACCATAAATACCTATTTTGTCATGTATCTTGTGGCCGAAAATATCCAAATTATAAAGCCGGTAGGCATCACCATCTCTAGGAAAACAAACAGATGTGTTTGTTACACGCAAGCATCTTGCACTAGGCTAGTTTTAACTCTGTTGCTGTTTCACTAAACCTGAAGATGGCCTGCCTAGATTACTGCTTCTTTGCTTTGGTCCTCACTATCTGAAGCAAACAAAATTTTTGCTGCCAGTGAGACTACTGTGTGTTTGGTTTAAATCCTAAAATATTATTTCTGAATTCTCCCACAGAATTGCTCTTTTATGAGTTCTGCTGAAACATGACCAATCCTGAAAGTCAGAAAAAAAACTGCATGGAAAATTGGGAGAGAACAGAAAGGGCCATTCATGAAATTGCACACTCGGGAAAGCAGAATGCCTTACTCCACATGGGTAGGGGCTACAATTCAACTAACTAAAATAGTAAACTAAAATATACACTACATGATACACGTATCTCAAGCTCTTGTCTGCAGTAAATTATTAATACAATGTTACAGCTCTTTCTTACAAAACAAAACAAAAAAGACACTGCATTCACTAGCAATCTGATGCCTTGACACCTTTACCTGGTGTTTTTGAGAAGAAGTGTTTCTGTGCGTTGTGGTATTCCATAAACATGGTCATATCCATGTAAAGAGAAGTCCATGCCTACAGAAGTAGGACCTGTGGAAATAATATTAAATTATGAGAATGCAGAGTTCTTAGGCTTATCTGAAAGGAATAAAGCAGAGCAACCTAACTAGATAAATCAAAAGAAAATAGGTTTTAATGTTTCAATAATTAAGTCTTTCATGCTTCCTTTCAACTTCACTTCCATTATTATTTCTGTTCTATAGAGGTAATGTTTGAAACAGATTTTATTGTATTTATTTTGATTTTGAACTTCTTAGCAAGATGAAATGAATCACTTTAACAGAAAAAAAACCCCAAATCCATGTAATCATGGGTCACTTCTTTATTCAGTAGTGAAACCACTTAAAATTATCTCCTGTTTTTATCCCAGTATCTAAAAGCCAAACTTTGTAGCACAGTGGACTTCAGGATCTGAATTGTCTGTTTCCCACCTGTCTTCTCTTCAGCCTCAGCCAGGGGAGTAGCATGCACAAGAGTCCCTACCAGTGATATCATCCTGTCACACTACTGAATCCAGAGCATCTTTTGGCAGGCAGCCAGAGATCCTGCACACTGACAAGCAGCGCCTTCAGGATCAGAATCTGACCATACTTTATTCTTCCGGTAGAGAAAATGCAAAAACAAAATGCTGGCCTAAGACATGAGAAATAGCATGAACAAGGGCAGCAGCTTCCTGCCCTCTGTGTCTTGACTGTGAACTGAGGAAGTTTCTGCCACCAAAAGAAATTGCTTTCAGACTTCCCTCTTCCTACTGCAGCTGCTGGGTAGTGCTGGTTGCTATAAAAGTCTGCATGATAATGGAAATGGACAAAGCTAACCAACTTAATTAATATAGAATACAATGGGATGGACAGCAGATCATCATATATTTTGGTAATTTATAATTTAAATTGTATTTGAGCTGCTGCTCTCATGTGTGTATAACCTTTGTCTTTATCACTTAACATCGCTCAGTATTCCCTTTCTTAGTCCACCCTTCAAAAAAGTGTCTTTGTGACAATTATTAATGCTTAGATAACATGATTTTTGATATGTCATGAGAATAAACTACAGGTGAAGTCAATGCTATGTACTAATACTAAGAAAAAAAGAAAAGAAAAAGGAAATAATGTATTATATACAATATATATATGTAAAGTCAGACAATGCAGATAGTCTTAATGCTGTGTCAGAAATGGCATACAGTGAGTTGATGAAATGGGTCACATTTAATGTGTTCCCTCTTAAATAGAGATCAAATGAACATTTGCAGAGTTTTTGTCAAATTGTTCCCCATCGCTGATTACTGATTTAAAACAAAGTTAAGGCAACTGAAAAGGAGGAGCATGTGGGACATTGATAAACATGAAGCAGCTAAACAGAAAGCAGACAGAAATATGAATGAACATGGGTATATACAAAACAGTAAAGCTGTTTTCAGAACTAGACTGAGACTTACCATGAGCTTTGATGTCCAAGAAACTGCCAAATTTCTCTTGCCAGAGACCTAGGTCTTCTTGTTTTTCCTGTACAAATAGAAATAGCTAAGCCTAGCAAATGAAACTGCGCACATCATCTAATTTTAAGATTTAAGAAAAATATGTTTATTCACATGAGATTTATACTGATTTTTTTTTGGCCACATATGGCTAATATAAATAAATCAAAAACACAAATCAGATTCAGCTCCAGGAATTTACACTGAAGAACTGATGTGCATATGTTGTACACAAGCAGTCTGCTACAGCATAAAAGTAATATCTGAGATCTTGGATATAATCACAGAATGATAGAATAGCCCAGTTTGAAAGGGACCTCAAAAGACCACCTGGTCCAACCTTTAATGGTAAAGGGAGCCTTGATGAGATTATCTAGCAGCCCATCAAACAAATCTTGAAAACCTCCCATGATGGGACTGTGCCACATCCCTAGGAATGTTCCAGTGAGTGATTGTTCTCACTGTAAAAAATGTGTTTCTTCTTGACTAAATTTATGAAATGCGTGGGTAGAACCAAACAGAAAAAAAACATACAAACAGAAACCAACTCAGTCCCCCAAATAGTAGAGGTCAGACAACAGAAAAAGCTCTTCAGACACTCTGGAGTGTGTGTAACTGATACTTTTAACCTCCTTGTGTCCTGTAATTCATAGTCATAGAATTTACACTTCTTGCAGTGCTCTCCCTAGTTTTCTTTTCTACATTCATCCCACAATAAGTGGACGTGGCCTCTTGCAGCTGTGTGCTTTCCCTGGCAGAAATCAGAGCTCAAACATAAATATGCTGAAGGCAGTGTAGCTCCTGCCATTTATAACAGGATAGCAGAGTAAGCAGCCAGCTGCTCTGCAGGGGGCTAAAATTACATGCCAGACACAGCTCAGCCTCCTGGGAAAACTGCTATGTGCCTCTATGCACTGCCAGGACCTGGTCTATTTTAAGAGAGAATTTTATTTCTGTATTAAGCCTGAATGTATGTAAAGTCATATTTTTGACTGTTACAAAAAGGGTCTTGTTTTTGCAATGAACAGGGAATTTGAAAATGACAAATATCACCACAAAGCTCCCTTTTACACATCTAATCCAGATCAAATAAGAGAACCAAAGAAAAATAAACTAGTAATAAAAAAGCAATAGAAAAAAAAAAAGTTTTTGTGCTAAATCTACCTGACTGATGCCTTCTACAGACATGGTAAAACACATAAACCTTCCTTGAACTGTGAAATTGTAAAATATCTCACAACGTTATACCAGGTCCTTTTTGAAAGTGGTTAGACTGTATTTGTAAACATACTAAAGAGCAAAATGAACATGTAATTTAATTTTCTTTTCAAAATATTCCTGCTTGAATTGCAGTAAGCATGGGTTACCTTAGATGAATCACTTGCTGCCTCCTCATTTTGTGCTGTATGTTCTCTAATGGAAACAAATACATAGAAATAATCACTTTATTGTTAACATAAGCAAGGATTTCAAACAGAAACCTACAATAGCACCATGCATTGCTTTAAACATTATGTAAGACTTTTGGTGCAAACTTGGAAATAATTTTGATATTCAATACCTTAAAATAACCTTCACTCAATACTTGAGTTAGGTTGTCTTCTTGGCTTTTCATGTTTATTTCTATCTGCATCAGCATTTTACCTGCCCAGAAGATCCTCACTTTTTTATCATTCCACTAAGGGCTCTCTGTTAATTTCAGTGTTTAAAATGATGCTCCAAGAGAGGTGCTTGCTATGCCCGTTTTCTAATCATGACATGTCCTGCACTGAGGTTTCTCATCCTTCCAGCACTTTGTAGTGTGATTAACCTATGACATCTTGCAACTAGATGGCACATTGTAATTTCAACAAAACTTGACTTCTAGTGAATAACACTTTACTTAAAGAGTAAATTTAGTGAGAAAAAATATGAAACTAATAACCTCATCATACTACCATCACTCATTCCCAAGAAAGACAAGGGGCACCAGGATGCTTTAGTGTTTTGCAGAATTGGCCATTAAATGAGGTTAGCATTTTGCACATGGCTACTGCAAGGGATTAAAGCAGTCTGCAGCTAATTGATCAAGAATTTGTTTGTTAAAACTTCCCCTTGTATTTACTGTACTTATGAAGTAAAAAAGAAGTCATGTTTCAGTGCATAAGAGCTTTCAGAAATTGCAATTCCATAGTTTATTTTCAGCTACAGTACAACCAGTATATACAATGATGTGATAGACAAATGCTGTACCTGTCACTGGGAGGTGGTTGTAGGTGCTCAAAATACAACAAACCATTGGAATTCACACTCATAACAGTCTCACCCTTGGACTGCAGCTCAACTTGGAAGGGGTTTTCTGTGACTCGAAGTTTGTAGTCCTCATTAACACTTGACAGTACCAAAACACCTGCCTCCTTGTGGGATATGAACAGTCTGGCAAATGAAAAGCAACAACAGCTTTATATCAATCAGCAGCACATGAAATCCACTGTAACTCAATAACAATTGCTACAAAAGATGGGCTAAGAATTATCTGCATACATTACAAAACCTCAAGGCTAATGTTGAGCCAAAGAAGGCCAGAAACACATGCTGTGCTCAGGGTTCACTGCATAGTGCAAAAAGTGGCTACAGAGCTCCCCTGAAAACTATCCAGAGCTGGCATTCCTTTCACATTAATAGGCAATGCCTTAGGTAAAAGCTTTGCATTGTAACAAGTAGGCTATTTTCTGATTTGGTCAAACAGGCTCAGGTTTCTTATGTCTATGATAATACATTCTCCTAAGAATTTCATATAATTTTTTGAAAGTATATAAACCATATGCATTTTTGTTTTCTCTTCCTGTAACAACTTTATATTGTAGAGGGACAACTGTACTGTAATATAACGGAGGAAGATGTAAAAGATATTGAGGTGCTAAATCATCATCACTTAAATCACCCATCACTTACCTCTGGGTGGTAGGTTCCTTTATAAGAACATCAGGAACTTTGTATCTTGCTCTGAGAGGAGACGCCTCATCGATTTTAAGCCTGAAAATATTGCCTTCTATTTCAAAAATTTCTACTTGCAGAAGAACCTGTGAGCAAACCCAGAAACTCGTAAGGATAAAAAATACTTATTTTTAACACAGCATCACTAAACACTTACTGTCTGGAAAAAAATGAAACATGTCTGCTTTCTTATTTATTGTTCTTTAGCATTGTTGAGAGTAAAAATCATCACCCCATATAAATTTACACCAGCTAACTCTACTTCACCCCTTGAAGAAGCAATGCCTTTTAAAAGTGACCTCTTTATCTTCAAGCATCTGATATCTAGCATTACAGAAAAATAACTTATTATTTTGAAATAGTGGAGAAAACTCTGAATTTAAAATATTTTTCAGAAAAAAATGTTCTATTCATAACTCTTTTTTTTCATAAAGCCATTTTTTTTAAAGTTAAATGCTGATTAGTAAGGACATATTTAGCCTGATAGTTTGCATTATCTCTCAAATATCTATCACTGAAGAATCTCAAAACCTGCAAATATTATTAGTCGTGTTGACAATATTCACTGCTCTTTCTGTAAGCACCCTCTTATGCTATGTGGTATCTCACCTTATTCTCCTCATGAATGATTAGGAATTTGACATTCTCATCACTTAATGTGACTGAATCCAACAACACTCGATACAAGGATTTTCCAGGATGTAGAAGCTTCTGACGCCTGTCAAGACAGAAAATTATTTTTGGTCTCCACAGCTCTTGTAGCTTATATCATACAGAGGGACATAATATTGTTTAAAAGGTTTACTTAATAATTTTTATTGAACTTTTTCAAATACAATTATTAGCACTTTAAGTCAAGAGGAAAAAGAAGGAATATAGTTCTGAGCATACCTAAATGCTTATGAATGAGATGTTAGAGGGGTTCAGGGGTTCGCCTGAATTCTGTATTTTTTTTTTAACAATAATAGTCTCAAGTGTCCAGTTCTTAGCTGTACAATTACATTCTTGTTCTTTCATTTATCCCTGAAATTTCAGTTGAATAGTCTGTTTTTCATTTTCTGTCATATATCCCTCTAACTCCCCAAGGAACACCTTCTACATCTTGGGGTGATGAAACAGTGTGTGTTTGTAATTTGTAACTTCCAAATATGCGCCAAGCAAATTGTTTCTTAAGAAGTTTGATGACTACAGAATTTTGACAACAGCTTTTGGCCCTGATAATGTTTTTAGGTCAGAAATCCTGAAATAAAGGCTCTTTCAACTGTTTGTAGAATTCTCCATGCCAAGCCCAGGTTTTATGAACTATTTGAAGATAAGTGTATTGGAGGCTACCTTAAAGACAAACTTCTTCATTAATAAACCAAATATGTCAGTGACTAATTTGTGTACCAATAGGCAATCATTTCTTTCAGTCAGCACAGGAAAGAACACAATGGAGGAAAGAAAAAGGTCGACAGCACAGTTAGAAATGGGATGAGAAATTTTACTTAGCATAAGGTTAGCTTTAAGGGACTAGTGAGCTAGAATTTAGATTTGACTCTGAATTCTGGCCAAGGTACTTGCTCAACAGGACTGTAATCACACACACTATTGTCAGAGACTAATGATTTCTCTTGAGCGTTCTGCTGCTTTGAACTGCAGATAGTCAAGAAACATCCATGTCAAGAGAACAACCTGCATCTGAATGCACTTAAATTAAAATATTACTGGGGCTTTGTCAGATGAGAGGACTGATCCTTTTGAACTTTAACGGAAGACATTCTGGGTGTACAACTACACGTTTTAAAGTCCACTGATTATTGCTTGCTGATAGGTAAGTGGAATGCTCACCTTTGAAAGATAAATCCTGAAATAGCAGACTTGCTGTGATTAAAAGTCAATGTGTAACTACACTACAATTCTCCATACCTGTAAAAAGCAATCTGGTTGCATTTCTTAAAGTTGCTTTTGTCCACAGCCTCATCTTGGACACTAGAAAGAGCAGAAAAAGGAAGTGTTTAGATGTGTCCATCACACACCTGCTAAATGATCAGATGATGGGGGTCCTTTTTAAGAGCAGTCAGAATTAAAGACAGTGCAGAAAACTCTGGTCCGACATAAAATGCGATGGACCTTGAACTACTGTGTTTAGATATGGGAAGAGTTTCTCATACATTTAGTTTCATGCTGAACCATTTCCTTTTAAACCCTGAAATTTTGAGAAATTATTGAATCTATGAGTAACAGAAATATATTTGAATTCTTACGGGTTTGCATTTTGAAGCCAGACCTCCCTCTGCAGTCATTACAGTTAATTATTATTTTCCAGTAATAAGAATGGAGAAATGGGGAGGACTGGCAGAAACGAAGAAATCCTGCACCCTTTTCTTCAATCTTCAGTGGGACCGACAAAGGAGGGAGGCTTCCGATGGTCCTGCTGAAAGCTCTGTGTTATCATTAGGCTTGATGTAACTTTTAGATTCATTAGATAACAGTAATTTTTTTATTTGCCTGAAAGAAAATGGGCTGCCAGTAGTGTCTATCATCAAAATACTTCCCAGATCGTGCTGGGTTCAGATATAGATGGAAGGGAATAAGGTATTAGTGCTAGCAGATAAAGCACTGATGCTTATAGAATACTTATTAATTACATACATAGGAAATGCAGACAGCACCCACAGAGGCTCAGTCACAATTACAAGTCCTGGATAATTATTTGAGCTCTCACAGTGACCGTATATTTTAGATCACACAGCCCTTCCCATTATTGCTTGAAGACACGTATGTCCTTTCGGGTTTTGCTCCAAGTTCGTGTGCCTCTGTTGGCGCACTGAACCCGGTGCAGCCCGCACTACCCCCGGCGCTGTGGATCCGCTCCGCCGCGGGAAGGCTGTGCCCAGGCAGGGCGGCGAGGGAAGCGGCGAGGACAGCACGGCACGGCCCCGCACGCCCGCCCCCCAGCCCCGACCCGCTGCACGGGGCCGCGTCCGCACCCTGCCGCTCCTCACGGAAACCGGAGGAGCCTCCTCGGCAGCAGCGGGAGCGAGGAGAGGGCCGGCCGAGGAGCGCCTCCCAGACTGCGTTACCTGACTCCCGCCGGCGTCCCCGCCTCCATGGCGGAGCTGCCCCGAGCGACCCCCGCGGAGACAAGAGGTGGCGACCCGCCGCGCCAGCCGGGAAACGCCGCGGACCCAAGCGCGACCGGGCCGGCGAGTGACACTCGGGGGCGGTGACAGCCCGGGCCGAGCCGGGAGCGGCTCCGCCTAGCGCCGCTCTCGGCCGGCCCACGACGGCCGCGTCCCTTCGCGGGGAGCGGAAGAGGCGCGGCCACAGCGCGGCGGCGGCCTCCGTACGGCGGGATGGTGGCGGCGCCGCGTTCCGGGGGACGGCGGCGACCCGGGGCCGTCCTGCTGCGGCTGCTGGCGGTGCTGCTGCTGGCGGGCACGGTGGGCGCCGGGCAGCGCTCCAAATGGCGGCTGCCGGTGCTCCTGGTGAGTGCGGGGAGCGGGGCCGGGCCCGGGCCCGGAGCCGCCGGGCCGGCCGGTGTGGCGACGGTCGGAGCGAACGTGTGCGGGCGGGAGGCCGTGGCTGCTCCGCGCGTCCTCCTCGGGCGGGACGGCTGCGGTCGGGGGCGTCCCTGCCCGGGCCGCGCCTCTGTGGAGCCTGACCCAGAGCTGGTGCGGGGGCTCGGGGCCGTGGCTGCCTCTTGCCTTGCTGCCGGGATTGAGCCCTCTCTGGCGGGTCGGCGGTGGCGGCAGGGGAGAGAAGGCTTGTGCGGGAAGTAGTCCGATGGGCGGCGGAGGGAGAGCCGCCCCTGTGAGGCCCGTGGGAAGGGAGGGAAGGAGGGAGGGTCTTCCCCGGCTGGTGCCCGGCCTCGGTGGGTCCTGTGCGGGGGAGGCCGCCCCGCGCCCCGTGCGGCCGGGCTGGCGGCCCGCACCGTCGGGCAGCGCCGTGGCCTGGCCTCGGGAAAGCTGGGCCGCTGCAGCGCTGGAGCGAGAGAGGTGTGGGCCTTAGGGCAGGTGAAGGGATTGTGGCATTTCTGATAAACTCTGCTTGCTTGAATTTGCGTGGACGAAAGCTGTTCTGCCTCAAATTCGGTCGGACTTTATCAGGCAGTGAGAATAATATGCACTTCATATGAGGCTTTTGAGCCTCAGGAACGAAACTGAAGGATCATAGTGAACTCTCCTGTTGGTTCTTAGAACAGAATTTTTTTTTGTGTGTTGGATGGTCCAGACCATCTCATCATCAAGAAAATGGCAATCATTTCAACAGATGTCAACGTGAAGTTGATTCCGCTTGCAGATCAAAAAACCCCAAGCCTCTTAAACCATCTTTAAGAGTATGTTGGAGGGTGGTGAAGCATGACTGGAAAGTCCAGTAAGACTGCCTCCAGATTTGACATTTGCTTTCATTACTGTATTGACTTAAAACTCAGAATGGAAGATTATGTTTACTTAAGCTCAGTGACGTTAAGCCTGATGCCAAAAGATTTTTGCATTTTATGTCTTTTTCATCTATTAATAGCTCTGTAGACTATTACTGTATACTTATATAATTTATTAGCTAACTTCAGTACTTCTACTACCCTGTTAGGTTAGACAAACACATTCCTGGAATCCTACTATAATCTGGCTTCTTCAGTGAACTGAGGACATTTCACTCTCCCATGTATTTAGACATAAACAACGTGGGGCTAGAAGCAAGGGGGAGGCTTCAGTAGGGGGTTGAACCAAGAGGGGATTTACTTCATTAACTGTACTTCTTATTGGGAATTCTTGTTAATTATGCTAATTTGCTAAACTTAGAAAAGTGTTGAAGCCCTACATCACATGTGCACTCCACCATAAGTGTACCTGGAGGACTGTCAATTAGTGGTAGCTGCTTTTTATCATTTCTAACTTGTTTGTCTTGTGATTTTTGGGCTGATAAAGCATCAAACCCACTAATACCTCTTCCTTTTTTGTGCCTTTGCAGGGGAAGAAGTTTAGCTTTGGGAAGATTCTCTTCAGCAACACCACCATTTTCCTGAGATGTAAGTGATTACAAGGGATTAACCTGCTCTCTCTGCTTTTTGATGCCCCACCTATTTTTAACATTTGGAACTCAAAACACTGTGAAGTGTTTAACTTCACTGGCTGCAGTGACAGCTAATCTGACACTGCACAAAAACCACAGCTCTGATATGGTTGAGTCTGTTCACAGCTGTGGAGCTTCCCAGTTGTGATCTGCTTAGATTGTAGCAGAAGTGAATGGCTCTATTCATGCTGTATGTGGAGAGGGCAAGATGGGCAATGGGAGCACCACTTTGTTTCAGGTAGTGGGTGTGCTGCACTGCTGTGAGGTGTGCTTTTCCTATATAAGATTTGTTAAATTCCCCTGTCTGGGAGATCTGGTGCCAGCTGGATAGGGGCTGTTTGTGTACTGATGGGAATACAGAAGGCAATGTTTTTTGAAGCCTTGTTCCTTTTTTGCTGAGTGCTTCTGTGTGTTGTAAGGAAATGTTGCACCCTGCAACATTCTGCAGCAGAGCTCTCCAGCAGAGCTCTCCTGAGAGGTGTTTTCTCCTGATCTCAGTGTGTGAGTGGGATCATTGAGGTTGTTCTGTCAAGCAAACATGTTGGCAGCCTTCCCATTTCTTCTGTGTATTGCTTTTTGCTGACCTGTCCAGGTCCATGGGTTATGTAGGTTACTGTTCCAAGGAAAGTTTCTGTGAAATACCCTCTTACATGTGAACATGAGGACAGCATCTAGATGGCAATAACATGTTATAGAAGTGACTAGGTTATTTAGAAAGGAGTGAAATCTTTGCCGTGCAATTTGAACACTTTAAGTGGTTGTTTGCACTAGTTTTTACCATGAGGGAAAGCTTTTTAGTCTCTGTCAGGTGTCTGTACTTACCTTGTGGTTTTTCAGGTTTAATTTCCAATACATACCCTTCTTGAGACACAGTTTCAAGGAGAGTTTGTTGAAATGCCTCTCTTGATCCCACATGAGTCTGAAACAGGAAGGTACAATTTAAATGGTTATTAGAGAAGGTCCATCACTTCAGTGTTAGGGCTTTCCCATTTGACAAATGTAGCTGAGACACTCAGGTTCGCATCTTGCAGTGAGACAATTGCAAGTGTGCAGCTGCAGGATCAAAATTAGAAGTCTGCTGCTTGGGAAGAGGAGGGGGGTTGAAAGGGCATTTTGGTGTTTTGGTAGGTTTTAGGCTTTCTTGTCTAATAGAAATAGTGTACTTGTAGTGACATGGCATCTAAGATACAGGTCTCTGAAGTGAAGTGTGTGGTAAATCTACTTGTGCTGAAATAACTGAGAGAAAGAACTAAGGCCTGGGAAAAAATTTAATTGTTGTTGGGCAGATCTGTCAGTAAGAATTCAATCCCCTGCCTCATGATGTGGAATTGAATTACACTGTACTGTCAACCTTTAAACAGGCATTAAGCCTTAAAATTCTTTAGTGAAGACACCTAATTTACATACCGGTGTGATTAAAAGATTTACATGAATTTGGAAAATGAATCACTGAAAGAGGAAGGAAAAAAGGCTAGGAACTTACTCATTTTCTCAGCCTAGACAAAGCTTAAACTGCATCTGATGCTGGGAAGTTTCAACTTTGTGATTTTTCATTTCTGCCCATGCCTGTGTGGAAACTGCTCTCTTTTTGTTTCCTGTCTGCTGCCTCTTATATCTTCTGTGTGATTTTTGTGGGGACAAAATGACCATTCTTGCCAAACACGATTACTCATGGGTTGTTCATGGTTTTCCTGAGCACCTGCATCTCCTTATCTCCTTTTTTCCCCCCTCTTCTTGATTTTTTTTTTTTTGTTTGTTTTTTTTTTTTTTTTTTAATCTGTATGGCACATTGGTGTCTGATGCTTTCTGCTTCTGGCTGGGAAGATTGCTGCTGGCATGTAGTGTTGTCAATAATGAATTTATTTTTATCTACTTTTTTGAAGTGCTGTTCTAGAAGGCATTTAGTTTCTTGTATAGGATCGTGATAGAAGTCCTGCTCTCTGTAATTGAGTACAAAGACTGCATTCAAGTTGAATATTACTGGCTTTTGCTTGAAGGCTGAGGAACTTAGATTTCCATACTGCTGAATTCAGTAAATGCCAGGGATACTTTTTATGACTTTTGAAATACTTTTGTTTCAAAGTTTCTGTAATTTTGATGTTTGCAGATATACGGCAGATTGTTCTTGGGACCTGTTTTACCTTTATGGGTGCTACCACTGAATATGTAGTTACCTATTTATTTTTCACAGAGAAAAAGGTATTTAAAAGGTATTTTGAATCTTATTTTTTGCTAGCACTTTTTTTGAGATACTACTCCTTTGATCAGTTTTATCAGAAGAGCCTGTGTCATCAAAGAATTTGCCATCTGCCCACATCACTGCAGTCCTTGTGCTGCCATTTAGTTTCTTTGTTGTGCTCTCTACAACATCTAGGGCAGTGGAACATGTATGCCTTGTTTTCATGCTTACCAGGAGGTGTCATAAGGAAACACCTTTTTTTTCAGTGATTTTGCTTAATTTTTTGGTGTTAGAAACTCAGTTGTTGAGTTCTTAGCTCTATGTATTTTGGTACTCACGAGGTGTAAAGTGGGATTAGTCAACTAATACCCCTGTGGCAGGGTTTTCCTTCTAATTGCTTTTTCTACCTGCAGTGGTCAGTATGGAAACATTCCTTAGAAGTGAACATGTAAGAAAGTTGTGGATGCATCCTCTGATATGAATGTTGTCTGTAAAGTTGTAGGAACTTCTTAGCCACTGCAAGTATTCTGTTAACTCAAGAGTTTTGCCATTTGCTGACTGGGGAAACACAAATGTAATAATCTAAATGGCTCTTGTAAGACTCTGAATAGTCACTGCTCGTTTTAGTTAAGGGTTGATCTTGCCTTCTTAATGTCAAATTCTCTTCCTCAGACTTTTGTTTAAGAATGAGTTTTGAAACACAAAAACCCACACAACCTTTCTAGACTAGGGAGAAAGTCTCGTGTTTCACTTTTCATGCCTGTTGTTACTGAAGTAAATCAAAGAGGAAAGTTGTCTTATTGCTGTTTTAGGGAGCATTGCAGCTTTGTCAGCATGGGCTAATGGTGCACAAAGCCCACCTAACACCATGCTGCTTGTAGGTTGTCCTCACGTCACAAGAAGGTGTTTTGGACATGTGAAAGGCATGTTTTCCCAATGGCCAAAGTGTCCTGCAAAAGGGACTCCAAGATGTGAGGTACAAGCTTAGAGAAACAGCTGCTAAAGTTGACTGTGTGCATACATACCTTGTTTGTCTTTTGGGAGACTGGATGTTGACAGGCACAATCTTACCTTCATTTCCTTGGTGGTGGCATTGATATATTTAAATAATATGTGGAAGTGGCTTAGTATTATCCTGTTCCTAGCTTTCTCTGCCTGTTTCATGTGCCCCTATCTCTGAAAGGGAGGCCCTTTTTGTGTATTGGAGTCACTGCTGTTCTCCTCATTTGGTATTTGCAGTTGCTGAAACATCCTTGATTGTCTTCAGAACAAAAAGTTTCCAAATGATCTTCAGCTCTTGAATAGAATTGTATAATGTTATAATGGAATTCTCTTCACATGCTTCTTTCTTTCACTGAACAGCAATGAATTACTTGAGGAAAATATTTTTCTATTGTTTTGATTTCAGTTTCATGTTTAAAATTTAATTATGTTGGTTTTGCGGAGAATGGGAGGAAAAACCTGGAAACCTGGAAGGCATATGGTGTCTTACATATCTTATGTTTGATTTTTTTTTTTGTTGTTGTTTATTTGTTTTCTTAGTTGAAGGAGATGAAAAAGCTTGTGAACCCTCCCAGAATTTCAATGTTACTTGGTACTTAAGATACTCTGATTGCTACAATGAAGTCTTCAACTTTGGGGTAAGAATTCTGTGGAAAAACATAGGTTATGATTTTTAGAGGTAAGCAGATCTTGGAAGGAGGAGATTAGAGATGTCTCCTTTGCATCCATGTTGTGATTTGGGCCTGAAAGATACATTCTTCCATTGGAAGGTAACAAATTTCTGGAATAGAATTGAAATGATCCACAGCTTGCTGCAACTGCTGGCTTTTTTTGGGTTTTGGGTCAGGTGGAAGTGTTTATCAAAATTGTTTTAAACCCAGGAATTTAAGTGAATACATTGACTCTAAAATGAGTGAGTTTATGGTATTTGAAAATATTGGCAGGAATGCTTAATGACAGTGAATAGAAAAATGTACATGTTGATAGAATATTTACATGTTAAGTCTAAATTCTCTTTGTTATAGATGCACATTGCAAGCATTATCAATTTGTACAAAATGTATAATGTTTCTATCAAATGTGGTAGAACATAGTTGTGCTTTCTGTAGTTAATATTTTTCCATGTTTACTTAAATTATTAATTATGACAGTTGTAGCTACTTATCTAATACAGGACTGAGTCTTCACTCTTTAAAATAATGATGCAGAGTTTTTTTGTGTAGACTGAAGTTTATATTTTCTGCTTCATCTCTACTTTTTAATTCTTACTCAAAGCCTGTATACCATCATTTTTATAGTCATGTGTGGTTTTGATGCCTTTATTCTACTAAATTTGATTCAAGAGTGTGTGCAGAGTGAAACTATGGAGCTTTCCAGGTCTTGCAACTGTCTACTGAGATAAACCATTTTAAATACTTGATGCTAACCCAAGTTCTACTCTGTTTGGCAGGATGAACAAGCAGATAACTATTTTGGGACTACAGCTGAAGAGCATCCGGGTTGGTCTGGATACTATGCCACTGCTTCCCTCTTTCGAAACTGCTCTGAGCTCTTCAGGCCTCAGGTATGAGTAGAAACCTCAGAGTTTGCTGTCTTACACAACATATGGAGAAAGTGGTAATTCCTGTGAGATCTATGGGCATCCGATGGAAGTACCACTCTAGGTTGGGAGGTACTTCTTTTTATCTGTTTATTATCAACTGTGATGATGATTTCTTACTTTTCCTTCACTTCTGGCTTGCTGTTCAACATTTTGCTCACGGTAGTGAAAAAATCCCAAACAAATCACTGTAAAAGTGATGTACAGTTCAATGCTGCTTTTAGTTTGTGGTTTTGTATTCTGAATTTGTTTAATTTACAGGAGGCTACTGCTAGTTGATTAGAAGGGGCAGCAGAGTAAAAATCCCCCTAAACTTGAATCAATAAAGGACTGGCATTTATTACTCAAATAATGTTTATTTAGAATAATGAAAATGATTGTTGAAAAATTAATTACTTAAGCACTCATGGAATAGGAGTGCTAGAATATGTTTGAAAAAAATCAAGTAAAAGCAAGAAGACAATGCAGAATTAGCATAGGGAAGTAATGTGCAGACATCAGCTCTACACCAGCTGTATATCAGCAGGCTGATGAGAATACCAATATAATTTGCTGTCTTTATTTAATGGTATACTTAAGAATTGAAGGCAAATTATGGAGTGTTGCGTGTGTTCAGCCATTCCTCATGTAGACAAAAGATTATGGATAGAAAATACTGGGAAGTGTCTCATAACTATTGAACCTAGTGTTGTGGGTTGCTTTTTTTGGTATTTTTGTTTGGGTTTTTTAATTAAGAAAAAAGACTAATGCCTAAATATGACTTTTAATAATCTGCTTGCATATCTCTAAATCCTTTGATGTGTGAAGATGGCTTGAAAGGTTTTCAAAAAGAAAAAAAAACCTGTGATGCATGCTTTTTATGTTTAATAATATGATAAGTGTCAGTTTTGCTTTTACTTGGTTTTGTAGAAGAGATCTTGTGGGTTTACCTGTGTAATGTGGACTTGGGCATCCTAATTAAACATACTTGTGAAAGTCTTAAAGGTTTTAAAAGTCTTTACGTAAGTTTTCATTCAATGCCTCTGGAAAGTCTTTGGAATTCTTAACAATATATTCTTGTCAGATACTAATTTCTGAAGTTTCACAGCAATTTCTTCTCTAAATGGTTCAGCTTTATCCTTGTGGTATAGCAGCTTCACTAGATTTCGAGTCACTGTAGTTCAGGAGAGTTGGAAAAATTTTGATCTCTAATAGGCACTCGCTCATCTAGGGACTTACTTTTGCATAGATTAAGGCAGAAATCTCAAAACCCTATATCTGTTTGTGGTGAGTCTATCTTGTAATGGGACTACCCAGCTGATTAATATTTCAAAACCAAAATAAACTTCACTACTATCATGTCTGGTTTCTAAAAATAGATACCTCTTATTTGAGGGGAGGAAAAGTAAGTCTAAAATTACAAAACATTAAGTATTCAAGACTTCTTGCATAAATGGACAATTGTTTAATTTAGAAAAATTAAAGCTCTCCAATACAGCTGTTCAAAGAATAATTAAGTTTATTGGAAGCTGTTCTGGTAATGTCATGTTAATGTGTGAAGTGCCTATAAAGTGTCTACCAGTTCTTTACCTTTCTTATATCTTGCAGATTTTCTATAAAGAATTTGCTCGTCCAGAGCCTCTCTCACCAGAGAAACAAGAGGTAATTTTCCTTTCCTTCTAATGAGTGAGTGCAGCCATGGAAAAGGTAGTTTTGGCATATTTACTTACTGATTTTTCTGTGTTTTTTTGTCCCCCTAAGGGCTTAAAAGATAAGAAGGAGATTGCAGGAAATCACACGATGGTGACAGATAAAACTGTATGTATACTGAATTTAAGCATGGCTTGTAATTCAGCAGTCTTACTTTGGTTTGGTTTGCTTTTTTAACATTTATATTTCTTTATGTAAGAACTTGATGGTAGCATATTCTGTGGCTTTTTGACACCTGGAATTTTTTAGCTTGAAACTATGTAGTACTGGAGAAACAGAAAACAGTAAGTGCTTCTTCTGTAAGTGAAATATAGAACTGATACCATTCAAACCAGTGGTATAAATTAAAAAATGAATTAATTTTTCTATTGTAATTTAAAATAGTAATTGAAATTATCTTCTTTAAATGATGACTAATTCTTACAGAATACGTTTGGTTTTGTCTTCAGTCAGTTTTTTGAGATGTTGTACTTAAAAAGTTGACTGATTACTTTTGACTTTCCAGTCCTTTAGTATTTTTATTATATATTATGTTCCTTAACTAGGAACAACTTTCAAAATAACTTCAAATTGAAGTTCAAATTCCTGGATGCAGAGAAAGAAAATGTGTTTTACTCCTTTTGTACATAAGGGGCCATTTATTATAAAGCTAAAACATAAGTAGATGTATGCAATTGTGAAGTAAAGAATCAATGCAGCAAGAAAAGATGGTATTTTAACGGCAAAATTTGTCTATATAAAATTTATCCATTTTCTTTCAAGTTTACTGTGTTTCTAAGTTTTATGTTTAGTTAATATTAGCATAAACTCTTTTTTAAAAAATTTATATAACATTCTATTTGCTTTGTGTCTTGTAGTCAAGAAGTTTCTTAAAAGAAATGCATGCTCTTAATACTGAATTTCTCTTGGAGAGGCCATTATAAAGAAAAATCTGTTGTAGTTCTGCAGTATGGCAGTGGCATACATGTAGATGGTCTAAGTTTTAACTTTAAAGCTCTTAGTAAATACTTCAGTTTCTGAGAGGTCTAGAGCTTCTTCAGTTGTGGAATTAACAGTTTTGTGTGCGGAACTCAAAGATATCTCTGATTTGTTGTATGATGCAAATATTTATCTGGACAAGGTTCCTCTCTTATTTCACTGGCAGGATTTGGGCGTTGCAGGTATGAGAGATGTTGCAGGGACTGTAGTAGTAGTGTCCATAGGAAATGGCTACTATGGAAATCTTTTACTGCTCAGTTACTTCTATATTATGCTGTAAAAGTCAGCTTTCACCAGGGGGATGAGTTCTGTAGCTCTGCAGTTCCCAAGCAATTGACTTCAGCAGGAATCTCTGTGGTGGTCCTAAAGCTTCTGTAGTGAAAAAAGTGTGATGCTTTCTTGAATTATTTGTAGCTTTTGCAGTACCTTTGAGTACTTCTGCAATAAGCCAGTGTTAAATTGGCAAAAAAAATCCTGATCACCTCCCAGGTCTTTGAGGATTCTTCTCAAATCAAACAACTAAATTTTAAGAGTTATGTCTATTAAGTACCTTTAAATTTTACATATCAGATATTTATTAACAAGTTTTAGGTCTTGGAAGAGATGAAATTTATATTTACATGAAGCTACCACCCATATATTGCTAGTTTACTTCTGTCTTTTCCTTGTCGTCTTGACTGTGCACTGTTTATGTGGAGATGTTTTATTTTCAGGCAATGAATGCTGTTATGAAAACTTGGCGAGATGGGCCATATATATTTATTGTGCAAATTGCACTTGCAACTGAAAAGGATTCTGGTGACAGACTTAAAAGAACTGAGAGAACAACACCTTCCTCATATCAGAACAAGCTCTTCACAAGTAAGATAACTCTTTATGCAGTAAACTGAAAATACAGCACCATTTTTATGTATTCCCACTATAAGTATTCTAAACTACTCTTATACTATATGGTTCAATTTCATAAGACACTGTCTTTCACTTCATGTAGGTAGAATATTACTACAGCTCATTTAAGAAAAGAGGTGATTGCTTCTGTCTTGAAGATCCTAAGACTGTTCTGTCAGTTTACTGATAGAAATCAAGAAGTGTCAATCCCAAGCATTTCAATTTTGAGGCTTGGTGTTTTGTTTCAGAAATGTGCAGACCAATACTGTCATCTATACTAATAAGTCAAAACTTAGAGTACAAAGATCATAATTATCACATTGATATTATATTTAACAGTGCATTGATAACTTATTCAAACTTCAGAGAAGTTTAAAAATACCCTTAAAAAGTGAACTTACATGTCTTTTTGAATTTTTCCTGTGGTACGTGAATCTCCAGGAAAAATTACTTTTAAGTACTTCCATGGGTTACTTGGTAATGGAGTGTGTAATTTTAAACAGCATTCTTTTGGCTGAGTATGTTATAAGTAAGTCTTAGCTTTCTTTATTAAAGTGCAAGTTAGATTTAAAGGCCATGAGAAGATGTGAAATTTCTTTACACTTAACTGAAAGTCAGTTAAGTCCTGGCTTCCTCATTTTGCTTCTTGTTCTATTTTGTAATTGGATTGTCTTTTGACAGTGACAGTAGAACTGAAGGGGCCGTATGAGTATCTTTCACTTGCAGACTACCCTCTGATGATTGTAAGTAAACCAGCTTTTCTTTGATCAATAAAATTGTCAGTTGATTTGAATGTCAATTAAATACTCTGCTGTCATACTTCAGGAAACAAAAAGCCAGTGTCTCAGGAGCAAAAGTTACTTAGCCAAGGGTGTTTTTTGGTTTGATGGGCTATTTTTGTTTGGTTGGTGGATTTTTTTTTTTTTGGGGTTTTTTTTTGGGGGGGGGGGTTGTACTGAGTACAGAGTAGGGAAAACAGACACAGATTTCAGTTCCTTGCATGTGCTGCCAATGTTGTCCTTTTCTGGATTGTTTGAATTAATGGTTGTTAATTTGTAGTTCCTGAAGTTATCAGTATTATTATCTCTAAATTGACAAGTTTTACTGGGGTTGTTTATTCTCCTTACCTCATGTCTTAGAAAATCTGCTATTCTGTGCTTTTGTTTGCAGCTACCCTTTCATTTGTCACCGCTTTCTTTGTTCTTTTGCTTCCTCCACCAGCTGTCTTACATCCCATGAGGAGGTCTTTAATACTGCCTAGCAATGAAAGTATAATTAAGCTACAAAGAGCTAATCCCCTTTTTATTCAAAGGAGTTATTGACTTGGCTTCTAGTTTCTTCTGTTGAGAAGGCTAAACAATAAAGGAACTTAAAATGTTTATGTAGTGAAGACAGACTTTAGGTGGAGATCAATAACAAGTAAGGTCTCTAGCTTGATTCTCTTGGCAAGAGCAGCCTGTCAATAGTGGAGCATGGCAGCATTTCTGAAACACACATTTTACTTCCTGGAGAGCCAAAAAGCCTCCAGCAGCTCTATTGAAATGTAATTCATCAGTGCAAATATCCCACGTGACAGGACCAGAAAAGAATCTGTATCTCTAAATATTTTCTCAGTGGAGCATCTGCATGTGAGCTATCTCACCTAGGTTCTTAGGATTTGAACTGCGTGGTTTGGTCAGGTGTGAAAATGTGTAAGGATCAGCAAGCTACTCTCCTAAAGAAGGTGTTTTCAGTTTGTGAAAGTTTTGATGGATTGTGCAGCTAAGAAATTGTTTGCTTGGTTTTTAAAAAAAATCTTCCTTCTGAAAGAGAACACTGCTTGATTATTAAGCACTGTCCTATGCTTTGGCTAACTACTTCCTTCTGTTCACTTAATGTCTTACTCTCTCCTAATTCCTCTTCTTAATCTTAGTGTCGTTTTGAAAATTTTGCCTTGCTTTTTGGTATGATTAGAAAATTCAGCATTGGGTAACATTGTCAAGTTTATTTGCTGTATGAGACATACCATGAGAAATTCCTCTTAGACAAGTAACAATGAACCAAACAAAAATCACAAAATATTAATATTTAAATGAATATCTGGATTTCTTTGTCAGCTGCAGGTTTTTTGCTGACTTAAAACTTGGTCAAAAGCTGAGTTTGCTGGAAATTAACTTTTGAGAAAAGTTGTCAAATTATTTGAACACAGGGCATACAAGTATTAGTTGCTTATCTCTGTTCTGTGGAATGGTGTCTAAAGCTGGTCTGTGAGTTTATTTGCAGAGTACTGTAAATGTATGATGAAGTTATTAATAGAACAATGCATGAGAACAAATAGAGTTTCTAGTACTTGATGGTTTGCTTAAATTCTTTTTCAAGCAAAAGAATAATGTGAAAAGGACAGATTTTGCTCTCTGGTACCTTTGTCATAGGATGAGTCTTCTACTGAGAATGGTCTATTTTTTTGAGGGTTAAGCGTGTGATTGAGATACCTTTTTGGGATCTAGTAGCATGTATCCTTAGAAAAAATTGCCTGTGAATAAATTGGCAGACTGTTCAAGGGAGAAATTGTGCAGGAATTCAATTGCTGTCATTTCCTTTGTTGGTACTGAGAAATTAGACTCTCACTGTTAAGGAGTCCAGAGAAGACAAATGAAAAAATGCTTGTCTATTTAAAAACTTCCAAAGTTGCTATACTAGGGGAGAAAATAGAGTTGTCTTACAGCTGTGGAATGGAAACAAGGAAATTATTTTTCTGGGTCTGAAGTTTCTATGTCTTTGTTCTTTTTGTGCAATAGTTTTTCATGGTGATGTGTATTGTGTACGTGTTCTTCGGGGTTCTGTGGCTTGCGTGGTCAGCCTGTTACTGGCGGGATCTCCTGAGGATCCAGTTCTGGATTGGGGCTGTTATCTTCCTGGGAATGCTTGAGAAAGCAGTTTTCTATGCCGAGTTCCAGAACATCCGCTACACGGGTGAATCCGGTAGGTGGCAACTGTGTTGTGTAGGAAAATTGAAGGGGCATAGCACTAATTGCTTATGCTAAATTGGGGTGACAGATACATGTTAACTATATGATTACTTGAAGATTGTTTCAAAACAAAGAGCAGGGAACAAGAGTTCCTGTACTTTTACATGTTGTAAACATCGTGCTCTGTGTTTTTCTAAAGCTAAAATGCTGTTGCTTTCTCTGACTCCTGAGAGTAGTGTCTTAGGTATATAGAATGCTACATTCTGTGCTGCAGTGCTGGTTTTAAGTTCAAAATAGGACTTGCTCAGTGTAGCTTGTAATAATTTCTCACAATTGGTAATGGCCTTGGAAAGATACTTTGAAACTCCTTGTTCAACATGACAGCATTGTAGATAACTCTTAGTATTCAACCCATAGTCTCATAATCCATTTTAAGAGATTCCCCTTACCTACAACTCTTTTATTCTGGTTTTGAGTTTTCAGGCTGGATGCATACAAATGAAACTCTGCAAGTAAAATGTCATTATGACTTTGCTAATTGGCCATACCCATGGTGCAGAAAGTTTTTTTAGTTGACTTGTTTGGAAGAGTATCCAGGCTGGATGTAAAATTTTTCTGTAGCTTTTTTTTTAATGCTGTGACCTATCTTTTCTGAAAGCTGATTCCTGATGTAGATAATAAAAAGATTATGCACTTCAATAGCCTACTTTTATGTCTGCACTCATACTATAATTGCATGCAGTAGTTAATAAAACAGAAATTACATTTTAATGACCTAGCTTCCTCCTCTCTGCTCTTGATAGTTCAAGGAGCAGTAATACTGGCAGAACTTCTTTCTGCTGTGAAGCGCTCGTTGGCTCGAACTCTGGTCATCATAGTCAGCCTGGGATATGGGATAGTCAAGTGAGTAATCTGTTACGGGTTTTTTGTGTTCTCTTTAAAGGGTTTTCACTATTGGTTTTTAAGAATTTAGGGCAGTATTCATCTCCCTGTACTTTGCTTGTTTAAAGGTAAGTGCTTTATTTAAGTGCTCCGAAGATCTAGACTTCTTCTATAGTAAACAGAGACAGTTCCATACTGTGATTACGCTTCTTTCATCTACTTCCATGTGCTACTGTTGGGTGGGTTTCTGAGTGATTGTTGAGATGCTCCACCAACTGGAATGGGAAATTTATGGGCCTGCCTTCTGCGTGAGGGGAAGCTTATATAATTGAGGTAGGTCAAGAATCACTGATAGGGGAGGGGATCTGCTTCAGTAAGATTGTGGCTCATTTGTCTGTCCACAGCTGTATTCAATGGTAAAAATACACATGCTAGGTGGCAGCTGGAATTTTTGGCAAGTGTGGGTTTGCTGGGGGGACTGGTGAAGAAGTGGGATGAGACTTAGTGAAATGGTCATAAAAAGCTAAACAGGTTAATTAAGAAACAGGACAGTTGCCAGTCTCTCCCTTAGTCGCATCATACCTAAGACATAATGAATAATAAGTTTCAGGCACCATAATAATATTTCTGGATCTAGATGGGGCTTGTTACAAGGACCTTTTATTCATATGCTTCATATCTTATGTGTAGATTCAAGTTGACATTACTTTACTTTTTGGTTTCCACTTAATCTGAATTTCACTTTGTTTCCTACAGACCTCGCCTTGGAGTGACTCTTCACAAAGTAGTTATGGCTGGAGCCCTTTATCTGTTATTTTCTGGCATGGAAGGTGTTCTTAGAGTCACAGGGGTCAGTTATAACTGCTTGAATTTTCCCATATGCCACAGACAGTGTTGGCTGTATGTACTTGTGTGAACAACTACTTTCCCTCCCCCTCCCCAACAACAACCAAACCAAATTTCCACTGCTCCAGTTTTGGAGGCTGTGCCTGGCAAAGTGTGTGTGTGAGTGGTGATGCTACTGGATTTGTTAAGTGCATCTTGGGATGTAGATTTCTGTTATTCTGTTTCAGGGATAAAGTGTTTAACCTGTCGTATATTTGGTACTTTTCCAGTTTTTCTATGACACTGTGGCTCTGATAGCAAACTTGGCCCTGTCCATGATTGATGCCTGTATTATTTTGTGGATATCCTTTTAAAAGCTGCTGTTCTAAAGAGTTGTTCATAGCTCATTGTTTCTGTCTTGTACTTTAAAGGAATAAAAGGTGTTTTGCTTGTTTCTGTTAGGACTTTGATAAGTTTATGATGTACACGCAAAGGCAAGTTTTGCCTTTTTAGTCAAACTCATAGTTGCCAGTGGAGCTTTCAGTTGATCCATGGATAGTGTAAAAGATTTAATTACTACATCTCTAACAGGCTGGTTGCTAATTTTCTGTAATGGAAGTGGCCAGAGCAATTAATCACAGCAGTTGCCTCAGCAGAGATTCCTTTTAACAATGCTAGATTGACTTAATCTGGAAAACTGCTTCTTTCCTTGCTGGTGGAGAACTGACAGTGTGGTATTGTCAGTTCCTCTCTGTACATTGGACTAAACTCTTGGTTCAAGCCCTCTGTTTCTGTAGCAAAACTTGGAAGTGTTGTGGTGGTGTATTGGTGGTTTCTCATAAAACAGCCTGACCCTTCTTACTTCTCTACTTTTTCTTTTCGGTTTGTTCTTATTGGCTCTCTCTTTGTCTCCAGGCCCAGAATGATCTTGCCTCCTTGGCTTTTATTCCCCTGGCTTTCCTAGATACTGCCCTGTGCTGGTGGATATCCTTCACTGTTTTACTTGATGGGTTGTGTTTTCTTTTGAATTTGGTTTTTTTTTGAGTCTTTTCTTGGCTGAACTTTTTTTAAAAATAAGATCTAAGTGTGTATTTTTTTGTACTTCTGGTAAAGGTTCTAGAAGCTCTGTAATTGAGTGTTCAGTTAAACCTCTGCTGCCTACTGCTTACCTAGTTTTTGCTGAACTGGATGTGCCTGTGTAAAGCTGCTCCAAAATATAGTCTGTCTGTTATCAGTCTCTCATTGTTGAGTATGAAAGTATTTTGTTCTAGTGTAGCATGTCATGGCACCAGAGTAGTAGCCTTTGAAAGAATGAATCAATTTATGTTTTGGGGAGAAGGTTGCTTAGCAACATCAAACCTAAAAGTCTCTGTAAAACTTGAACTAGTCTTGAAGTAAGTGACAGAATGAGGCAGTGTTTATTTTTTGGTGTCTTGACATATTCATTTTAAGCAACCATAATCTTGTGTGACTTCAAATGCTGAACTTGTGTATAGCAAAATCCCTGTAAAGAATTCTTAGCTAAAGTCAATCACAAAAACTGTTTAAAATGTGAATACCTGGCTGCCCAGCTGTGACAATCACAGTTCTCCCGTATCATGATGTCTCTCCTAACCACTTGTTTTGTCACCTTGGAAATAAAACAAAAGAAAATGCGAAGGCACCCATATGCATTAAATAGATTTTAACTAATTTCTAGTCAGATTTTACTTTTCATTTATCAAAAACACAGCCAACTCTTTCTTGAGGGAATGGGCCATAGTCCAAAACAGAGTTTTGGATACTATCTTTGCGTGACAAGAGTTGTAGGTATAGATTACTAAATAATGTGAAAAGGACAGATTTTGCTCTCTGGTACCTTTGTCATAGGATGAGTCTTCTACTGAGAATGGTCTAATTTTTTTGAGGGTTAAGTGTGTGATTGAGAGAGCTGTTGATCATAATAAGGTCTGTGTCCTCCTAAGTTTGTGACTAGCTTGTCTGTTCAGAGACTTTTCCTTGACTTTTCATACATATTCATCAGCTTAACTCAAACAATGAAGCTGCTAAAACTTCGAAGGAATGTTGTGAAACTCTCTTTGTATCGGCACTTCACCAACACACTCATCTTAGCAGTAGCAGGTAAGCAGAAAATTTTTCCAGTTAAAACCACTTTTCATTTCCATACAGGATTTGATTTGCAAATTTTAAGTTTGGTAACCTTTCTGTAAGTACAATCAAAATTCTTGGTATTTCTAACACTTGACCCATTTCTAAAAGTGGGTCTTTGCCAACTGTTATGTCGATATTTCAGACAGTGGATTATTAGTCCTGATGTTAACAAGATCAATAGTTCCATGCAACTCCTCTGACAGAGCACTTTTGTCCCACTTCAAGCTGCCAGAGGCCAAAGTTTATTATTATCTTATGCTGTTAACTTCACAGAGATACTTCTTGCCAAAATCACGGTATCACTGTATGCTGTGGGGTTTTTAAGATGTCTGAAGATCAGAGTGATTCTTAGGTTTGTAACATAATGCCCTCTCTATTCTCTATTCAATAATACAGATTGAATTTCTTTTTCCATTTATATGTGATGAACTGAATTTAAAGAATAAATTTGTTGGTGCTTCCAGGTTCTCTGCTATCAATACAATGAACAGAAAACCTCTAAAGACTGTTTTTTTACTTAAACAAAAAAGTATATTCCTTTTGAAAATTGCTTCTGATGAAATTCCTTTCAGTACCTGGTTCTTAGTCATCTTAAAATACTTTAGTGGAGGGCAGTCTCTTCTAAAACTGTGGTAAGAGCATGCTTTGAGTGTTGGAACTGTTGTTGGTCGGGGTCTGAATGCTTAAGGCATTCAAGCAGATCAGATTGTTCAGTTACTTCAGGGTCAGCTTCACTTGTCAAGTGATAATGAAACCATGGTTTGAATGCTAGATAAAAGTGATACAAGAATAATGAATAATAATTAGAAGTTGGCTAAATACTCTATATTTGATTTATGCCTTGTGTCTGTAAAGAAACATGAGTAAAACATACTGGTCTATGCCTAAATTTCTGTCTAAGGTCAGTGCAATAGATCCATCTCTTGTTTTCCAAAACAGTTAAATTGAATTTCAGGACTTCAGTATTCAGGTCTTTGATCTTTGTTTGGGAAACACGGGCCTGTTAGTTGGGTATTTGAATTGGCATATTTTTTAGTAATAAGCAGCTTGTTTGTTTGAATATTGCAGCATCGATTGTATTCATCATCTGGACAACCATGAAGTTCAGGCTGGTGGACTGTCAGTCGGTGAGTTTATATTAAATGTTTTCTACAATTGCTGCCTCTTGATAATTTTATATTTGGCAGTGAGATTGCCACAAAGCACCACAGGCTAAAATTATCAGAGTTATGGGTAATGAGCCTCTTTGACAGATGCCTGTAGTTCAGCCTTGGAAAGAGATGAGGACATGAAGTTTCTTGCTTCACAACATCTTTCATTTGTGCTCGTTTTCTTGACAGGACTGGCAAGAGCTATGGGTGGATGATGCCATCTGGCGTTTATTGTTTTCAATGATCCTTTTTGTCATCATGATTCTGTGGAGACCATCTGCTAACAACCAAAGGTTCAGCTTTTCTTACCTCTTTCTAAAAATGCTGGGTTGTAGGAATGCTTGTTTATTCAAAGAGTACTGGTGGGTGATTTTTAGTTGCTGTACACCAATCAATAAGAATACTAAGCAGTGTTTGTAGGGGAAGGTAAACCTAGAGAAGTTACATACATAAAATCCAGTCTGTGCCTTGTGCTCAGCTTATTTAAAAAGAAGTAACTTAAACATTGTTTTTAAGACTGATACTAAACATAATCAGTGAGATTCACAGCATAATCAAGCCATGTATGTGTTAGGGTAATGGATCTCTTGGGAGACAAGAGATAGAATACCAAGGTAGCTTTCATTCTTTCACTTCTATAGGTTTGCTTTCTCACCACTGTCGGAAGAGGAGGATGATGATGAGCAGAAAGAGCCAATGTTAAAGGAAAGCTTTGGTAAGAGAAAAATTTTCCACTCAATTTCAGTGTTGAAGACAGTTCTATGGAGAAAGGATTCTTGCTCTCTGGCAGAAATTACCATGGATATGAGGAGTTCTAGAGGAAACACTGTCTTTATGTTCAGTATTTACATCGCCTGTTTAATTCCGGGGTTTTCTGTTGTCACTGAAAACACTGCTACTGCTGTGGTTGCTTTGCCATGTCCAGTGGACTTTGTTTGATTAAATATGTCATGTCTTAGGTTTTAATCCAGTAGTGATGACAAGGGTCAATTGGATATTGTTGCTAGGCAGTGGTATAGTATGCAGTTCTCTTTTAAAATCCCATTTTAAATTTTCATTTATTATCTGTTCTCTGAACTCTGAAATTGTCTTTATTTTCTACATTAGGGCTTAGCATAGGGATGTCCAGTGTAAATGTAGGAGTGAATATGTTTATTCATGAAATTGGCTATTGTAACACCTCTCTTTATAAGCTGTGTAGAAGGTAGGGCTACATACCTACTGCTGTCTGTCCACAAATCATCTATGCTGGGATATATCAGTGCTGTTTGGCTTGTTTAGGAGCTGAGAAGTGTGTAATCCATTAGGTGCATTTGGCAAACCAGCACTGTCTGGCTGCCTACCAGGCCACGTTGCTTCTCAGCTTTTAAGCAACCAAGTGGCTGGTGAGCAGTCAGTAGGTAAAATAAACTTCAGGAGTTGCCTGTGTCTCAGAATGGTTGAGGTTGGAAGGTGCCTCTGGAGGTCATTCTGTCCAAGCCCCCTTCTCAAGCAGGGTCACCCAGAACACATTGCCCTGGACCATGTCCAGACGGCTTTTGAGTATCTTCTCAGATGGAGATTGCACAGCCTCTCTGGGAACTGTGTCTGAGTTCTATGCTTCTGATGTCTGGCTTAAAAAAAAGGACTAGAAATTTGTATTTCCTAGGTAAAATTGTAAAATTTAGGAAAAACTGCATATTCCACCTGTCAGGAAAAAATACTGCAAACCTTTCAAAGGGGAAGCAGTCTAAATCATTAGCTTGTCAAACTCTGTTTCTTTGACTCGGATTAAATATCCTGAATGAACACTCAACACTTTCCCGTACAGTCTGTGAACAATTACAATTCAGTTACCCCAATCTTTTTTCTTCTTTTGGCTTCAGAGGGAATGAAAATGAGAAGTACAAAGCAAGAACCAAATGGGAATGTAAAAGCAAACAAAGTTGTGAGTATCACCTCTGTACTTCGAAGAATATAAGATGCATCTTTTCTTTGTTTACTGCCATTAGGAGCACACAAATATGCCAGCTTTTGAGGCAATAAATGGGAGCTTTCTGGTTTGCCTTGGAGTGTGAGTGAGCCAAAGTATCATAAGTTAACACAGTACTGCTGAAAAGAAAGTAAATGTGGATTTCTCATGAGATTTCCTGTAAATACAATGGGAAGTTAAGAATTCAGTCTGTTCTCAGAAATGTCTCTGCAATTCAGTGTAGATAGAACTGTATAATACAATATTCTGATAATGATCATGATATTCTGATAATTATTTTAACAAGTTTGTCAGTCTGAGAGGGAGGCTGAGCCATATTTTAAATAAATTGCCCTCTGGTTTTGAGATTTGGGATTCATTACATGAATGGGGTGATGTGTATATTTTTATGTACCTACCTAAATACTTCAGGAGAACATGCTTTTTTTTCTGTGTGGCTTATAAGCAAGATGGTTTCACATTCATCTAGGAGTCCTGAAAAATGTCTTGGAATCTTTTCATAGAATTCGTGCATAAATTTAAAAGTGGAAAGTACCTGTAGGAATTCATTATAATAGCAATAATATTTTTGTCATTAGCATTGTTTTTCTCAAGGATTGGTTGCAGCTGTATACTACTTACCTGAGGATAGATAACATGAAAATCAAACTTTTCTATTTTGCAAGGGGGTGGTGGTGAGGACTGTTACAGAATTCACAGCAAGTGGGTGGGTTTTTATTTCCTATTTTTTTCCCTTGAAATGTGTTTTCACTAATCCAGAAATCAAACTGAATGAGTTTTTTTTTTGTGTGTTTTTAATTTTTTAACTGACATTATAAATACTTTTTTTTTGTCAAGTAGGTTGAGAAGAAAAAGGCTTGCATATGGCAACATTGTGGGAAAACTGACTTTTATTTTCTGTTTAATTTCTGTACTTGTAGCAAGAGGATGACCTGAAGTGGGTAGAGGAGAACGTTCCTTCATCCGTGACAGATGTGTGAGTATTTCTATAGTCACAGTAAAGGCAGGTTCCCTCCCACAGCAATATATTAGAATGCCTTATCATTTGTCTGCACTTCCATGGGCAGAGGTTGGGTTCAGCCTGGCACTGGCCTCTGATCCTTCGTATGCAGTGTGCTGGGGTTGCACACAGGCTGACTTAAGGAACTGTCTCTTGGAATATAAAACCATAGACTGGTCTGCATTTTGCTAAAGTTAAAACAATATACATAAATGCAGAAAACAAAGAACAAACAAACCCCTTTCTAGTGCTCTGAGAAGACCTTTGAGTATCTTGCTGAATGTAAACCACGGAATAATGTAACCCAGTTTTCATCTTTATCTGGAACACGTGATGTCATTTTTGTGCTTGTGGTAATATAGTCAGCTATGTACACTGTCTATATTTCTTCTGCTTTTAATAACTTTTACATGCTAGAAGTGTCAGTGCCTATGTCTACATTTTTCATAACAAAACCAAAGTTCATAGGTAAGTGTGTTCACAAATTTGAACAGGTAATTTTGGCACAGGATCTTGACTGAAGTACAAAACTTTGCTTGAACTTAGGTAAAGAAAAGAAATAAGGTGAATTTTTAAGAGGAAGAAAAGTGTATTTTCTCAATTGAGTTTGGTTTTCCCAGTTCTAGTACTTATTTTTTGAAGACTGATAGGATTCCTTAGGAAGAAAAAAGGACTAGACTGGTATAAACTAGGGGAGGGCACTTGGAGGTAATCTGCTGCAGTTTTTCTGTTTCTGAGAGTGTTATCAGGGTTGTGAAGAACCAAGATCCCAATAAATGGGAGATCTGTTGTAGCTGGAAAGGCTGAAGTACCAGTGGAACTTGTTTGACTTCTGGGACATGTTTTTACAATGTAGTCCCATATTATAAATGTCTTCAGTGCAGTTCAGCAGTGTTCCTGTATGAGCGAAGCAGCTTCTTTCATGGCAACATAAAAATTGTTCACTTGGTAATGAGAAGCATAATAAAAAAGAATTTTAAAACTGTGATTGTCATTGAGGATGCTCCTTGGGCTCTTCCTTTTTTTTGTGTGTCTTTCTCTAATTTCTGTTAAATTGAAAGGTCTGTCTTCAGTGTTTCTTTTCTGTGTCCTAAAAACATAAGGTTGAAAATGGTTGTCAGTATGCTCTTAGTATGTGCTCTAATTATTTTAACTTCTTTTTCCCTCCACTGCAGTGCTCTTCCAGCTCTTCTGGATTCAGATGAGGTCAGTAAAGAAATCTTCAGTTCAAATTAGTCTTCTGACATGCCAGGGGAGTGACATGCCAGGGGAGTCATGAGTCAGTTGATAGGGTCTTGACTTATCAGAACTGGACTCTGCTCATGTCAGCACAACAGTAAAATACTACAAGAGGGGAAAGATAGTGGGAACAACCACAACACAACTTCTTAAAGTACAAATGTGTTCTAATATAAGTGGTGTATCTGCTATGTAAGTTGGACTTCTGACTTAAAATGCATGAGTGTTGTTTGTTGTGAATGTGCATGTTCTGAATAATGTAAATCTACTGGTGAAAGTTACAAGATTGGGTATTTTATTTTCTAGGAAAGAATGATTACCCACTTTGAAAGGTCCAAAATGGAATGAAGGAGTAGCTTTTTGTTCTTGGAAGTGGAGACACCTCTTAAAGTTGCTTGGTGGAGCAAGTGCATCCTGCTGATTTGTCTCTTGATCTCAGCCTTGAAAGTTTGATGCTTTAATGTCATGGAGGGTGTCTTGATGTGGAAGAAGTTCACAAGAACATTATAAACCTTTTGGAAAATTGAATTTAAAGTTGCTGCAAGTTTGGATTTTTAAGCAATTGACATGTGTACTATTCCAGCACCTTCTGTAACTTTTCAAATATTTAATCTGTGAAACTAAAATTCCTAATGTCTGCTTGAGGAGTTTATATTTTGATGTTACAATTGACACTTAGAGGTGAACTGCCTGTACCTTTTTGGGGGGAGGGTGGGGACAGATATAAATAAGCACTGAAGAAACAACAGACCCATTTTCTGGTAGATAACAGCTGCTGTTGAATGTCATGTGTTCAACATGCATGAAAGAGTTTCAGAGAGAAGCTCCTGTTGATGAAGAAAATGAAGATGCCAGAAAGGAAATATTTGGAAAAGTTACAGTGATACGAGTTTTTAACAAAATCAAGTGCAATTTTATTCATAACACTGTGTATGAAAGATTTTCTATTTTAAATGCCATTGACCCGTAGGTAACAGCTGCCTAGAGCTAACACTCGCTGTTGTGGCACATCTCATTGCCGGCAATGTGGTGGATGCCTGGAAAAATGATTTGCCCCTACCTTTCATGTGTTGCATGATAAAAATTTTAAAAAATACCCCAACAAATAAAACAACAAAAGTAAACATCACCAGAACCACTCCACAAGTGCTCCACAAGTGCTTGACTACACGTTAAGCAGATATTATCTGGATGTTTCAGCAGTACTCTTCTCCCTTTATGTGTAACATCTCCCACCAAGAAGCTGGCACTCCTCTACAAGAAGATGGCATTGCTTTCTAGGGGGTGAGCACTGCCTGCCTTACTTGAAAGAGGATTTATGGGGAGTCCACAGCACTGGGATAGTTCTGTTCCCAGTGTCTGTTTAGAATTGCTTCCTATGTAAGTGATTTGATGTTGGGCTTTCCTGTCCCAGCTGGTCCCTGTGGCCAAGAGATACTCTGAGATCACTGTGTTTCAGTCAAAGTTGCAGGTTTCTGTTGTATATAATTGCATTTTATTTCTCCTTTTGCAATGAAGAAGAGCTTTTGGACAATGTTCCGGTTTTTGCTTGGCTGTAGCAGCTGAAGTTGCAATAACTTCCTTATGGAAACCTGTTGTGGACTGTATGACGAAAGCTCTAATTTGGGTTCAAAACATTTAAAACTGATGATTAGGAGGCAAGCAGCAGCTGGATATCTAGGAAGCAGATGTGGCTGCTGCTGGAACGATGTAGAGCATCAGCTTTTTTGCTTCTTCTCATAGCTATGTCAGCAGAAGTGAACATGTTCCTGTACTTCATTCATTCCACTGTAAGGTCTGGTAGCTTAGCTGTAGCTCCTCTTTATCAGCAATTCAAGCTGAAAACCATGGCACTTTACAGTACAGTAGCTGAGGCACAAGGACATAGCATCTTCTGCTAGCTGTGTTGTGGGAAGGGCAAATGGGCAGAGAAAAAAGGGTGTTGGTACAGCACCTCACTCGTTCTGCAAGAGTTGCTAGAGCTCTTCTGCCATCTCTTCAGGCCACAGATAGAATCTTTAAGTAAAAAACACTTCTAATTTGCTATGCTTAACTGATAAAGATTAAAAAAATATTACCTCCATGTCCTTTTGAAGAGAGGAAATTTTTGTGAAATAAAGCTACCCAAAGCTTGCTATTTAATTTTTTTTTTTTGTTTTGTTTTCATTTTTAAAGAAATCCTATTGGTTTGGGTTGTTTGGGTTTTTTGAAACAAATAGATAAAAATGTTCTCTACGGGAAGCACAAAAGTTTGTATGTACTATTTAATAAAGGCTAGGCAAAGAGTAGAAAGGCTCACATTGTGTCTTTCCAGTTTCTTACTCGCTCTTCTCTCATATGAAGTGTTACCACCTTCACAAAGCTGCCTGATTTTAACTCTTTAGTCCATGGTATATATAATGCAGTAATTCCCAACAGTTCTTTTTAAGATTGCAAATTAAGTCTGTTCATTTGAAAAGCTAATGGAGCTAGGGCAAATCATGAATTTCTGAAAAAAAGTAAACCAACCAGTTTCCCTAATTGTATTAATAGGGAATTAATAATAATTATTAATTTAAATGCTAAGATAATCACTACCAATATGATGCTTTCAGCCTCTGACTACAGGGGTCTTAGGCAGTCCTTGCAGCCTTCTATTCTACCCTTCCATTCTTTTACTCACTTCCAGCAGTATTTAAAGTTGTCCTGAATTCCACAGAGAACTTGTTGACCCCTTAGTTAGCAATTTTTGGTTTTTCACTTGTTTAGCAGAGTGTCTGTGTTGTTGGAAAGTAGCATCTGCTTCTTAGCCTACAGCAGGCCTGTGCTGGGACTTGACTGCAGTCTTTGTGAGCAGCTGTGTGAGAGCCCAGCTCCCACAGCAGTGTGTGGGCTATGGCACTGTCACTGCAGGAGAAATGGCAGTGGATGAGATGTGGCTGAGGAGCAAAGGGTGTGTTTGCAGGCTGCAGCCACGTGGCCTCTCCCTCAGTATCATGTTTGGTCAGGTATGTTGGCTGTCCTTGGGGATCTTTGCCTCTTCGGAAACCTGATCTTGCTCTTAAAGACATGTTGGCTCCCTGACTTGGAAAAACTTGGGAAAGCTTCAGTGAGCTACCTTGCTAGAATACTTGACACCAGAAATCCTGCAGGTTGTTACCTTTAATTATGTAGTCATTCAAAGATAATTCAAATTTGTACCCCTTCTTTCAAAAACAAACCATGCAAACTGTTCTAAAGGCTTTTTTAGGTGAGGTGGAGGGAGAAAAGATCTTAGGTCTGAGATCTGCAAGAGTTCTTCAAGAAGTTATTTGTAATAAGAAAATGTCTGACAGGAGTATTTTAGGGTTCTTTTTCCTGATTAGTTCTGTATGGATTTGTTTGTTTATTTGTGAGAAATAGTTGTTGGAATTGTAGGATATATCTGCATACCATGCACAAATCTGGAAAAATGGTGAAGAAGATGATGACCAGCTTTTTGTTAGGGTGACAAGATGTCCCTGCTAGGAACTCTGAAGGAGGGACTGAGTAAGAGATCACATGCCCTGGTAAAGAAATGCAAGAGGCTTGATAGGCACAGACTGAGTCAGGATCATAAGACCTAGGGAAGGTTATGTTTATCTCATTCTGCAGATGTAGGGGTGTGAGTTTGTGGGCTTTATTTATCCTCATGTTCACTTTATATGGCATTTTATGTTGTATGCTACATCGTGAAGTCTGAAGAGGGTAACGCTTCACAAATCTTTTGCTCTCTGGACTACAAACATGTGAAGTCATTATTACCCAGTGTTACTGAAACATTTTGTTTCACTAATTGGTGACATGTCCCTTTTCCTTTTGTTAAAAACCCTTTTCCTTGGTTAAAAAGACAGCTATATGCCTGAGCCATAACACCTTTGGAAATTTGCAGTTTTGCTATCTGTGAGGAGGGATCTGACTTAGCACAGTTTTGTGCTTTAGCACAAAATGTTCATTCCTGAGCAGGAGAGAAGTTTGATGCAAGAATGCCATGCTTGTTCTCCCATTCCTGTGCTTTGATCTGCCAGCACAGAGCATCCTCAGTCCCTGTTTTCTAAAAGTGGTCTCTGTTGGTAAAGATGTGCTTTTTGAGTTTGGTTTAGTTAGTTTACTTTCTAGGTCAGTGATTGTGAACATTGCATCTCTCCATGACAAACATAAATGCAACCATGGCCGATTCTGGAAGGGGCAAAATAACAAGAAAGATTTCCTCCTGAAGACTGAAATTCACTGGCCAACTTCACTGGATAAATTCATTAAAGCAAAACTTATGACCTCAAAAATTAGACATGTACTTGCAAGATACTTGCTTCGCTGTTCTCCTCTGGTTGCCGCAGGTTATGCAGGTCAATTTTTGCCGTTGCATCCCGGGTGACTTTGCTACTTTCTCTGGTTTATGGTAGCCAATGGCAACCGGACACTTCCTGTAGCGACGTTTTGGGAAGACGAGTGTTTCCTACAGCCTGTCCCCTTTTCGGGCTGTATGAAGATGCACAAGGGCTATGTCAGAGTCCCCTCGGTGGCGCGCCGAACCGCGTTTCCCGTTCGCGCCGAGTCCCCGGGACGGGCTGTTTGATGCCGGCGCGGAGCCCCGTTTTTGGGGCTGGGACAGGGCGCCGTTCCTGGTGGAACGCCCCCGGACAGTGCCAGCACCCTTGAGGAGTCCGCGGGGCGCCGGAAGAACAATCGGGGCGGGCTGAGCGTGGCGGGCGGGGCGGTGTCGGGACAATGGGGGCGGTGCCGGGACAATGGGGGCGGTGCCGGGGCAGGCGGGGCGGTGCCGGGACAGGCGGGGCGGTGTCGGGACAATGGGGGCGGTGCGGGGGCAGGCGGGGCGGTGTCAGGACATGCGGGGCGGTGCCGGGACAGGCGGGGCGGTGCCGGGACAGGCGGGGCGGTGTCAGGACATGCGGGGCGGTGCCGGGGCAGGCGGGGCGGAGCTGGGTGCGGGCGGAGCTTGGCGCGGTGCGGAAGCGGCGCCGGGCGGGCGCGGGCGCTGCCGGAAGGGGCGGGACCGTGGGCGCGGGGGCGCTTCCGTCGGGGCCGAGCCCGCCGGTGCCGCCTGTGCCTGGCCCCGGCGGCAGCCGGAGCCGGAGGAGCCGCCGCCATGCACGACGCCTTCGAGCATGTGCCGATCCTGGAGAAGCTGCCGCTGCAGATCGACTGCCTGGCGGCCTGGGGTGAGCCGGAGGGGCCGCGCCGCAGCCCGAGCCGCTCCGCCCCTCCGGCCCGGGCAGCGTTCGTGCGGCTGCCGCGCCCTGCCCTGCCCTGCCCTGCCCTGCCCTGCCCTGCGGCGGGCCGGGGGTGGCAGCGCCCCCCGGCCCGGCCGGCGGCACCCTGAGTGGCCGCAGCCCTGCCGCCCCCCGGGGCCGAGCCGGGCGTGCCGGGGCGCGGGAGCCTCTCCCCGGGTCCCGGCGGTGCCGAGCTCCGCTCCCGGGAGCGCCGGCGGTCGCGGGCCGCGCTGCCCTGCCCTGCCCTGCCCTGCCCTGCCCTGCCCGCCCGGCCGCAGCCCGGCTGCGGGGGAGGCTGCCGGGAGTCCCGTGCCTGCAACCCTGGACCGCCTACTTTCTTGCTAAAAAAGCATTCCCGATGTTGTGACTTAAAGTTAATTTGGAGGCCTGGTGGTGTGTTGAAGTCTTAGATTTCGAATACGTTTGCACGTGTTAATGATATATAATTGTGGGTTATATTTTTGGACATACTTGAGATTCAAGATTTTGGTCAGGTGACTGCACCAGCTGTCCTAATGATTAAGCTTGATAAGGCTTTTCAAAGCTGTGACCAGGTGCCATCGGATGTACTACCATCATGCAAAATCAGCAATTCTAAAAGCTCCACACCCTATGGAATTGTGACCCAGATGAATTGTTTTAAGAACTATATCCTGAATGATAATACTCCTGTTATACATGGATTGTTTATGGTAGAGTGATGTGCTGGAGAGGATGTAAAGGTAGTTTATTCCTGCATTGCAGGTTTTATCTTTTTCTCTCTTTGAAAGCGTTTATTTTACTAAACTAGGGAAAAAAAAGCCTAAATATACAGACTTACAGCACTATGGTTTTATAAAGAAGATGTGTAACTCTGTCTCTACAATGTTTCTACCAAGTAGTAGAAGAAAGGTCTTGCAGGAAATAAGATTTTATTAAAATGCAAATTCCTTTTGTGATGAGGAAGTACTAGATGTAGAAGGAGATATTCATGTCTGCTGCTTTCCTGTATGATATTCAATGAGGAAGAAATTCAGTCATATTTCATGAGCCTCTAAATATTTTATGCATTTTGTGTGGTGTAAATGCTGTAAAGAGGACGAGTCTGAAACTGTGCCATAGAATTTGTATATAAAGGCCGTCTTTTATAAATCTTGAATGATTCCTGGTTGTCCAACCAATCCAAATGTTACGTAAGCAAAGCTGCCACTCTCCTTCCAAACATAGCTGACTATTTCAGAGAGACATTTTAAAAATCTGACTTACAAAACTAACAATCAAACCCATGTAAACTCGTTGTTTTTCTTTCTGACAGTACTTCCCTTTATGTAGCACAGTTCCTCTCTGAGAGATAATAATGTCTGAAGAATAGTTTATTGCCTCTTTTGATGGCACACAAGATGCAATGGTTTGCTTCTTTATTTCTGTATGAGCTAGTGGAATGTGATGGCCAGGCTGTTTATTCTGTTTTACTGCCTGCTCTTTGGCTATCCTCTCCTGAGAGTTAAAGCTACTTCTGTGCACTCCCACTGGAGAGGTGATAGGAGACCTGTGTAGTCACTACAGAAAGTCCTTTTTGGTGTTTGAAGCAAGTTTCCAAGTGTTCTGATAAATGTAACATAGCCCCATAATAGGCACTTTGAAGAAAATTAACTCTACCCCAGGAAAAACCAGCACAGCTGTGAAGGGCAGTATTTGTTGAACTAATTAGACTCTTTTTCTCCTGTCTTTGTAGAGGAATGGCTCCTTGTTGGTACGAAACAAGGGCATCTTCTGCTTTACAGGATCAAGAAAGATGTAGGTAAGTTGATTTTAAGAATGGCACAAAAAAAGTTGATAGTTATTTTTGTTTCCTGCACTTTTAGAGCTGGACATTTCCTGCACACTTTAACACAGGTGTGATTAATTGCTGATTTTTTTAATATATAGAATTTCATGTATGTAAAGTAGGTTTTATTTCAGGTTTCTCTTTGTTTAAATTTACAGTAAGTGACTGTAATTTTAGTGAATCCAGTGTACAAATACGTGTAAAAGCAGTGCCATGTGCAAGTAGCCAGAGTTTTGATGTGTGTTATCTTTTAATGACAGACTGGATTAGTGAGTCAGCAAATACATTCAGTGAGTCCATGAGCATCATGGGTGGGGAAGAGGGCTAAATACTAACTAGTTTTGTCAGGTATTTACTCTTTCCCTGCCTCTTTAACAGTCCTAAGTGCTCATAGTCTGTTCTAGGAATGCCACAAATAGAACTATTCTATTTTTGGTTTAGTTAAAATCGATTTTCTCTAAAGATGTTTGTATTTCACGTTACCTGCTATTATGTAGAAACTGATGTTTTTGAACGCAGTAGTATTTTGTAGCATGGCACAGGAAAGTAAGCACCAAATGTAAGTTTCCAAGTTCATCAGCTCTTGGAAAGATATGAATTTGTAGCTGCTTGGATTCTAGATTGAATTCAGCTTGATTTTTCTGAAACTTGTAGGTTGTCTGTCCAATTGGAACATGCTAGTCTTGAGTTGCTAGTGTCTTATCTCACATGGTAAATTTCTCCCCCTTTTTTGCATCAATGCCAGGAGAGGTTATGTCATCAGAAAGTGTCTGTAAGTCTTTCTCCCTAAAACTCCTTTTAAACCCTTGTGGTGTAGTGTTTATTCCTTGTCTATTTTGCAGTGATGTGCACCCTAGCAATTTAAGTTACTGATATTTGAGTACTGTGGATAAAATCTTTATGGGTATCTTCGTATCTCTGGGTTTCAAATTACTTAAATATAATGCTTGTAATGTAAAACTTGGGCAAGGCAGAAATGTAACTACTGTTGAGGGCCTCAGCTGGGTACAAGAAGTGTAATTTACATTTTCACCTGACTGTGTAGAAGATGCTCTGATGCATTTAGCTGTGATGTAAAAGTTAGCACAGATACGTTTAAGTGTCATTCTTCCAATGTTAAGTGGCCAAGTTCGCTTTCATAATTATTTGTAATTTACTTAGTGTAAGGTACACACAGTCACGAGCAACTTCAGTTTACATATCCTTGTCTATCTTTCTGATAGGTTGCAACAGGTTTGAAGTGACGCTAGAGAAATCCAACAAGAACTTCTCAAAGAAGATTCAACAGGTAGGAAATACCATCTTCTTGATGTGGGGACAGTTTTCGGCCAATAAATGAAATATCAAATGTTCATCTGCAATCTCTGCTGTGCTTAACAAAAACATTTCCCAAAGCTAAAGATTTTCTTAGAGGTGTAACAGCAAGATGTTTTTCACCACTCTTCCCATAACAGAATAAACTTGGTTTGATTGCTAAAGCAGAAACCAAAGAATTGGAACTTGCAGGTTTATTTTTGGCTTTTGTTAACAATAGTTGTTCTGACTGAGAATATCTGTAAAAATGATGGTAATGCATCAACAGACTGTAATGTGTTATTTGACTCTCACATGATATCCTATAGGAATATGAATGTAATTCCACATACTGGAAATGTAGAAATAAAGTAGCTGCCAGTCTTGCTACCATTTTTTTTTTTTGAGAATTTGTGCTCAATGATTATATTGATTCCAGGGAAAACACCTTAAAGATTTTGCATTCTCTTTCAGGAATCAACACTCTGTGTATGCTTTAGAAGTATTTTTGCACTAGTAACATACCAAAGCTTTTTATACCAGCTTAGGTTGCAAATGCTATGTGCCAGCTTGTGAAAAGTTACACTGAAGACCTTTTTCACAGTAACTGAAAAGAGTTGAAATAGCGGAAGGAAGGTTGTGCATGGAAAACTGCCTTGCTGTTCTCATTATTTTGGGATTTTCTTAGACTGTCTATAATCAAACCTTATTGAGAGTTTTAGTTTATTAATGGAGTCACTAACAGCATTCTCCTTTTCAGATCCATGTTGTTTCTCAATTTAAAATTTTGGTCAGTCTATTAGGTAAGTGAAGAAAAGTGTTTTATATTTAATGAGTTCTTCTAGATGCAGTTATTTGTCTGAATGTGGCACCGTTCCCGCACGCCAACATAGTAGTCTGGTTGTTGAGAAGTCATTGTGTAGAGCTTAGCTTTGCATTTTGCAGAGGAAGCATTGAGCAGCATAGATTGAGAAGCAGCTTTGCCAGCTGGGAGAACAAAGCATTAATGCTGATTTGTGATTAGGAATGAAGTACATGCATGCTCTGAAGTGGCTGTGGAAAATATAGTTTGTGTTGCCCCCTGTACGTACCCATATGTGCATGCATGTGTATGTGTGTGCACTGTGTGATAGGCACTAAAACTTCTGACTCAATCTGCTTGATGTAGCAAACTTACCATTGATGTCTTGCACCAAATTCACTTTAGGCAGATGTGATCTTTTAGTGTCTTGTGGAAGATTTAAGTTTGCTTGGCTCTGGCTTTCTTTAAGTTAGGATCTTCTAATGTCTTTTTTTGCTTACTACTTGTTTCTTTATGATCTCCAAGTCCCAACCCTTCCAGCTCCAGTATTATTTCTGCTGCTTGCATCCTCGTGCATACAAAAACAGGACCCTACATTTTCAGCTGTTCATTTTCCACTAATTTCAGGAGCCACTTATCTTTGTTCATGCAGTCTTCCATCTTGAGCTTGCTGTGTTCTGGCCTGCTTGCTGTCCCTTCCACTCTGCCTTCCCCTGCTTGGTTAGCAGTACCTTCCTGTAGTTTTACCAGTGCTGGTGTTAGTCTTCTTTTCTGCATTTATTGTACTTGTATGTGCCTTAGCATTTTTCAACTTTTGGGAAAATGCTTCTTTTCCTTTCTTGCAGCTCTTAGTTTCACAAATTCTTTTTTATATAAACATAAAATACAGTAACTTGTTTGAATTAGCAGTGACTCTACATGTATTAAATATTAAATAATAATTGGAATTTTGTTTAAAACAGAAAATAACATTTACGTCCATGACCTGTTGACATTTCAACAAATCACCACAATTTCAAAGGCAAAAGGTGCATCTCTCTTCACTTGTGATCTCCAGGTAAGGGAAGGAATACAGCTGCACAAATGTCCTTACTGTTTGTAGTAAGGATTCCTTTTTCATATTGCTGTATGGAGTAGGTTTGTTATTTTGTATTAGATAAAAATTTATTGGGTACTAGTACTTTTTAAAATTAATACCTACTGCATTTGTTTAAGGCAACATTTTAAAATTATTTTTCTTCCTCTGCTTTACAAGGTATTTTCCTGTTCCTGTTATGATTGCAGCTTTTGATAGAGAACTTTTGATACAAGACTTCAAAGCATTTTTGTTCTATACTAACTTTGACTATTCTTTTTTTGAAAGGTCCCCTTAATATAAAAGCCATTTCCTTTCCTTGCATTGCCAGTGTACTAGCTCATTGTGGTTTCCTTCTGCAAGCAGTTCTATCACTGTTTTTTTTTACATTTTTGTTTCTCTTTATTGGCCCAAGGAGTCCTAGAGTAGTAGCGGTAGATTCAAGCCCTAAAATGGTTCTGTAAGGTGTAGCAGTCCTCTGTTCAGATGCTCTGGTTCATTAAGTGAGTAATTTCTATCAGCCTGCCCATATTGTTCAGACACCTTTTTCATAATCAGAAGAGATGGTTTAGTGCTCTTCATAATTTTTTCTTTTTGCCCCATGGGAGCTTAGTGTTAAATATTTTCAAGGAAGTACTTGGTGTTTTCTAGACATGAAAACTAATGTCTTTCAAGGCACCTTTACATCTGGTCATGGCAAAGTGGCTTGTTGCTTGTGTGTCCAGGCACTTAGCTTTCCTAGTATTTCTTGTCAAGAAAATTTTCCAACAGGTTAGAGTATTAGATTATTAATAGTTTTATCTGTTAGTATAACACATTCTTTGTGTTGTTCCATTTCCTCACCTCTCCTATACTGCATAGAGTTCCAGCTGTTTATCCCAGTTTCAGGATTGGACTGATAGCTCTCTACTTATCTTCTATTTTTGTGTGTGTATGCCTTTTGTGCTCTCTTAGTTTTTTTGGATTTCCTTGATGTCACAATCCCTGTCAAAGTTAGTTTTTAAGTATCCTGCTACCTCCCCCGCCTCCTTCCTCTCCCTCCTATGCTTCCTTTTTTAGGGAGTGCTCTTCTGGCATGGATGAACAAAGATGGATGAACACTGCTCTTCAGTGGGCTGCTTTGCTTCTAGCAGAGGCTTCTTTTGGCCTTGTCTTACGCTACTTGGTTCTCTGTGAGTGCCTTTGAGTTAGGTCTGTCTGTTTTCACAGCAATCAGATACAGGGGAAGAGGTGCTGAGGATGTGTGTGGCAGTGCGTAAGAAGCTCCAGCTTTATTTCTGGAAGGACAGAGAGTTCCATGAACTCCAGGTGAGTTGTGTTCTTTCTGTAGCCAGGGTGTCTCATCAGGGAAGGGTCATTACTCTTCACTGCTTGCCATGCAGTCCCTGTTACTTAGGGGCACTGCTGACTTTCACAACATTGATGGTTGGTTCTGCAGAGATTTAACAATGGAACAGCAGAGAGAAGTGAAAGTACATGTTTGAAATCACAGTTAATGGCATTTAGTACAGTTTCATAAGTTAAAGTAAGGGCTTTGTCCTGTATTTTAATGTTCTGGTTGTAGTACACTTTTAAGTACTTGACTTTTAAGTCAGTGAAATGCATGAGCATGCATACCTTGCAAAAACATTATGGAAGTGGGTGCACTTCTACTCTTAAGTTTTTCAAGCATGTCACTAATTGAGAAGATAGTTTCTGACAAGTGTAGAGAGCTGCAGTTGTGAGTACTGGAATGAGAAAAAAACCTAATTGAGATGGGTAGAGGCTTTTTCAGCTACAATGCTCTACTAGAAAATTTTCTACTAGAAAATTCTCAGCTAGCTCAGGGCACACCTCATTACTGTACATGAGTCTAGCCTTTTTGCTGAATACTGCCGTTCCTTGAGCAGTAGATGCTGGGCACAGGTGGTGGGGAATATGGTGTTGACAAGGGAGCAACCTGTTATACTCTGTTGCCAGATTTGACTTTTGCTTTTCATTCATAACAACCAGTTTAACCTGTTTTCCTCAGGGAGACTTCAGTGTACCTGATGTACCCAAGTCCATGGCCTGGTGTGAAAACTCCATCTGTGTAGGCTTCAAGAGGGACTATTACTTGATCCGGGTGAGATGGGGCTGTGTAATAGTGTTTTAAAAGATTTGGGTGACAGCAGAGACTATGGAGGCTGCTCCTGTGCTCAGGAATTTAGCTAACAGATTTATGAAGTACAGCATCTGGTACTTCTGCTATTTGTGGCTTTGGAAAGGGCAGTTTAAGCCTGTCCTTTTAAATGGATATTTGTCAGGAAGTGATCTTCTGTTTGTCACTGTTTAGACCAGTGTTTGCAGCTCTTGCAGAAAAAAGGAATTGGAGAAGATACATTTTGTTTTGGCACCAGTCTGTGTTAAGCTCAGTTTGCATTTTATTTAATGCATTAAGAAATGAGATTAGCTCTAAAAGGACAAAGAGACCAAGAATAACTCATCTGACATACAGTGAAGCTTACCCATTCTTTCATTTTTCATTCTCTAGCCGAACTGTAATTGTTTGAAAGCCTCTGAACTTACTGGTAATTTAATATTACAGTTTCCACGTAGACTTCATTTGCAGCTATAGTTTATTCTTTTTTCTGCCTTTACAATTGGCTTCTGCAGATATAATAGGAAAAGAAGATGAAGATGGGGTGCACCACACATGTAGTCAAAAGGAAAACCACACATAATTTTTACAATCAATTGAAACTGATGCTGCTCACAAAATAAGGGGTGCCTTTCTGCAATGCTCTCCTAGCTGTTGATTCCTGCTATTCTAGTGATAGGAGTAGCTGTGCAGCTGCTCAAGCAACCAGGGTGGAGACCAACTGTCCCAAGTGTTTACTGTGGGTTGGCTTTGGTGCTTGACTGACCTGTCCTTGACTAAATAGGCAGGAAAGTACTCATGTTTTTATGGTAGTGTTTTCTGGTGCCTAGCTGTTGATTTATCAAATGCTTGAGTTGTAATGCAAGGGAAGCAGCAGAAATGTGTGGCTGAAATTGAAGAAGGATTCTCTGTTTTGGTTGTTACAGCAGCTCATGAATTTTTTGTGTGAGTTCAGTTCCCACTATAGCATATGGCCAAAATAATGGTGGTTAGGGCAGGGGAAGATGGCTAGGCAGGTTTTTAGGCTTTTAGTTAGTTGGTTTTTTTATGTGGCAGTACTCACTCATGCCAGAATAAAACAATGTTAAAAGTTTTGGCCTAAATGAAGGGTTTGGACGCTTTAGCTGATTATGCTGCTGTGCTATAATACATTTGATAAACTGGTGTGAATGATGTGCTCAGCTACTATGATCATCTCAGACATAAAAGTAATAATTTTTTATTTCAGACTGATGTATAAGCAGGATGAATTATGATATGCAGAAACTCTTTAAATTTGCACTTGTCCTGTTAGTGATTAGCCTGGGCTGCAAAATCCCTCTAGGGGTTTTTGCTTTAGTCTTACGTAGCTTGGAAGAAAAGATTATTGTGCAAAACACTTTTTAAAAAATGTTCTTTATTATCCTAGGTGGATGGAAAAGGATCCATCAAAGAACTGTTTCCCACAGGGAAGCAGCTGGAACCATTGGTAGCTCCTGTAGCAGATGGAAAAGTTGCAGTTGGCCAAGATGATCTAACAGTTGTGCTTAATGAAGAAGGGGTCTGTACTCAGAAATGTGCCTTGAACTGGACAGATATTCCTATAGCCATGGGTGAGAACTAGCAGTTTGGTTTTTTTTGTTTTGTTTAAATTTACTTCTTTACTCTTGTGTATGTGATAAAATCATTATGTTCACAGCATTTTGAAACCAGCTGGATTTGGAGTGTGACAGTTTCTACAGTATTCTAAGTGCTACTCTGGAGAAGGTTTTGCGTGTTTGTATTTGCTTCTTAGCCTTCTTTGCTTGTGGTCTGTGGGCCTCTGTCCTCATAAAATAGGTGTATTCCATATTTTTTATACAGGGACAAGGTCTGAATTGGAAGGTAGTGTGTTAAAGCACTCTAGGTCTGGGTGCCTCAGAATTTCCTTATGGTGAAGGATGAGCAAAAGGCTTGGTAGAAGTCTGTTAGCAAATTGCTGTCAGTGTCAGGCGCTGAGTTTTGTCTTGAATATGTAAAAGGGGCACATTTCAGGGGGATGAACAATTGAAGAGAAGCCTTAAGTCACAGCTTGTTTTAAGGAATGCTTGAGAACAATCAACTTAAATGTTTCGCTTGTTTCATGAACAGAGCACCAGCCTCCCTACATCATTGCTGTTCTGCCGAGGTACGTGGAGATCCGCACTTTTGAACCCCGGCTGCTGGTGCAGAGCATCGAGCTGCAGAGGCCACGCTTCATCACCTCTGGAGGGTATTGATGTAACTCACTGTCACTGTTGTCAGGCTGCATGTAGCATGCTGGAAAACTGGGAGAAGAGCAGCTTTTCTAATTCTCACCTTAAGATGTAGCACTGAAGCAGTCTGTTGGGTTTTTATGGAGATTGGTGGAGGCCCTACCTTGAGGAGGAAAGGATAGAGTTGAGGGTCTCTAAGAATTCATGACACTGGAGATAGTCTTCTTTCTGCTTTGCAATAATGCTCCAGTTGCTCTTGGATTGATCCATGTTTGTATTATTGGATTTGGATTCCTTTAAGATGGGGTATTGCTGCTTTCTGAGCACTGAAACATAATAATTGACATTTTTTGTCTTGTTTACAGCACAAACATTATCTATGTGGCAAGTAATCACTTTGTTTGGAGGCTCATTCCGGTGTCCATAGCCACACAGATCCAGCAGCTTCTGCAGGACAAACAGTTTGAGTTGGCTTTGCAGTTGGCAGTAAGTACTCAAAAACTTGAGTTTGCAGTGGATGCAATTGTGCAAAAGTGTACAAAGGCATGTTTGCCATCTGCTTAACTGTAGTGAGTCCACTAACCAGTCAGTATAACCTCCCAGCTGTCCACTTTGCACAAACTGGTAAACTCTAGACTTTTTTAACTGAAGTTTTAGTTTTGTGCTGCCTTTATTCCATATTGATCTATTGTGGTGTAGATTTTGAGAAATAATCTTGTATATGAAAGATTAGCTCTCTTAGCTGTTTAACTGGTTACCTTCTTTTAGAATTTGAAATCATTTGGGCTTCAGAGTCTTCAGGCAGCTTGTAAGCAGTGTATTTTGGAGTTCTGAGTTTTGTCATGCGACCTTTTTTTGGGAAGTATTACTCCTGAAACAGTAATTTGTTAGAGATGCTGATGCAGTGTATTTAATTATACTGCTCTTACCATGTTAGGATTTTTTGGTTTCTGGAAACTCCCCTTAATTGCATTTTGAATTGATGACTTGAAAAAAAAAAAATTGAAAAGGCAATTGAGTGAAGAGACATCTGCTGTGATGGAGCAGGTATAGAGGTAACCAGAGGTAGCTTTATGACCTTGCAGGTTATCTCAGTGACACAAAAAGCATAGACAGGCACCAGCAGTGTTCACTTTGAGATATTATCTTTTTTCTTCCTACTTTCTCAACAGGATAATGCTCCTGTTAATTCTCTAGGGTGTTTCTCTCTCCTATAGGAGGCACGAGAGTTTTTAATGTTTGTTAATTTGTATGCAGGAAATGAAAGATGATTCAGATAGTGAGAAGCGACAGCAAATTCACCACATAAAGAACCTCTTTGCCTTCAACCTTTTCTGCCAGAAGCGTTTTGATGAGTCCATGCAAGTTTTTGCCAAGCTTGGTACAGGTAAATGCTTGGGTTGGCATTGAATCACTTAAGTTAGGAGGAGTGAAGTCAAGCTCACTGGCTATTTTATGGGGTTTTTTGTTTGTTTTCTGTTTTGCTTTAGTTCAAAACAGTGCTACCTTGTGCAGATCAGTCCCCTGTGAACAGCAAATAGCCTGGGCAGCTATTTAGTTATTTTTTGGTGGAGCTGGTGATTAATTACTTAATTACTTAATTAACTACACAATTAAGTACAACTAAATACTTAATAAACTACACTTAGTAAATGAAGTTAAATCTGGAGTTTGTCCTTTTTACAGAATATCTTGTATTCTAGGATATTTAAAGCATGCACAGCGTGTGCACAGACCCTTTGAAGCTGAATGTTTCAGCAGCTGCTAAAAGCCTACTTGTAGCTTGGAATGAAAAATAAGGAACGTCTGTAGATTTGCAAAATCATTGGACTCAGATGAGGACTCTTAACCCTTGGTTTAGCCAAGATACTGAAAACAATAAGCTTTCCTGTGCTTCTGGAAGTAACAGTAGTCTCTGATACTAGGTCATGCTAGGGCTATTGGAAGAATGCTTGAAGACTGAACTGTACTGTAGAATAGTGCTTAAGACTGAGATTCTTTTTACTGGTGACAGAATTCTCATGTGCATTTAAGCCTATAGCTTATTTTCATGACACTTAATATTTACTTTGGAAAACTACAGTGAAAGACAAGGGCTGAGAGCTCAAGGTATTTTGAGCTTGAATTAGTGGATAGTAATTTTGAATTTGTTTAAACTCTGTGAAAATGGGTGTGTGTTAGTTACAGATGGTACTATTTAGTTCTTGTTTCAAAAGTGCAGTAAATCTTCTCTTAAAAATTGCTTGTTCCTAGAAATCCTGTCTTACTGTCAGAGAGGTTAATGCTAGGAATCTGCAAAAAGAGCAGTAAGGTTGTAATTATGGCTTGTTCTCCAAGTGTGCCAAGTGCACAGCTTGGAAGTTCCTGTGCTTGGACTCTAAAACACGTTTTGCTCTTGCTTCTTTGGTGTTGTTTTGGCTTCTTTTCTGTAATGAGCAAATTTTATTTAGGCTCTAGAACTTTGTGGATGTACAAGTAGACTGCAGACTGCTCTGTTAGAAAGATAAGCTTGCTCTAAGTTTGCAAAAATATGAATGGTTACTAATACCAGTTATTTTTTGCATAGATCCCACTCATGTGATGGGTCTGTATCCTGACCTCCTGCCCACAGATTACAGGAAACAGCTACAGTATCCCAACCCCCTGCCAGGGCTCTCTGGGGCAGAGCTGGAGAAGGCACATTTAGCTCTGATAGACTACCTAACTCAAGTGAGTGCTTCTCTACCTGATTTTAGAGCAGGCTTATTCAGTTCTAGCATGCTTTGTTAACTTTGATGTGCTGGAAGCAGTACACCTAGTGCAGCTCTGTCCTGCTAGCCTCAATGGGCTGTCTTCATGGCTGGAAAATAAGGCAGCAGCTCCTGAGTGAGCAGGGGAAGTGGAACACATGAGATACCCCACAGATACGTGGAAAACATCACGTGTGATTGGACAAAATTTCCTCATGAAGTGGATCTGACTACAAATCCAGTATTTTATTTCTAGAATCCTTCTGAAGAGAACTTGAGCACTTCTTTTTTTTTTTTTTTTTTTTTTTTGTTCAATGATTATTATTAAGGGCACTCTGTCCAGGAGGTAGGTTGAAGGCATGCAGTAAAAGGTGGAATGGGAATTAATGGGCCTTGTAAGTTCCTGCCCTCTTTATTTTGTTGTAACTGAAACCTGAATTGTTTGGTTGCCATTCTTAGTAGAGTAAAAGGAAGCTTGTGCCTGAAGGAGGACTGGTTTTATGCCTAGTAGTGTGAAATCTAAATTGTTTTCCAAATGTTTCCTGACTTCTCTAAAATGTCTGTTCAGGTTAACAGAATTTCCTTCTGACAATTTTCTCAAGACTCTGGACATTTTGCAAAACTATAAATGTGCAAAACAAATATTTACACCTGAATATGGTTGTAAAATTTGTGTTGAGTAGTTAGTGACAATAAAATTTTTTGGGAAACGGTTGATTAAAACATGTAATTAAATTGGTTTAACTTAGTCTTTGTAGTTGGTGGGTTATATATGCTGAAGTGAGATGTAGAAATCCATGACCTTTTCCTGCTAAAATTTCATTTGATGTCCTGCAGAAAAGGAGTCAGCTAGTGAAGAAGCTAAATGATTCTGATCATCAGTCCAGTACCTCACCCCTCATGGAAGGAACACCCACCATCAAATCCAAAAAGAAGCTGCTACAAATCATTGATACCACCCTATTAAAGTGTTACCTGCACGTGAGTTTCTGTCTGACCTAAAGGCTTTGCCATGCAAGCTCTGTTGGAATTTCAGACTGAAACATTTAAGAAGGAGGATAAGGAGCTACTTCAGAAATGCTCACACAACTGTCTGTCTTTGATCTAAAAATAATGTGTAAAATCTGAGTGTTACCTGTTTCCTCACTGGTCAGGAAGCAGTTTCAGGGAATGAGGCAGATGTGTCTGTTCCTGGTCGCTGCCTCTGTCAAAAGAAAGTGTCTGTGGCTGTGTATTTTGAAGGTCTAATGAATGCTTTTATTGCCATATATTATTAAACACAGGAAAGTATGGTCTTGGGTGTTTTGATGTTTTTCAAAGCCTGACCTCTGTTGTTGAAGAGGAGTAGCTTTGATGTGTTGTTTTCTTCTTGTCCTCAAAATTATGAAAATTAACATGGACCTTACTGTAAGATATTAAACTGTCATTTCTTATCTTTCTTATGCTGTGAGGCTTCCTTCTTCCCCTGCCCCCACGTCCAGCTTGTGTTTTGTACTGTACACTTAGAAGGTGCACTTCCAGTGAAGTTTAAGTGCTCCCTTTTTGCTTGCAGACAAATGTAGCACTGGTGGCACCGCTGCTACGTCTGGAGAACAATCACTGCCATATTGAGGAGAGTGAGCATGTACTAAAGAAGGCACACAAGTATAGTGAGCTGATAATACTGTATGAGAAAAAAGGTCTCCATGAGAAAGGTAATGATGAGGTTGGGAGAGGAGAAGGAGTAGAAGCATTTGTTCTTTGTATTGTGTTTTGACTTCAGTGGGCAGGCAGTATTCTGAAGAGGTTGTTTAATTGCTGTCTTGTGATTAAATCTTTGTTCCTGTTACAATTTGGTCTGTATTTTCAAAACAAAACTTTGTTTTGTCTTCAGTAGCATAGCAGGGAAAATGCACTTTCTTGGGGTTCACGTTGGAACTAGCATTTACAAAGGAATTCTTTTCTTTTGAAAGCGTTACAGGTACTGGTGGATCAGTCAAAGAAAGCCAACTCGCCTTTGAAGGGCCATGAGAGGACAGTGCAATATTTGCAGCATTTGGGTGAGTATGAAGAAGAGCAGTATTTCTGTGAGGTTTTTATTCTTGTTTGGCTTAGTGGTTATTCTGCTGTTTGGCAGCTTTCTGGAGGCTATCAAGCTGAAAGGGTATCCTTGTTATCTTGTTTGGTTTCTTGCATAATGCAACCTTCAAGTATTAGCTCAAGGCATTCAAGTTTCATTGAAATTTAAATATCTTATTGGAAAACATTGCTTATTTCTGATTAAAATATCCACTGGGAGAAAATGGGTCATAGTAATTTGAATTTTCTTCCAGTGATGAAGAGTGAAGTAGAAAGTCTACTTTAGTCTATTCTTTTCTATCAATTTCTGGGCATTTAATGCAATATTCTTAGGTAGTTCTCAAGTAATTACAAATTCCTCCAGGCTTGTAGTCTGGTGTTTTAAGTCATCAGGTATGTATTACTGATGGGTAATACTTAATACTTGCCTTGTGTCAATAGGGTAAGCACTGGTTTATTGCATCAAAGCAAATATTAATTGTGTGATTTGCCATCAACAATATTCTTTATAGTGTGCAGGAGAATTATATATTTACTGGGGTGGGAGATAGTTTTCTATGTTGCATTATTCTTTCATCTTTTAAAATAGTATTATGCAGAACCTTTTCCTATTATAGCTCATGTTTAAATTAAGGATTTGTTGCTGAGGAAGTGTAGAAATTCCCTGCTTGTGGCCTGTGGGAGTCCCCATGCAGATGAATGTTTTGTTATATGCTGAGGGAGCCAATTGTTCTGTTTTGTGGTGCAGTGTGGTGGTTTCCTTTTAGTATTTATTTTTTAAGTTCTGCTAATATGAAGATGCTGCTTGTTTTAAATATTTTGGGATGCAGAAAAGCAAACAATTACTGCCTTTTTATAGGGTTGCTTTAAGTTTCTGTTTCCTGTATAGTTGTGTTATGTTGTTAGGGCAGTGAATGCCTCAATGATTCTGAGCAGGAGGGTGAGGGGAAAGTCATGTTTTCCTAACATGTTTTATTAGTATTGTGAACCAAAGTGTCCAAACTATAGTATTCTTTTAAAGGGGCAAGTCCTACATTTTGCTAAAAGCTGAGAAGCTGTTACCTGTCCTGTAGTTTCTATGCCAGTTACTTCAGTACTGAGATGCTTTACTACTTGTTATAAACCCTTTGACCATTTGCTGTAGAAGTCATTGGACTGACAGGTTGGAAATCGACTGAAGGAAGTTACACAAGTGAAAAAGTCACTGCCTCTCTACCCTAATTAAAGCAAGTTGAAAGGGAAGACTTTTGGAATGTGATTAAGGCAGTCTTGGTTTTGGGCTGAATTCTTTGCATTTGGTGACACTTAGTATTTGAGTTAATTTTTGTTTCTGTTTAAAATCATGTTTGTGAAGCAATGAAATTGTAGCTTTGGAATGAGTGATTTTCTTGACTTGAGCAACAACTGGATTCCTCAAGTAAATTAAGGTTTGCTGGCTCTGAAAGCATCTGCTTGTGTTGTGAATAGATAAATATTTAGGATTTTAACATTGAGCACTGCTGCTTTTTGTATTCCAGGCACAGAGAACTTGCACTTGGTATTTTCCTACTCTGTCTGGGTGCTGAGAGATTTTCCTGAAGATGGACTGAAGGTTAGTGTGGTTGAAAGAATGTTGTTGACATTCTTAGTGCAGTATATGGAATTGGGATAACTCATTGTAAGAAGCTCATTAATGCTAAACCAAATTAAATATATAATTTGTATTTTCTGGGTTCAGTACTCATGTTAACAGTAGATAAAGCAGGTCAATCTTACACTTTTTCTTATGCTTTTCCATTCTTGGAAGACTTTATAATAAATAGCTAGGAACCTTTGATAGAACATTTCATGTTATTGATGCCACACTTTTGCACAAGAGCCTAATTGAGTATTTAAATGTCAAGTGTTGATTTGCCTATAAAGTTGACTCCCTGTATTTGGGATGTGTTGAGCTTTGTAAGAGAAGAATGTTCACAAGGGCAGAAGTGGGGATGTTTATTAGTCTTTTCAGAGGTGAAATAACTTCCCAGTGCCTGAATAAGCTGCTCAGATTTTTTTTTATTATACTTCATGTGCTTACTCTTTGGACACACGATTATATGCTGGGCTTTAGTGCCTCAGAGAAAAATATGCTGTGGCACTTAAAAAAGGAAAATCACCAATCCGAATAAAATTTTATTTAACAGATATTTACAGAAGACCTCCCTGAAGTGGAAGCTTTGCCACGAGACAAAGTGCTCAGTTTCTTGATAGAAAATTTTAAAAGCTTGACTATTCCTTACCTGGTAAGAACTCAATCTTTACTAGTGCATTTTACCTTCAAGTACAAAATGTTACCTGTAAGATCTTAGTTCTCCAGGAGTTGGAGCCTGATCTGTCTCACAGAATGTTAGCAGTGCTGTAAGTTGTGCAAAGAAAACGTAATTAAAATACACTAAATCCTGAAGTCAAGCTTGGTAAAGGCAAGCATGGAACTGCTCCTTATAAAGAATTACTTCCCAGTGGAATTGTCTACAGCTGACCCTTAACATGTATTTACAGGAACACATCATTCATGTCTGGGAAGAAACTGGTGCAGACTTCCACAACTGTCTGATCCAGCTGTACTGTGAGAAAGTGCAGGGCTTAATGAAAGAATATCTCAGTTCTTTCCCTGCAGGTATGTCTAGCCATTTCTGATAGGAGGACTGGGGTATGGGAGAGCACAGGGGAGCCTTCGTATTCCATGTTGTAATCCTTCCCTGTTAAGATCCCGCATAAGATACCTAAGTGATGGAGGGAACTGGAAACTTGTGGGTTTGTAGGACAGTCTAGTTTATTGCCTCTCAAGAAATCTTTCAAGGGACCAAGCAACACTTTGTTCATAATTAAGTCAAATGGCAGCTACTGCTCCCTGACTCCTGCATGTTAAGGGTAGGGAAGGGTTTTGAATAACTTGAGCATTGCTTTAACCAGCCATGTGATGTGTTTTTAGGAGCTGAAGTTAGTTTGGCAGGCACATGACAGCCCCAACCCATGAAACAGTTCTATCACCATTTAGTTCCTCTTCATAATGATTTGTTTATCTTCTAGTACAGACTAGTGTAGTGAGACAGTTGTAATAATTAAGCTAATGATGTTTTCTTTCATATAGATAGAGCTCCAGTGCCTGCTGGGGAGGAAGGAGGAGACCTGGGGGATTACCGGAAAAAGCTGCTTCTTTTTCTGGAGAAGTCTAGCTGGTATGAGCCTAGTCGACTTATTAGTGACTTCCCCTTTGATGGTGAGTTCTGTTTCTATAGGTTAACTAAACCCTAGCTTATTGCATTGTACAGCAAAACTTCCTCACTTATCATAGAATCATGGTAGCTGGAAATAGAGAAGATGGCTTTATCTGTAGTTGTAGGCCACTGGTGTGTATACTAACTCTGTTTTTGCTGGCACAATTGGGTTTACCAGTTTCTGCAGTATTCCTGTAACTGTTGACCTAAGACCTTGTGGCATCTCCCAGCTATTTAGCCTAACTTTGTGATGAGCCTGAATTGCTCAACAGAGCTGAAGGTTATTGTTTCTTAAGGTGACTTAAGAATTCATAAAAGGTTTCTGAGACTAGTGTGAAATGTAGACTTACAGTGTCAGTGTAACTTGTAGTGTAGCCTGAGCACAGATTAATACTTCCTTCTATTAGTCTGGTCATTAATTTTGTCATTCTCTGTGTGGCTGTTGTTTTAATCCTTCATGCTATCTCTAGGTCTCCTAGAAGAACGTGCTCTGCTCTTGGGTCGAATGGGGAAACATGAGCAAGCTCTCTTTATTTATGTTCATATTTTGAAGGACACCAACATGGCTGAAAAGTAAGGATTTCTTTATTTTATATTTTTTCGCATTTTTGCAAGACTTATTTTGCTGACTGCTGTGTGGATAGGATGTGTAGTGAAATGTTGCTATATGTGGAGCATGAACATTGTAAGTCTTCAGGATCTTCTGTGTTTTCACATTTTATTGACCTTGAAGCTCTTCTGGGTGTCTGTTTATTACAGACACTGCTGCTGTCCCCTTGAGGTTTGCCTTTTCATGCTCTTCTGTTGTTGTGCTTCAGAGCAGTATGACCATCATCAATGACCTCTCCTTAGTCTGTGATCTTGGGTCTTGTTTTGCTTTCTTTCTGTTTGGAGAGATTTTCACTAGCCCACATTAAAAAGAATCCTCGTTAGTGAAGATACAGCATCTTTCTATATGATTTGTGCCAGGGAACCTCCTGAGTGAATCAGAAGTACTCAGGTAAAAATAGAATTACGCAGCACTGGCAGGTGTATCTGAACACTGGGACCTATTCAACATAGTTGCTTTAAAAGCTATTTTCAGCAAATGCTTCTTAGAAGGGATTCATCCCTGCTATGCAGTGTACACTAATGAACAGCTTATTTTAGTGATTCAGATACACTAATTAGATATACATACACATAGGTTTTTACACTGTGATGTGTTGATATGACTGGGGATATCTTTTTCCCCCCTTTTTCTTACACAGCTAAATTCAATTTGGCTTCTGTGTTAAGACTTTTTAAGTTGATTGGAAGTTGGAGACTTGCACAAAACTTTGCTTCTCTTGGCATTGTGATGCAGAATAAATGGTGTAATCCTGCTGTGCAGTTTGATGAATTGATCTGAATTAGATGTACAGTCACTTAACTTGGATGACTTCAGTAGTAATTAAATGTTAATTTCTGTAAACTGATTCTTTGTGTCCTGTAACTGTTTCTGTATTTGTCTTAATTCTTCTCTGTTGATTCTTCTAGCTACTGCCATAAACATTATGACAGAAACAAAGATGGCAATAAAGATGTAAGTAGCTTTTGGTTCAGTAAGGAAGTAGAACACTATTCATACCTTGTTCAAGACTTGAAAATTCTTGCTCTGTATAGACTTTCTCAGGGTTTGTCTAGTATACGGGAACCTATGTATAATCTATTGGAATTTAGGAATTCCTAGGTGATTGTGGGTGTCTTTTGTTGAGAATGTTACTGTATCCAATGTAAACCAATGGGATTTGAGTCTACATTAAGAGCTGTTTAAATGAGCAGTGCAGAATTTTGGAGGGCATGGGTATAACTTAGTACCATTGCTGGGTTTTATCAGCACTGTCAGCTGTGGGTACATGCAGCAGTTTTAGAACTTCCCTTGTGTGTGCTACAGGTGTATCTGTCCCTGCTGCGGATGTATCTCTCCCCACCCAGTGTTCATTGCCTGGGACCCATCAAGATGGAGGTGCTGGAGCCTCAAGCCAATCTGCAGGCTGCTCTGCAGGTTTTGGAACTGCACCACAGCAAACTGGATACCACTAAGGTAAGTCAGACCTGTAAGTACTCAGTCTGTGCTGTTGGCAGGAGACTCCAGAAGGACTGGAGTAGGCAAGTGAATTGAATGTGTCAATCTAAGTGTGTCAATTTCTATTCTATTTTAGTCTCTATTCCTTTTTAACTTTTTCTAACTTTGTTCCAGGCAATAAACCTACTCCCAGCAAATACACAGATTAGTGAGATTCGCATCTTCTTAGAGAAAGTACTTGAAGAAAATGCTCAGAAGAAAAGATTTAATCAAGTGCTCAAGAACCTTCTCCATGCAGAGTTTCTGAGGGTAAGCATCCACCACCTGTTACTTATTGAAATAATGTTTTACAATACATTCAATATTGCAATTTAGTGTTTCTTATAGGGATGGGTGTCCTCTAGATGGTGCTGCAATGCACCTGAAATTAAATGGGAACCATGTAGCTTGAACATCCTTTTTGCAGGAGATGGTGTGTACATTCATTTTAGTTTGGATGAGTTGTTTATCTTTGCTCACTGTGCTGTGGTGTGCACTGCAGAATCATCTCAAACAGCTTGGACTGGATTTCTTTCAAATGAAGTGAACCAGGGGAAGCAGTTCAATTGTTCACCTTAACACGCCTTTAGTGGTTGAATGCCTTAGGCTGTGGACCAAGGTGAAAGCAAAACCCTGTGATTCATACAGTGTGGGTTTTGGATGTTCAGTACCACCTGCTCTGCTCCACAGAGCAGCTTCTTCTGTGCTGCACAGCTTGATAATGTAGGTACAGCCACTGACAGTTAAACGTTGTGATGGTTTGCAGTTTCATCAGACCTAGGTATGGCATTGCTTTTTGAGAAACTTGGGTTTTTTCTCCATCTTTAGGTCCAGGAGGAGCGGATCTTGCATCAGCAAGTAAAGTGCATAATTACAGAGGAGAAGGTGTGCACTGTTTGTAAAAAGAAGATAGGTAACAGGTGAGAGAGCTGGGTAAACTGAATCAAATATTAATCTGGTACACTTAAACTAAAAATGCTGGAAAACTGAATGTATGTATAGCCAGAGAGAACAGCAGTATGAGGGAGCTGTTTGAAGGGTGTTTGAAATACAGTTCACATTAATTAGCTGGATGGTTAGGAATACTTTAAAGCTTTGGTCAGTGAATTTGCTGCAAGAGTTTAATCCTCCTTTTAACAAAGGAGTATAAAACCCTTTCAGAAACTCCCAAGAGTTCTTACTTCATAACTCTAGAAGGCATGAAACTGAATTTTGAAAACTTTGTAAGAACACTGCCTTTCTAAGAACCTACTTCTTAACTAGAATTGAGGAGGATGATATAAAGGATTTTAAGCTGAGATGCATGTGTAGTTTTCTATATCTGATGGCTTTATGGCTCCCTGACTGATTATGTTTTGTAGCTTACATGCAATAGGATGTTTAAAAGTAGAACTAATTTGCTTGATGATTTGGATGCCAGTGACCCTGAGAGGAGCTCAGTTGCTTAGGGCATGGTGCTGATAATACCAGGGTTGTGAGTTCAATCACTGTACTGGCCATTTACTTAAGAGTTGGACTCTTATCCTTGTGGGTCCCTTCCAACTCAGAATATTCTATGAATCTGTGAATTTTTCTTCTCTCATTCCTAGTAGCTAAATTTGGGTTAATATAGAATGCAAATTTTATTTGCACTTTTTTTTTTTTTTTTTCTTTCAACTGGAGGGAAATGCTACATGACTCAGTCATTATTTTCTCCTTGATGGGAGCCCTTCTGAGATATCCGTAGCATTGACAGTGATAGGGAAAGGTTCTTTACCCAAAACATTTTGATAAACATCAGTCTAAATATTGCTACGCATCTTAAATTTTTTGCTCTTAACATGCAGCATGTAGCATCAGAATTGGAATTTGCATATGCAATATTGTTTTGGTTGTATAGAATTTTTCTAGTGCTGTTAAGTTTAGCAAGATTTTGAAGGGCAAGCATGTCCCCCAGTCTTTAACTTGTGACTTCTAAGTAGAGTGTGCCTGCAGAAATGAAAATAGATTTTAAAATAGATTTTAAAATGAAATGAAAATAGATTTTAAAAACCTCTAAGCAAACCTCTTAGAATATCCATAGAATTATATTTTCTGTTTTCTCTTTAATATGTTCAGGCTATAGTTTAAAAAAGTGTCACTATCATGTGTCTCTCTCTGATTCTGCCCACCTTGGATGCTCTTGTTCGAATATTGAGAACTGTTTGTCTCGGCAGCTGATGTTTGTGTTTTGTTCTCTTTACAGTGCATTTGCTCGATACCCTAATGCAATAGTTGTGCATTATTTCTGCTCCAAAGAAGTCAACACGCTGGACACCTGACCTTGTCACGGTCAATATTCCCAGCACTCATACGAAATTCAGTACTGATGACTAAAGAAGTTGATGTGTCTGAGATTTTTGAGGCTTGTTGCTAGGTTCTCTTACACTGGGTAGAAATCATTTGACTGTACCTACCCAGCAATATTGATTTACTAGAAAATGACTTTAACCATGTTGTTACAATGCTGACAACTACACTGAACCTCTCAGTCCTCAGATGAAGAATAGAAACTGATTTTTGTAGCGAGTTTTGTAACACACTCCAGCCTTGCAAATGAACCGTTAGACAACTTTTGGACGTTCACCACAAATCAAGTTTTACAATAAAATGTACTTTCCTAGGGTGGCAATGTTGTGATTTGGCCTTGTATGTAAGTATTTATTAAAAAAAAGAAAATTCCCTGAAAGTCTTTGCAGCCATATCAGCATTGCATGGAGATCACCAGGTGTTTGTCATAGAGGAGGCTGCTGTGTCTGTTTCTAGACTTAGGAAGTGTAACTTTTATCTCAGCAACAGAAATGGTTTAAGTGCTGGCCAAAGGACTCTCTATTTATATTCAGTGGTTTTGCCTGACCTTCTGGTAAGTTGTTTCACAGGAGATATTCAGACAAATGATAGATACCACTAAGAAGCCTTTTTTTCCTTTTTGTTTTAGTTTGAGAGCTATAAATTGAATTAACTTGTGTGTTGTTTGCACTGACTGTGTTCACTCTTAGTGTGAGTGGAAGCTCAGAGACTGTTTGAAGAAGTTCACATCTGCACTCGAAGGAAAAAGCAAAGAACACCCTGTAAAGCAATTTCTGGAAGGAGTGAACTCTAGTTACTGCTTGAGCTTCTGGACTATGCTTGAGACATTTGTATATAAATTCTTTAGTCTCTGGTTCACTTTAACACTGAAGTAAAAGCCAGACTGTTTCAACATCTGTGTATTTTAAATGCTCTAGAACTGCATTCTGTTCAGGCTGGTACTGTTCTTAAATTACTGTTGGTCCAGAATTGTTAACACAAGAACTAAATGGTACCATACTCTGGACTGTAATATTTTTGTCTAACTTATTTTTTCAGAAACATTAATCAGTAGCAGATTGGTATGAGGGACAAAATGTTTGTTGCAGAAAGAATCTGTGGAGTGGTAATGAAAAGGCAAGCAGTAGCAAATAACCCTACAGAGTGGCTGTTTGACTCCCAGCATCCTGGTCTAGCAATACTTACAAATATGTCATTATTAAGTGGTGTGGACCATGACATGTAACTACCAGATAATCACATCTTAAAGAACAAGCTGATGAATAAATCTTGTCTGCCTAAAGTGTAGTTGAACCTCAGTTAACATCATAGGTTTACTTAAATCATGTGAGTGTTTTTTAGGAACAGATCTGCTGTAGGCTGAAAAGAGTCCTAATTCACTTTCATTTGCCAATGTTAATAGTTTCCCTTGATAACTGTTTCTCCCTTGTTCATATGTGTTTGTATTTATTGTTCGTGCATTCTTCTGGATTTCTTAGTCCAGTGTTTTGCTTGGATGTCTTGGGCAGTATTGCTACTGAATACTTTCTGCAGAGGCTGGATAGAGGGAATCTGTGGTGTTAATGTTCTTAAACTTGTATTTCTTCTGTTTGAAGAAGAGAGCCTAAAAATACTTACACTAGATTTGCACATTCTGTATAGATCTTTATATACTAGTTCAGGTACGGAGGGAAGATGGTTTGGGAGAGTTGTGTTTACAGGTCATAGCGAATGAAGAGAGGGTATTTGAAAAGACCCTGCATTCTTTGTATACAGATATAACAATGCTACTCTGATTTTTACTTATCTTACGTTTAGTGCTGGTAGTATAATTTTTATTTGACTTTATTATCTGTTACCAGGATCTTCATTGTGCTCTTACTTACAACTAAAGTTATGCCTCTGTTCATCTCCACTGCATACCTTTTATGTGGTTTGTGCTGTACTCTTTTTTTTTGCTGGTTCATACAATGTGCTTTGGGTTTACTTAACCATACAGCAGGTTTGTCTAAAGCAATAGGTTGTAATAAATATTGTGAACCAGTGTGTGTTTCAGTCATTGTGCAGTTAAACTTCTCTGGGCTGATGTAGATTTTATTTTTTATTTGTATATTAGACCTCACTTTCTCCTGGAAGTCAGACCCAATGCAGTATCTCAGTATTCCCCTTGCTTTAGTATGTGTAAATCCAATGTGGCCATTCTCAATGTAGGTTTTGAAATCTACAAGTTTATACATGTTTATGTATGTTCTCAAAATCCTACTAAAACCACTTTTGTATTACCTCTTTGAAATAATGTTTTTGCAAGTCTTACACCATTATACCATTAAATATGTACTTACTAGAGAACATTAGAATTACTGACAATTTTTTTTTTTTTTTAGTGGTGATAGGCTATTTTGTGCTGGGGAGGGATGTGGAGCGCTGGGTGACCAAATCAGGAAATGTTTAGATTCACAGGTTTGCACTTGCTTGGGCTGTAGGTCATAGAGTAGTCTGGTGTTGGAAGTAGAATATAGAGCCTCAGTTTTCTCATTCTATAGCCATGGGAAGCACCAGCACAGAGGAAGTCTCCTGTCTCCATGTTCACAGAAGCACAGGATGGGTCAGGTTGGGAGGACCCACGGCTGGATTTCAGACAGTTCTTCCCTGCCCACCTCTCCAGCGTGTTGAGGTCCTTCTCAAGGGCTGCACAGCCCTCTGGGGTATCAGCCACTCCTCCCAGCTTTGCGTCATCATTGAACTTGCTGAGGAGGCATCTGCTCCTTCATCCAAGTCATTGATGAATAAATTGAACAACCAAGTATATTGGTGTTTCTGGAGAAAACTAAAACAACAAACACAAATCCTATCCTTGCTTGCATCCTTTCAAATTTTCATCTCTTCTAATTATATACTTCATCTCATCTCTTAGTGTTGCTAATGGGACAAAAAGGGGTCCCTTGTGATATGTACACACATTTAAAATAATATATAATATAGTTTGTGATTATGCAATTTAATGCTTTCTGACAAAAAACCCCAAGACTGCAATGCAGGTATACATCTACCTCTACCCCTGTGGGCATGTTAATCCAGGCAGAAGTAAAATTACGAGGTGGGAGGCCTTCTTTGCCTCATCTTTTGATGCCATTGTGCTTGCTTGTTTTCTTAGTTTGATGGGAAATAACAAAATCAAGTAGTTTCTCTTTGGATATTAAGTTTGCTGACAACAGTGTCTGTGGATGGCTAAAACTGCACACAGACACTGCTAATGGGTGATCTGTTGTTGACTATGAAACAATTCTTACGCATATATTCTAAAGAGCTTTCCATTTTTCTTGAGAGATTTGAGAAAAATTCTGTAAACATGAGATCCCTGTGCTGAGTGAGATTTCATTGGAAGAGTAGAGCATCAGAAGGCAGGTAAGCTGAATGTATGTGCAACTGGGCACTCAAGACAAAGTAGAGGGTTTATCCACTGCCTGTAATAAACTAGAATAAGTGTGATTTCTCCATGCTACTGTACTGTGAAGTCACCTTAATTTTCCTGTAATTTATAGTCAAAGTGTGTTAGATTAAATGTAAGGGGAAAAAAGGACACTTACGGTTCTACAATTGTTTTGAAGATGAATAAAACCTAGTATGATAAGCATAGAATGGTTTGGGTTGAGAGGAAGCCTAAAGATATCCTAGATTCAACCTCCCAGGCCCCCAGCCTGGCATTGAACACTTCTAGGGATGAGGCATTCACAACTGCTCTAGGTATCCTGTTCCAATGCCTCATCATCCTTGAAGTAAAGAATTTTTTCCTAATATCTAATTTAAGTCTGCCCTCTTTAAAACCATTCCCCCTTGTCCTATCACTATCTGGTAGTGTAAAAAGTCACTCTCCCTCTTCAAAAGCCCACTTTAAATACTGGAAGGCTGCTATGAGGTATCCCTGGAGCCTTCTCTTATCCAGTCTGAACAGCCTCAGCTCTCTCAGCCTTTCATCCTAGGAGTGGTGCTTCAGTCCTTCACTGTCAGTGCACTGGTGAGTAGAAAAGCAAAGAAATAGCTTTTTCAGCCCAGTGTCTGCTGTGCCATTTAGTAGGACAGGAGGAGTTAGGGCAGCTGCTGGCTGTTTCACAATGGCATTATGTTTGCTTTTTGCCTGTGTGTTGACTCTTCCTTCTGTGGATTCACCACCTGGTGCTGACTTGTTTGTGTTTGAAATGTCAGGGCTTATGCTTTTATTAATTTTCTTAAATTCTAGCCTGGTGACTGACACTAATGACAGGAAATGATTAATGAATGGGACCTTGCTGAGAATGTGTCACATTCTCATGTTTGCATGGAGCTAATGACATGCTGCATTACTGGCTTTCATACATTTTCTACCACTTTAATTGTTGTAACACTAAAGTTTGGTACTTGGTCTGCAGTTCCAGTTTATAAATTTCAGCTCTTTGATAAAATGCTCCAGCAAGACAACTGTTGCCAGCTGCTAATAAGCTAATTGCTTTTAGTAAGCTGTTTCCTTCACTACTTAATTATTTTTTAAGGTGTGATACTCTTAAAAAAAAAAATCTCTCCTGTCTCTTGTAAAGTTTTTTGAGAACCTTTGGTGGAAGAATTAAGACTGTACTACATGGAAATGAGGAAAAAGGGGAGACTTTTGCAGGCTGCTCGGAGAGGGGAGATGTGGTGGGGAATTGATATTCTCTGAGGTATATTATGGCAGACCAAACTGTGGTGTCTCTGCTCCGGCCTCCCTGAAACTGCTCTGAACAGCTACAGTCAGTGACAAATTTTGCTTTATTCCCGGCTTGTAAGATGAGAAATTTTTTCTATTTAAAAATGCTGGTAGGTTGTGCTGAAGCTCTGAAAAGGATTTGAAAAGGCCATAGTTGTACATCAGGTTGCTGGAACTCTCAAAGAAAATCTGGATTGGGGATTTAGATGTCGCAGCTGGATCACAAAGTTGTGGCTGCTCCTGCCCAGGGCTTCCCTGTTTGGTGCTGCTTTGCTGCCCTTATCTTGAAGCAATATTGGAAAAACCTGCCAGCAAGGTTTTGAGCCGGCTTGTTTGGCAAGTGTGGGCCACACCTCTGCTTCTCCCAGCTGGAGCACAGCCCAGTCCTGCGCAAAACTTCAGATGAGCCCGTGGCAAACAGCACTTCTTCGCAGCCAGGCGTCCAGGAGCTTGCCTTGCTCTCTGGGTTTCCCTGTCAGATTTTCTGCCGAGGCAGCAGGACATTTTCCCCATGTTCCAGGAGGTGCTGCGGGGCCCATTTCCACCCAGAGTGCTGCCTTTTCTGGCAGCAGTGCTTTTCCAAAGGAAGGAGAGGAGAGACACTGGGTTCTATCACTGGCGGGTAAGAGAAATCCTGGTGCTGGCTCGGAGATGGCATTCCTTAGCTGATGTGCTCAGGAGTGACTTCCACGTGTTGCTGCATGTGTGGAAAACCTGTCCTACACTTCCTCAGGAATTAAAAAGTTTATTGTTATCCACACTTTTCTCTTAATGCTCGTGTTAATGGAGATTTCAGGCTTTTATTAAATTTAGGGTCTGCCTGAGGAAATCCAGAGCAGATCTGTGTTTCCTTAGGTTTTGGGGAGCAGAATTGAGCTGATGTCAAGAACTTTTTTGGGGGGGAGAGTCCAGAATACTGCACTTCTCATCAGTGGAGATGAAACCATGCTTATGTGTTTTCTTGCAAAGTAACCTTGACTACAGTTGCCTTCTGTTCTGCTTTCTATCTTATCCTACAGGGATTAATGATCTCAAGTAGACAAAGACTAATGATGGCTTTAGCTGCTGTTCATAATGCAGTGCAACCACGACAGATAAAGTGGTTTTGAGGTGTTTGTCCTTTAACTGGAGTGAAATAATTTCATTGTATAAGATGGTCAGGCTAATAACTTCAATTTTGAATTAAGCTAAATGATTATGAAGGAGATTTTGAGTGGAGATTTGATCTATAAGCTGATCACCCTTGTTGTATCCTATCATGCCAGCCCCTCAATATACAACTTAAAATTGAGGTGACCATAAATTGTCACAAGATAATTTGCTGCTTGTACAGCTTTCTTCACTTCTGGTTGCTGTGTGACAGAAATAAACTTGTTGACTTTTTAATATTATTATTTAGTACTTAGTAGATCATGTTAGAAGAGGCCCACGTTAGCCTTCATTAACTTATAAATCACTGAATATATTTTCCCTCAGGTGCTCACTATTTAAATAAATAAAAAAATAATAAAAAAACCACCAAAAAATCAAAACATTACTGAACAAAATTTTATTGGCTGTAGGGAGAGATTTTAGTATTGACTAATTGATAGCAATTGAGCAAGGTGTGGGGCAGCAGATCACCCTTTTGGCTTTGTAGGTAAATTTAAGATGATCAGACTGCTTTAATTTTCCAGAGTTTAGCCTTAAATTCACTTCTAAAGGCAAACAGCAATGAACTGAGAGTGAACCCGGTGTTCACCCACTGCTCTTGTGTTACTGAGCTGCTGGCACTGCTCATGTCCTGGCTAACTATAAATCCTGCCTGCCAGAACACCGTGGTTCTTAGGGCTGTGTCTGTGAGTCTCCTGAGGGCAGAGGGACAGTGCAAGGGGTGCCCAGGAAAGGCAGGGATTTACTTTGGGGTTTAAAAGCAAACTTGTGACACCTAGGCTACAAGGAAGGGAATGATGTGCAGCAGTGTTTCTTTGGGAGCAGGAGCAAGATGGGGAGAAACTGCTCCATTGGTAAACTGAACATTTCTTTGAGCTACCTAATTTTCCCAATAGCTGTGAACACAAAATATGCCTTAGCAAATGGAAACACAACTTCTATGACAGCACTTCTGTAATGAGTCTGGCAGGCTTCTGGTGAGTCCTTTGCATGCACTGAGACCTGTGGGGATGGATCCCAGCACTTACTTCCTACTCTATAAAGACAGGTATCCTGGACTATATGAAAGTAAAGATTATTGGGGGCTATAGCTGGGATGACTTGTTCTACAGTCGCTTCCAGCTGCATCAGCATCTTCAGTTTAGATGAAAGATACAGACAGTTGTTTGCAAAGTTAAGTATGTGAAAATTCAGCCTTGTACCCTCATTTTAGGATTTAGGATTTAAAGGGGGCTTTTCTTTTTTTGCTTCACTTGCTTTGCACTCCTGAGCCCTGGAAAAGCAGTGATTCTGAAAAATCATTAAAATGCAAAGCAGCAGTTAGCTGCTTTTGTCAGTCACGTGCTTTGGTATGCTGCCATGCAGAGTGCTGCAGGCAGAACTGTCATCAGTATTTGTTGCCCATTTGCCATGTGGATTTATTGCCTGCCTTTTCCCTGATCATTCAGATAGGGCATATCTGATACTCCCATGCTTCATTACTCTGCAAGATCACCTGGCAGCATGCTATGACCTTGCTGTGCCTTTGCTAAAAGATAAGTAAAAAAGGCATGTGAGGAGCTTCTGGCATAACTGATCACAGAGGCTGGAGAGCACAGTGACATTTCAGTTGAGTTGTATGCCCTTAAGTTATGATCTGGATGTGGAAAATGTATCTTCAGCTGTGTAATGACTGGCTGCAAATTGAAGGTGTTAGAGACCTTTGGAAAGGACTTTCTTTTGAGCATGTAAGTACATTTTTGACAGATGGTATGCAGTAAAAGAAGGATAGGCTATCTTCATGGTGCTCTGTGCTTGCCCTGATAGTGTCTGATTTCCAGGCAACAGCCATGCTATGTGAATGAAGATTGCTTTCACAGCCATGGGGGTGTGATTATGTAGCTTCATGTCTCAACAAACAAAAGAGTTGCAGGAACTTTAGGAAGTTGGTGAGAATAACATACACAATCTTGAATTTCTATCTGTAATCTATTCCCCAACTTGATGAAGTAGAAAGGTGGTCAGCCTTTGCCTGAGAAACTAGTGTCAGAGACTGAATAAAAGGAAGGTGATTAGGAAAGGTTTAAAGATGAAAGAAACTAGCATCTGAAGGGTGGAAGTCATGGTGAAATTTGCTGTGAAGGCATGTCTTGTTCACAGAAACAAATAAAGAAATGAATAGCTTAAACATATAATTTCTGCAAATACGTGTCTTTAAGATTAGTAACAGTATAACTGAAGTTTATTTGCACAAATTTAATTTAGTACCTGCATGTGAGAAATCTTAGTTTTTGCTCTTTGCTTGTTGATCAGGATGGATGGTGCTTGCTTAATACAAAAATATTCAGTATATTGTGTATGCCTTGGTTTTATTGTGTTGTTCAAACCCTGTTTTGGAAAAGCTGGCAAGTATCCCCCAAAGATGAAACATAAGGAAGACTCACAAAGAATGTGACTGCTTAACAAACATAGCGTAATTCCATTTATCAGATAAGGAACATTCAAGAAGAGTTTAACAGTTCAGGATTCACTGGTTTCTGTGAGATCCCACTCAGCAATATGTAGGCCCTACATTTTTATGTAATATTTCAAGAATCATAGGATTGAAGAAGGATTTGAGTTGGAAGGGACCTTAAAGGTCATCTTGTTCCAACCCCCCGTCATGGGCAGGGGCACTTTCCACTAGACAAGGTTTCTCAAAGCTCCTGCCTGGCCTTGGACGCTTCCAGGACAGGAATGGGCATTCACAGCTTCTCTGGGCAACCTCTTCCAGTCCTTATTTGTCAATCTGCAGTATTTTGTTGCAAGTGAAGATCTTGTTGAATTTAATTTTAAGTGAATACTTAGCATATCTAAAATTAAACTATGGTCTCAAGCAACCATGTTGAAAATTGTTAAGGTGAAGTAATGACCATTTGTGAAAAGCATTTTGAAAATACGGCTTAAGAATAGGAAAAGTTCTTAGCTGGCCAGGATTGTGTCATAACTGATGAAAATGAGGCAATATCCCATTCTGTTCCTGAGCCTTACACAATTACTTCTGTGCAGTCTCTGTACTGAATCACCTCAAGCTGTTCTCTCTTGTGCCCCGCCCTCCCCTCACTTCTCCTTCATGATATTCTAGGATCTAGTCTGACTATTTTTTTCCCACTTCACATCTTGGCATTTAGATACTAATATTACTTTCCAAAAATAGTCTCCCAGAAGCTTTCAAGAGTAAGGATTACGTTTTTATCTGTGCTGATTAAGTGACATGCATGTTTAGAATGCTGATACCAGTTAACAGTCCAGAATGAAAATGAATTTAAGTTTTGTCTTTTCTAACTCAAGCTGCCATGGAGTGTTTTGGCAAGTATTTTGGGTTTTTTTTCTCGTTGTAAACAGCGTGTGCCTTTTATGACTTCAGACCCCCGTCTTAAGATTCTTGCCATGTCTGCTTTTACTCAAGCATTCATGTGCCCGTGGCCACTACTCTTGAACTAGCTGTCGTGAATGTGTTTGAGCAGCTTTAGCACCAGACTCAGCAAGAATGTACTAACAAAGCAATTAAAAACTGATCTATAATTAGAGGAATCCCTAAATAAGGGACTTTCTGAAGTCCATGAGGAGTTAGACTAAGACATTGCTCTTGCATTGCCAAAAGGCAATTGAATTTCCTTCTAGGCTCTTTTAGTGGTCCTCCAGGACACTGAAAGTGCTGTGTGTGTTCCCAAACGGATTCATTAATAGCTGATTTTGGGCTGGCTATTTCGGATCCATTTCTCTGGTCTAATACTAGTGTGGTTACAGGACAGGCATTGCAACTGAGCTAAATGCTGAGCTTGTTTCTCTTTTTTCAGTGGGAAAAGCATCCTTACTACAGCCTAACAGTAAAAGTCCTCCGAGCCAGAAACATCAAGGGTACGGACGTGTGTAAGTATTTACTCAAGGCAATATGAAAACATGTTGGTTCCTTGGTGCATACCTCCAGCACAGAGAGCATTGTTAAGGGAGCCTCTTATCTACACATTGCATTGCCTTTATGTCTCAACAAAAGCTTTTAATGTAAAGCATTATACATATAGTATAAAGTATATTATCTATATTTCAAAAGCCTTATGTGAGGCCAGTCTGCAGATTAAGCAGCTTCAGCTGCTCTTACTTCGCAGAACAAGATCAAGTCAGTCCTAGTAATGTTTTGCTTCCCTGCTCCTTTATCTGTTCTACTGTGGCCCATTCTGTATTCCTTTCTCTGGATTCAGCCTTCTGGGTATGGCAAGTTTCACCCTTGCTCCAACTGAACAGTCTTCCTGAAACTGGAAGCAGAAATCTTTAATTCTAGCTTTCAAATGTTTATTTTCTCAGTTGTAGTAGTTCTTTATATCATGTACCTGCTATTAGTTTGTCATTGCAGACTTTAAAGGAAGTAGGTGGTTTACTGCTTCCAAGATAAACTGCTTTTTCTCTGTTCCTGGTTTTTAGAGCATGGCGTATATTCCCTCCCATTTACACACCTGTGTAAAGGTCTCAGGACTGTTTGGGGCATTTGGATCTTTAAAACTCATTTATATTAAATTACTTCAGATTGAATCAAGTAAGATAGTCTGCCTTAAGTTTATATCTGGCATCCAGCATTGAACTACTTGGAATGTCAAATAGCTGTTCAGGGAACAGGAAAGCCTCCTGAGAGGCTGAGAGCTAGAATCATGTTGTGAAGAGTTCTTTTCTGTGGCCTATCTCTTCAGCTGGAGTGAAGAATGGTCTCCGTACCTGCATTGTTGAAGGGGCCCTAAATGGAAGAAAGAAGGGCTCTGAGACAATAATTTGTTTTCAGGGAATGGAAACAAACAACCCAGCTCCTGGCCTGACTAAACAAGGGTACAGCAGTAGTGGATATTGTCTCCTTGGACTTTAGAAGGCTTAGGCTCTATAAATGGTGCCCAGGGGTAGGAGAAGAAGCAATAGGCCTGGTATCAGCAGTAATCTTTTTTTTTTAAAGTTGATCTTCCTCATTTTAAATACTAGCCTTTTTTATTAAGAGCTTTATGATTTTGATGAACCAGAAAAAAGAAATATAGGCACCTAAAATTCTATTTTCTTCTGTTTAAAGACATTTACTTCATTAAAGGCTTTTGCTTTAGAAGTCCAGCCTTAAATTTGCACTTTTCTATGATGCAGTGAGATCTAGAAAATGAGAAGCTCATGGGAAAGAGTATGTTTGAATAAAGCTTTTCTGGTGCCTGTCTCTCACTCTCTGCTGCAGTATCCAAGGCAGACTGCTATGTGGAACTCAAGCTGCCCACTGCATCTCCCAGTGTCTCCCGAACTCAGGTTGTTGACAACTCTGAGAACCCAGAATGGAATGAAACTTTCTGGTATCGAATCCATAGTGCTGTCAAGGTAAGGACACTGTGTGGAGCAGGTTAGATTACTTGTATTTTTGTACTGGCTTGCTTTTGAGACTTCATTCCAAACCAAGGGTTCTTTATTACCCTCAAAACTTGTGTTGCTTGTAAGGTGTCAGTTGTCTTCAGTGGTACAAAAAGCTGTACCAAAACTGCTGTGGTTAACTGCTCTGTCAAGAAAGTTGCAGATAGAACTTTCCATAAACATCCTTGTGGTACATCTCAGGAAAGGGAAGTTATGGCACTACCTGGTGGAATTCAAGGAAATTCCTTGATAAGCAAGTTTCTATTTGATGTTTGCTGCTTCTTTCACAGGAACTAAATTTCTACTCACTGCCACATAGTTCATTCAGTCAAGTTTTGCCATCATTCTGACGATTGAGAAAACCAAATTCAAACTGTTGGGTAGAGACTTCATCTACTCTCTGTGTGGGACCTAATACAGTATTTAACAAAGTCTTCAGATTGTCAGCATTCAGTCTGAAAGCAGACACTAATGGTAGGGGGAAGGAAACTGTACTTTAAAAGATCAGTTTTAGTGGGGCACAATTGCTTTGAATAACATCCCAGGCTTTGGAATAAGGTGTCTATTAACAAGAAGCCATCCCCCTCATTGGAGTACCTTTCCACAATGGTTGGTGACAAATGTGGAACGGTAATTGACTTGACTGGTAAGAAAATTGAAAGCTAAACTTTAGAGTGTGGGATCTTTTTCTTTCCCTCCAGGCTCCTGAGACCTCAGCCTGGTTACTGCTGGAGACTGCCAGCAAAATTCTAAGTTCAGTCTTGTCTCCTTGGGAAGTAGCTGCTGCAAGACTATTATTTGGGTGTCATATGTCCTCACTGTATCTATTTCAGTTTCTCTTGAATTTACCATCTCTGAGACAGTGCTGAACAGGAAGTGATTGGTCTCTATAACATCCTGAACTAAATCATCATGAAAGAGTGGAAATTGCTATTGCTTCCTTGGGCAAATCTGTGCCTGGAGCTGGTGGAGAGTCTGCCACATGAGTTCAGCTGGGGCCTTCCTCTAGGTGGGAAGATGAGAAAATGCTTTAGCTAAATTGTGTCAACTAGGAGAATTTTTTGCTTAGCTATGCTGTTAACTGTTGAAAATACTGATTTTTCCTTAGGACTGGGGAAGGGTATTGATTAATGCACAAAGTGTCCATTGTATGCAGCTACCCAGGTTTGTCAGTGTTTCTGCCCCTTCATCTTAGGCTGTTTGTTTCTTTCTGCTTTTAGAACATTCTGGAGCTGACCCTCTATGACAAGGATGTCCTTGTCAGTGATGAGCTCACCTCTGTGGTCTTTGACGTGGGGGGCGTGAGGCCGGGGGAGCCCCTGCTGCACACCTTCAGGCTGGAGCCCGAGGTGAGACCCTGGCTGCAGCTCATCCCTCACATGCCTGGCAGTGCCTGCTGGCTGATTGTCTGTGTGGGAGAAGCCAGAAGGGAAAAATGAATCAACTGGTGGTGACAGCACATATGGCTTTACTGTCAACTGAGATGTTTGCAAGTTCTCTAGTAACTTTATTTGTGTGCTTTCCACATTCTTTGGGATGCTCCAGCAAAATAAAATTTGGGATTACTGCTGTCTTTCAGGAATGTTAAAACATCTTTAAACAGAATTAATTTCTCATGAGACTTAGAGGAACATAAACTGATTTTAAAATGAAAGGCATTTGTAGTCAGTAATCGTTGTAGGGACTGTCTTATTTAGTTTATCATCATCTATTTGCAAAAAACCAAGTTTATTGCTGCAAAGGCTACCTCTATATCTAATAAGTCAAAAGCCTAAGAGATACTTATTTTCCATGGATTATGTTCAGTACATTTAACCTCTGCTTCATGCAGATGATATTGGTGATCAGCTGCTCTCAAGCCCTGTTCGCCTGTTCATGGACTTAGAAGACAGCCTGTTTTATGTGGGTAAAAGCCACATCACCAGGCTGATCTATTTTGTAATGCCACAAACACATTGCTACAATAGGTCTGGATTAAAAGTGCGCTAATGATGTGTTTTCTTGAGAAATTGGGCTTCAGTGCTGTTGGTGTGGTCAGAAGCAGACTAACTGGTGTGCAGTTCACAGGGAGGTGTTGGGCAGTGCCACAGGCACTCCAAATCATTTGTGATCATGGAAAGAGGCTTTGTAATACCACTGCTCCCACTAGCTCTAGCCATTTGCTGAATGCTTAAGCCATCTTGATCTGTAATTAAGAGACTGGAAATTTCAACTTCAGCAAAGAAAATGACCCAAAACAGCTTCTAGTTTGTTACTTTAAAAAACTGTGTTAGGTCTGGTATCAAATATTTCCTGTATGCTATGGGAGGAGAAAAGACTTTGGCTGGAACAAAGTCTGTAGAGGACAAAGACAGCAAGAAGCTAAGAATGCAAGCTGCTGAAATAAGAAATGGGAAGAAGCCCAAAGCCTCATGTAGAAGCTGTTTGCAGAGATGATGTTGCAGTGGTTCTTGAGCCAGAGGAGGTGTTTTTTTTCTCTCATCAGCAGAGTAATGGGTCTGAGAGATGACTCTCTGTGCACTTGTGTCTTCAAATGTAGATGTGTCTGGTCATGTAGGACATGTCCAGCAGAAGAGGAGTATTTGAAGGCTAAAGGCTACATTTAACCATTTCAAAATTTAACTGGAGCTTTTATAAAAGGAACAAACTCAAGTTATTTTAACAGGAAGTTACTGTCACTATGTAACAGGAGAAAAGCTTAATCTCTTGGGAAATGTCTCTTAAGTCAGGATCAAGGGTCACCAATATCCAATTTTTATTTTCAAAGGCTAATGAAGAGCTGGATGTAGAGTTCTTCTTGGAGAAATGGTGAGTCTTACCTGAAGAGCTGATTGCACTTGTGTTCTGCATATATGTTGTCAGTTGCTTTTTTTGTGTGGAGATAGTCGTGCTCATAAAAAGGATAATACTTTATAGTTCTCTGTGGTGATTGAGTTGATTCACTAATACCTGACTAAAATTATTCTTTATACTCCAGTCACCAAAATTTTTGGGGTAAAAAAGAAATAAAATTTTGCTGGACTTCATGGGATGTAAGTGGACATTTCTGGCTTAGTTATTTGGGAGTGGAAATTTTTCAGTTAACCTTGCAAAATACACAAATATATACTTTATGTATCTAGTTGTCTACCTAAGTTCAGCTTTTCTCTAGGTTATCAAAATAAATGAGATGGGGAGATCCTATAGTGTGTGCTTATATTTGCAGACAATTTTTTTTTTCCATTTTTTCCAAGCCCCCATTATTTTGTGAAGGGAAATATACCTGCTGTTTCCCTGGATCTCCCACACTGAGGATCTTTTCATCCCACTGCTTATTCAGCCAATTAGTTTGTAAAGTAGGATGAAGCAAAATTAAAACCAGTTGTCATTTGCAGTAAACCTCTTGCTTTCACAGCTCAGATGCCCCTCCAGAAGTATTGACCAACGGAGTCCTTGTGGTGAGTACGTGGAATCATGAATCACAACAGAATCACGTGTGTTGTGACTTACTCCTGAAGAGAGGCTTTTAATAGAAAGAGGAGAAGGATTTGAGTATTACAGTCTTACTTCCAAATAGCTCCTATTCTCTCCAAGATCTGCCTCTCTCTTTTTCAATTTGTTAATTTAAAAAGCTTCCTCAATTTTTAAACTTGATGCTGACTTACAGAAAGCTGCAGTTTTTTGTTTTGAGGTGTTTGTTTGTTTTTTTGTTTTTTCCCTGTAAGGTTGCCATAAAATATGTAAAAAATGTCTTTAGCAGGCAAGTGAGTCTTGAAGATTGTACTGTGTTTTCTAGACTAGATGCTGTCCAGGAAGAGTCCCTCTTCTTGTTAAAACATATTATTTCTAAGCATTTGTCAATGCCATTATTAAGTAGGGGATCACTCCCTGTTTTTTTTTGGGTTAATCAAGCTAAGAAAATCAGTGTGCTATACATTAAAAATAAGTGTTACTGCCTCTTTGCTCCCTTGACAAAAAAGGGACTGGAGTAATGTTTTTTTGTAAGGAGAGGAGGGTTATGGTTGAAATGTAGAGTTTTAACTTTTTCCCCCTTGAAAAATTGGTGGCATTTAACAGCACAGTTCTGAAAACTATTTCATAGGAAGGAAACTTTTGTGTTCCAATTTCCCTTCACAAGTCAGTCTTAATTCAAGCAGTGGGCTAGTTTCTTAGGGCAATTGTGTCAAAATCAATCCCTCATCTACTGTCTTAGAGGGTAAGCTGATGGCTGAATGGTGTGAGAGACTAAATTTCATGAGGACATAGACAAGCTGGGACAGAAATTGATGAAGTGCTTGCTTGGATCTGAACAGGTTCTGAATAGGTACTCGTACATGCATTTAAAAAAAGGTAAAAAACCCAGAAAAACCCCAGGTGTTCATAACTTATAACTGTGAAGTACTGGTTGTAAAAAAAAAAAAAACAAAACAAAAAAAAACAACAACCCAGCTCTTGGAATAGAAAGGATGGTTTTTATTTTGAAACAAAAGCTAATAATTCTGTCCTACTGAAACAAAATTTGGTCTTTATTTAAAATAACAAAACAATGCCTAATTTTTTTTTGACAGTTTGCAGCTGTAAACCCACAGCTAATTTAGTAGATGAATTAAACTTCAACAAATAAGTGAACTAAAAATTGTGTCACCAGAGCTGGTTTCTTTTTTCACAGGTTCGTCCTTGCTTGTGTCTGCAAGGCACTGTCAACAAAGAGGAAAATGCAAAAGAGAAACAGCAAGGTAGGGCTGCCCAGAGAGTTTAAGTCAGGACTACTCTTCAACGTGTTCCTTGAGAGAGAGGGGAGACTTGATTCTCTGTCTATACAGACAGAGACTTTACTGACTACAAAATTGACTTTTAAAGTAAATTTTGCTTTTATTTTCAATATTTAATAAGATTGGGTATTTTCTAATGGGTACCACACAATAGAGTTTTTGCTTGTGTTTTCATGGCCTCAGCTACACTTAATACGTACTTGATTTTCAACAAATGGCCCCTGTGGTCTAAACTTCTTTTTCTAATGCACAGGATGCTGTGAGGTCAAGGTGTCTGTCCCAGGTGCATATCAAAAGCAGTTGTCTATTCCTTGGACACCAGACAATGAGAAGGATTATGGAACCTCATTTGTCTTTCACGTGGATAAAGAAATGTGTCCAGAACTGCAAGTGGAGTTGCAGCAAACCATATCTGTCCTGCAGGTAGGCATCCATGCTGATTCCACAAAGCTTACAGAGAGACAAGTTTTTCTCTATAGTTTTTTACATGCTGACTTTCTTCTTTTTTTCTTTTTTTAATGTCAGATTGTGCATTGGATCTTTGACATTGTGTAAGGAGGTGAAATTACCTTAAGAGTCTACGCTCCCCAAAGATTTAACATCTGTTCAAACTCGGGGATTAAGAAAATGTTACTCTGCCCATGCTTGCGACATGTAGACATCTTTACTTTCATCTTTTGAGATACTCTATAGGAACTTTTTTCTATTAGAAACTTGTAGATCAATTGCAGAGGTTTATTTAGCTTTTGTGTGTCTTTTACTTTGCAGTTTTTCCAGGTACCCATGTGTTGACTGAATATTCATTCTCCAGAAATGAGAGCAAGGAAACTCTTTATTCTATGATTTTTTTTATCCCAACAAGCAATTGGGTAGCATGATTGCAAATGGTGATCTTTACTACTGTAGAGGCAGCTGTGGAGAAGAGGACACAAGGAAGGATATGGAAGAACAGCTTTGCCTGGGGTTTATTAGACAGCAAACATGAGCTGAAGAGAGAGACCTGGGCTTGAGTGGTCAAAAGAACTCCGAGCCAGGCAAGCAAAACCACTGCAGAGGTCAACTATGGAGATTGTCCCAGGTGGTAAACCTCTGCTAAACAACTCTGGTAGCTAGCAGAACATACTCTTTAAACAAGTGGCATAGACCACAAAAGTCTTCAGTCTGACCTCTTCTCTCTTATCAGATATGGGAGAGTGCCAGGAATGTTGTAGTGTTGCTTGCCCTGTGCCTAAATGCATGTTATTTGCACCTGTTAGGAAGAGGACAGTGAGCTTAGAGGGACATTGGTCTCAGGACAGCAGTTATTGGTCAGAAGATGCCTGTGAACTCTGTGGGTGGTTCCTGGCCTGACTTCAGTTCTTGGTGTGAGCAGGGTGACAGCCTAGTTTTCTCTGAGGTGTGGTCTCCTCCTGGGGGCTGAGCCCTGTGGTTGGTGTGTGGGCTCCAGCCCACCTGGAGGCTCTGTAGGCTTGTGTGACCCTCTGATCTGAGGGGTTTTTAATCTGCCTCTTTGCATTTAGGAATCTGCACACAGCTATGTATTAAGAGATCTTGCCATTTGCTACATGGCAGAAAACCCAAATATTTCCTGGCAGGCTTTAATTTGCTCTGCTTTTAAAGTTTTTTAAAATTACATACTGCCTTATTTCTTATTTTGTGGTATTTTTGATGTATGTGTAATGCTGCTGCCTTTTTTGTTATCTTTTCCAAATCTTGCTTGGAAGATGGAATGCAAGTTTGTTAGTGAGTTTTCTGACACATGCCAGAACAAAACTATTTGTGGGGAAAATTTTGTACTTGAAGATTTTTTAATTGTGGTAGACAGGTATATTAAAAAAAATAATAACAATAAACAAAATACCCCTAAAACTAAACCAAACAACAACAAAGAAACTATCTGAGTGAAAGAAATACCCCTGCAAAGACCTGCCAAGCAGAAAGCAGAATGCCCTTGAAAAGCCTTGGACATTTGGTAAATATTTAGCTATAGTGATATTAAGAATTGTTTGCTGTTTCAACGTATGAAAGTCATATTTTTTTTAAACTTTTTTTCTATGAATCTCAAATAAGATTTTTTTTTTTAAAATTAGGATGGTGTGAACCCTGATATTGAAAAGCATACTACAGTTCTGGGACTGGGGACCGTGCCAGTTAATTCCCTTCCTATTGGAGAAAAAGTTGATAAAATCATTTCTTTGGGAGAGGTAATACCAATATTTTGCTCTTGCTTTAATGTGCATGAGATAAACTTTTCCTCCATTGCCTCTAGGTGTTTGGAAAGTTAGGCAACATGTGATTCTCAGGAGTGCTGTTTTCTTGGATCTCTAGAATGAAGCAATGAGATTACTCAGTGCAATTCTTCCTAATGTATTTTCATGGTTGAGTCTTGCAAAATGAAGTATAAAGTTCATCACTTTCTGAAGAGAAAAGTCTTTTTAGGGTATAAAAGAAAAGTATCAAAGGAGGGAAAAAGCAAGACACTTGTAGAAGAAATAATTCATAACTTCTATTTTGAAGTTCCACCTGTGTAATTGCTGTCAACTTCAAAATGTGTTCTCTCTTTTCACAGGGAAAAAGTTTGGATATGAGTTTGAAAACTGAAGAGAGGTGAGTGGGAACCCCACTTGAAAATCAGGAAGGGCCTTTACCCTCATAGTAAAGGAACTGAGTGACTCTCCTCGGTGTTCTGGGGAGCTCTGGTCACTCCACTGATCTCTTGGAATAGATTAAAGAAAAACATATTTGATTATTTTTTTTTTTGATAATTTTCTGAAGCCTGTGACTCTTTACTTTGCAGATATTGTCTATTGGACTGGTGTCAATCCTGTTGACATATGTAAAAATTTTGTGTTCCTAATACTTAAGTGTATAATAGCTGTTGATATACATACTATGTAGCTTTGTCAGGCACAGGTATCCCAGAGTATGTGCAGTGATGTACTGAGAGATAGGGAAGGACATATGTGTGTGAAGAGCTTGAACTATAAAATACATGGAGATTGCAAGAAAGGAGTAAAAAGGGAAAAAACCAGAAAACCAAGAAGTTGGCTTGTAAGTTGATAGAGTCATTTGGTGTCCAGTCATCAACTGAAGATCCTGCTCCTGTTTTACAACCTTATAACAAGGTCATTGGTATTCAGTTGCCTCCTCCTTCCTCTTAAGTTCAGAATCTTCTGTTTTAAAATCCCTCTTCCTCTCATTTCGTGTTCATGTTGATACAGTGATGTCAATTCCTCCTCTTACAATCTTCACCTACAAAGAACATTTTCTTCCTTTGTGAAATTCCTGAAGCTTAATCTGAGTACTGTTTGACAGAACCATTGAATTTAAACATTAAAGAAGAAATACAATATGGAGAATTTAATTTTTAATTCCAAAAGCTGTTGTACAAAATAGCTGATGTACAGACTAAAATTTCACCTGATCCAGTTCAGATCTGCACCTAGATTGTGTGTTCACAAAAATTACATTTCCATACCGATTACAAATCCCCCAGAATTTCAAGGGTTTTTTTTCTTAACTTCTATTTCAGCACTTGGGATCTTGATATACGTCTGGGTTTTGAGCTCTGTAAAGAAGAGAGAGAATTTTTGGACAAAAGGAAGAAAGTAGTTTCTGAGGCATTGAGGAAGACTCTTGACTTAAAAGAATCCCCTCCAAAAGATGAGGTATTGAACACAGTCCTGTGGTGAGATTGGTAAAATCCTTTAGGCTTGGTTGATAATTAGACAATGTAGGAATCCTTGCTTGTAACCAACAAGAGACATGGTTTGCATTCACTATGGTGTGAGACAGATCTCTGATACATTTCAGTTCTGAAGTCTAAATGTTTTTATATTTCTTAAATTTTGAGGGGTGTGTGTGTGTTTTGGAACACATATGTTGAAATTTCAGAATGTATGTACTCTACTGGAACTCATATCTTGGGCTTTGGGCTTGGAATTGTGATGAGAAATTGTGTTTCAGAATGTTTAAAATGAAACTCACACCACAGGAATAGATTCTTAATTGCTTATTTGAGAAAACTTACATCTACATATCCCGATACCTTGCTCAGTGGTATTTGGCTGCTGTTACAAGATTAATTGTCTCTTACACATGTATTGTATGAAAGTAAATGTATGATAATATACATAACAATTTCAGTAAGTGACTGTCCCTAAGACGACCGTGCTGTGCTTTATAGTAAGCAATGTATTTCAATTACAAAATAGAAAAAGAAGTTCAGCTTGAAATCAAACCCAAAATTATTTGTAATGTAGATAGAAATAAAGGTTTATATCTCTATTTTATGTCTCTATTAGAGTTTATATCGCTATGTTTTATATTCTATTTGATGTTCAAATGAGACTGAAATGGGGTTAGTTCTGTAATTTTTTGGCCATCAAAAGCCTGTGGTTGTGATTCCTGAGTTTGCTGTCTGCAGGTTCCAGTTGTGGCAGTGCTGGGCTCTGGAGGTGGGATGAGAGCACTGACGTCGTTCTATGGCAGCCTTGCTGGGCTGCAGCAGCTGGGCCTTCTGGATGTTGCAATATACCTCTGTGGCATTTCTGGCTCCACTTGGTAAGCTACATGCAGCTTTTATTCAGAAACTTAGAGGTGCAATGATAGTGTTCATGCAAAATAAGGCCAAAATTACATTTGTGCCATCTGTAGGCAGACAGCAAATCAAGTATTTTACCAGTTTTCACATGTGAGTTCTGTTGGGGATCCTGAACAATCTAAGAGATCCAGTATCATGTCCAACCCATGCAGCTACTGGCTAAAATGATGAATCTGCTTCTTGTGCAAGTCTGACAGTTGAATATTAGAATGTTTTATATGAATAAAACTGTTGCGTAGTAACTCAGAGCACTGATTTAAAGACCTTCCTCATTCCCCTACTCTTGCCAAGAAGATAACTGAGGTGGTGCAAGTAACTGGAAACATGTCCATGCAGGCCACTACGTCATCACCTTCCAAAATGGCATAGAGGCTGAAGAGAGGCATAGCACTGTCTTGCCCTTTGGTGGACTGGAGCAATGTGCTGAAATATTAGACATGGCTAAAATGTTTCAGTAGCTCAGTTCTTGGAGTTTGTGATGAAGTCATCCCTTGTTTTTGTAAAATTATTTCATAGAGGAGTTGTGCAACCTGACAGCGTAATCCTTCCTTCCAAGGATTTACTTGTGTGTGTTGAAAGTTAACTCCTCTGCTCCTACTTCTCCTGCCCCTTTTGATTCAGAGACACTTCCAAACAAATGTAGGCATCTGTTTGTACAGATCGTCAATGGTCCAGACTAGCTTCTCCTTTGATCAGACCGGTCTTCTGGTAAAGGCCAAGGCCTCTATTGCTGCACACTGCACCCTTGCCATCAGCCAGCATATCATGGTTGTTTTGTTCTGGAGTTAATGTATGTTTATGGGCTGGTTGATGGGTGCTAGCATAGGATGCTTGGAACATCTTTGGAAGACAGATTAGCCATCAGAGCAAAGATGTCCTATAGGTGTCAGGGTTTTCAGCACAATTTAGAGTTCAGAGATCTTTTATTTATGGATTCTTCATTCTTTTAGCTAGACTTCTCAAGTGCTGCAACACTAATTATAACTAGCTAAAAATATTGTTTACACAAAGGTCTTTATTACTGATGACATTAATAAAAGCATTTTCAGGTGTTTATCAACACTGTATCGAGACCCTGACTGGTCACAGAAAGACCTTAAAGATGCAATCAGAAGAGCTCAGGACACTGTGTCCAGCAGCAAAGCAGGGGCATTTTCCCCAGAACGACTAAAATACTATTTCCAGGAGCTGAATGCAATGGAGATCACTGGACGGAAGGCTTCCTTTACAGATCTGTGGGGCCTTATTGTAGAATATTTCCTACAACAAGAGGTAAAAGAATTCATGTTTGGATGTGTACTGCTGTTTGTCTTTCTAGTGGGAACTCTACTGACCCATGTGTTTAGAGTTAAGAAACCAATTGCTCTCCACCTTTGTATAGGCAGTGCTGTGGAATAAACAGAGTATCTTCTTTAGTAAAGATTTTTTAATTCATATGGATCAGTGTTACTGAAAAATGCTGTGTTTGTTTGGAATGACTGTTAGGAAAAGAATAGCTTTTGTACTGGGTGGGTTAAGCCTGACAATGATGTTGATTCTGCAGAATGGAGTTATTTTGCAGTATTTTCTATGTAATTGAGATTGAAAAGCAGAAGGATAGTTAGTTTATTATTAACCTTAGACATTCTAAATACGCAGCTGCAGAAATATTTTGGACAAATCTAGCCATATACCTGGACAGTGGAGAGGAAAAGGGACTTTGAATTAGTAATGTTAATCAGAAATGCAAAGCAACAGCTACCAACTATCAACCTGTGGGTACAGAATTTACTTGACTTAAGTGGGCTCCTCCTTCCTTGCTTGTCACCAGGAAGATCCATCAAAGCTGTCTGATCAGCAAGACGCAGTGAAATGGGCCCAGAACCCTTATCCTATCTATGCAGCTGTCAATGTGAGACCCAATATGAGCAGTGGTGACTTTGCAGGTATGAACATGGAAAATCATTTTTGTTTGCTAAAGTCCATAAATTTATTTCATCTCTCCAGTTGCTCGGGGAGTGAGCAGCTGATAACAGGAAATATGGCTCAAGCAGCAGTTGGTAAGAGGCAATAGGAAACTGATTGACAAAAATATGCTATCATATTGATAGCAAAGGTCTTCATCATAGCTCAAGTGGAGAAATGAGATTCAGAACTGTTGGCCACTGCACAAGTTTTGCTAGAAACTGCCTGAAATTTTCAGGAGCTGAGAAGATTCCTGTAACACATGTGTCTCTATCTGAATAAAAGAATTAGAGGCCTTGGTGATAAGGAAACCACTTTCTTTTTTAGTCTCAGATAAAAAATTTGTGTAGGATTCATGTAAAATGATGGATTGGCCACCTTTTATATGCATCATCAAAATTGTATGTTTTAGTGGCCTGAGTTCTTACAGTAAAAATATGAAGAGTAATCCTTCATTGAAACTTTAAATATGATGCAACAAGTGGAGATGGATGAGTGAGACAGGAACACAAACACAAAAGCTTGTATCCATCTGTGTACCATGAGGGGACTTGTTTGTTTTATTCTGAGGAGTGTGTGCGTATGACAGTGAATTCAATTTGATCCAACCTGCCAGAGCTCAAGAAGGATTTGGATAATGCTTGCAGATGCCTGCTGTGTTTTGGCAGGTTCACCTGTGCAGGAGTTGGACTGGATGACCCTTCTTTTTCAACTCTTTGTGGAAATCTTTCAAGCATGAGGGGGCGCTTTGATAAGCAAACAATGAAGTCTGACGCAGTGTGTCGATCAGGTTTTCAAGCCAGTACTGTAGTAGTTCCTGGGAGGTGGTTCGTAGTGCAGCGAAAAGCTGAGAAAAATAATGTGGCTTCCATTTTGGATGGAAAAGGGAGCCATCAAAATGGTTTAAATTAAAAGTAAAATAGGCAGGTTATTTCCGTAGTAACAAAGTCAATATGGAGCAAGATGGAATGAAAGCCTTCACAAGAGTTTTTGTTAATCATATGTACATAGAAGCTAGAGAAGAGGGGCAGAGAAATCCGTAGTGATTGTGAAAAGTGAGGGGAGAGTCCCTCCTGTCTCCTCTGTGTGGGCAGATATCAGATAAATATTTTCACTCATGTGTACTCTGAGATGAGTAAATATCCTGTTGTGTTGTTCTTAGAATGGTGTGAGTTCACTCCCTATGAAGTTGGATTTCGCAAATATGGAGCTTTTGTTAGAACAGAGAATTTTGACAGCGAGTTCTTCATGGGACGGCTTGTCCAGAAACATCCAGAGCAGAGGATTTGTTTTCTACAAGGTATGATCTTATGGTAATGATCAAATTATCATATAAGGAGATGGAAAGGAACTTTACTGCTCTAGGGACTTATGAACGGAAGCCTTTCTTCCCTTCCAAAGGACTTGAAGAAGTGAAACATGTCAATTTTTCTCCAGAGCTTTAGGTTCATAGCTGGTTCATAGTGTTACAGTCTGATGTCCTGAGTCTGCAAGATGACTCTATTATAGCTGCCTGTCAAAAATGTCTACTGTCAGTCTTCCTGTTCTCTTACTGTCTTTTCCACGCTTGTCTCTTGGAAAATTTTCTGCATTATATTGTAACATCATAATTTGTCACATGATTAACACCAAGGTTTTAACTCACACTGTTAGAACAGTAGGGATCAAGTGGCAGCCCTCTCCCATGAAAAATGTCAGGTGAATTATAGGCCTTTTGGTTCCGTGAAAAACCTTTTGAGTGTTAAATTCTTCTGCATTTCTCCTGCAGGAATGTGGGGCAGTGCCTTTGCTGCAAGCTTGGACGATATCTGCCTGAAGGTGGTTGGTATAGGACTGAACTTTCTAGATTCTTTCAAAGATGTTATCAAAGTTGTAGGTAAGAACATACATAAAAATAGTTGGATTTTTCAAAAGACTGCTGATTTTGTAGTGATCACAAATAATATGATGCAAAATTGTGTTGTGTGTAGTTTTCACGATTAGCACGAAGGGTGGATTGGGACAGATCTCTTTTATTGTGTGTTATTCCCTTTGATCGCTCCTATAGTGAAGAGAAATTGTTTCTTTAGTACACTTCCTCTTCTTTTAAAAAGAATTTGTATCTGACTTTGACTGTAAATCTGGGCTAGTTCTAGGAGCTATCTTAAACCCATATTAAAGTGCAGGAATCATAATCCTGAGAAGAGGAAGAATAGAAGCTGGATTGCTATGCAGGAGATGGAAAAAAAGGCTTTTAGTTTCCCCCATGGTCTGCTTTTTGTAGTGTTGGATAAGCTGGTTGTATGTTTATTCACTGATGTCCATTTGTTCCTAACAGTGAAAACTGTTTTAGAGGCTGGGACTTGTTCATGTGCATAGTTATGGCCTTATAGTAAATAGTGGAAGAAGAGATTTTTTTTTCCTCTGCCTTTCCAGCCCTGGTTCTCCCAGCACACCCCACCCTTTTTGTTTTGTGTAGTTATAAATGCTACTGTGTGTGGTTGACTGCTATTTTATGTGACAGAAGTGATTGTCACTTGTTAGCAAGGGTTTCTTTGTGTGGGTTTGAAATTAATATGGGCAATACTTTACGAGCAATGCTTTTCCCGTTAAACGGGGCTTGTAAATCACCTACTTTTGGAATATGCATCTCATTTAAATTTTATTACAATACCCTTATTAGAGGACAAATTCAGACTTAGGAAAACTGGTTAAATATTTTAGAGAAAGCGCTGATTGAAATGTTGGAGCTGGCATTTTGTGTGTGTTCTGCAGATGAGAAGACTTCTGTGACTTCTGCAGATGACTGCTGAAGATTCCATTTCCGAGACCCAGCACAGCTGAAGACTCGCTTGGTTATACCTGGGGGCCTGATGTTACAAATTTTTCAGGATTTCTTCAAGTCCCGGGTCACATGTGGAGAAACCTTCAACTTCATGAAGGGATTGTATCTTCATAAAGATTATGTTAACATCAAGAAATTTGTGACTTGGAGAGGTAAAAGAGTAATGTGTATCTGACTATCACAAAATATTAACACACTATATAATATCCCAATGTCACGGAAAATAAGTGAGCTTGACTTTGTTGTGCTGAAGACAGGGAATATATCCCTTCTTACACCATAGCAAAAATTTTGATCCACTGTATTTGTTCTGTCATATAAGGCAAGCTGCCTCATCAGACTTTATAGGTCTGTCTCAGATGAAAGTGCATGATGGAATGTCTTTTTTCTTCTTATTACACTAGCATGAGCTTTGTTGATTTCTTCTGCCAATACATGTGTAATGAATCAATATAGTTACTTGTGTTTCTTGGAGTGTCTTACAGATACTCACCTGGATGCATTTCCCAACCAGCTGACTCCCATGGCAGAGAGCTTGTATTTAGTGGATGGTGGCTTTTCCATCAACTCCCCCTTTCCTTTGGTACTTCAGCCAGAGAGGGATGTGGATGTTATCTTGTCATTCAATTTTTCCTGGGAAGCTCCATTTGAGGTGAGACATATAGCTGAGCATTATTACATGAACATAAAAGCACAGAATCATACTCAGTGTCAGCAGATCAGTTGAAGCTGAATACAAAAACTAATGGACCAATGAATGAAAACAAATCCCTATGTCTTTCATGGAATCATAGAATGGTTTGGGTTGGAAGGCACACTAAGGATCATCTCATTTCAACCCTCCTGCCATGGGCAGGGACACCTTCCACTAGACAAGCTTGCTTAAAGTCCTATGCACCCTGACCTTGAACACTTCCAGGGATGCGGAGTCCACAGCTTCTCTGGGCAACCTGTGCCAGTGTCTCACCACCTTCACAGTGAAGGATTTCTTCCTAATATCTAATCTAAACCTACCCTCCTTCAAATTAGGGCTTTTTCCCCCTTGTCCTATCATTACATGCCTTTGTGAAAAGTCACTCTCCACCTCCTGTGAGCCTCCTTTAGTACTGGAAGGTGTTGTAATGTCTCCCCAGTGCCTTCTCTTCTCCAGGCTGAACAGCCTCACCTCTCTTGGCTTGTCTTTCTATGAAAAGACATTTCAGACATTATTTTGCTATGCTTTTTGCTGTGAAGGTCATGAGAAAATAGAAAGTTGACAATTGTAAGAAGATTCAAAAGTTTTCAGAAGCCTAAACAGATTAAATAAAATAAGACTATTTGTTTGGCCCATAAGATCACTGTTACTTAGATATGTGCTTCTAAAGAAAGAGTGCCTATTGGTGATTTTCTTCATGCAAACAAATTATTTTCTGTACATACAAGTGTTCATTATTAAGTGCAGAAAAGTCAAGGTGAATAGATTTAGACTAGGAAAGCATAAAAAGTTTCAGCTGCAATCTGTTGATATTTGTTGCAGTTCTGCTCTTCGTTCTTCTATATTACCAGCTAGAGAAATTGTTTCTGCGGATTTGAAGCTGAGTTTCTGTCACTTCTTTTCTTTTCTTTTTTTTTTTTTTTTTAATGAAAGCCTCTTTCCCTTTGAGGATTATAGTTAGATGATTTTAGATGTGTTGGTGGTGTTCTATTGCAATTATCTTTTTCCTCTGATAACAGGTTTTAGAGCTGACTCAGAAATACTGTGAGGAGCATGAAATTCCTTTTCCAAAAATCAAATTTAGTGAAGAAGATGAAAAGAAGCCAAAAGAGTGTTACATGTTCGTGGATGATAATAATCCAAAGGCTCCAATTGTACTCCATTTCCCACTGGTGAATGACACCTTCCAGAAATACAAAGCTCCGGGTAAGGAAGCTGCGTCTTAAAGCACTCTTCTAACAATTCTTTGGGTGTGCTGATGGGGAAAATTCAGTCAGGTCATTGTTCCTCTTTTCATTCTTTGTAATATTACTCTGTACTCTTAAATTGTTATTTACATTTAAGGCAGAATCTAAGTTTCTACTAATTTTTTGAAGGGCAGGATGAGAGAAGAGGCTCACAGCACCCCTCCCCCCACAAAAACGTTTGCAGTAAACAACTTTGTTCATCTTTTAAGACTGGTATTTAAATTTAAGGGGCAAGGTACTCCTAGGGCCAATTGAACTTGAGGTTTGTCTTTCATTTTAGTGCTGAACAGCACTTCCAGGGAGAATTGAGCTTTATATTCTTATTTTGAGCATAATAATCAAAGATGAACTTAACAATTTATCACAATGAAAATGTATTTTAGTACTGTATTTTGGAGCCAAGTGGAAATAGAAAGGGAATACTTTGCCCCTTCAGTTTTCAAATATTTTGGAATGAGCTGATATCTCTGAGGAGGAGCTTTGGGACAAAAGTTAAGTTTCTACAGAATTATCTCTGATATCCTCCTAGCAGAATTCAACTAAAATGATTCTACCACAGCAGAGGGGTTTTTGTGATTTTTTTTTTTTTTCTTTCTTTCTTGCGGCAGGAGTTGAACGTGAGTCAGAAGAGGAGAAATCCTTTGGTGACTTTATTATTGAGTCAAAAGATTCCCCTTACCGTACACTAAACTTCACCTTTGAGCCACATGATTTCAGCAGGTTAGTGGAAGTGAATCGCTACAATGTTCTGAACAACAAGGACACTCTCCTCAAAACCCTAAACTTGGCTCTGCAAAGGAGGAAGTTGAAGAAAGTCATCAATAAGTCAAATACATGAGCAGTTTCCAAGGCTGAGGATACAGAGAGGCTGCAGTGTACAAAAGCCACGAGGTTCAAGACAGAACTGATAGTGAACAGCTGGAAACTCCCTTCCTGGGGAGGGAGTAGTACACCTGGCACTGAAAACTCATTCCAGGTTATGTGCTCTGATGAAAACTCAAGGGATGTACAGTAACATGGATGTTGCTTCCTTGTGTGGGGAAGAGTAAGGAATTACCTAGCTCAGTATCTCAAATCACAGTGGCTGATTCCAGATGATTTGAGAAGTCTGTCCAAACAATTCAAGCATCTGGAGAATGATCTTCCATACTCTACTGAGTGATGCACCTCTTTTTGTCAAAGGTGTGTTGGTGTTTGAGGAAACAGATTCTTTCTGTACTTGCTTTAGAACCTCCCCTCAGGAACTTTTACAATTTACATCATCTTAAGAAGAACTCCACAATTAAAAATGACTCACTGAGAGAGGAAATGGCTCCTTTTGCTTTCCCCTTGTTACTGGCTGATGCCCATGTGCTTTCAAGACTAAACAGTCATTACCTGCTTCCCATTTTGCCATTCATGGTTTCAATTTCCTTCCTACCCTTCTCAAGGATTTTAATGGCTTTTAGTCTCCCAGAAATTCTATATGGAGTATCTTATTTTGGTAAAGAATTTGCTTGGTTAACAGGGAAATAAATGGTTTTTATATTTAACAATAAAAACTCATTGTGGGATTTTGTTACTACTTCCTATAGCTTGATCATCATGAGATGATGAAACTATGATGAAAATGCCATAAGTCGTCACCAGATGACACAAGGAAAAACGACGCACCACAGCTTTGGTCACGATGAAGAAACTAATTTATTTTCTCTGACTCCAATCTTTTATAGTTCTCAAAAGGTGCCAGTGGATTGGAGGGTGAACGTGCCACCTCTCCAACGACACTGGGCAAACTACCTGTACATCAAATTTCTCCACCTCTATGAAAGAATGCAAAACAATAGGTTGTTTACAGAAAGTTGTGTGGGAAAGTTCTCTACAAGAATGTAAACTCAGAAGGCTTTAGAAAACTCTTGATAATCAGGGCGACAATAAGTCTCAGCTTTCTCTTTCTGTGTAAGAGGAAGGAAGGGTTTGAATTAGATATTTTTTCCTTACTCTTCAGCTTGTAATTCACCCACACCTTTGTTGAAGGAATTTTTGCGTCTATTTATTTTAGAAACATCAATAGTCAAGGCAGGCACACCTTATGAATGTGAATTAATAAAATAATGTAAGATGCTGCTGTGCTGTGGGATGGGATTCACCTCACTTTGCATACAGTCCAGAGAAAAGTACTGAATTATGCAGTTGGAAAATATGTAATGCAGAACAGTGGCAAACGAGCCCTGTTACTTTTATAGCTTTTACATTGAGCTGAATGTACCGATTCTGTATTTAAAACTGAGGAGAGGAGGTTTGCCTTATGAAATTATCTAAGGGCTTATAGATGGGTATGATTCTTAATACATTTTTAATGTGTTTCTCTTTTAATAAATATTAGTTTTGCTCACATACTCTTCACAGTTTTCTTAAGCACACTGGTCAGAGACAGCTAGGTTGATAGCTTGCAGGTGAAAAATCAGGGGCTGAGCCAAGAAAGAAAAACTTGTATTTACTGTTTACTACAAACCACCTAATCAAGGGGAGGGTGAGCAAGATAATATCAGTTACTTCCTAAAGAATCTTTAAAAAGCGGAAAACCCATTTCAACTGAGAGAATGAAAGTGACAAAGTTTTCAAGGTCCAGAACTGTGTTTTTTGCTATCTTAGTAAGAATTGGAAGTTATGCTGGTGAATTCAACTGACAATCACAATCACCTTGCTTTAATTGTCCCTACAGCAGAATAATTTAAAAAAGAGTTTCTAAAAACTTCTTGGTTTTAATTTGGACTAAGTGAATTAACTAGGTACTTCAGCCTCTGATCTGATCATCTATGATTGCCCTGGAAAAAGAGCACACTGCCTCCTTCTACATGACCATCTACTCACATCAACAGATATTGCGGATAAAGTAGTCTTCCTTTTGTTGCTAGATTGCCACAAACAAGGATCATTTTGCATTCACAATAATATGGGTTTCTTTTCCTCTGCAGATGATGATCATGTTCTATGTAGCTGATAATCTCTAGCTGAATCTTCTTTTCAGCTAAGTGCTTAGCACATAGGATTTTGTAAGTTCACTTGTTGATGCTGTTGTATAAAGAAACAATTAGTTTTTATTTTTTTTAAAGAAAAACTTTGCAAGATTTTTATAATAATTCCTGCTGTGTATTTTTGAATCCTGCTTTTTTGTCTGCTCTTGCAGTGTCAAAGACAAACTTCTGTGTGGCAGTAGATTTTCTGACAGCATCTCCAGTCACTTCCCTAACTCGTCTTATTGTATCTGCAGTGATTCTAAGAGGAATTAACTTAAAGCAAGAACCATAATGCTGTGAAGGTAAAAGGTCTGCTTCTTTGTTAGGCTGCTCAGGGCAGCAGCAGATAAACAGGATATCCGGGGCAAAGGAGGGAGCAGAATCTCGTGATGGCGTAGCAGAGAGGGCAAAGCACTGGTGGCCTGCTGCTGAGTGTGTTTAAGCCAGTTCTGTAGAGTAGAAGTCTTAGTAAACGTCTCAGTGTCCTAGAAAAAGCACTGCCTGGGAAAATGCAGGAGCACAGAACAAAAGGTTGTGGTGTTTTCTTAAGGGTGCTGTACTTTGGAATAGAATGGTTGAATTAATTTTTCCACTTCTCCAATATCTCGAAATTTGTTCATAGGCAAACAATGCTATTATATTGAACTTTACTTTTTTATAGTTCAGTGTGAAATCTTTGGAGTCTATCAACTCCAGTAGATGACAAATTTATCTGGAGCCATACCTAAAAATCTTAATCTGGGACAGAAGTATTGCTAACTCTGTTGCTTTTGATGTGGCAAATATCACACCAGGCTAGACTTTTAATCACATGTTTGTGATTAGTTCAGTTGCCGGTTGAGGCACTTTAAACACCTTAAAAGGAAGAAAAACAAATACAGGAAGCAGTGTTTAATCAGAATGTGATATTGATATGACTTGGATTTGAAAAAGGTAATGAGATCTAGAGGTGTTGGAGGTTGAAACATTTCCAGTGGAAAAAGGGAAATACTCTTCTGATAGGGTTTTATGTAGAGCAGTTTTATGTTGGCATGTCACCCATATTTGAGGAAAATTAACTCACAGCAGAGGCGTGGATGAAGGAGTATGTATGGAAAAGGGAAAACCTGCCACTTGAGAGCACACTGGATGACTGTAGGTTAATTTATTTGTCACATCAACAATTGAGAACGGACCTGTTTGTTCTACACGAAAGCAACTTAGAGAAGGGAGATAAAGCTAGAAGGACACTGGTGGTGTGAGAACAAATATATTAAGGAATAAACTGAGGCTGAACATAAAAAGAATGTTTTAGAGTTTTGTGAAATCTATAAAAATATTGAGAATGGTTAGGCTAACATTGGTGGACATGTAAAGTAGAAGCTGATGAATTGATAGAACAAATGATTTATACAAAGGTATGCCAGTGTTTTTAAGAAGTGTTCTCTTGTTTCACATCTTTGTGATCAGGGCTCAGTGACTGGTAGGAGGGGAAATGCTGCTATCTCCCTAGGCTCCATATAAGCAATGGGAGCCTCTATTGTTTTCTCCCTAGAAAAAATCCTACTGCAGGAGTGAAGTACAGTCTGTGCACTGACACACACACCTGGGTGCTTTTTCAAGTCCTTTAAAGGGCGTAGCGCCCTCTTACATGACACTGCAATGACACTTCTCAACAAGGCATCACGTGCTGCATTCATAATCATAAAATATCGTAAGACAAGACCTTGAGCTAGAATAGACTGCTGTATTTAGCAGGCTTGCTGTAAAATGGTATTTGGTACAAGCTTATTTCCTCCAAATGTATCTGACAGATGAACTTTTCAATTTCAGGGCAAAATACATCAGTTAGAATTGGGGTTAGTAATAAGGAAGACCTGTGGGAACATGTTCTGTTACAAACTATAGGCTTTGTAAATTATTATCATTACTATATAAATATATACATTATATAAATTATATAGATAAACCATGAATTATTAATTATTCTTCATGTACCCCATCTTCTGTAATTTTGTGGGTTTGTAATCATGCCAATGTTTTTGACTATTGCACTTTTTTATCCATGGTTTCAGTGAAGCTTAACAGCACATGCAGGTGGTGGATTTTTAGGTTGTGGTTGTTTTTTGTTTGTTTTCTGAACTAGTTATTGCATTGCTGACCAGCACAGGTCAGCTAAAAGTTGTATAATGTCACACAAACCAGAACATCTGTTGAGAATTCCACAGAGACTATGATTCATGTCTTATGTGCTTTCTACCCAAGGGTGTTGATGTAAATATCAGGCTGAGTTTACCTTAGGGGTAAACACAAAGAGCTGTAAAGCTTGATTAGCTAGGTGTGGTAAAAAAATGCTGCTCAGAAAATTATGGACAAAAATTCAAATTATTTTCTCTTAAAAAAAATCCCACAGTATCATAAAGGTAATTAAATTTTACATGAGACCGTCAGCTATAAAGCAAACAAATCATTACATAACTCCAATGTGGGAAAAATATCTTTATAAAAGTCTAATTATGGTTACTGTCCTTGCCCAATTTGACCATCACAAGCATTTCCTTCTGCTTTGTAACAAGTAGAAATTAAAGGTTTTGTGGTACTTCTGTGAAGTTAACCAGGCTCTGTACCTTTGCAATGCATTCTTTTCCATCTCTTCTGCTGAAGGTTCTTATGGGAAAGCAGCTATGCAGGTCTAAATCTAAAGTGTAGTGTGACCACTGCACAACCATAGCAGTGTCTTGCCCTAGTCAGAATTAGAAGACTCACTGCAGGCACATCCATGATTTAAATGTAGGATGTGGGAATATTTTTTCCTTTAGCATTCCACCACAGTGCCAGCCACCAATGTGGCAGAGCAATGGACGTTCCCTGCTGTTAAGATTATTTCCCAACTCACTTTGTTGTTTTTTTTTTTTTTTTTCTTAAGGGTGTGTTTGTGTTCTTTGTTTGGGTTTTGTTTTTGCACTTTTGTTGGGATTTCTTTGTGTGTGTTTGCCTTTTTCCTTTTAGAAAATTATGGCAGTTGAAAAGCAGAGCTGGAACTGAGAAGCTTGATAGGGATCAGAGTGGATGGGACTGTATTTTTCAAGTGCTTTGTGAATGCTTTGCTTGCAGAAGTTAGCCCCTGTTTTGTAATGAGGTGTGCTGGAAAATGGCATCTGGACAGCTGCATTCATTAGTCTGTTGTGAAACATGGCAAGTTTAAGCAAGTTTTATATGCAAATTTCACCTTGGGCTTTACTGTGGAACCATTACTGGAATCTGCATAATGATGTATATGATGTTTTAAGGATAGTATTACACCAGAAGTTACTTTATAATGTGTCAACAGTGGTAAAGCAATATGTTAGGAAGAAATGAGGGTGAGAAAAGTCAGAAAAACATGTATTCTGGTTGAACCAAGCCATTCTATGATTTTATGATACTTGGGGTTACATGTGGAGGTTGTTGTAGAGTTCACAGTATGCATCAGGACATGGAAGTCAGCTCCATTCAATTTGCAGCTATGTTGACTTTTCTCTCTTTTTGCTGATTTCTATTTGAGTCTCATGGAGTATTTGTAATTTGGTCAGGCACTGGGGGCAAAATCCCCTACTTCTCTTACCTGTCAGAGAATCAGGTATTGGCTGCTAATTGAAATTAACTGTTGTAGAGGTATAATTGTGTCAGTATTCCGAAAAGCCTTATTTTGCGAACTCTTTTTTCTTTAGGAAAGCAGTTATGATTATTTTTAAAAAATAATAAAAATATTTATTAAATATTTTTAATAAATAAATTTCAAAGGAACTGTAATTTTTCTTCCTTTCTTTTTTTTATGGCTTTTTTTTTTTAATAAGGCATCAAGATTTAGGAGACTTTATTCCCTATGCATGTGTATCCTACTATAATATTTTTTAACCTGTAGCTAATCCCAGCAGAATTTGACTTACTTATCAAAGAAATATCCTTAGAAGTCTGTAAAAACAGCTGCATAGACAATTGAGATTTTTATTAGTGCCCCTCTCACTGATAGTGACACAGATCTGAGGAGACCACCATGGTCTTTGCACCATTCTGAAATACTTGTGGTAGATCCATTGATTATCAATTTTTTTTTGGCCCTATGAAATTGCTTCATTAATTATTTAGGAAATTCAGTAGGATCTCTGAGGCCCATGGAAATCCTTGTTTCTGCCTGCTCCTTCTCTTCCTGCAATCAGCCCTCAGGGGGCAGTGCCACTCTGTCATGGAGAGTTCTGGGTACCTGCACCTGATCTTCACCTCCACCCCACCCTGGCAACGTCGCTTTCTGTTTGGAGGTCTGACATGCCTGCTTGTCCAGAACATCTGATCCAGATGCTTCTCCTCTGACAAACATAGTCTGTCGTTTCCTTCACTTCTGTAAAGCTGAGGTATTTGGGCATCAAAGAGGTAGAGGTTTGCACCTCCCAAGAATTATTTACGAGAAAAGTAAAATTAATGAGATGTTACACTGTGACTTCATTAAGTCAGCTCTGGTTGATCTGGGGCTAAAGTGTGGTGATCCTTTAGCAAAGAAGGAAAGCACACTTTTGTAATTGGATGAGTTCATTAGTTTAATGCATCACTATAAATTACATCAGAAAGGTAAAATGTCATTATCTGTGATGATCCCATAGGAACTTATGAATATTTTAAACACTTATTGTTTAGTAGAATCATGGGAAAAACTCTGTTATTTTGGAAATTCTTTGTGGCTTTTGTTTTTTTGTAAGGTGGAATTTTAGAACAACTGAAATTTATCTGAATATCTGATTTTTTTTCATTAAGTCCCACTTTTGTGGCACCTATTCCACTGTGGTAGAATTTAAATTGGTCAAAGCCTCTTTTTTACTCTAAGGAATTATTCTAGGGTGAGGTAAAGGGATAGTAATGGAGGCAGATGTTCATGGCTCCCTGTATCTGGAGGGCTGAGATCTCTCAATTTCCTTGCACAAAGAAGGTAAGGACAAACCAACCTTCTGAATACTCTGCTAGTGAGTGTCTGCTTTCCTGGCTGGCAACTGGACTTGCTCCCTGACCAAGTGATAACACCAAAAGACAACTCTGCCTTACTGATGCTATATATTTCATCAACTATCACCCACTACTCCTGAAGGAGATAAGCATGAGAATCTTGTTCTTTTGATGACTCCTTGAGCAAAACTTGTGAGGTTATTGCTTTTAAAATATCTTCCCACTAAGCATTAATTTTATAAAGCACTGCCTGTAACACTGCACTGCACTGTAACAGTCACAAGCAGAGGTGCTGTCAAGCCTGACGCCAGTTATGCAACCACTTGGACATCTGAAAGTTTGCTAACAGGAATGTTTCCTTCTCCCTTTTGTAGGAGCAGAGCACAGTTCTGAAGGAGTGATCCTTCTCACTGACAGCTGCTCTTTGTCTAAGGAAATGAATATAGTGCACTGTAAGGGTTATTTTGACAAGCTTCTTCTTATAAGTACAATACTCAGACTAACAGGCCAGGTACTCCAGGCTTTTTGCATGGCTTTTGAATGGAAGAAATATACCAAACACTGAAATCAGTACTGTAAAACATGAATCTTCCTGAGTGAAAGATTCTGATTTTCTCAATTCTGACCTAAAGCAGAAGGTTGAAATGTTCCAAGTCCTAATTCCCTCTGCTTGAGACCATGACCAGCCATATTGAAGTTGAAGCATCAGCCCTACCTGAGTGCTGCTGTGAGATTCAGTCTCTCTTGCAAGCTGTCTGAAGACCCTGTAGAATCATAGAACAATTTGGGCTGGAAAAAACATTTAAGATCATGTAGTCCAACTGTTAGCATAATGTGTCCAAATCCACCACTAAACCGTGTTCCTTAAGAGTCACATCTACACGTCTTAAATACCTCCAGGGATGGTGACTCAACCACTTCCCTGGCAGCCTGTTCCAGTGCTTGACGACCCTTTCAGTGAAGATTTTTCCTAATATCTAATCTAAACCTGCCCTGGAGCAACTTGAAGGCATTTCCTCTTGTTCTGTTGTGTGTTACTTGGGTGAAGAGTCCAATGCCCACCTTGCTACAACCTCCTCTTAGGCAGTTGCAGAGGGTGACAAGGACTTCCCTGAGCCTCCTTTTCTCCAGGCTAAACAACCCCAGCTCCCTCAGCTGCTCTTCATCTGACTTGTGCTCCAGACCCTTCACTACCTCTGTTGCCCTTCTCTGGACCTGCTCCAGAAACCTAATGTCTTTTTTCTAGTGAGGGGCCCAAACCTCAAGGTTTGGCAGCGCCAGTACAAGGAGACAATAACTGCCCTGGTCCTGCTGGCCACACTGTTTCTCATACAAGCCAAGAAGCCTTTGGAATTCTTTGGCCACCAGGGCACACTGCCAATCATGCATATATGAGTCCAGATAAAGTATGTGAATGGTTAGAACATTCTTAATGGGCATTTTTATCCACTCCATAGACATACTAGCTGCTTTACTTTGCTGCACTGTGAACAAGTGCTTTCAAAAACAAAACAAAAAAAAACTAGGTGAAGGAATAATGCTTCTAACTGTAGGTAAATATCTCAAATATGCCAGAGTGGTGTAGGATGATAACCATAGTCACTGGAGAGAGCTGGCCCCTTCCAAAGAGCAGTTCACCCCTTGGGTGCTACTAGAGAATCTTCTAGTCTGTTTCTTTTCATTAACTAGGGACGGTGACTCAGCTGCAATTACAAACTTACACTCTTACTCACCTCTATGTTCCCATATCTTTGCAGGAAAAGCCCACAGCTGTAATTAAAAAAGAGTAGTAACAGTGAGTGCCACTAAAGAAAAAGCACTGGAAATGTCTTGAGGTCTTTTCTTCTTTTGCTTTAGTAGCATGATAAATTGCATTGCCTGGAGGCTGTTAACCCATGCACACAATCACATGCTTGACTGGTGGTGTAGATCCAGCTTTAGAGCCTCTAATATGGGACCACTTTGTCTCCTATGAGTGAGTGATAAAGAGGTGATATCTTCTGGTCTGAGCTGAAGATGAAAGTGTATTCTGGGTGCTGTGACTAGTTATTCCTTCGGTGGTGATTGGGGTCACCCCAGTAGCATCATTTGAGGGGAAGGTGCCTTTGAGTAATTCAGTGCCTGGGAGTTGTCTCCTGAGCAGTAACACAAAGCAGGTTGTTTGTTTGCTGCTCTTGTCACTTGTGTCAACTGACCTCAGATTGTGTTGATGTGCTTACGGAATAACCTGAGAAAATTGATGCAATTGCTTTGTAAATAAGGCCTAAATTTGCAAAGTGAAGGTGAATGTTTTTTTATAGTCATACTGAATAATGTATTAGAACAAAACTTTAACAGGATATGTACAATTGTGCAACTCCTGTGCAGCAGACAATAGAACGTCAGTTTGTTATCGTCTTACAAGAAAGATGTTTCCTGTGGAATTTTCTGTATTATCAAAGCAGGAAATGTAATTTAATGCCCCTGTTCTTAATTTTATCCAAATGCTTTATAATGAAAAGTGTACGAAGATTTAATTTCTTAACAATTTCATTTGTTGTCACTTCTGATTTTGTCAGACTCTAGGTCAAAAAGGATTATTATTAAGTTTTGGGATGGCTTATTTGGGTCATGTAAATGAAGTCTGATATCTAGAGGTGGTGCCCAACAGCTTTGCTTTAGCAGGTTATGAAGAACAAAGCACGAGTATTTTTAGAAATGAGGTTGGACCCTGTGTCTGCATTGGTGTATCAGAGCTCAGATCAAGAGGTCTCGGTCTCTTTACCATGAGACCTTTCTCACACATGCTACTGGTCTTGGGAGGCTTGTGAGCCAGACTCTGAAGGCTATTTTCCCCTTTGCTTTGTATTAAATATTAGATATTTGATGTCAAATATCTGTAGAAACCCTGAGAGAATTCAGAGAAATTATTATCAGTCTCTATTTTCTGTGAGAGAAAAATGATTCTGAGCCTGTGTCAAAACTGGTCTGGGATCTTGGTGGCAAATGGACATCTCCAGCTCTTGCAGCTGCCTCTCAAGAGGCTGCAAAGCCTGTGCTGGTTCTGCTGCAAGCTCTCTGCTCCTCTGCACCCTGTTACAAGTTATGTGGCCCAGTCCAAGGGCCTGTGTGACTCCAGATCTCATATCACCACTTCTGTGGGCTGCTGTTGTTGTGATGGTATTGGTGAAATACCACCTTGTCTTCTGGCCTGTGGCTTCCTGACTGTGACTCACCTGTACCATGGTTTGTGATGCACAGTGTCAAGTTATCAAGTAATTTTCTATTATTACTGGCTAGATCTGCTTCTGGGTGGGAGAGTTGTTTAGTTGGGTTCTTTTATTATGTGTAGAGTAAGCAAGGGCAGTGTAATGACATAGCAGCTTCAGTAGTTAATATGGCTTAATTTGATTTACAAAATCCACAAAAGGCCCAAATGTGGACCTTCTGGAAAGGGTGGAAGTTAATTGGGGAGCATGGAATGTTATCTAAGTGGATGGTTAACTTTTGTCCCTCAAGAGTGAGGAGAATCCACGGTCATCAAACTGAGACACAAAAATACTTCAGAGCCTAAGTTCAGTCATGGAATGGCTGTTGGGTTCAGCCTCTTGTGACCCTGTGAGCTGAATCCCTTGTTTCAATTTGGAGCATTACTTCAAAAGTGTTATTATATAAAAAAGTGAAATAATTCTCTATTGTAATACCTGTTCCACAATAAAAGAAAACAACCCAACAAAAAACTTTAGGTGGGAAGTCATCTGGCTTTTTTTGCTAATGGTCAGTACAGCCTAAAGCAGAAACATTCATGCATTGAATGCTGGAATCTATTGAAAGGCAAGACTAACTATAATAATAATTTGAAACTTTATCTAAGATAGGTCTCATCTAAGGTAGCTCTTTATAAGACAGTTTAAATACTCAAATACTTTCATTAGAAATGGTTGAAAAATCAGATTTTTATTTTTTCCTAAGAAGTCCTGCAGCTTTTAAAAAGGGTTTTCATTCTGACTTAGAAGTTTGAGAATTCTAAAAAATAAAGGGCTTTAAAAAGTTTATTTCAACTGCATCAAAAGATGTTGAATAACATCTATTTTTAGTGATTTTAATAATGTTTAGTGCAATAGCTGGCTTCTGTGCTATTTTTGTATTTCCATAATAATAATAGGTCCGTTTGGTTTTACATGTTGAGTGCTGTTACAGAAAAATAATGGGAAATTACTATAAAATTAAAAAGAGATCAGACTTGACAATTTTAACAGGGATTTTTAAAGACTTTCAAAAAAAAAAATGGTGTGTAGTTATTTTTGTTCGAGCTTACGGGATTCTAACATCATTTAATTGAAAGTAGCACTTTAGCTAAAAAACGTTTCAATATCAAAAGCTCCTGCTGGTTCTGCTGACCCCTTAACATCCTCTATGCAACCAAATAAAAGAAGAGAAGAAAAGCTGCAGGGTGTTTTCTTTAATTATTTGCCAGTGCCTGTGAGATCCAGCCTCCACTTCATGACTGTAATTTGTAGTGAACTTGGTGAAAATCCTTGCTCTTGTGCATCTGACTGGAGAAGCTGGTGGAGGCTGGAACTGCCCCAGGAGATCCTCTGTGTGCAGTTATTCAGACCTTATGGTGGTAGACAATGACTCCGGCATTACCCTGTGATAAAAGGCTTGACCTATCTCCTTTTTTCCCTAAATCACTGTGGTGTTCAAAAAAAAAAAAGGAAAAAAAAGAAAAAAAAAAAAAAAAAAGGGCGAGTCTTCGTGTGGACAGACCAAATGCATCATTTGTGCTTTTGAAATCAGTGGGAGGTGGAGCCATGAGTCAATCTATACAACCCTTCTTCCTGGCCACAGCTGTGGTCCAGGAGCACCTACCAGCTGGGAGACACACAGACTGGAGCCTTATAGTAGTGCCTTTTATGAAACAAAGATACTGATGGGATCGTCAGCCTATTCACCTTTGGTAAGAGAAAATCAGCGGTGGGGCAGAAGAATCTGGCTGTCTTGGTTGAGATTCATCAAAAGCAAATGCTTGGGGAATTTTGATCCTTAAATGTCAAATGTGTCTATAGTAGGCAGATATATTAGTAAAAGCAGCAGGTAGATGGTCCTGGTGAGATGGATATATCCCAACATGAAGAGGAGAAATGGGAGAAATGCTAGGGTCTCCTTCCGTAGTGAATCTTAGTAGAAACTGAAAATTACTGACTGCTGGGTTTCATCACTGGCCCCTCTCTTGGCTCTTTGTCTCCAGGATCGGTTCATCCGTGCAAATCCACACAGGAAGATTGGAATCAGGAGGAGGAATCATGACAGACCATGCAGTGCTGAAAATGAGGTACTGTATGGAAGGCAGCTTCTGGATTGCAAGGAGAGAGCTGCAGGGCATAAAGGATGGCTGTGATACATGCAGTTCTTCTGTCAGCCTTTCCAGTCTCTCCCCAGGCTTAACTGTTTTTGTAAGAGGTGACATTTATTAACAGGTAGTTAAGGGAATATTTGCTTCTTCTGTGAGTGTGCTGTCTAGAGTGCAAAGCATTCACTGTGACTTAGGGGTTGGGAAGATGATGAACTTGTGGTTTAAATGCTAGGCAAGGAACTGGGAGAGCTGGATTTTAGTCTTGGTTTACTGTGGTATGATTATATGATGATAGTCATACCTCCTAACACCCAAGACTTAGTCCTTAAATTGTTTTTCCTTTACTTCATTGAGGCAGATCAGCAAATAAAATGGCTTACTCTGATGTCTGACACTTTTCTGAACACTGATTTTTATGAAGATTAATTAGTTTTGGAAAGTACTGGATATGGTACATACTGGATATATTACAAATTATTCTGTTTTTTGACTAATGGTTAGTTGAAAATATATTTAATAACTTGAAAAATGAAAATAGTACGATACATTTTTCTACCCCTGAGTTTTCTCAATCTGTTCCCTAGCTGTATTCAGTACAAAAGTATGAAGCTAACTCTTTCTTAAATCTGGGAGAGCAGTGAATTCACTAACTGCTAGCACTATGGAATAATAATTTGGTTTGTGTCAGTGTAGTTGCTTAGTAATTAAGCCATCTCGTGAATAAATTTTCTTCAAACTCATGGATATGGACAGTGCTAAAGCTGAGGATGAAAAATTAATCCTCTGTATTTGGGATGAAATGTTGAGCTTTCAGCAATTTGGATCATGTACTTCTTTCATCCTTCATCCCCAGAAAAACTACTGCCAAAAATTATGCTGAGGTTGATGGGCTTCTTTCAGACCTTCTGGTTTTGTTCAAATGACACTTTCTGAGAGAAAAATGTTGAGTTGAGAATTGTTCCAGTAGGCTGTAAATAACATTTGGCTTGGTGGCTTATTGCTTTCTAGATGTTTAGTCTGCTTGTCAGGACAGGGTGTATCAAAAGAAGATGTACACAAGGAGGTCCTAAGCAGGCAGTTTCTCAGAAATCATGATTCTTTGGAGATTTTAGTGCTGCTTTTAATTTAATAAATGGAGCTGTTGCTTCTGCATGTAGTATTTTGCTCTTGACGTTCTTCAACACTGTCTTGTTTTTCCAGTGACCAAGTGTAGGGTTGTGTGTAGCTGTGACAGGGAGTGGAGGGAGAACAGAAAAAACAGAGAAAGTTGTGGAGCCTTCAAGATATTCCCCTGTAGAACCCTACACTACAGGTTGTCAATATTGCTATGCCTCAGGGCTTCTCCTTGGTAGATCAATCAGGTCAGTCTAGGTTTGTTGTGATTAAGCCAAGACATTCTGAATTGCCTGCTTGTGCTTTTGTGCCTTTCTCTTTTCTTTCTTTTTTTTTTTTTTTGTGTAAGTGCAGTTGCATATAATTATAGCTTTTTGTTGTTTATTTGTGTTTAATTATATAATCTAATAGACTGCCAATTTCACTTTGTGTTCTCAGTTTTCCATTTTCATACATTGTTTAGAGCTTTAGTGATTCCTGCTTTGTTCAGTTCTGGTTCTTTAAAAACCCCCTCGTGCTTGTTGCTTTAAAAACACAGTTCTGCTTGTTGCATTAATGAGGTTTCATCTTGATTAATGTAGACCCTAGCTATGAATGACAGGTTATCTTTACTCAATGTCAAATCACAAGAAAGCATTTATTCTCAGAAAATATCTCAAATAGTTAAAATTAAATTCTCTGCATTATAATGACAGAATGGCCTTTGTGGTGTTAAAGGATGAGTTATTTATATCTGAGTTAACTGCTAATAATTAAGGTATTTTTCTCATTGTTCTGCAGCCAGAAGTGTCTCAGTTGTGCTGGCTTTCTGTAAAAATTATAGGCATGAGAAATCTCCGCAAAGCAGATCTGTGTAAGTATCACTGGTGGCACATTTATAGCTTCGCAAGAAAACTACTGTCACCTGATTTTAATGCTCTTTTACACCTGTTGCTTAGGTTACAATAATATTTCAGGGGGGGTTGGGTGAAGAAGTTGTATTTATTTTTATTTTCATTTAAATTCAAAATAGTTTAGGAAACACTTAAAACCAGAAAGGAAATAGACTAGAAATGCTGTGTTGAAGAAGTTGTCCTTCCCTTTATCAGCTGTTCTGTGATATTTCCCTTTCTCCTAACTCTTCAGTGTCCCTTTTTCCAGGTTGCCCAATTCCCTTTTGAAAGGAACACCTTTGTGAAAGATACAGGAAAAATCAGTAGTTGCTTGGATGTTGCTGTGTTTGTGTCTTCACTGTTCTGTTGGTGTGGATGACCTGTCCATTACAAATAGATGAAAATCCCCCAAACTAAAATTTCCATTTAATTTTAAGAAGTGCAATTTCAATAAATGTATATGAGAATTTTTGGAAAAGGGCAAATATTTGAAAATAGGAGTTATAATATCACAAGAGCCAGAGTACTTAGATCAGCACTGTTGAAATAAAATACTTTTGCTCTTGTTATCATATAGAATTAGTGGTTTAAAACTGACTTTTTTGAAACTGATTTAAATCTAAATAGAAAAGTTAAATAACTCTAAACCCAGAATATTTTCCTTGGAGTCTAATGAAATATCTAGGACTTCTCAGAGGTTAATCTTTTCTTTCCCTGACTGAGCAAATCAAATAATAACAAAGTACTGTTGTACTAATTGTGCAACTTGTTGTTAACACAGGGAGCCAAACTGATTGCTATGTCAAGCTGTGGCTGCCAACAGCTTCATGTCAGGAAGCCCAGACAAGAACTGTACACAACTGCAGAAGCCCTGTCTGGAATGAAACTTTCCACTTCATGATACAGAGTGAAGTAAAGGTGGGATCTGTGACAGTGAGCAGGTGCTTTCTGAAGGGGGCATCTTCACCTGCTGTGGGTAGACTGTTTTTGAAAGGCTTGAGACTCAAATGGATCTTGGACCCAGTTAACCTGACTGAAAGAAGTAGTTTAAGCACAGAAGGTTGTGGAATATCTGGAATAACGTTTGATGCTTCTTTGTGTCCCAGAACTGTTGTAGAAAAACTGTTAAAGTGTTTATAGTGATAGCAGAAATAGGGGAGCAGTCAGAGTGAAAGCGATACGAAGTCCAAACTGGATCAGTTTCTCATAGTTTACTAGTACTGCATCTTCTCATGGTAACCTGAGCCCTGAGGAACTGCCAAGGGATCAAATCCTGTTGAGTGTTTGGTACTGTGCTTTAACTTTTATTTCAAAGGGTTCAGAGTTTCCCCTTTATTATTACTTTCTGACAAGATGCCAAGATTTGTCAGGGCAGCGATTTTGAATCCACAAACGATCTGAGGAATAATGTGTGTAACCTCTGCTCTGTCTGGTGCATGTTACCATCATATATGTCACTTATGTTTCCTCTTCTTTTGGAGCTCTTTTTGGTTGTCAAATCTGATGATTTACCTCCTCTAGGATTAATCCCTGACTCTGCTGTCTGAGCCACATGGGCTGTGAGCTGAGCTCTGTGCTGTCACAGGAGTCTCTCCACATGGATGTGAGGGCTGAATGCTAGCTCTTGTTGGACCTTCCTTTTGGGCTCAGTAGTCCCAGAATATGTCATTTACATCCTTCTCTGCCTCTTTCCTCAGAACATCTTGGAGCTGAGAGTCTGTGATGAGGACACTTTTACACCAGATGACCATCTTATGACTGTTCGCTTTGATGTGGCTAAAATCCAACCTGGAGAAAAAGTTCGCCTGAGTTTTGAGTTGAATCCAGAAGTGAGTGGCTAGAGAAAATAATACTCTTGATTAGAATGTTGTCTCAAGTTGCTACCTCTATTGAACATTAAATTGGTTCTCACACACAAAGACATTGTTAAAAAGGATGTTACTAGAAAAAGTTGAATGCTTGTGTTTAGAAGAGGGGTCGCAAACATCTCCTGTTGTGACTGGAATAAGATGCAAAATACTTTTTGTATTCCTATTTTTTATTAATTTTTTTTAATATTTCAAAACTGCATTTTGAAAAGTCTGTGAGAAAAAGAATCAAAAAATGAAGAAGCTGATGGTTAGGAGGTCTCATTTCTGTTGTGGGAGATTGGTAGAGCTGGGGGGGAACAAACCTGTCCCCCTTTCCAGGCAGTTGCCCTTACCCTTTGGCCAGTAGCTCACTAGGACTATGTCCTCTCAGCTTCACCAGGGATTTTGGCCATTTCTTTCAGATAATGTGCTTGCTAAATGGAGCATTTAATTCTTGTAATAATATCTTTGGGGTTTTTTTCCTCGTCTACAAAACAGCTTTAAGAAAAAAGATCTCAGCAAGTCTGCATATGCTCCTTTACTACAAATTTATTTTAGAGGGGCTGAGCCAGCACAGAAGAATTCATCTCTTGATGAATGAGAATATAATCAGTATTTTATTTTTCCTTCTAAGTGAGTGTATGACCTAAGAGTTGTATTTGCTGCATGAGTCTCAAAAAATATTGTGTTTGGTTGTATTAAAGGGGAGATAAAGAGTATCTTATGAAACACTGAGTGGATGAAGTTGCTGAGAGGAGAGGTGGAGAAATCACACTTGTCGCCCTGGTTATCAAGAGTTTTCTTCAAAGAGAGTGGAATATATACTCAGATTACCTTCTGCGCAATGTAACACCTTCTCTGTTTGGAGGGTGTAGTAACAACTTCAAGGCTCTTTTATACTTCTGCCAAGGGCTTCAGTTTATGGTTCCCAGGAACTGGTGTGCTCCATTTATTTCTAAGCCACTGTGTCAGTCAGGCTCTTTGGAAAGCACTCTTTCCTGTTTTTTGTATTACTATTGCTTTGGAGAGTGTTTATTAACTACTCTTTTAGTAGACCAGTCCTTACTGAGGACTGCTTACTAAACCTGTTCCAGCTGGCTACAGCCTTCCTCAGAAAAGCCCTCATGTCACTGAGATAATGCCAGGTGTGATTCAAGCCCTGAATTTGCTCTGAGGCATGTGCAAAGCTGTCTTTGCCCATTAGCAAGGTGGAAGTGGTGGGGGTCAGACCAGGTGAGCTGTCTCAGGGACATCCTGGTCAAGCTGCCCTTCTTCAGTTTGTGATGAATCAGGCACCCATGAGGCATCACAGATTATGGTCTATCTTTGGGTTTTTAGAAGACTTAGGGTTATTTTATTTTCTTCAAAGTGACTTAGTAATGCAACAGGCTGGGCAATCTTAATAAGAGGCTGTAGTGCCACCTCTGCCCATAATGATTTCTTTCATCTACCAAGGTATCTCAGAAGGAGGGCTGAGGAGGTCAGATGGGTAATGTCAGAGCAGCAGGGTTGCTTTGCTATGCCTCTTGCTCTCTGTGGCCTAACAAGTATTTCCATTGCTATGCTCTGGACTTTTCACCCACAAATGTGTGAGTGGGACTTCATAGAAATATAACTTTTGCAAGTGTAAAACAGCATAAGAAGGACGGGAACATAAGGCTAGCACAATTAGGCAGATGCTATGAGCCAGGTTCTTCTTAACCTTGTTTCTGATGTTCTTTGGACAAAGTTGTAACAGACCATCAGTTAGTTTGGATTGTACAGCCTGGGCACAATTAAATATTTGATATTCTGTGGAAGGTGACTACTTCCTAAAATCTGTGCCCCAACTTTCTATTACAACATTACAACCACTGTAATTCTCATGAAATAGAGACTTTGAGAGAAATTAGCAAGCATAGCTACTTGCTTCTGCATTACATGCCACAGATGCAGCTATCAGAGAAACCATCAGAGATGTCTCATTTACTGATGTGAACTAGTTAATACAAAATTGTTCTTCACTTTTACAGTAAAGATGATTTTCCCATGGCAGCTGCATTGTCAGATTTGGCATGTTTTTCACAGTCAATTCACAATGTTAAAATATAATGTGCAACTGGACAGAAGGGATATTTGTCAGTAAATGTTAGCTATTGTGAGTATGAATTAAAAAATGCTACTGTCACTTGTCAGAAAGAGATTTATATCACCGTTAGCTAGCATTTTCCTCCCTGTGGGTGATCCAGAAGATCTCTTTGATATACTTTTTTTTAGTGTGGTATTTCCTGGATTGGCTGTATCCCATAGAGCAGCAAGTGGCTGAAGTAATAAAGTTATTCAGTCTCTTTTATACTGTTGGTGTGTTACTCTGTTGCTGCTTCGTTCTTACACTTTTCCTGTCTCTTTTCCTCTTGATTTGTCTCTCCTCAGCTCTTTCCCTGATTCCCCTTCACAGCTTCAGTCTTCTCTCTTCTTCCCTTCACCTTGACAGTTTTTATTTTCTAAGTTGGTCCCTTCTCCCACCCTTTTTTAATGTTTAATGACTTTACTCTGCAAATTCTTTTGTTTTAACCAAGGCATACTCCCTATCTATTCACTGTACTAAGTCCATTCATTCTTAATTGTTTTCCTACATCATTCACCTTCTATTCTTCCCTTCCTCAGCATTGATTGACCATGTCTTATCCTACTAATGAATTAATAATAGGACCCTTGCTCCCTATTCAATGATACTTAATATTTTCTTTCTCTTGATGGTACAGCTGGTTTGTAAACAGTAGAGCAGTGGAGAGATGATGTCAGTGTGGTCACGGAAATCCATTCATATTATGATGTAGAGGGTGTGGGAATAGAGAGAGAGTTATAAATAAATTATCAGAGTTGTATCAAAGGAAAATATTTCTTCATTCATACATTTTTAAAAAAATCCTATTTTCAGAATCAGGAAGAACTAGAAGTGGAATTTCTACTGGATAACATGTAAGTAAATTTCTACTGGAAAACATGTAAGTAAAACCTAAATGCTGTAGAGTTTGTCATCAGAAAACTGCATTTTAGAGAGAGTGGTAATGCAGCATTGGGGAAGTGGCTCCAAGAACCTGTGTTCAGACACCTCATCTCATCATCTTCCCCGTTGTTGCTTTTCTGTATTGAATTTGAGTGAGTCTCACTTAATATTTATAGTTGAGAATGGATGTTTATTTTGTGATTCAGCCTAAGGAGAGATTATACTCATCAGCAGAGATAAGAAGGAAGGAGCATCCTTATAGGAAGGTATGAGATGTGATCTGGCAGAGGCTGCAAGATAGACAGGAAGGATAGAAATGCTGATGCCAGCTAGAAAAACTGAGCTCAGAGAACTATGTGCTTTTGAAAGTTTATTGCTTAAATACACATTTTTAAAGAAACCTTTTTTGTTTTGCTTTTCAGACCAGGTGTATCTGAGAAGATCATTACTAATGGTGTACTAGTGGTAATTTTGTTTTTTTTTTTTTTTTGGTATGCTAATCTTATGGTGGGGCAGAACTGAAGGATGTGGTTGGAAGATAGGAAGGAAAATTTCTTGTGTTAGCTGTTGGGGACTGAATGGTATTTAAGTGTAATGACAGATCCCCAGTTATTTTGGCTTCCTTAACCACAGTACTGCTTGCAAGATATATACAAGATACACAGTTTCTACAAATTCTTCACATCCATAGACCATCATGGCCAAGCACTTTGTTTCTACAGGACCCCTAGAACCTCAGTGAGAATCCTGAACTGTTTCTGTGACCAGTGGTTTTATTGCTTCTCTCTTCCAGTCTCGTGAAGTTTCCTGTTTAGAAGTGCATGTGAACGAAACAAAAATGAAGAATCCTTACAAAAGTGAGGTTGCTGATTTAAATTGTTTGTCGCTGCTTTTTTGTGCAATGGGAAACACAGCTGAATCTAGATAAATATTTGGTTTGTTTTAATCTCTGTGTGCATCAGGGTTGCTTGAGTATTTCCTGAATTACCCACTTGCTAATAGTGAGATTCCTCAGAAGACATGACTGTGTAGCTTAAGAGAAACTGTGGAGCTGGCTGGGGGATTTGGAAACAGCTGTTGATGTGTGATGGAACACAACTGCAGTGTGATGGAACTGAAATACCTTTACCTCTGTTTTCTGGTGAAAACAGAAAGTAAAAGAAGGCAGATACAATTCTCAGGAGGAGAAAGACTTCAGTGAAAGCTCAGGAGATGTGAATGCTGCTAGAGGCATCCACAAGTGTAACACACACTCTCTGTCACTTGGCAGGCTGTCACAAATGGTTTAGGTCACTTAATCACTGGCAAAGGTATCAGCAAGTGTAGGTTTAATATAAATTTATAAAAGTTTGACAAAGTTTGATGGCAAGGTTCTCTCTATTACTACATGCATGAAACATGCAAAGAAAAATCAGATTAGAATAAATCTAGAATTATTTGTGCAGAGACCGGGTATGCAAAAGGATAGAGAGGGAAAAGGAAAGGGTGCCAGGAGTAAAGATCCTTACACTGAGTTGTGAGTTTCATAGTGGGCCCTCTTGCCAAACTTAGCCTCAGACTTGATTGTTTGTCTAAAGGATTCAGCAGCACTTAATCATCCCATAATTTAGCATTTACAAAGCAATTCAATGGTATTTACAATAAGCAGAACAATAAATAATTGTGAATGTAGGATGGTAACATTCATACTACACCTGCTGTGGGGCATTCAAATCAATTCACACATGCTTTCACACAAAGAATTATGTACAAAGGTGCCTGCTAAAAATTCCCCTCAAGGTTGGTGAAATACTCAGAACAGATGCCCTTGCTTTTCTCAGTGGATGAAGGGTTGGGCCTCGAGGAACCAGGGATGTCAGCCCTGACTCTGCTGTCAGCTTTTGAGATCAGCTCTCTGAGTATTGCAAACTTGAGAGCTGGTCAGTTCTGAGCCCCTGCAGTCCAGAGGAACTCAAAGGGCCACGAGCTGCACACTGGTCACAGGGGAAGGAAAACGTTGTGGTCCAAATTAACCTTAGTTAAGCCTGCAGCACTAAGACCGAAATGTCACTTGGGGCACTTTTATTTGCTAATTTCAGGTCTAGGCACAGTTAACATCTCCCTGTGGTTTGCTTCTTGTTCTTAGGGAGAGATTTCACCTTCACAATGAAAGGATCCTATGAAGAAACCCAGGATATTTCCATAGGTCCTCACTCCAGACCAGGGAGAAGTGAAACCACCAGGTTCCACTACATCAAGCACAGTCAACCCAGACTGCTCATGACTCTGCCAAAGGAGCATTTTCTCTGTTGTGTAGGTTTTGCTTCTGGATGGTGATAACACCTAACCTAAATTTTGGGAGAAGAACCATGAGTTAACCCTTATCTGGTATTTCTGTGTTTAGGGTCTATAAATAATATTCTCCTTATAACATTTTTCCCCCCTCTTTAAATCAGCCTGGCTCGGGTAGGAGGGAAATGGATGTAAGTAGTCCCCTGGCTGTGCCTCTCCATTCTCTGGACTTGGGAAAGAAAGTGACAGTGATGAGAGTGAGTATCCCTTGGATATTTGGAATTCTTTCAACAAGGTAAACTGTATATATGTGATATCTGGTCATGTAATAATTTTGTTACTAAAAATGCATCAGTGAGTTATTTGTATGCTTAGCTCTGCATACACTTAGAAATATAAGTATGATTTGGGGGGGAAAATAGGATATTTAGAATTTCTGGCTGCTTTAAAAGTAGTTAAAAAGCAGGATGAGTATTGTGTGCTGAATGCCTGAGAGGAGACCAAAAATTTTGTCAATAGACTATACATCTGAAAAATTGCTAATACTGTAAAACCTGCTTTTACAAAATTTTAATTCTATTTAAAATTTGTTGATTGATTTCATTATTGATTTTCAGGGGGAATCTTATGAGGTGTCTGTGAATGAGGAAAATAGGTAAATCTTTTGTTGCTTTTGAATGATTACTTAAGCCATCTCCTCTCCTTTCATAATTTCATTGTTAGATGAAAGGAAGCTACATCTTAAAGTAGCTAATTTCAAAACAGGAAATAAAGCTGACTAAAATATGGGGAATGGCTAATAAAATGCTTTAAAGCTTTTAAATTGCTTGGTAAGAATTCAGAATAGGATAGGTGGTAGCTAGTTATGGGGTATAAACCATCACAATGTTTTTCCTAATGTTGATGCTTTGTAATTTTGATACCTAAACATCCTTCTGCCTTGTAACCTTTATCTATAATATATGCATATTTATGTGTACCATATTTCTAATGTGTCTAACACCTTTATGCATTTACAAGACCTCTATAGGTAATTTTTCAATGAAACACATGGACAGTAATTTATTTATTGACTGGCTTGCTGAGATTTTCTGAAGGGTAACATTACCCCCTGTTGATAAGTTAGCTCCATTGCAAGCCTTAGTTGCAGGTGAATGATAAATCAGAGGGTTTTATTGAATAATTAGAGAAGAGACAGAAATGTTTTTGTGTTTTTTTTTTCCCTGAAAAAAACCTCTGAAACTGGAAACCTGTGAAAATATAGGTTATAGAATGAATCATATACATGTTATTTATGATAATGTACAGAAGGGATAAATTTAAGAGAAATCTTCTGACTCAAATAGAGCACAAATTCTTTGTAGAGATAAAGCTAACTTGGTATTAGGGCTCTTTTAACTAAAGTGTGTTAAGTTTAAATAACTACTTAGGCCCCCTTTGTGCTTGGGAGGCCAAGCACATGCATAGCAGGAGAATGTGAAGAGGTGTCCAAGTACTAGAGTTCAATGTGAAACAACTTGATTTTATTCATTTAACTTCCTTGTGATTGTGTGAAATTGTTCAGGACATAATTCTGGTCTAAAATCTCCACAGGAAGGCACAAATATAAGATATAGGATATGCATATAACTGCTTTCATTTACACAGGGGAACTTTCATGTACATGGAAGTATAATTTCTTTAAACTGGTTTATTGTTGTTGGTTTTGCTGAATGTCTCCAGCTGAAATGGCTACAGGTAATCCCTTGTGCTGTTCCTATGTTCTAGTTGCAAGGATTTAGATTTGCGATTGGGGTTTGGTCTGTGCACGGAGGAGCAGGATTTCATCCGTAAAAGGAAGAAGGTGGTTGCTGCTGCTCTGAAAAATGTTCTTCATCTAGATGAAGACCTGCAGGAGGATGAGGTATGTGGGACAGCATCTTGGGAACTTGAATCAGTATGACCCACTTTGAGAGAAGTGGATGTGGTGTACTTGCATGACTACCCATACAGATCTTCCGCTATATAAATAGTATAGGCCAGATTGTCACTTGCACCTGAGACCATATGCAAGTTTTTGGCACAGAGGATGAAGGAGGCACTGTCAGGAGGCTGGTTATGGCTCCTTTATTCTGCCAACCTCTGTCCTCCCTCAGGGGCAGCCAAAGCCTGTATTTGCTGACATGCTGGTGTGTACAACCAAGCCTGGTGAAATTTGATTGCTTAAACTGAGACCATTTCTCCTCTTTGGCACCCCTTCTCTGCTGCCACAAGGTTCACAGGGAAGGCTGCAACTCTCCCATAGCACACTGGTAGAGTAGCATCTGTCTTGTGTGTTTTTTGGTGTTACCTCTTGCTTGCTCCTCTCCTGGGGATCCCTGAACTCAGAGGTTGCTGCTCTGTTGCTGGAAGACAATGATCTGTTATGGGGCTGTGGTGCTTGGGGCAAGAGTCTGGGACAATGTCCCTGTGGGGTATTTCCTCCACTGCTCTGTTCAGCTCCCAGCACACCCAACCCTTTATGATGTGTGCAGGACAGCATTTCTCAACCAAGTCAAAGTGCTCATGAACTTAAGGAACGGGTAGAATAGGACTTGTTATTATTAATTGAGAATAAAAGGGAGGTTGAGCCAAATTAATTAAAAAAAAAACCCCAAACCCACAAGTAGATGGTGAAATATAGTGAAGACAAGATTAAAGGTAATGGCAACATATGGTCCTAAAGCTGAATATCTGTTGTATCAGTTTTTACTGATACAACAGAAAAGGGGGGAAGGCTAACAGGATTGATGTATTCCTGAAGAAAGTAAAACCAAATTACATATAGCACTGATATCAGAGAAGGTAGAGGTAACCTGGGTTGGAAAAAGGGTGTTAAAATAAATCAATAAAGCTGGGCACTATCTCCCTGGAGAATAGCAAATGTTTTATATACATTTAGAGGAAGAAAAAATTATGCAGGCAGGTTTTGTGCTGCTCTTCTGACATTAGTTATACTCAGAGCTTTAAAAGGTGTTTTGAGGGGAAGAGCTGAGAAAAAATTAAATAGGTTGAGAAAATCTGAAAATGTATTTCCCCACACAAGAACTGTATTTACAGCTCCTGACTTTCCAAAGCATGACTGATCTGGAAAATGCTTTCAGTATACACTAAATTCCACCAAAGTTTACACAGCTCAAACACACATCTAGGCACTGCCCTGAAGAGGGTGAATTAATCAAAACCTACCTGAACCAGGTGTTGCTGTTACTTTTTTTCTGCATGACCATCGTTCCTGTATTTCTTCTGGTGATGAGTGACTTTGTGCCTCTCTCTGTGTGTTGAGCAGGTGCCAGTGGTGGCAGTGGTGACTGCAGCAGGGGGAGTGCGGTCCATGACAGCAATGTTTGGCAGCCTTCTGGCTCTCCAGGAGCTGGGTGTTTTGGACTGTGTGTCATACATCAGTGGTTTATCTGCCACAACATGGTAAGGAGAGCTGGGCTTGTACTTCATGTTTGTCTTAGCAAAGTGATACCCTGGTGAACAATTTTGCCTTACTGATGAATTTACTCAGCTGGATGTGGGCCCTTGGCTTCCTTTTGGACTTGTTTCATGGGACCACTCAGTGCTGTCCTCCTACAAGAAACAGATCTAATGAGAATGACAGTATTTCAGTAACTGCACTGAAGTGTTTACAGAAACCAAAAGAAAAGAGCACGAGCTGGGATGGTTTGCCTTTATCTTGTTATCTTGTTGCAGGCAACACTTCAAAAGTCCTTTTGTAATATTTTTCTGGCTCAACTCTTACACATCTCCAAAAACTCGACTTTTAAAGAACAGCACTGAGAAGCAGAGTGTCATTCATGCACTCAATGGTGACTGCTTTGCACAAACTAGGAGGGGTTGAGGGATTTAAAACATTTTGCCTCTGAAGGGCTGCTCTAAAAGTACGTGAGACAGAATTAGAACAAGTGGGTTGGGGATGAGAGGGGATGACTGGAATCTGCTTGAGCCCTGGGTTCTGGCAGCTCAAGCCTGCCCTTATGCCTTTCACACAGGATTTGACCCACATGAGGGAACTGGCCTCAGATAGAAGAGGTGGCTTGGACAATCAAAGGGTAATTCTAGCAAAAGCTTGGGTTAAGTTATCACTGTTGCTTTATTATTCTTTTGATTCTGAAATACAAACATGCTAGGATGATTTAAAATGTATTTGTGCAGGAAAAAATATCATTACATGGTCTAAATTCTGCCTCATGCTCTTCCAAGTAAAATTTGGAGAGCAAGAACCTCGGGTAGCCTCAAACAAAACACTTACATGTGATATAGGCTAGTGAATTGTCATGTGCCCTGTGATTAACCACAGTACCTTTCTTTTATCCAGGACCATGTCAAAGTTATATGAAGATGCAAATTGGTCACAAAAGGATCTCAGAGGGCCAGTTGGTGATATCAGGAAACACGTGACCAAGAGCAAGCTGCACTGTTTCTCTTTGGATCATATGAAATACTATGAAAATGAGCTTTGTGAGAGAAAGCAAGAGGGGCACAAGGTGTCCTTTACAGACTTATGGGGACTCTTTATTGATTGTATGCTACATCATCAGGTATTTTATATTCTTTCTCTCCCTCTTAATTCACAGGATTTCCAACTTCCCATGTCTAAAGTTGTGGATTCAGTTAGAGAAAAGGCTCTGAAAACACCTGAAGGACTTATTTGGCTGTTTAGAATAAAAGTAACAAAGTAATCCTGAAGTGTGAGCATCTAGAAGAGATGTCTGAGCATGCAAAAATTCAAGAAGTTAAAGAAACTGCTTTTCCATCTTTAAGTTTGGGTTTTGGGTCAGGTGATCATTCTAGAAGCACACAGAGGAGAGAAGGCTCTGACAGAGCTAAGTTCAGGCATAGCAATGTATGCCCATAAGCTGTATTGAAGGAAATGGGTCCAGGTTGACTAAATATCTTTCTTTCCTTAAAGCAAGTCATATCCCAGTGACTGTACAGTCATGTTTCTCTGACATTTTTGCCCTGTCCCCCTTGCCAAAACTCCCATAAGCACAATGCCTTGGTGAAAGCTCATGGCAGATAACACATGAACACACTTGTCTGGCCAAACAGCTAAAGTACACAGAACAAAACCTGCGGAGGTTTAGCAGATACTTCATTGATAGGTCATGCTTAGATACTGTAGTAAGTTCATGCATCATGTTCATCTTTTTACAATGACTTTTGCTCTTTGTAAACAGGAAAGTACTCACAAACTCTCGGATCAACAACTAGCAGTCAATCAGGGGCAGAATCCACTCCCCATATACCTATCCCTCAATGTCAAGGATGACTTTAGCACTTTGGATTTTAAAGGTATAGATTATCATACACCCTCTTATAACTCTGAAGAGTTTCCTTTTAAGGCTGATTGAATGCCAAAACATTTTCCTGTAAGTCCAAGCCAATAAATCTTTTACATAATTTCTTTTCCCCTGTATTCATACCTGGTTTCTGATTTGGATGAAAAACGTGCATCCTAAAACTATGAAAGGGAGATACCTGTGCTGTAGACATTGCTCAGTGGGGGGATGGAGATGCCTTTTGCTGGCAGCCTTGAGAGTCACCCCTCTCATCCCCACCTACCCCCCACAGCCCTTTTCAGCAGCTGGGTCTTCTGCTGAGGCAGCACTACTCCAAGAGAGCTGTGAGGAGTGGGGAGGAGGGCAAGGAAGGGAAGAAAAGGAGAAAGTAGAAAGGGGTGAGAGCAGTACTCAGCTCCCAGCAGCCAGAGAAGGCTCTGAGGAGAGGCAGGGCTCTGTGCTCTGATCAGTGATCTTGATCACTATTCCCATGGTGTTTCCAGCACAAATGAAGCAGGAGGTCCTGCAACTGAACCTGGTCATCTGCTCCTAGGCCCAGTTGCAGTCCCAGTGCACCCAGCCAAGGTTTCCATGTGGAGAGGGGGTATGGTCAGAGTTTTTTATCCTCAAGGCAGTGATTATGAGAGTCTTTAGAATGAATGGTAGCCGTCGTCATTGCTGACTCAGAGGAACTCAAAATGCCACATTGTGTACAGGGCCTTAGCAATCAGTGGACTTTCAGCCCCAGGTCTTGCTTCTTAGTGCAGAAATGGACCTGAATCTCAAGCTGAATGGATTTTGGCAGAGGAGATGAATTTAGCTTTTGCATTCATGTATGTTGAAGGGCACCTGTTTGTTTCAAAACATGGTGGTTTGAACTGTCTGTCACCACCATGGTGAAGGTATAGGCCTTGTTCTTCCAGCTTCTGATTCTCTAAGCTGATTTTTACATGTGTTCAGGTGGCTGCAATAAATCCAGTTTGATGCCTTATTTACAGAGTGGGTGGAGTTCACACCTTACGAGGTGGGTCTCCTGAAGTATGGGGCCTTTGTTCGTTCAGAGGATTTTGGTAGTGAGTTCTTCATGGGTCGTCGGATGAAGAAGATCCCAGAATCCCATATCTGCTTCTTGGAAGGTAATTTACTATCTCAAGAAACATCACCTTAAGAGCTGGCTACACAGAAGTGGTCTGCAAGTTGCAGTATGAGTACACCAGAGAATATATCTGATGCAATTTCAATCTCAAATGAACCAGACAAAAGAAGAAACCAATTTCTGAGACAAATGTGACTAATTTGCTGAATGTCTTGCTGAATGACCTAAACAGAACACATGCATACACACACACAAACTGATCATCTGAAGTATTTAAACTCACAGCCTGACTTTTATAGACAGCCAAGTTTTGAAAATGGCCTGGTTGTAAGCCAGACATTGTGTGGAATGGCGTGGCATTTGATATTTACAGGAAAATTCATAATATTTCATAACTAGAACAGAGGGTGGATTCAGGTGTGTTGCCATAGCTGTGCTCTAAATATTCAAACTAATATTAAGTATGGCACTTCTTTTTTTTTTTTTAACTTCAAGGCACATGGAGCAATATATTTTCCCAGAGTTTTATGGATGCTGTCTACCTCTCGGGTCATTCAGAACACTTCTGGCACAGATGGACTCGAGACACTGAGCATGACATTGGTTAGTTCTTCAGATGACTTTTCTCTTGCATCCACATTTTCTTCACACCTCTCTGGAATGTGAAACCTGACATTTGGTAAGGGGCTTGTTTCTGTGTCCTATTTCTGGCTTCTGGGACACCAAGCCCTTGAGAATGAAGGAAAAGCAGGAGACCAACAATTGTGCTGTAAAACAGGAAAAAACATTATGCTGCTCATGTGTAACATCCCTGGGGAGCTTTGTTAGTCACGAGAGGGTTACCAGAGCCCTTTGGGGAGGGAGAGGCCAGACAGGGAAGAACAAGATGATGGTGTGACACTGAAACTCACTGCCCAGAACACTCTGCATGTCCAGGTGTGCACTCAGTCCCAGATGGGGCTGGGAGCCAGGGTGGTTTGGTTGTTATTATCACCAGAGAAACACCCTGACCTCTTGTTCTTCCTGCAGAGAATCATCCTGCTCTGCCCAAGAAGCCTCATGAACAGACAACCTGGTTATCCATTCCCAAAGGCTACCTTTCCAAAACTCTTCGAGAAATGATGACTGGGCGACCAGTGGTTTCAACTTACCATAATTTCCTCAAGGGCTTGCAGCTACATAACAAGTATTTGGAGAATGAGAGCTTTTGCATGTGGAAAGGTAATTGGAAATTGTTTTAGTAGTATCTTTGAAGGAGATTTGAGGGCTGATATTTGCTGAGGACAAATATTTGATAAATTTTATCATAAAAGCAAATTTTGATTAATCTTATTTGATTAACGTGTTTGTGGAGTGGGTTTTGCCAAGCTCTAGATTATTTACTCCTGATCTTATTCCTGTCTTGGAGGAAGCACAGCAGGTTTGCTTGAATTCTCATCTTCCTAGGAAAAGCCATCCAACAGTGACTTGAAGCTTCCAAGGAAGTTAAATAGCCACAAATTTACACATATTGAGAAAGAATAGTAATATATCACTTTGGATGAAGCTGAGTCTCACAACTCCTCCCTCTTGCTGATCTCAGAGTTGAGCTCTAAATACTAAAATTGTGTCAGAGACAAATACTTAACTGTGGGCTTTGTGTCAAAGTTGAATATATGTCAAGTGTATTTTCTTTCTTCTCTGTTATGCTAATTTGGAAAAAAAAGACACTTGACCCTGCAGTAAATAATAATAATAATAAAAGTTTTGGCCTTTCAGACACAGTGCTGGATTCTTCTCCCAGCCAGCTGAATGATATGAGTGACTACCTCAAGCTGATAGATACAGCTTTCTTCATCAACACCAGCTGCCCACCCATTCTGAGGCCAGAGAGAAAAGTGGATGTCATTATCCACTTAAATTACAGTGGAGGATCACAGACTCTGGTGATGTTTTGAAGCAGTGATTCTTTACCTGTATGACTCCGGCAGCTGAATTGCCACCACAGCATTCTCTCTCTTTTTTTTTTTTTTTTTTTTCCTTTCCTTCCACAAAATGGTCTATTTTTTATTAAATTAAGTGATCATATAAATGGTACTATTCACAGCTGTGACCATGTCACTGCCTTTATCAGGGCTGTTTTCAGTGTCCTTCTGGAACAGGCATATGAACACAACATACAGAAGATGATCTATTCTGTGTGTCTGTCATCCTGGTAACAAGTTCCTCAATAGTTAAATAACTTTTACGATGTAATTAATACACAATACATAATTTGGATATTTTTTGAATGAAAAGTTTTGTTTTTATGTTTGACTCTTGGTGTCGGCATGAGTTTTAGTCAGGGTTTTTTTTTCCTACATTTGAAGAAACCTTGAGGGGCTTATATGATTGAAATGAATGTAATTTATTTGTAAGACGACATGAAGACATACAGTTAGATGCACTGAATGCAAATATTTAAGAACCTGTGATCTAAGAAGCCACATGTAATCAAAGTTTCCTTATCCGAATCCTCTACTGTGCTCACTAAATCACAAAAATTGACCTAAATGTAACATAAATTTCAGTAAACAGTAAGCCTGCTTTAAAAATATAGTGTTAGCAAATCAACTGAATTTCTTGGTTACCCAGGATATATTAAAATTAGGATGGTATGTTTGTTGCAGTGCATAGTTAGCATTATTTATAAACATATGAATCAATCCCAAATTGTATATTGCAGCAAAATTTTACGGGGGTTTGGTGGTCTTACTTCAAACTCTCTTTGTGTTGCATCTCTCCTCTCTGTTGAGCCAGCCACTGGACCTGTTCTCAGAGTACTGTTTGGAGCATGGGATCCCATTCCCCAGCACAGAGCTGAGCCAGGAAGACCGGGAACACCTGAAGGAGTGCTATGTGTTTGAGGACAGTTTAGAGGCACCAGTCTTGGCCTATTTTCCATTGGTGTGTGATACCTTCCAAAAATACAAGGCACCGAGTAAGTTGACAGCAGTAATCATTTTTTGAGATTGTCTCAACCAACTGGATCCATTAAACTTGTTCCTCTTCCAAAACAAGACACTGGCAAGCTTCTGAGTTGGCTAAGTTATTATATTCTCAGTCCAGGTGTGATGCATATAGTATTGGCCAGCTAATCAGGGATTGGAATGAAGAAGTTTAAAAATAAAAGGATGAGAAGCTGTACCTTGAGGGGAGCCCCCTCTGGCACTTGAAATAGGTCATGTAACTTTGATAATAAAGAAGAGGACACAGCTAGTAAGTTATATCCACTAGTAGCTTATGCTGTCACCTAAGAGTCTCATGAAGAGATATAATGTTTACTTGGTTAAGAAAGCTAGAATTCACTTATTACTTTTTTTACATCAAAAAAAAAAGAGAATTTAAAAGGCTGAAAACATGTAGTGAGGCAAAGGCTTTGCCAAGGTAACAAACTGCTTTTATAGCTGTAATTTTTGCCAGATTGTTTCCTTCAGTTCAGCAATAGAAGGAATGTTTGTTTTACTAGAAAAAAAAAAAAAACTACTCAGAAAATTCAGTTTCAGTTTACAAATATTTTACATGCATCAACTCCAATTTTTTTTATTGCTAATTTTCTATGATCCAGTAAACTTTACTCAAAAAATGAAGAAAAATCCATGAACCAGCTTATTGAAAAAGACCATGTGCCATTCATTATCTTACTTGTTCTGCTGCATGTGCTTAAAATCTCAGCCACCTGAGAGGGAGGATTCCCAATCCAGGAGCCCTCTGGTGTAATTTACTACTAGCTGGTAGATAAAGAGCTGTCATCTCAGAACTCAGCTGAAAAGCTGAGCATACAAAATTCGAAATCTCAAAAAAATTAAATATTCTGATGCAAAACCTTAGTTTAGAGAGGTAAACATTTTGCATAGAAAAGCTTTTCTGCTGGTCAAGTCTGGACTGTAGCCAAGCAGCAAACTCGTGGATTTTATTGTCTGTTACTGTGTAGTTTGCACTGCCTGGTAGCAGTTTTCCACCTCAATACCTTTGCTGTGCTTGGTTCTGGTTTCAGATGTGGAGCGCAGTCCTGCAGAGATGGAGCAGGGAAGAGTGGACGTGTCCAGCTGTGCTGCTCCCTATGGCACCGGCCTGCTTACGTACACTGAAGAGAATTTCAACAAGCTGCTTAACCTGTGCAGCTACAACATCCTGAATAACAAACACCTAATTCTCCAGGCTTTGCGAACTGCAGTGCAACGAAAGAAGCAACTTAAAAACTATTCACCACCTAATTCAAGTAAACACTCTTAAAGTGTATTTAGGAGAAAAAAAAAATCAGAAGGAGATACACAAATGTTTTGGTACTGGACTAATAAATATTCACCAGCTGCAAGCTCACAGCTCTTTGTGATGGCAACAGAATTTGTGATACCAACTCCTTTGCTTTGACTTCTCCAACAATGAGATGGCCGGCGTGTAGCTGCTGCTACAGTTTTATTCCCACTGCCATCCAAATAACAGACAGAATAGTGTTCATGAGATTCTTGTACTTGTCTTAGAAAAATGATTTCTTAAAAAAGTGTAGTTAACTGGTCTTTCTTAGATCTTATTTTCTGATTGTTGTATGCAAAAATATACATGCAGAGTAATAGCTACTGTTCAAATATTAAGTAGCCATGCATAATCTTATTAAAAATAAGAATTTTGTAGTTGAAATCATTGAAGTTTGGGGGTTTTATTAACTTCTATGGACTCAGCTCAGCTAGTGAGTTGTTCTGGGAAAAAAGTTACTCTTGCTTTTGATACCGAGAAATCAAATATTGAGTGAACAATGAGCTTTGTGAATAACCTTTGAGGAAAGATGAAAGAAAAGCTGTCACTTCAACTGTGGAAAATGAAAAATGGAAGGAAACTCTGCTTTCAAGGGTGCAGGTGACTGGAATGATAACTCAGGAGATAACATTATATGTTGTTACCTCTAAGACAGTCCTTTTCTGTGCATCAGTTCATTTAACAGCAGATAACACCAGCAGTCTCTGCAACGCTTTGCTGCAATATGAATCAAACCAGTAAGTCTCCCTTCATAAGAGGAAACTGTTGGCAGTAACCTTTGTGTCTCTTTTTCATAAATCTAAAGTGGTCAAGTCCAACAACTTTCCTTTTCCTTAGATACTGATCTTTCTGTTTCACTAGCCCTCTTATGCAGAAAGCCAGCTTTTCACCTTCTTTCCTTGCCCTTGGTTAGCATAATTTGATGTTATGTGTCACTTGTAAGACTGCAATAGTTTTCTGTGAGTATAGAAGAAAAGGAGATGTCATTTTGACAGCTCAGTTATGCTCATGAATTTATTTTTAAAGAATAATGGAATGGAGGTTTTAAAATGTGATTATTTTCTTTTGCAAAGTATCTCTTCAGTATTTTAAAGATTTTCAAGTTTCATTACTAGAGCTCCAGGAAGAATGAATATAAGCAGTTCAGTGTGTGTGTGCCTGGTGTATTCCACCCACTGGTTTTTTGTGGTTGCAACACTTGGCTCTGGACCTTCAGCTTTACTCACCCAAGGTGTGGTGATGATGTGTGCTTTTGGCAGCTGATCTGGAAAAATAGGATGGCTTAGAATGAACTGAGGAAAGATAGTCAGTTTTCAGAAGTCTGGGCCTATTTAGCAAGCCACTGAAAAATCTTAGGTTGCCTAAATGGTCTAGTTTACCAGCTCAGTGTTTTGACTCAAGTCATTCAGATGCTGGTGTTTGTGGTGGGATCTGGTTCCAAGCATCTAACACTGCATAAGACTGATGTTTTAGCTGGGAGAGCCAAGCTTAATGGTCTTGCCTTGATGGCTTGTGAATTTTCTCCAAAACTGACTAATTTTGTTTCTTGTTTGGGGAAGGAAAGGTCTTCTATTGAAGACCATTGAGGATGTTCACATTGCAGCGATACTTCAAAATCTTGCCTCTGATGTGACAGTGAAAGGCAGCATGAAAGGACAGGAGAAAAGATATTTATTTGAATGGCTTGCCAGCTATTAATCAAAAAATAACAAAGGAGACACATTCATTATTACTGGCAGTATTTTTTAAGGATGGTGCTGAGGCTTAGGCTCAGTGACATATCAGCTGGATTTTTCAAAATGATTCAGCATTGATGCAATTGTTCTATTTAAGACCCAGGTAGGTCAGCAGCAATTTTTTTTTTTTTTTTTTGTAAACACCTGTTTGTGACCTGTCACACAAGCTCTGCTGAATGTAATGTCATGATCCTGGAAACAATTAGCTGTGAATCTTTACAGTCTCTATTAGGGCTCAAACATTTCTTAGGCTGACTGCAGATGAAGTTACCCCCTTAATTAGCTGGTATTATGAGGTGACTTCCTGATATTCTGAGAATTGGTTCAGATTGAAATTGGCTCTAGATTTCCCTGTAAAGGTCCTGGGCTATGTGTTTTGCCTAATTATTGGGTAATTAGCCGACACAAGCTGGTGCTGGTATTCCTCACACCTGTGGTCTGTTGGGGTTAGGGCAGTGAAATAGCTACTTGAAGAGTGCCTGAAGTGTTGAATGAACCTGGAAAGGTCAGGCAACCTCTGAGTGCTCTTGCAAAGGTAAAGAGAGGTGCTGTTGGATGCTCACATCTGCAGAGCACAGGGAGGGACAGAGATAAAGGTTTTGAGCTACTGGTTTTTGAGATGAGGATTGCATTTGAAATTCTGTTGCAACAAATCTGAAGGCAGGGTTGCATATATTAACAGCTGGGTGAACACTTTAGTGATGATTTTTGAATGGTAAAGCAGCCCAATTACTTCATGTGAGTGAGTAGGAGGAGCGAGATTTTATCTCTGCAAAAGATATCAAGGGCATGTGGAGTTGTTTTAATGCAGTTTCGTAATAGTCTTTTGAAAGCACAAGCCCTCCTTCGTATATGTCATAATCAGAATAGTGTCTCAAGCAAAAATGTAATCCCCCACCCCTCCACCTAGTGTGATCTCTCTCACCAATGACTGAAAGAATATTGTAGAGTTTTGAATGCGTGGTACATAGAAACACGAAAATACAATGCTAACATATTAATCATATTAATGTGAATGTTCTATATATATATCTACATGGGGGAATATTTTTGTTTGGTTTTGGGTGTTTCTGTTTGGTTTTTTTATACCAAAGAGTTCCTTAAAATTAGTGTCAGGCCAAAAATTACCAAGTCAAAGTTAAGTTTTTCAGAGTCTGAAATCTGACACCTTGGGATAGGAAAGTGACACTTGTCATCCCTGGTACACCTTGTCTGTGGAGGTTATTGAGTTCAAGTCCTTTGTGTAACTAGAGTTGGACTTGAGCTGCCTGCTCTTCTTTGACTGGCAGGATGAGGTCTTTGTAGATTTTGTAGCTTGTGGAAACATACAAAAAGAAGGAAAATAAAGTGAAAGACAATACCCAGGGAAAATCCTCGGCTACAGATCTGACAGTATGTTTGTTAAATTGCTTAATTTTTTAATACTGATTAATTATTTTCCAATGTGACATCTGGCTATCATTTTTTAACACCTCTAGCATGTGATTTGAATGTTTACCCTTCTTGTTATGTTCAGGGTGTGTAAATGATGACTGCTCCCATTGTCATCCCAAGGATGGTACAAGGATACTCTTCTATTGCAGTAAAATGGAGTCCCCCATTAGTCATATATTTCTGTAGTCCTCGACTATCAGAAGGTGACAAAGTGGTACATAAGGTAATTGTGGAGTATTGAAAGCAGCTGTTATTCCTCCCTGCAACCTATTGCAGTCAGATATACAATTATCTGAATGTCATGTTGGGGAAACTAGTGTTTGCAGCTGGCCAGTTTAGATCAGAATGATATCTTTTCTCCTGCTTGTCTTAATACATAGGTGCAAAATCATGTGCATGTAAATGTGCACTTGAAAGTGCATGATAGCAGAGGAAAATTACATCTTCCTTTTTACTCTCCTTGTTACTGCTCAGAGCTTTAAAGAGACTGTGGAGTGTTCTGTCATCAGTTAGACAGTCTCTCTAATCTTCAAAAATCCAAGTAAGAGTGTAAGTAATACGTATATGATGATCTCTGGCAATTTAAAATTATTAATGTGGAAATGTGATTGCTAAAAAGAGGCAATATATGGCTCTTTAGACTGGGTAAATTCAGACATGGATTTGCTTAATGCATGCTTTATGGTTGTCTTTGAAATTGTCCTTGAATTGTGGAAGAACTAATGAAAAATGAAAAAAACCCGACATGTTATTTGACCTTGGAAATTGTAATCTTTTTGAAATTATAATCCTAGGTACACATTTCTACTTCGAAAAGTCCAGTGGGACAAATTGCAAATTCATGATTTTTTATTTTAAGCAGGTGGTGTAGTAGACACCAGGAAATAAGCCATCAAGTTTTCTCAGTGCTGACAAGGACTTACGGTCACAGGTGTGTGAGCATTCAGTACTTAGTTCTACCAGGTATTCACTGTGTGAATGAGAAAATGTTGAGATCATTATTCTTGCCTGCCATAAAGATGCCAGGTCTTTAAAAGATAAAAGCCTTCTTGTGTGATGTGGACAGGTAATGGTTAAGGAAGAAAATGCCAGCCAAAAACCTGATGGTGGTCATGAGCAGGAGAGGGAGAATTATTTAGGAACATGTTTTGGGAATGACAATGATGACATTGTTTTGAGATGAAGAAAACAGTCTGAACATCAGGGAACCATTTAGTGGGTAAGATGCACTAACTCTGGAATAATTTAATAAATTGTGAAGTGCTGTCTCATGTATGGATCTTAAAAATAATGTGGGTAAGAGAATGTAGTGTCAGGGAGTCTTGTATTGGCTGTGAAACAGCTGGGATGAAATAAATGTGTATAGGTATATATACCTGCTGGTACAACTTGGGCAAGGTGAGCTGGATAGTCTACCCTCTTTCCTTTGATAGAAGGAGTTTTGCAGATGTTTTAATGAAAATGGATTCTTTAAATTTTAATACTGGAATATTTCCAGGGAATATTCTTTCAGAAGCTGGAAAGAACTTGTTGTCTGAGAGGGCAAGTAAGTGATTCTCAGTTTTGACTGCTCCATCTGAATTTTTTCCTAAGGATTTAACACAGATATAAAGACAGAAGTTACAGGAGATATTTTGTCTTTGGAGTAGAGATGCACATGTTCATTGGAAGTACTTTTTGGTCATTCCTTTAAGGAGCATTTCAGATGCTGTAGATTCACATTTGAGCCATTTTCCTTTGATTCTGAGAAGACAGTGTAAAGTGTGCCTATGGAGCAAGCAGCTAGCCATTAAATACTCCAGATGGAAACCACCAGAGTACCTCTTATTCTTATTTTGAATAAGATCTTCTGAAGAGGTATCACATGTGTTTATGACACAGACATCGACATAGAAGGAAGCAACTTGTATCTGAAAAGAGGATTTTACTCCAGTGATGTTCCTTGGACAGCACCTCCTTTCTTCCTCTGTGCAGAACTATTTTGATACCAGCCTAGATGGCACAGGGGAGTGCACTTAGGTGGCATCCACTGCAGTTTACAAGGTTGCTTTCTTTGCCTGCATCAAGTTAATTAAACACCAATACAAGTAAAATTGATTTAAAATAATCACTTCAATTTCATGATGCAAGACTGAGTACTTGCTGCCTCCTATCATCAGTCAGAGAGGCCAGAGTCTGCTCTTGCATGCTCCAAAATCTACCAGCCTGCACATGCATGCTAGTTTAGGGCTACTCTGATACACTTTACAAGGCAGTGAGTCACTGTACACCGGGGTGTAGAGCAGTCAGGGAGGGTTTTGTGCCCTGGAGTTTCTCACAGTGTGTCTGCTGGGCTCACTGTGAGAGCCAGCACACACAGATCCCTTTGAAGTAAGCTCCAAGGAAGGGTGAACTGCTGTGCTCTCCGGGCCCACGCAGGAGAGCACAACTCTCTCTCCTGCCTCACCCTTCCACTCCCAAGTTTCACCTGCTGCTAATAGCTCCTTCCTTCCCTCTTGTTTGATTTAACATCAAACTGCAAAATTTTTGAACATGGATTAACTTTTTTTTCTATATATACAATAAATATCCAGGTAAAGAATACTTAGCATGTGTTGAGGTTGTTAAATGTAGCACAGAGGTGCTCAAAGTAGCTTTGGGGGAGCATGGGTGCTGCAGTTGTTCAGTTGTGGCATCGCAATTGAGTCACCTTGCTGAACTGCAGGACTTACCTGCCTGAACTGTGCTGCTATGGGAAGACTGCTACAGGTATTTGAGTTTATGGTTTGGAAAGAAGCTGCTGACGTCTCTACTACCTTGCAGCATGATGGTGGCAGTGTAGAGAGACTCCCAGAGCTGTGATTTAATTAATCAGAAGCACTTTGCTTGGGGGTTAGAGCTGTTGCATAAATGCAAAACTTTTCATTACCAGTAGTATTTCAAGAGAGCAATACCTGGGCAGAAAGGAGCTTCAGCATCCTCCCCGAACATCACAGTGGGTAGAAAAGGAATTGCTCTTTATTCTGCTGACTCAGTTGAGGTGCTCTAATAGGCTGCAAGAAGCAGGGAGGGGACTGCCTAATGACTGGGAATAATCAGGGGGTGGGGCAGGTGAGCCTCGTCATAAAATCCCTATTCCTCCACCCCTAACCTGCATGAGGAGTTCCTGCCAGCCATACGACTCAGTAACTTTTAACACTGGACTTATATGCACCTGGGGCTGCAATGGGATCAAATTTAAGTACAAGTGAGGTAAGCAAAACAAGGTGATAGCAAGTGTAAAGTGGGTAAAATTGTCTGGTGTTCCAGTGAAGTTGATCACCGAGGAGAACGAGTGGTTTGTGTTGTATGGGCAATAAAGGGAAATCGAGTTTGCTGTTCCTCAGGTCTTGTTGCAAGGATGGGTTTCCTAGTCTAGGCTTTTGCAGGACCTCATGGCACACTTGTGTTTTCAAGCCAGATTTTAGGGCTAGCAACATTGCTTTTTGTGCTTCCCTGTAAACAAAAAAAAAAGGAAATAAGAAGCTGGAAGAGAGTTGTGATGGTGGTCAGTAAAGCACCTAATGATGTAGTTAAAAGGCATAGCTCTAAAGGTGTCCTTGAATGTGAGAAGTTTTGACATGTCAGCCTAAAGTAAGCATTTAACATGTAGTTTAGTTTTCTTAACTTTGCCTTGTGTTGTTTTTCCTAGACTTTTACGAGCACCTCAGCACCAGCGGTGAGAACGGTAGGTAGCAATTAGCTGGCCCTTCATTAAATGCTGTCCAGTGCTGAATGTAGATCATCAGAAAAAATTCTAGGAATTCAATGGCTCGGGGGAAAACTGTGTTGCAAAGTTTACTGAGTGTTGAAAAGCTGAGCTGTGACTTCAGCTATGTAGATGGAATATTGCCGTGGCTTTCCATAAGCTTTAAATAGTCTGGCCACTGTTGGTGTCTGATGCTTATGTATTGCACTTTATCTGGGCTGGTTTGTACTTCAACTATATCAATTTCTAAATTAGTCCCTTCTTTTGTGTTTTGATTTCTCTGGATGAAATATTCCCATTTTCTTATAATTTATTCCTTTATAAGAAAAACTTTTATGTAGGTCTTCCAGTTGTTCCCAGTGCTCTGGTATTCCTCGTAGCCTTTCTTTGCAGTGTAATGATCTGTCCTCGAGATTGCAATTCTCTGTGCAGAACAGCATTTACAGGTAAAACGGTGGAATAAATGTGGCATGTTCAGCGTCATGACAAGCTTGATCTTATCAGCCTAGTAGGAGTAGGATCCCAAACTTCTGTGAAGGCAAAAAAAAAAGCAAAAGGTGTTTTGTAAAGGCTGAATTGGGGATGAATTCTTTGCACAGACAAATTAAGAATGGCTGGGCAATTAGCAGACATTTATGTTAAGAGGTATTAGCATAAAGGAAACATATCAGATCAGCTTCTATGAGCCAGTGAATGGGGGCAACAGCACTGGCAGCAGGATGAGGCTGTCCTCTGGCACTTGCAGTGGGTTTGGGGCTGCCAGTATCAGTTGCAACTCTCTGGGGATCTCTCTGCAAGATGGGCTTTTGCCCCTCATTCAGTGATGTGGGGGGTCCCACCTTTGCATCCACATAAGGAAATCAGAGTGATATAGACAGTCTTTTAAATGGTGGTAAATTCTGTTTGCCTTGTGGAGGTTTGCTGTTAATGATAGTATCTGATGCCTTTTGTGCCTGAGAGTCACTTATTTTCTCTGTTCAGTGAAATGCTGTGGTAAAGACTTTGCAGAATACCTTCAAAAACTGGCTTCTAAAATGATGTTTAGGTCTCTGTATATAGCCTTGCAGCCCTAAGAGGTATGCTAGAATCATAAACATTCTTATTTTGAGTTCTAGCCTGTGTTTAGAAGATCAGTCTGGGATTTTAATCCGTAGTGCTTTTTACATTGTTTGTAGGTGCAATGTACAATTGCATGGCTTTAGATCGTTACTTTTATCTTCAAGGTATTTAGGGTGACAGAACTGACCTGAATACAGTACCTACAATTTACAGCAGGACCCAGAGCCCCTTCTTTCTGCCTTGAATCTCCAAGGTTCATTGAGGTAAAATTCAGGAAGGATTTGAACTTTATTCCTTTTTTTCCCCATGAAAGTTGGTATTTATGATAACTACATAAGCCTAGTTGCCTGAGTTGCTTTTTGTTACTCAGTGGTTCAGTTGAGGAAATGAGTTTTCATTGCCAGAGTGAGTTTCAGGGCAACTGATAGGATGTGTGGGATTTCAATTTGAGCAGCTATATAAATTCAAAATGTAAAACAGCTGGTGAGAAAAATTTGTTAGTGCCCTCATGCTGACAGTCAAAAGAGTAACACTTTTCAGATCACATAAATTACTGATAAGGACTGGTGTGGTCTTGAGGAAAAAAAAAAGCATGTTGAACTGTGGGAATACTTGACCTGGTTTCTCAGATTTGGATCCATTCTAACTCATGTCCAGCTGTGGAGCTGCAAACAGGAAGAGGAAAAAAAAAAACCCACATGAAAATTGCAGTCTCTGAAGCCACAGACGTTTTGCATAGCTCTTGGAAAGAAGCAGCCATTGACTCAATGCTGCTCCATTTGTTTTTATTCTGAAACAAACTTGGTAACTTCTACTGACTTGGTAAGACCCAGCTATGGGGTATTTTAAAATGAGTGAAATAAATACAAAATAGCAGTACAAGGAAAAGTGTTTCTTATGCATTTGACTTTGCCTGAGGTGAAATCCTGCCTGCCTTCAAACTTCTTTGAAGTTAAAAGGTGCCACATACCTGACCCAGGTCAGAAGCAAGGCAGTGAGCTGTGTTTTAAGGCCCTGCTACTCTTTCTGATAGGGTGAGTGATTTCTTTGTTGCTTTTCAGAGTTTTTAAAGTAGTGATGAGATTTCTATTCCTCTTTGATGAGAAAGTTAAGGGAAGAGTGCTTTCCCCCAAATACATATGGGCTTTGATAACTGCCTTTTCTCTTGACATAACTTGGGAATATTGTACGAGTTTCACTCTTTTCTCCTTAAGAAAAAAATTCTGTGAAAGACTTTTAAGCTTGGAACTTTACTAAAATGGAGCAATTTTAGAGACCAGTTATATAATTCATTCATATGGATGAGCACTCATGTATGTGAACACTCCTATTGACTTCCCTCAGACTAGATATGTGAGGATTGCACAAGTGTGCCACAGGACTTAATTGAATTTTTATCTGACGTAGGACAGTGTGACCAAGTCTTGCATTTGCAACCTCATATATTTAAGTAATTTCAAAAGCGATCATTAAAATGCCTGGCTTGTGTTTCCGGTTTATGAGGTAAGATTCATGTTTCAGATGAAATAAATATAGAAGCCGAAAGTTGCAGTGTGTGTAATAACTGGCCTAGGAACTTACCCAGCCTGTGATATGGTCATCATCACATAAAAGGCAAGGATGTGGAAGTCTTTGCCAATTGCTAGGAGATTATCCAGTTTAGGACAAGTTTTTCTGTGTGACTTTGAGTAAGTGGCTGACAGCTAGACTTGGTAATGCATTCAGGCACCTAAAAGTTAGGAGTTATAAGGCTGGACTTCCAGGACTCTAGTACGGGAATGCACTCCACAACCCAAAGTGAAGCACTGAGGATCATTTCCATAAGTTTGGAGAGTAAGACACACCAAAATGGAATTGTAAGAGCTGAGCAGAGAATTGCATAAATGGTACATCCAGGTAACATGGGCAGCTGGGAACAACTTTCATAGTTCCTATCTCCACGTGGCACTTGGCTGCAGGGAGATATCACTATCCACTTGAGATTCACCAAGTAAAGGTCTTGGTGCTGGTCTTCCATGAGCTGAGCCAAGGGTCATCCTTTAAAATGGTGTTAAGCCCAGAAATTAATAGAATTTCTACGGAATGGGGAACTTCTGCCCAAGTCCATTTTCTGTAATCAAGGAATGCAAGCCTCCTTCTTTCTGGATAAGAGACATGCTCCACATGTTACAATTTATTGGATGGGAAACCAAAGTAGGGGAAAACATTTATGTTTAGTCCCCAAAGAAGGGACCAAACATAAATGTAAACATCATGCCAGTAGATGTCAGGGATAGACAAGCCCTGGCTGCTGGTCCCTGTGTCTAGGAGGGCTTCTCTCTTTTACCCATTAGTATTTTATTCATATAGAAAAGTAGTTGTAGCACTTCAGCTGTATAGTCTGGGCCTGATATCTTTTGGTTGCTTCTGACTGCAGACAGTAATCCTTTTTGTTTGTTTGTTTGTTCGTTTTTTCCCCCAAAGAACTTTTTAATTTCAAGTCTATCCAAGTTATCCTTTGTGGACGTGTTTGGACCAATGGAGCAGATAGAGGTGTGATACAGTCTTTGCGACAGCTGAGATGTCCCACACCTGACAGTGCCAGGGTTTGCAAACTGTGCTCCGTAAACCTGCCTAGACATAGAGACTGGACAGGTCAGATAAGGTAGAACAAATGTGCTCAGGTTGGTGACTGCTCTGACCCTCCTGCTGCTGTCTCACTGCCCCTCAGCTCTGCATCATCAGGCCCCCTGTCAGCTCAAAGGGAAGTGCAAGATGATAATCTAGGGATTACTCAGGTTATTTCTTGGAGACAGTTCGTGTTCTCTGCTGACTTTTCAGAGGTGCTGAGGTTTTCATTGGTGAGGATTAGGACCTCCTTCATTATACTGGCTTATTGTCCAGTGTCAGGTTACGGTCCCAGTTGCTTGGCAAAGCATTGTGAAGCACTTCAGGGTAAGTCCTGTGATACTGCTGAAAAGACATAATTTGGCAAAATTTATAGCCCGTATGAAGGAAATAATAGCAAGGTACATTTTATTAGTTAACTTCAGTGTATAATTTTTGCTTTTGCTGCTTTATGATTAATACAGGCTCTTCTGATGCCTGCATTAAGCAATAAAAAGCCCATGTGTTTGTGTTAGGACACTGTATTAACTTTGTGAGGTTATAATATATCTATGAAAATAAGAGAGAGAGGGCTTGTGGGTAGAAGTAGAATCACAGGATATTCTGAGTACGAAGGGATCCACAAATTCCATTGAGTCCTGGACCTGCACCATCCCCAGGAATCACACCGTGTGCCTGAGAGCATTGTCCAGACTCTTCTTGAACTCTGTCAGGCTGGTGCTGTGACCACTTCCCTGGGGAGCCTGTTCCAGTGCCCAATAACCCTCTGGAGGAAGAACCTTTTCCTAAAATGCAACCTAAACCTCCCCTGACCCAACTTCATTCCATTCCCATGGGTTCTGTCACTGGTTACCACAGAGAAGAGATCAGGGCCTGCCCCTCCTTTTCCCCTCGTGAGGGTGTCGCAGACTGCGATGAGCTCTCCCCTTGGTCTCCACCAGGCTGAACAGACCAAGTGATCTCAGCCACTCATATGGCTTCTCCTCAAGTTCCTTCACCATCTTTGTTGCTCTCCTTTGGACACTCTCTAATAGTTTCATGTCTTTCTTGTATTGTGGCTAAATATGCCACAATATGTGCATAAAACTAAAAGTGCCCCCAGCACTTGATGTGAGCGCACCCCAGTGCAGAGCAGAGCGGGACAATCCCCTCCCTTGCCTGGCTGGCCATGCTGTGCCTGATGCCCCCTTTGGCCTTCCTGGCTGCCAGGGCACTGCTGACTCACATCCAGCTTGCCACAGAGCAGGACCCCCACATACCTTTCCTGTGGCACTGCTTTCCAGCATCTTGTTCCCCAGGCTGTATTAGTGTCTTGTTCTCACCAACTGCTACAGATAGAAAGACTAGATAAATTTTTGGGCACGTTAAAACCTGTTTCTGTTCTAAAACAGAATCAGTAAGTGGAAAGCTAAATACCAATTTGAGCAAGTGTTGAGAGCAATGGTATCTGTACATAAATTGGTTTTAAAATGAAAGATGGTATATATGAAAGAGGAGATATTATTATGTGAGAGAGAGTAAGAAGTTAAGCAGCAATCTCAAAGGTGAAATGGGGAAAGGGTTAATTTATAGCCTGAGGAATATGAAGATTCATTAGTATGAGCCATGAAGGTTATGAGTTATTATAGACTTAATATCTCTGAGCTCAAGGTTTCTGATATCTAGTGGGGTCGTGAGTTAATTCCCAAGATCAACTCTGGGATGATTTTTGTAGCTTTCTGCTGGGGGTCAGAGCTGAAGATGAGAGGTTTACCAGGGTCTTCAAGAGAAGTATCTCATCATTGTCAGCTGCATTTCTATTTTTGGCTATGTGCAGAAGTTTGTGCTGGTGTGGGGGCTTGTGCTGGTGCATGGTAGACAGTTCTACTTTCACAGCTTCTGTGACAGTATTTGGTGTCCCAGAGACAATCTGTTCCACTGCAGGCAGTGGTGTGTGAGAGGTGAGGACACCCACGAGTGTGCTCTAGGGGTCTTTATTGTGATAATAAGGAAGCAATGATAGGAAGACATGATCTTTATCAAATCAAACTCTTGGCACCTATCATTAAGTGATTTTGAAATATATTACTTCTATTTCAGGCCTGAAGAGAGTTCTGTGCCAAAAGTCTGTACAGATCTTTCACTGCTCCGCTTGGTTTGATGAATTGCATTGTCTCAACCTTGAAAACCTTGTTCTATCTACATCCTTATAATTTCAGGGTTACAGTAGTCTGTGACTACAGGCTAGAATAATAATGTCATCTTTTTTTCCCTTTTTTTCTTTTCTGAATTTTTGTGCAGGCACCAGTATCTCCCTTCAACTTGCTCACTGTAAAAATACTAAGAGTGAGGAATGCCCGGAAGGCAGATTTGCGTGAGTACTTCTACTATTGTTGGATGGTTCTTATAACGTTTTAAAGAAAATATTTGGACAATGTTATTGTTCTCAAACTGTGTAGGAATAAAAACATGTATTGCTGTAAGTTTGAAAGGATCATTTTTATCATAATACTGAAGCACTGCTTTCTTGTTTTAAAGGGGCTGACTCAAGCAAAGTGATGCATTTTATGGTTTTTTCTTTTTGCATATCTTATTGTGTGAGATATATTTCCTACCCTTCTGACATCAGACTTAACTGTAGATCTGAGATCTGCTCTGGAAACAATGAAAATCCTTGTGTTTTTAAGTAAGAAACCTGAGTATTTCCTACAGAATTCCTGGATGGAAGAAAGGAGAGAACTGGCAATGCAGATGTAAAATCAGCAGTAGCAGGAAAGCCTATGAAAAGAAAATATTTACAAGCAAAAACATTCTATTACTTCTGCAGAATTTGTACATATCCAGGAAGTGATGATAAAATCCAGTGTGTCTTGGAATTTATTTAACCTACAGAATGGAACCATTTAAAAGTCGGAAAAAAATTAACATAGTAATACTATGAGCACTAGACAGGAGTTTAAGTGAGGAATAGTGAAGGGAACTGAAAAAAGGATATCTAGAATAGAGAATTCAAAAGAAAAAGGTGAAATAAAGACAAAGAAAATAAGAAAGTTCAAGTCTAAAGACCACGTGAATAAATCTGAAAGATATAAAACAAAGAGAAAAAGTCCACACTCTGTTTCCCTAAATCTTGCTGAACATAGCAATGTGCCGAGCATAAATTTTAGTTAAGTAATTTGTAATTTTGTTAAGTAATCTGTATTTTGATATAGATTTTAACTTGTGTGATGGGTAAAGAGTAGAGGGAAAACTTACCAGAGGTTGGATTTGGTGGTTTCTGGCAGGAGGGATGTGGTTAGATCACATGGAAGTTGTGCTTAACAGCAGTATTTTTGAATGACTGATCACGATCAGGGAAGAAATCTCTGCTGCACTTATATGTAGTGTTCTGGGTTACTTAAGCATCTTCCACAATGTAATACTACTGTATTACATTACATGTATTACTGCTTATTTCTCTTTTTCCTTTGGTTCATTAGACAAAGTGAGAACACTTTATAAGGTGTAAAGTTAGGGGTTTCTTAAAGTTCTATTTTTATGTATAGAAGCACACATTCCATGAGCTTATAGTTGTATGCACAACTTTTTATTTATCAAAATCCAAATTTTAAAGTGCCTAAATGGTGTTTTGCACCAACCAAATATGTGATCTGACTAGGCCACCACTGCAATTGCATCTACAAGCCCACATGAACAACTGAGTGTGCATTTCTGTATTCCTGTACATCTGTACTGCCTGCTTGTGTTTCATTTCCTTGTGGCTGTCCTTCTCAGAGCAACTTGCTCACAGTCACTCCTTATCACAGTGAATCATCAGGTTCTTTTTTGGCTAAACCTGTTGGTATGTCTGCCATACCGTATGGCTTTCTTACTTGGTGTTCTGGTCTCAAGAAGCAGATGAATATCATATCTTGATCCCCTTGAGATGCCCTAAATTCAAAACTTGGGCATCCCAAGCATTTGTTTAAAGTGTATCTGGCAGAGAGATTTGTAAGCTTTTCAACAAGAGTATTTCTTAACAGAAAATTTATTGTCTGAAGAAACTATATTATTGGGAAAAAAAACTTGTCCATTTCTTTGTCTGCAGTGGGAAGGCTATTTCAGGCAGTGTTTACTTTTTCTGACACATCAATAAGGCAAACATTTCAGCTAGTTTTCCTTGAAACCTGAGTATTTTCAACTTGGGAAAATGTCCATTTTCTACCTGTGTCTAATAGTAAAACTATGATGCTTGTTGCAATTCTGAGTTAGCATTTATTTCCTTCACTTTAGCTTTCCAATTTTACTGGTTAAATCTTGGCGATCCCTATGACTGTTTATTTCTCTTACGTATATTTTCTCATGATTGGAGTGTTTGTGCTTCATTTGTTGAAGTGAACATTTCTTCTTGTTCATTGACTGCCATGTTCCTGTTTACTTTACTAGTGAAAAATAAAAATACTTTAAAAGTATTCCTCCCTACTGATGTTTCAGAACAAGATAATTTTAATAGATTTGAGTAGAGGTCTGAAAATCTAGACTATGTTTTGGACCCTGACATTGACTGCATTATGGGATCTTGGGCAAAGCATAGCATCATAGAATGGTTTGGTTTGGAAGGGACCTTAAACCACCCCCCTGCCATGAGCAGGGACACATTCCACTAGATCAGGTTGATCAAAGCTCTGTCCGGGGTGGGGGATGGTCTTGAACGGTTCCAAGAAATTCAAGTTTTCTCAGTGTACTTATTTGCATAATCCTTATATTGCTACTGTGAAGTAATCAGAGTGTCTCATCCTCTTTGAAAATGGAAACTGTAGCATTTAATCATCATTAACCATTTGCATTTTCATCTGCTCACATTTGTGCCTCTGCTGAACATCTGATCAGTCGCAGCCTTCTGATCAGGTGTGGCTTAGGTCTCTTTCTGGAAATGCTTTCCTTCCCACAGTCACAATCCAGGTTTTGCTGATTGTGATAGCATGGTTAACAACACAATAAAGGCATGGCTTGGCTCGTAGGAAAACCTAAATCTGTGATTGTTATGGAAAGATAAAGAGGAAATACATGAAGTAATTGCTCTTAATAGAATGTAATAACACTGTTACACGTTTTGCGCATGATGCAGGGATTGACTATGAGCTGAATTATTTGGCCTCCTCTGACTCACAAGGCTTCTGTAAGAACCAGGTGACTGGTTGAGCATTACTGATGTGAAATAGGGAGATTGCATTACAGGTGTGAGAGAAAGGCCATCTGCACCTGTATCATGCTTCTGTTGAGTCTCACTCCCTGGAGTTCTCCCTCCAGTCCAGTTTGAGGACTCAGAATATAGAAGAAGCTGATTTCTTCATTGGACTTATGGCTTCCCTCCCCAGACACTTGTGGTAGCAGCATCTTTCCAGTCTGCAGGCAGAGTAGTAGGAAGGAATTGAACACAGAGTAATTTAATTACGGTGATGAAATGGATTTTGTTTCTTGATAGAACGCTGAGAAGCACATGACTTCTAAAAACTTTGTCAAATATATGAATGAATAAGTAATAGGCACATTCTGATTTGTGATAAAGAAATCAAAATTTTCAGTTTTGATGGGAGAGCACCTTTCATCAAAAAAATCTGTCCTTCAGTTAAACTAGCATGTTAATAAAGGCTTTCATTAAGCTAAGGTACAAAATCTGGGGAAGAAATTATAGAAACCAAGTCTCTCTATTGCCCAGATTGAAAGTTGTGAGGTGTGTTGCCTGTGCCAGCCATTTGGATAATCATGAAGATAAAACTAAATGCAACATGTACTGTCTATGGAGGATAGTGCAATTTCAAGCATAAAGTAACATTTAAAAAAAAAAAAGCAGCATGTCTGACTAAGAGTGAAAAGGTGGAAATGGCATTGCAAATATGTGAGGATATCTGTTCTCCTGTTAGTGCTTCATCGTATTATTTACACCTAATCCTGTATATTTTAGCAAGAAAGCCCCAACTGTGCTATCTTTGTCTTATTAGGCACTGTGCAGGAATTTTTTCTCTGGATACATTTTAACTGTGCTCATCTTCTCCTTGTACAGTCACCCTTTCAGATTGCTATGTGACACTGTGGCTGCCTACTGCCTCAGCGGAGAAGGTTCGGACCAGGACCATCAGGAACAGCAAAAACCCTGTTTGGAATGAAGCTTTCTGCTACAAGATTGACCGCCGTGTCAAGGTAACTGACATCAGTTCTTTTCACCATTTGGTGTCTGCAGTTAGTCATTAGATTATACAGAACTGCAGTAAACCAATACATGCATAGCTAGTTCCAAACACAGAAGATGTTAAAGATTCCTCAGGAAAAAAAAACAAAACCCTGTTGCTTACATTCTCCTTTGTGTTGTTCTATTCCCCTTATTTGTAACTTAAACATTTACTATACTGCAATAAGAAGGAAGTGCTGTTCAGAATACAGCCTTACTATTCTATCTCCAATCTTGACATAAACAAGCAAAACCCAAGAAAAAGGTCACACAAATAGCAAAATCACTCAGCTCTAGTTATTGTGAAAATCCTATAAGCCATCTTTGTGTACCTGTGACTGTTTTAAATACTTAGAAACAAAGACCATAAAATAACTGTAGAAACATTTAATGCAATTATTTATCACAACTCAGGAATGTTCTGCATGACCTGTTTGTCTTGTCTGCCTGAGGAAATGAAACAAGCTTGCTTCTTTTTTGTATGAAGAGTTATCAGTAATCTGACATCTAATAAACCCAAGTCTCTCTCCTTTTTCTCTTTCCCTTTCTTCTTTTTTCTCCTTCCCATAAAACTGGAAGAGCAAGGAAAGAAAACATAGTCTAGAGATTTTCCTGCCTTATGGAGCTCTTAGATGTAGTAGTAACTCCATTATGTTCTTAACCTCTTTGTGCAGAACGTGCTGGAGCTGAAGGTCTGTGATGAAGACACGGTCACCAGGGATGATGAACTCTGCACAGTTCTCTTTGACATAGATAAACTCACTGTGGGACGTACTGTCCGCGTGAAGTTTCAGCTGAATCCACAGGTGAGCAATGGAATTGGTGAGAACAAAAGTAAATTCTCTCCTTCCATCTCAACAGATCCTTTTACAGTGTTTCATTTTAGGAAACATCTATTTAAACTATATTTTGCTGCAATTCTAAGAAAGACTTCAATGAGTGCTTCTTGCTAGCTTTTGTTTAGAAAAAATATCTGTGCTGAAAATATAGGCTGGAACCTGCAACAACTAGTTATCCAGTCTTCAATCTCAATATTTCTGGGATGTTTGTTGGCTCTTGAAATTCATTCTGAATTTTCAGCTCCTTTTAACTGTAATGGTATTAAAGAGGCTAATTCTTTTTGTGTTGGGAATTAAAATCTGAACAAATGGCTGTTTCAGCAGAACAGCAGTTCTTAAGCATGAAGATCACAGAATCACAAGGTTGGAAGAGACTTTCAAGATCATTGAGTCCAACCTTTTCCCTGACACCTCAACAAAACCGTGGCACCAAGTGCCATATCCAGTCTTTTTTTAAACACATCCAGGGATGGTGACTCCACCACCTCCCCGGGCAGACCATTCCAGTAATTTATCACCCTTTGTGTGCTTATAAAGCATTTATTCAAAAAATTAATTTTAGCAACTGCTTTTTCAATATCTAAAAATTCAGTATCTTCAGTCAAAACTACAGTTTTCTTATATTCTGGGAATTTTCCTAAATTCTGTTCTAAGTGCATATTTAAAAAATTGTATGTAACTGGTATGATGAAAGCTGTTGAGAAAAACAAGTAATCAGTCTTTCTTTTTTTTTAATCTCCTCTCTTCAGGCACGTGAGGAGCTGGAGGTGGAGTTCACATTGCAGAACACGTGAGTAGAATCCAAAATTATTAATAAAGTGTTATATTCAGTATAAAAATAGTTTGAAAATCTGGTTCATATGTGATCATGCTTCTTAAACCTGCAGTCTCTAAAAGCAGCAGCTAGATGTTTTCATTCAAGTACAGTAAAATGGAATTTTTGAATACATACTTTTAGATTTAAAATATCTGAAATGTGATTTTTTTTTTTTCCCTGTTTGAATTCTGCCTCTTGGGCAGCAACTTCTTCCTGTTTTCTTTTTTCTCATTGAGTCAATGAGATATACAAGGAAGTATGAGGACAATGACAATATTCAAGAAGTTTTGACCCTTAGGAGTGCCAAGCCTAAATGCCCTAATTACCCCCTTGTTGGGGAATCTGGTTTTTCAAATCCACAACATTATAACATGTACTTGCATAAGCTGATCTGTTCAATTCACCTGGCTACACATGGGGAGCTGGGGTAGAGAAAGCAACCAAATATTCTGCATAAAGTAAGGTCCAAAGACCACTGTGGGAGTCTGAGGACTGAGGAACCAGGAAAGCTGGAGGGGCAGCAGTAGCTTCACTTGGTAGGCTTGAAAGACATTGGTAGAGTTTCACTATTTAGAGGATGTACTTAGAGAAGGTACTGCTCTTAGATGGTACTGCTGGAATCTCCTCAAGCCATTTGGGACACTTCAGGAGGCCTAGCAGGATAATACTTGGGTGGATACTTTGAATTCCTGACAGCAGGGGAAATAATAACGTGCTGGTGAAAGGACAGTAGCTCAGTGTTGAGAACGGCGAAGGAAAGATCATAGTGTTCACACACAAAAGTGCTATCAGAGCTGAAAAGAGTCTCAAAATCTCTCTTTACAACTCATGGAGATGCACGAGGGTGGATTGTTTGTTGTTTACTGTGCACCAGAACTGGCAAAAGGCCCAGCAATATCAAGACAAACAGTGCCTGTCACATCACAGGAGTGTCACAACATCAGTAATGGCAATAGGGAAGCTCCAGTAGGCATCGCAAATATCCTGTCTAGGATCCTCCTTCTTTTGCAAATTACAGGATGGGTTATAGAGTTGGTACAGAGAATCACACTCTTGATAATCCTGTCTTTAATGGGGGAGGTCCAAGTAGGTTGTCTGGCTTGGATGTTGTGCTCAAGTGGGTTTATGTATGGAAGCAGAGGCTGGGACTTGTCTTGGAGTATGTGTTTGCTCTGTGGCAAACTCTTCTGTCTGACCTTGCAGCTGATTGCCTTTTCCTGGAGTTGTATTCAATAAAGTCAGAAATGGGACAATTTTTACAAGTGATGCCTGAGTAGGAATTCTACCGATTGGAAGATGATGGTTGGAAGTGTACCACTAAAAATGATCCTCTGTAGTCTCAAGGGAGAGGTTTTAAAAAGCATGATAGTCATGGCTCAGTTGCTTCAGCAAGAAGGCATCTGATCTACTATTTTTCATTCATTGTGTGATTCCTGAGTGACCAATGTAAGAGTTGTGGCGTGAAGAGCTCCACATGCAAAGGCAAGAAGGTGCTGCATTATAAGTGAGGGGATGTCCCTGTGAGCTCACAGTAGGACTGAGAAAATGGGCTTCATGCCAGAAGGCAGATAGACCTTTCCCCTACTATCCTTATTCACATTTCTTGCATTTGTGTGGTGGTCAATGCTGTTCTGCCCATCAGCTGAGTCTGTTATAAAGGTCTAAGCACATCTGGATTGATTAAATAAGTGGTCCTGGTAGGCTACTGAGAGGGTGTTTTTTTCCCTTCACTTTGGAATGCGTGATGTCAGGAGTAATTAATGAAGGGATTTGTCCACTAAAATTGGAGACAATGGATTGCATAGATAAACTAGAGAGCGCTGGAAAGGTCTGAACAACTGAAATGAAGTAGTTGAGATGGGTCACCAGAAAGCTATGGACTCAAACCAACCTCTTCTGTGTTGAACAAGCTCAACAGGTTTTGCCAAGATTTTTTTGTCAGTGCTGGATGGGAGAAGTGTTGACAGAGATTAGAGATAATTTTCAGTGGGAAAGAGCCCTCTGATAACATGGAGTACAGCTAAGCATGTGGGATAGTTTCTAGAAATCCTGTATTGCGATGGGAACAATGAGAATGTACTTTTGGGGGAGGTAATATGGCAATTTCTTTTTGAAATTAATAACTATTCCCACCATCAATTTTTCCTGATGCTCTTTATCCACAGTTTTTAATTTCTTCCCCATCTTCATTCATTCTAGATTTTTCTAATTGCAAGGTTTATTACATTAGCTTGCTCTTTCTTTACAGCATTTCAGATGAATAATACCACACATGAAGTGTAACCCCAGGCCAAGAATGTTTCCTGGGTTGCACCTATGATAGTGGCTGTGCTGCTCCTATTTTTGTTTGCCTATAACCTCACTGCAAAGGTTGTGTTTTGTGTTACTTTTACCAAAAAAGAACATTATAAAAATTACCTCATGTTACATTAGAGGGCTGTATGATAATTTGTTCCTGCATCCACTCCTGTTATATTTTATTTAAAATGGAAGAAAAGCTTCATTTTGTTAGTGGGTTTCCACAACAGGAAGATGAACACCCTCTCTAGTTTTGCCTCACCCTTACGCCACTGCTGCAGTACCAGCAAATGCTCACCTCTCTGCTGCAGAGTGGCAGGCACTGAGGGCCAGATGTTTGATCCTAACAACACAGAGAGGAAGGCATACTCCTTCCTCCAAGTGCCTTTTCACCAGCAACCAAGCCAAGGGATTGCAAATGCCTGCCCAATGTTTTCTGGGCCCATTACACGAGCCCAGCTGGCGTGAGAGCTGCCGCCCTTGGGCAGCAGTGACAGAAAAGGTAAGACTGTTGTACACAGGTTGCTGGTTCATGTGCTGTAGTGCTTTTTGTGCTGTTCTCTGGTGATTATCAGTGGTAACCTGGGCTTTCTCCCGTGTCTCCACTGGCAGGGTGCAGCATCAGAACGAGCCCATCCGCGTTGCTACAGGGACGGGGTCCCGCTGGAGCAGGTGGCTGCGCTCGCTCAACATCCCCCTCCCCTCCGACTTCTACTGAAGGCCACGCCTGACACTGAGGGGCCACAAAGAGGCTTCTGGTGAACTGCAAGGTGATTTGAGTTTACAAGGAAAGGTCTAAAAGCCCCAGGGTATTCGCTGTATCTGCTGATCATTTCGGCATCTTTTATCTTTCAGATGTCTCAAGCTGAGGAAGTGCATCTCTAACAACTCTTTGAAGAATGAAGGACCACTCTTACACAACCTTTCATCTCCATTCCCTCTCCCTTTTTTTTTTTCAAATGTGAAAGACTATGTTTAAAACAAAGCCAAATTAACACAAATAAATGTAAATAGGTGTACAAAAAGCTGTATAAAAGTTAAATATTATTGAAATATGGCAAAAGCAGAATTTTTAGAAAATAAAAGTCTTTTTTTTTCCTTTCTGTAGTTCTGCTGTGTTATTTTGAGAATTCCTTCTCATGTGAAGGGGGAACCAGCAGATCATGCAAGCCATTTGGCTTGGGCACTGCTGAGATACCCTCAGGCCGAGTCTCCATTAGTTGGGGACCAAATGTACTGTTTGTATTTATGTGTGGAGGAGCACTGAAGGCAAAAGTTTTATGTTAAGAAAGAACCTTTGAGGTGAATACAGCTTTCTTACTGAAACAGTACCATTCCCCATGCTTCTCCTAGGCTGTCAGCTCAGAAAAGTAGCCTGCATTATTATAGAAGCTACTAAAGGAAGGAAAAGCTGGATCTGACTTGAAAGGGTTCAAGTTTTTTAGATAGGTATCAAAAATCCAGATTCTCTGGATTTTTCAATGGAGCATAGTAGCCTGTTCTAAATGAGGACTGCAATATAAGAATCTGTGTGACTGCAAGTTCCTGTTCAAAATTACCCATTCCATTATAAGTCAGTCATAATCCAAAAATGAGAAGTCAGAAGCTTGATGTATACCAGGTGTTGGGAAATGATCCCTGGATTTATAGAGTCCACTATGGCCTTAGGCATTCCTGCAACAGACTTTTCGTGAAGAAGGATGCCCAGAGCCTCTGTTTTTTGTCTTTCCCTGCTACAGGCCATAATATACTCCCAATTCTCCTAATGAATCTGAGGTCTGCAATAAAAAAAGCCCACAAATCACAAACTGTGATGGAGAAGAGAACAGGAGCATAACTCTGTGTGATGAGAGCTGTCTAATAGCAGGTTGGTTTTCAGAGAAATTACCAGCTAATCCCAACTAATGGAATTTATTCAGTGCTCTTAAGGTAGGCAAAATATTCAAAGATCCCTGCCAACCTGAGCTCTTCTGTACCCACCTCAGCTATGTTTCTAGCCACAGCTGATTTCCTAAGATTCAGAGACAGATGAGTGCCCTTGCTCTTCTTAAAACAAAGGTGTGGGCATCAGGTTAAAAAAAAAAAAAAAAAAAAACAGAAAAAATAAAGTGTCTGTCTTATGCTGTGGCTAGTAGAAGCCTTGAAATTTGGGATATAAAAGTTAAAAGAGCAGTGTGGGGAGTAACTAACAAGTGACAGCATCTGGGCGTCCTTACAGTGGTGGCAGCAGAGGTGACAGCCCAATAGAGACATCTCAGCCATTGGTCCTTCATGACTGAGGTGTCCTGGTTCTTCCTAGGGGTCTTCCAAGCTCTGCTCTGTTCTGTACAATAATGCAGGTTGTCCCACCCTGTTTGAAGATCAGGGTTTGCCTTGGGCCTCCAAACTTTGAACCTAACTTTACACTTTGCTGATACCAGCTACTCAAATAATACTACACTTTACTGGATGTTTACCTCCATGAACGGATATCTTTACCTGTCTTTGCACTTTCATTTCACCAGGGAATGCTGGCTGAAGTCTTTGAATATCTATCATGCTGTTTCTTGCTTTACTTGATGTTTTAATGAGTTATTTGAGGACGATGACACCACATGTCATGTAATGTTACAACTATCTGACTACAAAATAGTAGTTAAGTACAAAAATTTGTGTCTAAAGCAAAACTGCAGTGGTGCTTGCACACATTTACCTGTATGCAAATAGAAACACTGAGTACATTTTTACCAATTTCTTACCAATGTTCTTTGAACTCTTTAGAAATACAAAAGAAATTACAGAATTTTAAAGTTTATAACTGGGGGGTTTTGACCAGAGGTGTTTGCTTGAGTTTTGTTGTTGATGTTTTCTTATAACGGAAAGTTTTTCCAGAATGTTCTTAATGTTCTTTCTGCACTGTATTTAGCCCATTCATATTTTTCTCTTAAAGGAAATACTGACTTGGAAATAAAACTTCAAACTGTTTATGAGCTTTGCAATTCTGAGTAAATGCTATCATGTGTGTTTATACTGAAATCTAATTGTTGTGGTAAATTTTAATTCTAAGTTGATAAAAACAATGTCATTCATCTAATTTTTAAGGAATTGAATTGTTTAGTTTCAGCTGAGATAAAATATATGCATCAAGTACAGAACTAGATGAGACCTCAAAATGTGTAATCCATGGCTTGCAAAGTCTGAATAAACAGCTCATATTCTCTGCAGCAGGTTGGGGAGTCAGTGCTCAGTCCTTGACAAGTTACATACATATATGTATTCACTTTGGAGTAATCTCAGTTCTTGAGACATTATATGAATTTAAATCTGTAATTTAATGATATGGTAAAATATGAGATATCCTTAATGAGACACTGCCTGATTTTTCTGATGGAAAAATATTTTAGAATGTAGAAATTGTTGGCTGCAGTATATGAATTCACCCTGCCCCTAGATGTAGAAACACATCTATACATACAGTGACCTATTACAATCTCATGTGTGATTTGCAGTCACTTCATAGAGGTAAGTACAATTTTTCCTGCCATTAGGGTAATTTTTTTATAGATGTGGAAAGCTAGGCAGTTGTATTAGTTTTTGAAGTACAAAAACCTGGGTAAAACTCTGTAATGCTCAAAAGAATCAAGATAGATTTAACAGCTGCAGCTGTCCTCAAAATCAATATGTCTCATACCAGTATTATTGCATGGTTTACTGAAGCAAATGTGTAAGACCACAGGAGTATAAATCCAGCTTCATATTTTATCATGAGTGGATGGAAAAAACTGCAACTCACCTCATCATCTAATCCTAAGCTTTAAATTATTTTTGAGTGAGAATGTTAAAATCAGAAATGTCAAAGGTCATGTAGAGAACTAATGTGTTAACCATAGACTTAAGTATTTGAGTTTTCCCACCCATGACATTATCTTCCTTTTTGTTTTTTTTTTTTTTTTTTCCCAGTCTGGACTTTCCTGATGGCATTATTACAAATGGAGTACTAGTGGTAAAGTACATATTTACTATGATTTTTCTTGTGTCTGAATAACAAGTGTTCATGTTTCTAACTCTGGAAACTTTGAGCTGTGTCCCAAACCCAGTACTGCCACCTACTTTCTTCTATAAATGACAGGCTCAGAACTATCAGGAGTTAATTAAGAAAGTGTTACAATGCTCATAAAAATAGTCCCATATGTTAATACAGTCATTATTTTGAATAGGGCTCATCTTCTTTGCTTAATTGTCTCTCCAAGTTCAAGCAGCTCATGAGTTGTTCCTCTGCATTTCAGTTTTGGAAAGAAATACCATATCACTATTGCCCTCGTGTTATCTGAAGTCATAGTAATAGATAATGATTGTCTTGCTCATTGATCAACCAGAGGGGTTGGTTGGGAACAGAATGAATCACTTGCAATGACGTTTACACTTCTCTCAATCATCATTCATCCTCTCTTGCTGCAGGCACGTGAGGTTTCCTGTTTGGAGGTTAGAGTGGATACAGGGAAGCTGAAGCAGCAATCCACAAGTGAGGTTATTGCTTCATTAGCCTATTGTTCTTGTGTTGTGATTCAGTCATTGTAACAGATGTTGAAAAAAATTAATAATCTGTTGTGCACATTGCTCTGTGTCATATAATACTTAGTTTTGCCATGCCCCACCTTGCAAAAAGATTATATCTGTCAAAATTCAAGTTTGTCAAGAGCTTAGTTATGAGGCAAACCTTAAACCGATGCAAAAATAGAGCCACATATACTAGACTGAGAAACTTGGAAAAATGAGGTTCATTCTCTTTGTTTATTGTTTGTTCAAAACAATTTTTTCTAAGTGGAATCTTTTAAAATTATGTTATAACTAATATGTAGAAATCTTATCCCATGTGTTTGATTTGGGTTTGAGTATGTACAAAGTTTGTGCATATTTAGGGTTCTGAAGGAGACTTTTTTTAGGTTCCTTAATAAAAATAATAAACCTAAGTTTAAATGCAAAGTTGTATCAAAGGGGTCTTCTCAAATTGCAGGGGAGCCCTCTGCTACCATCGAATCACCAAAACAGTGCTTTGTCTATAAAATATAGCTCTAACAAATACAGCAGGATTCTTCACTAGTTTTTACGTTTATTTAAATGAAGAGTAGCTTGTGTAATGCTGCTCCTGGGGCAAATCTCAAAGACTCATGACTGTTCTGAGTTCAGTTGTGAATGGAAAATTGACTTCTATGAAGAAAATGGTAGCAATGACTGAATTGCATTACAGGAAGTTTCAGACTGAGATGTAACGTGGGGAGGAAAGGTTGACCTAAAATTACATGTCTCTTGGCTGTGATCTTGCAGGAGAACAGCATATGATCTCTCTGTAAACATAAAGGCTTTTCTGTACAAGAAACACAACCTGCAGGTTGTTTCAGTTTTGGTGGTGTGGGGGCACATGCAAAGTAGTCTGATTGAATTTTGGGTTTATAGAATTATTTGTTAGTCTTAATATTACAAAATGTATACTGTGAACCAGAACAGACTGACATCAAATAAATGACTTTTATGCAACATGAATAATCCAAAATGCCTTTAAGCTGACACTCCTCTAAATCCAAATCTTGGTTTAATTTATTAATAGAAAGCATCTGACAAATAGCAAGCTATAGTATTTTAAAAATCTGTGAATTCTGTACATTGATTATTTATATAGATTCACCAAGATATTTAGATCAGTTTTCACCCTATTTTTGCCACCTGAAGTCTACTTAATGATTGTAGTGTAAGAAAAATTCAACAAAAAGTGAAGGTTGGGTTTTTTAATTAGTTATGTGTGATTGCTTGCAATAGCTAAAATTCTGCTTGTTCCTTGCCTCTCTGTTTAGACCCAGAGCTTACATTTACAGTGAAAGGATCACATGAAGGAAGTCAGAAGATTTTGCTGGACTCTGGCCCCAGCCTTCATATAATCATATTTCACTGCATCATAAATGACCAGACAAGGCTGGATGTCATATTACCAGAAGAGGTAAGTTCTCCTTCTGTCTATTTTTATTAACTCAAATGAAATTAGAATGAGAAATTAATAGAACCAGTATATTGAACTAGCCTTCTGAGTGGAGAAGTTCTAGAGATGATAAACCTTTCATGTATTCATACCCAATTGCTTTTTTACATTTTTTCAGCTGGCTGGTGGAAATGGAACAGAGAAATCTGGGGTCCTTTCTTTCCCCCTGAATTCACTCCCTTTGCAGAAAGAAGTAATACTAGAAGAGGTGAGTGCTGTGAACCTTTTGAAATATGTATTTTAAAATGTACTTAATATTGTCCTGCTAGAAATAAACTTACCATGTAAACAAAATCACTGTATAAAATTGTGCAGCTATTCATTAGAAATGTTAAAAAAAATTAAGGTTGCCATATTCAACTTTAAGGAAGAATAGGTTAACCATTATTTTAATAATACAACAGTAATTGCAAACCTGCATCCTACAGTTAGAATTAAATGGTTTCAAGGAACAAGAAATTACTGTAAAATGCACATCCATGCAAAACCACTTTTTTTTTTTTTTTTTTTTTTTTTTTTTTTTTTTTAATATATTGGGGTGATACTGGCTAAGAACTGAAAAAAGACCAATCCAGATTATGGGCTTAATTCAGATTTTAGTTTATCTAAATATTGATATTGGGGGTGCTTTTGTGTGTATTAAAAAAAAAATTAATAAGGTAACTTTTCTTATTCTTGTTGTCCCTCCTAAATGTGCAAACTAGGAAGTGGAGTCAGCATGCAAGCTTGTGGCACACTACCTGTCCCAAACACATGGGCTTATTAGAGAAGAGAAAATTTGATTCCAGGGCAGGGAGGCTTTGGTTATTTGTATAAAAATAATGTTCTTAGCCAAATGATTTATTATTTGAGGACCAGCTCCCTTAGTCTGAGTGTCGCCTGAACTTGAAGGAGAGAAATGTTTTAAAATTTGGTAGTAATTACCTTTACCTTTCTCATTTTCCAGGATAATTCATTTCACTTGTGCTTGACAGCGAGAAAATGGTAAGATAGCCTCTTTTTGTCCTGTCACCCAGGACTACTGTAAACTGGTTATGTAGGCTTTTTCTGTGATAGGAGCAGAGATGAGCACGTACTGCGTGAGTGCTGTGTGCTGTGCTCACGTGGTGCCTGAGGTAAGTGCAAGTCTGCTGCACTTACAGCACTGTGCAGTTCAGCAGGAGTCTGTGAGCCTTCATTCAAAGTAAATTAGTTGGCTTTATGCCTGTTGTTCTCACACATGAATAGAACTGCACTATTCACATATTATTTTATTCCCCATTTATGCGAATTGTCAGATCTGCACAAGCACTGGTATAACCTCTATCAGTCTTTAACTTTGCCAAGCCTTTAACTTTAGCCTGCCTTCTGCCCCTTCTGCTTCACTGAGCAGAATGGGAGCTGAGACCTGACGAGCTGCACCTCTGCCAACCCACTTGCAGGGACAGAATTGCACCAGTGATAGGTAAATTTGAAGACAGTGACATTTTATGGTAGAGCTGAAAACTGCCTGTGGTTCACAGCACCCCCACTATGAGATGATTTACAGAAGGAAAGCAGGGTGGATTTTCACAGCACGAGAAAACTCCCATAACAAAATATATTGACCTCTAAATTTAACAGACACAAATATAGACAGAAAGCAAGAAAAATGTTAATCTACTGCTAAAGGAGTTGTTTGTTTTTGTAAGGTAAATAATTTGACCTTATTCTGTTTTCAAAATTACACTGTGTGATAAATCAAATTTGTTGGAGAAAAGAGGTTAGTAGCATTAATCCTTGAAACATTAATATTGTGAAATATTGGTAAAAATTATTTTCAGGACAGAGTTTGCAGCCACCAGAGGGTGATGTGACCCAGAAGGTTTGGTCAATATTTAGTGTTATTCTCAGTAATAAGTGTATTTATGTTACTGTAGGCACATAACATTAGCTGCAATTTGATTGGGTTTACACCTTTTTTCCTGAATTTTCTTTTGCTTGTGCTTCACATTACTCAAGGGACAAAATTCCATGTGTCCGCACATGTGAAAAAAAAAAGTGATGGCTATTCTTGTATATTGCAGGATGAAGCTTGTGAGTACTTATCTAGGAATATGTTCAGGACACAGGTGAAAGGCTGGAATTCCCGAGGTTGAGCAGGGGGTGATGCTTGCTCTGCAGTTCAATCTTCATCACATAACTCATTAGAACCCTCACTTTAAATGCTGTTAGTGGATTGTCAAAACCTGAGAACAGGTGATAATGTCATCACTTGAATTTTCCAGGATGTCATAGATAAACAGGAATGGGTATAGAAAAAAATACTTTTAAAATTAGTCCTTTTGGTGATCTTTCCCTGACTTGGGTGTCTTGTCTTTTTGTCCATGTTCACAAGAGATCTAAAGTACCTTGGAAACTTCTCTTCATCCACACTGCTATTTCTTGCTGGCAGTAGAATTTTTTTTTTTTGGTTGGTTTGTTTTTCTTCTTTTGTTTATCAATACGCAGACTTGGAAATAACTTGCTTTACAGATTTTTTTTTTTTTTAATTACGTGCCCTACAGATCTTGAAATCAGCTATAAATGATGCGTGCATCCATTTATCCCATTGTCTGTTCCAGCTCAGGAGACCTGGATGTGCGCTTGGGGTTTAGCCTGTGCATGGAGGAGCAGAACTTCCTGCGGAAAAGGAAGAAATATGTTGCTGCTGCTCTGAAAAAGATTCTTAATTTGGAAGAGGATCTGAAAGAGCATGAGGCAAGCCAATACAGTCCCTGATAGCAACTGCTCTCGGGGGAACAAATTACAACAACAAATAAAATCCCAGCTTAATTAGTCCTGTTGATGTGGGCCAGGTTTGGTCATCTAGGGCCAGGCATGAGCAAGACAAGGTGTGGTCTGTTATGTAGCGGAGTGGAGGAGGCAGGATAATGTCTTTATGGATCCAAAAACTTTTCAACTGCTCCTCAAACAGTACATTCCTGTTTATTCTGGGTATTGTTCATGGGTCTCAGGAGGAAAATTTATAGTGGGCAGACATGGAACAGCTGGGGGATGCTGCCTGCAAAACAGAGGGCCTTAACACAGAGATAAGGTGGTAGCCATGGCATGTGTGTAAAGGGTTTTGAGAGGGAGAAACAAAAGTTTACACACGGATGTCTGAATAAAAATTCTTGGAGTGGTTTCTGCAGCATAATAGCTGTATTGTTGGGAAAAATAAGGAGTAGAATAAAACCATCAATCTGGTAAAGAAGAGTGGATCTTACAGCATCACTGAGTTGTAGAAGAAATATCTGATTGTAAGTTTAGCTGTATCACTCTTGACCCTGTTCCTGCCTCTGTAATTGAGTCATAAGCTTTGCAACCGCTGATGCATAACTGGGTTGCTGACACTCAGAAAAGTACAAATATACCAACAGCAAGAACACTCTTTAGCTGACAGTTAAAAATAGAGTGCTGTGGAAAATATGATTCAAAAATATTAGTTTGGATTTCAGAACAGAGAATAATACAGGAAACAAAGTTTTCAACAAAGTTGAAAAAAACATTTTTAACCATTTTTTTTTACAAGCTGTCTGAGAATTTCCTCACACATAGAAAACTGTTTTCTGAAAGATCTAATTACTGTGGCTCTCCTATTCATGGATTTAATTTCAGAAATATGGGAAAATATCCCCTCTACCTTATTAACTGACTTATATTTGAACTGAAAAAAAATCATTAGAGTTTTAACTTTTAAAAACATAGGTTAGAAAATATAAACCCCAGAATATAATTTTTGGAGTTTATTCTGACTTTAGTTAAGATTATGAGATTTTTCTCATTATTATTTTATAAAATTTCCTAGATTTAAGATCTTAAAGAGTTTACAGGTTGAAGAACATCTGTTGTCTCATTTTTCTGAGCTTTTGTTTTTTTCATAGAGCAGGAGAATTATTTCCTTCATGTTCTATTCATTGACTTTGGAACACAGATTCCTTTAAGAAATTAGAAGCTAATACTTGAAAGGTATAAATAGATATTTTCCATGGGGTGTGTAAGCATCCACACTCTGGATGCTAACGAAAGCAAAGGGTGTACTAGATCAGGAAAAGATAAGGAGAAGAATAGTCTGTCTCTTCAATTACACTTGGATCATGGAGGGGGAAACCCTATCAATGACTGTGCTTCAGGACATAAAGTAATTAATGGCCTGGGGCCAGGAAGGCTTTGGTTATTGTGTGGTCTGGCTGATTGCAGGGTGCTGTGCATTCCTGTGTGACACTGGTCATTGTTAGAGGCAGAATCATGGATCCCTAACTTGCTCCAGTGTGGAAAATCCTGTATTTTCTCTGACAGCTTCTAATAATACACTTTGAAAAAAAAATTCCAGGGTGATGAGGTTCATTTCCAGTTGTATGTTAAGTAAACACCTTCCCACCCCATCTGAGAGCCTTCCTTCTCACAGCAGTCAGGCGGTGGCGAAAAAGCCTTCAGCAGCAATCACATCCTTTTCATGCCAAGTAGCATCCCTGCTTGTATCAATGCCTTCGACCTGTTATCTGATTTCCACAGTAAGGGCTGTTTGTGTCTAATTTATGCACAGCTTTTGCTCCTTCTACCTTGATGTGTTGACCAGGTGCCAGTGGTGGCCATTACGACAACCGGGGGAGGAACGAGATCACTCACAGCGATGTACGGCAGCCTGCTGGGCCTCCAGAAACTCAACCTCTTAGACTGCATTTCCTACATCGGGGGTTTATCGGGTACCACATGGTGAGAATGACCCAAACAAGCTTTTTGTGTTCTCTGCTCAATACTGTTGACTCTGTACAATACTATTAGCTTATATGGCACTTAGCAAAGCAAAAGAATTTCCATTCTCCCCACAAGCTACTCTCTGTCCACCTGGAGCAAAGAAACAAAACATACTGAGTAAGAGATCAACCACCACACTCATCAACTGCTTTTGTCACCACACTGACTCAGTTTATGCCTCATATCTTCATCTAAATGCTCTATTCCCTTTTCATATTTTATCAGTTATACCTTAGACTAAATACAATGAATTTGTCTTTAGACTGGAAATTGAAGATGGGAAGAAGAATTTATGCCTGCCATTTGCTGGTTATTCTCACTTCCATTTTGGATTTACAGTGCATCTCCCTCTGGTAAAAGATGTATTAGGTGCTAGAGGAATTAATATTGTCACAAAAGGCCAACAAATGATATCAAGTTACTGACCTTGGAGAGACTGCAGATATGGTGGCTTGTTGTGATGTGCTCTCTTCTCCCAGTGGGCATAGAGCAGATGATGTCATACTTAAAATAACTGAAGTATTTAATCAAGTAGGTTCTAGGTACCCCCACTCCTCTACACCTGTTTGGAAGTGGAGAATTTTTTTTCACTGAGTTGTGTGTCACTTTATGTAAGTCCAAACTTCAATGTAAGTCTAAACTTTCTTTTAACGTCTCTGTATGTATGTGGAGATCTGAATGTACCTGTCTGTGTTATGATTTTAAGGGGACAAGTAAGAATGGTCATATGAGGACATGCCCAAAACTGCCCAGTTTTCTTGCTGGCACAAGCCATTGGCAGATATATGGGAACAGATGCAGAACTAGAGCAGAGTAGTAGTGACTGCTCCCTGGAATACTCCCCACCCTCCAGGAAACAGATTTGATGAATACTTGTGGAACCTTTGAATTTAATAGCCTTGGGTCTTGGTTTCTTTTCTCCCTTGAATTTCAAGATAATTTTTGAACCCCTATTAATACATCCAAACCAGGAAAGCTTGGAGGTTTTGTTTGCTCCTGAAATTATAGTATTTTAAGTGTGAACCCCATAAGAATTAAGAAACATGTTGCACATCGGTTTTCTGAAAGCAAACCACAGCATTACACCTCTTTCATTATTTTCTACTAACATTTCTTCAGGACCATGGCCAACTTATATGAAGATGCTAATTGGTCACAAAAATATCTAGAGGATGCAATCAAGGAAGCTCGCAAGCAAGTAACCAAATCCAAGATCTGCTGTTTTTCTTTGGATTGTCTGAAGTACTATTACAATGACCTGATGGAGAGGACTAAAGAAGGACATAACACTTCTTTCATAGACCTTTGGGGTCTTGTCATTGAATCCATGCTACACGATAAGGTATTGCTCCTTTTTTCCACATAACTGCTGAGCTTATATAGCTGCATTGGAGAAGAAAATAAATCCTGGATGCCATTCACTAATACTGATGCAAATAATTAGTTTAGCAGTTGATTATATATTATATATTTAGATCCATTATTAAAACACTGCTCTAGATGTAAAGAGAGGCTGACCTTGAAGTGAAGGAGCCATGTCATAACAGTTAAAGGTGTTCTTTCTCCTTAAAAAAAGAAGTACCCTGAAAAAAATATTTTGAATTGTAAGTAAATAATTTTGGACATAAAATAGTCTGACTAGAAGAGGCACTTGAAAATTTGAAATAATTTGCTTCTCTAGCATAAATGAAGATATGCATTCATAAAGTGACCCAGGTATAGACTGCATATGGTTCACATAGTGAGAAAGACCATTTTCTAAATATGATACCAAGTTTTAAGAAATTTTATTAATTTAAAAATAGTGTATCTTAAACAGTTTCCTTCTGGTTTAAGTTTGTACAATGAAGTCTTAAAATGTCATGTGCAATAGAATATATTCTTGAATATGCATATATTTGTAAAATACCTTAAAATATGATCAATTCTTTGCTAAGACCCAGCCAAGGAAAGAATTTTACCTTTCACTTAGCTGCGTGATTTTCCCTGGAACTGTATTTTTTTTTTTCCTGGCTGAATCTACAATCAACTTCTCTGCATATCGCAAAATCTGAGAACTCATATAGGGTGTAGCTGCTTCTTATGGGATACTTGACAAATTTGGAATATCCCATGGCAGATATTTCAGAACAATCCAGTTACCTGGGAATGGAAAGGAGAACTTGAATAAGGCTGGCTAGGGCTGATAATTCATGTTATATTATTTGAAGTGCAAGTTGTTTTTCACCTCATTCCATTAACCCTTTTTAATCAAAACCAGAAAGACGAGCATAGACTCTCAGACCAGCGTCAGGCAGTGGATAATGGCCAGAATCCACTGCCCATCTATGTGGCCATCAACCTCAAGTCCAACTATAGTGCCCAGGCATTCAGAGGTAATGGTTATGGTTTAGATTTCTTAATAAATGTATAATTTAAATGTTCTAAACTAAGATGATATGGATATAAACAGATTTATTAATACTATAGTCTTTTCATGCCAATTGCAAATAAAACCCCAAATAAGTAATTAAATTTTCAGATAATAGTGACCAAAACTTAAAAAAAAATCCAAATGTGTTTCATGTTTAGAATTTGAATTCTTTATTTTCCTAAAAGTGGAAACATAGTTATACCACAGAAGATGTCAAAGTCACACAGTTTATCCTGTCACAAAAATGAATGAAACAAATTCTAGATGGTTCCATGTGGTCTTATTTTGAACAATTAAAGAAAAAACTTTGGATTTTTGGGTCCAATGTCAGGAAAATCACTATTTCCTCTACTATTAATTGTCACAGTATTTGTTTAACATGTACAGCTAAGTACATGGCACCAAGTGAATGCTAAGCTCTCTGTCACTAGAACCCTAAAGGAAACAAGTTATGCATGAGCAACACATAGTTTGGGGTAAGATTACCTCTATTAAGGGAATGCCTGTGGTTTCATTCAGACCAGGGCTTTTTTGCTGGAGGTTGCTGTATCACAGCCTAGAGCTGCCCTGCCACAGTGTGGAAGGACATCATGGCATCAGTACTGCTGGCAATACAGATACAGCCATGGCTGGTGAATGGCATGCTCTGAACTAGCCAGTGTCTTTCTCATTGCGTTTGCTTCCTGGAACTCCTCTGTTTAGTATCATCTAACACATTGTCTAACATGTTGCTTTTTCACGGTCTGGCTGCTGTTGCCATAGAGTGGCTGGAGTTCACTCCTTATGAAGTTGGTCTGCTGAAATACGGAGCATCTATTCGCGCAGAACACTTTGGAAGTCAATTCTTTATGGGAAGGATGGTGAAGAAGCTCTCAGAGACTCGGATCTGCTATATGCAAGGTGACTTGCCTTGGGGAAAGATGGTCTACTGGAGAGACAGCTGATATGGGTGAGAACATGGTCTGTGGTGGGTACCACTGGGAAGACACCGGCAGACAGGTTGAGCAGGTGTGACTTTACATTAGCAAGGATGTACTCACAAAGTATGCCCACAAAGGCATCTGTACAGACGGAAAGGAAGTATCCAATGGGAAGAACTGAAGGTATGTATCAATTAAGATTCTTCCGAGGCCACTCCATCAATCAGCTTCTATTCCTCTTTCACGTTATAGGCATGTGGAGCAGTATATTTTCCATAGATGCAATGTATGTCTGGAATTTGGCTGCTGATTCAGAAGATTTCTGGTGCAGATGGACCAGAGACAGAGTAAAAGATATAGGTGAGATTTTAAATTTTTTTGCACCCCTGGTATGTATTGCTTATGTTCTGTGAAGATGTCTAATACATAAAGAAATGCTGTCAAAGTCAGAGAGTAAAAGATGAGGAAAGAGAAGCAAAGATGTCAACTAAGAATTTTTTTCTGCCTGATTTAAAACTAAATTGCGCTTCTTTGAAAAAGCTTTGTAAAAGCTGCACTTTTTCCTGAAGGTCATACAGACACAAAACCAGCCTCCATCAGAAATATAAAAATAATATCGTATCAAAAACACATCTTACAATTGCTAAATTAGGATATGGTCCTCCTTGGCCAGTAATAACATGGGTAGAGAAAACAGATCTTGCAGAGGGCTGATTTCGCCACTGAACTACCCATGGGGAAAGCTTGCTCTTGCTGTTAATTGCACAGGGAACCTGTAGTGACTGGTCTCCTAACTTACTTGACACTGGGTGACACCGACATGCATTCTGAAGGTGTCCTATTGACAGGTCTCCCATATATTTTGGGACTGCTCTCTCCCCTCCACCACATGCTAGAGTAGAGGTGGACATCATTTGAGGAAGCTTAGAGTGGAAGGTGGTCCTTACTGCCTGTCAGCCTTACTGCCTGTCAGCTGGTCATTTAATTCACTGTCTAATGATGAATTTTATTTGGTGGCATAGACCTTAAGGGCTTATAACTATGTTTGATTAACTTTGGAGTGGGGGATGATGATGATACCTGTTGTTATTAGTCACTCAATTTTTTAAAATATTGGTCATTTCAGAAAATTATCCTAAACTTAAAATTTCTTCTTTCCATCTTGCAGCAGAAGAGCCCTTTCTGTCTGTGAATCCCTATGAAGTAGACACGTGTCTATTCACTCCCTCAAGTGTCTTCTCCTCCACTCTGCGAGATGTCTTAACAGGACGTCCAACCATTGCACAGTATCCCAATTTTATCAGAGGCTTCCAGCTGCATAACAAATACCTGGAGAGTGAAGGATTTTCTACCTGGAAAGGCACAGTAAACCAGCATGCTTTTCAGTAATATTCTAAGAAGGTTTAGGTTTTCGAATTCGCTTAGGATTTCCAACAAAGAGGAGGAGCTGAGACTGACTTCTGAAATGCCACTTCTTCTTTTACAAATGGAAAACATGAAAGCCAGATTTAAACAGTATTTCAGTTTTGGTGGGGGGTGTTGAAGAGTGAAATTTTATCTGGTTGTCTGGGGATTATGTTCCTGTGGATAAAGTGAGCCCAGCCTAAGGTAGCAGGAGAGATCTCCCCTCTAGGGCTAAAGCAGCCTGTGGTGCCCAGGAAGGGGGAAGGAAAAAGCAGTAGTATGTCACTTACTCCTGTAAATAAATACAGCTAGAGTGAGGGCAAAATTCTTGATTCTTTATTCCTCACCTTCCTTCAGAGGAGAAATCAGTTCTTGTGTTTTATTTGTAGTAACGATAAATAATTATGTTTCAGACACAGTGATAGACTCCTTTCCAAATAAACTGATGGAAACAGCAGACAATGAGCTCTCCCTCGTTGATACTGGCTTTTTCATTAATACCAGCTACCCACCACTTTTGAGATCAAAGAGGGAGGTCGATGTCATCCTCCATTTGAATTACAGCGGAGGGTCCCAAACACTGGTAAGAAAAGCCATGGTATCTGAGATCTTTTTCCTTCATGGTCTTTTGGTCTCTACCAATTGTCAGGTAAAACACCTAACTTTTCAGTACTGGAATGTGAATTAGATTATTATCTAATTTATTATTTAGATCATTAGGCAATTTATTTCTCTGTAACTAAGAAGGATATTAGAAGATGATAATGGATATAGGCATTTCAAAATCATCAAGGTCTTCACTGCAGTGGATCCAGTAGTTTTTAAAAACGGGTGGATTATATTATAAACTGATGGAGTGGTCTGAAACTCTGCTACTGATTTTGGTTATCCTTGTACTGAACAAATTACAAAGGCAATGGAAAGTCCTGAAAACACTTTAACAGACTAAATGAGAAAACCTGTCTTGGCCTTTATATCTCATACCACTCCTATGGAAATGTAGTGGCTAATGCCAGATTGATTCATAATTTGAAATAATATAATAGTGTTGCATATATAATAATAATACAAAAATAAACAAAGGTTTATAGTAAATATAGCTGTTAAAGTTTTTTTATGAGGTCACAAGATATGTTGGTAAGTGTATTTATTAATAGGGAGTCATTATCAAGGAACACCAATTATGCAGAGGACAGAAAGATGGGGAAAGTGGTAAATAATAAAGAAGTCAAGACAATGATGCAGAGTAATCTGGACTGATGTGTTTCTTCTCCATTCTTGTAGTTTCTTTGCCTTCCCCTTCTCAACTTCTTTCAATGGAACCATAAAATCAGACCTCTGGGTTTTGGATTCATTTTCAAGTTCAGAGAAAGTGACTGTTTTCTTGTTTTGCCTAAAGCAATGTGGAAAATAAGATAAGCTGCAATGTCTGGTGTGGTTATGATTGTTTCCATCTGAAATTTAATATTTTGCCAGAGGGATATTCAAACCTTAGAATATTCCTGTTAGCTGCTACAGTTTAAAATATCCAGGTCTCTGTACCAGTTTTGATTGTTTATAATAATTTTATATATATATTTTTTTTTCTTTCATCCAGCCTCTGGATCAGATTGCGAAGTACTTCTCAGAGCAAGAAATTCCATTTCCCAAAATTGAGATAAGTGAGGAAGACAGGGAAAACTTGAAGGAGTGCTATGTGTTTGAAGAGGCTGACAGTCCACAAGCTCCAACAGTGCTTTTCTTTCCCCTAGTAAATGACACCTTCAAGAAATATAAAGCTCCTGGTGAGTCATCTGTGATAGCAATTTTAATAAAAAGTTGTTTTCCTAGTGAATTCTTTCCATTTCATATCTAATGTGTTTGTCACTGTCGTCTCTGACCTTTCCAATGCCAGCATGGGTCTCATCACTGAAAAAAAGACTCCTCTGTGTCAGTACATCTGAACTATATGAACTCCAGAGACTTTCTTAAAGCACTTGAGATTCTTAAAGCACAGGCAGTTATTTCACAAGAACAACTAGTTAGTGTTTATTTCACACTACTAGTTAGTGTGAAAGCAAAAATTCTGATACTTCTACACCTTGAAGGGTAGGTTCTCAACACAAGATGTTTTGCTCTACAGACATGGACTTGTCATGCACTGCTGCTTGCAAACAAAGATGAGAAAAAACCTTCTGCTGGTTTTTGTGTGAAGCCCATTCATTCAAGATTTTTTCACATATTTAAAAGCAATCTCCCAGACTGAGCCTTGAGTGGAGAGAGATCTTTGGTTTTAATTTAATTATGTCCTCTGTCTGAGTGCAATTATTTCTTCTGAACTTTCAGTGAGGTGGCTATTATTTTGTCTAGTATAAGAGTATCTGGTTTCCTTTTTGCTTGTGCTTTTCTAGTTGGGTAAAAAAGACTGTGTTTTCCCAGCAGTGGTCTAGCATTGCTGCTGCTAATGTTCTTCTAACTTCAAGCTGTTTGAGTGATGTAAATATCAAATGGTGTAAAATCATATTTGGACAGAGGCTTGATCCAGATGCTGAAGAATACAGTGCTACGAGCACAGTATTTTTACTTGCCTCTGGCAAATTATATCTTTCCTTCCAAGTCTCCCTTTTCTGCCTATAATTATGTAAACACAGATAGGAGCCACATATTGCAATAAAACCTTATTGGTACATCTCCCTGTGGTTTGTCCCCTTAGGTGTGGAAAGGAGTCCTGAAGAGATGGCTGAAGGCAAAGTTGATGTCTCCAGCATCCTCTCCCCATTTACAACACGAGAAGTCTGTTTCAGTGAAGAGAATTTTGACAAACTGGTGAAACTGACAGATTACAACGTCCTGAACAATGAGAAGTTGATTATTCAGGCCTTGCGCTTGGCAGTGGCACGGAGGAAGCAGCGGAATTATTAGCCACCACACACTATCTTCAGTCTTTCATGTGGTGTTTCTTGGGTTGTCTATGGTTTGGTGAGGTCAAGATGTTTGATTCTTATCCGTGATACTTGCAGTGGAAATCACATCATCCTAAGGACATTCTGGACTCCACTCTATTTACGTGGCTCTTCAGACAAACAGATTGGAATTTACCAGTGGTTTAATCCAAAACAAACTTCAAAGCAGTACATTTGTTTTTAGTTTTGTTACCAAGTTACTTTACTAATTGTTATATATTCAATATAAATTATTATAATGTTGTGGAAGATAATAATGAATTATGTGGCACATTAAAATTTGTATCAAAATAGTATTTAAATGGTGTGTTTTCTGTGTGGCAGAACAACAATCCCTTGAACTGGAATTTCTTTGGTAAATAACTAATTCATTGTGCTGGTCTTACTTATTTAATTATTGAAGGTTGTCATCTCTGATTTGATTGTCTGTCCACTATGAGATTTTTATTTAACTGTCTTCACAAGTCTTTGAAAATAAGTTTCTGAAGTTAGTATCAGTGTTGTTAAAATTTATACAGTTTTCACCATCAATAAAAAATTATCCCTGAATTAGATTATCTTTGTTTCAGATCAAACATGTGCTCTCTGAGCTGCTGCTCCCAGAACCACTTATATTCAGCCTAAACAGTAGACGTATCACCCAACTTTCCTTTACTTTTCTCTTGGAGTTTCTGCTGAGTGTCCTGTCTCACTCATCTTTACCTGCCTTTACTGTTCCTGAAGGATGACCTTGTGATTTCTGCCCGTGTTTCATAAGATGGGAAGTGGCTACTAGCTCTTTGTGCAGAATAGGCAATGCGAGAGACCCTTTTGGAATCTTTTCCAGACATACCTTTCACACCTGTTCAACACTTAGAGGAAAATGGTCTTTGCAGGGATTGTTCTGAGATACTGGTTTCTCATTATAAAAAATCCTAGAGGTCTTCTGGGGGACAGTAGTTGCCAAAGACTCCTCTCACAACTCTCTAATAGGCAGATCACAAGCTCAGTCTTTCCCAACATCAGCCTTGTACTGTGGAGCTGTGATTCATGTAGAGATTAGTCACAGGAGCTCAGAAAATGTTTTTGACTATCTTCCTTTTGTTAATAAAAGACTTCCACTGTTGCGAGGAAATTCAGACAGTCACCAGGGCAAAGTTAGTATTGAGATCAGGATAGTCTTGACTATCACCAGAAATTACATTTTTTTTTTTTTTAATGGTATGAAGTTCTAGGTAATGGATGGTAGAAAAGGATTATTTGATTTATTTCTAAAAAAAAAACCAGCTGATGGGGCATCTAAGAGCACTTTGGGTGGAAGAGGAGAAGGAGAGGGCAAATTTTTTTCACTTATGAGCATGTTCATTTGGTTCATATACCTGAAACTTGAAAGAGCATGGTGTAACCCTGCTTTCAGGTACAATATTGTATGTTTAAATCTAGATTATTGTCCCTCCATGTGTGAGGCAGCTGTAGTTGTGGTTCTGCTTCCATACACTAGAATAGCTAGTTTTTGGGATGCTTCTGGGTCCTTTCTAGAGGTATCTTTGTGTTTACTGTCATGGTTTCCTAGACATTTTTGCTGGAAATGAAACAAAGTAGGATGGAGGATGTTTCAGTCTGTTTTACAGGGGAATCTTGCTCAACAATAGGATGGAAAAAAGCCAGGTAGGTGCAATATGCAGCCTGAGACTGATTAACAGTGCTTTTCTTTGTGTCCTGCTGGTTGACACAAAACCTGCCTTTCCCTCTCTGAGAGTTCCTATTACTCTGAAGCTCTTCAGTTTCCCCAGTGTTTCAATATTGTCTTTTTGAAACAGAGTACCAATAGTGATTGTTATATATATATATATAATATATATATAATATATATTTTATATTAAAATATATAAATTATATATATATAATTTTTAATGTCAAGATATTCAAGATGACTGATAAAAACATGCAGGCTTGTAACTGCCATCTCTCTAGGAATATTTTCTTTATGGGTTACCTCCCTTTTACTGCTGCTTCTGTGATCTGTTAGTTACCCATCCTTAATGTGTTCAAAATTTGTCTGGCTGACCTTTGTTGGATCTAGTTCTTAGGTCAGAATGTCTTAAAGTGCCAAATATTTTAGGAAATTAAATTATATCATGTAATTGGAGTTACCTTTATCAATGGATTCTCAATTCATTGCAAAGTGAAATGAGATTTTTTTGAAATTGATTGATCTGTTAATTTTTATAATAGCAAGGATGATTTTAAAAAGACAAAATCAAAACCCAAACTCCCATTTTTTTACTTCTTGTGTACTAATTTTGTTTACTCCCTCAATGAGGCAGGGACCAGCTCACATGCTGTGTAGTGTCCTGTGCAATGAAGTCTTACAAATGTGGCGACATAAAGGGTATGTGAGAATGTGAGGAGTAATTAACATTGATTTCAACATTTATTTAATCCTCCCAAATATATCTTCTTAGAGGTCGCTCACTGAAGCATCTTAATTCAGATGCACAAAGTAACAAAATTTTTGAGAAAGTAAGTGAGCTTTTAAAGCTTTTTCTTTACAAGGGAAACTCTCACAGGTCCCACAGGTGATTTGGGAATTGTTTCATGCAATATTTGTCACTGCAATATCTGCTTGGCTGAAAGACAATTTACTGCCTGAACAGAGCAAAATGGAAGGTGAGATGGATATGATGAAAGCTTTTTCAGACATATCTTTAAGCAAAGAACACAGACTCCCTAAAAGCAATAAAAGCTACAAAAAGGCTTTTGTATGCACATTGGTCTGTTTGGATGCCCTTGGCCAAAGAAGTCCTGGACAGACTGGCTGCTGCCAGTCACTTCCCCACAAGGGACTGCAGGCTGACCGCTCACCTGTGGGCAAGAGCATTGTGGCCTCCTCAAAAAGTGATGAGGATGCTTAAAAGTGTAAAACATTTGTTCAGTGCCTATAACCGTGAAGGGCAAATCACTTTTCAGTCTTCATCTCCGTCTAAGTGCAGAGACCATCCTTCTGCAGTGCCGGAGCCAGGTGCTTCGGTGCAGGTGTGCAGCCTGCGCTCAGCTCCCGGGCAGAGAGGAGGAGGAAGAGGAGGAGGAGCTGGGATTGCTCAGGTGGTGGCGGCGGGGTGAGGCTTCTCTGAGTCAGGCGCTCACACACCTGCCTGCCGGCTCCTGGCCGCTTAAAGCACACGGAGCTGCCTGCCTGAGACTCCTCCGGACACATCCACTCGCACGTTTCACACCTGGCTCAGACGGGGAAAGGACCGTGATGGGGCTGTTCTACAGCAAGAGCCAGGTGAGAAAAGGCAAGAGGAGGCTCTGCAATGAGCTGAGCGCGCTGCTCTGGGGGCAGAGGGGACCTGCTGTAGTTGGGGATGGTTCACCTCTTGTATCTTCAGCTCTGAGAATTGTCCTGAGCAAAACAGGGTTTCTTTCTGACTGAGTTTTGTGACTACTTCGTGTTTTGGCCTTCCAGAATGTAAAAACTTTATTGATGTAATAATTTACTATTTTGAAAATTCCTAGTTAATAAGAGAAGATACCTTTTTGCTTCCACCCAAATGGGATAGGCAAAACAACACACTGAGGAAAAATAAGGAGTTATCACTAATGTCAATGAATGCATAGGGAAAGTAAGAAAACTAATATTATGTGAGATGTTAAAGATAGCACTCATAAAAATGGTGGAAGTTTTGGGGCATAAGGGAATGAATGGTAATGTATTGTTATATACTGATCTATGTATTTGTTGCAGTGATACTCCCTGCTCTGTAGGTAGTGTGCATGAAATGTCTCTTACATGTGTTTGTTGCATCACTACTCAGTTATGCTCTTTTCTCTTGGTTTTTGGTGTGGTTTTGTTGGAAGTTTTTTGGGGTTGGAGTTTCTATTGTTGGTGGGATTTTTTATGGGGTTTTGTTGCTATTTGGTTGGGGTTTTTGGATTTTTTTTTTTTGTTTGTTGGATTGGTTTAGTTTTTTTTTTTTTTTTTTTTTTTTTTGTAATTTAAAGCATAAAGTGTGCAATTTTTCCTCCATTTATTCCTTTAAGAAGGACAATTATCTAGAGAAAAAAGTACCTCAATTTCAGCCCCTACATATTAATTATCACATTTTTCTGATCCTTGCTTAAGGTGAGAGGATGACTAAATCAAAGCTGTTTCCTCACAAGTTTGTTAAATGACTTTTGGTAACCACTTTTAGGTTTAGATGGTTTCCCAAAATCATAAAAAGGCTTGGGTTGGAAGGAATCTTAAAAATCATCCAGCTCCAACCCCATCCCTAGAGGCAGGGATATCACCCACTATCCCAGGTTGCTCAAGGCCCCATCCAACCTGGCCTTGAACCACTTCCAGGGATGGGCACCCACAACTCCTCTGGGCAGCGTGTTCCAGTGCCTCAGCACCCTTTGAGAATTTCTTTCTAATATCTGATTTAAATATCTTGTTTTTTTAGTTTAAAACCATTCCTTGTCATCCTATAAGTAGCTGTGTAAAAAGTCACTCTCCCTCTTGTTTATAAGCCCCCTTTAAGTACTAGGAAGCTGCAAATATTTCCTTTGATACATTCCTCAGAGCTTTGCTTAAAGGAAGATTGAGTGAGCTGAATTATTCAAAGAGAGGTAATTAACTACAGAGTTGTGCCTTTCACTCACTCCTCCTGAGAAGTTCGGGATAGGTCTCTGGAAGGCCCTTTCCAGGTCCTCGTTTTTTTAAAAGCCAGCACTGCTCTATATCAGACATAAGAATGTAATTATATAGCTATAAAGCAGCTGATGAGCAGCATCATTACACCCTGATATCATTACTAATTCCTGCCCTGCTAGATTGTTTGCTATTTGTTGTGAAATATAATGGATATATATGACATCCTGTGAATTTTCTCAGACCAAGATGTGTGTCAGCTGTATTAATAACACAGCAAGGTTCTTTATCACACCTTTCTATGAGATTGGGTTGTAAGAGTCAGATACCTGAAGGTTTACCACAAGTGTCCTCAGAATGGAAAACGGAGGACTGCTCAGAGTCAGAGGTCTGTCAGAGGTCTGCTCTGTGGTCACACCTGGCTACAAACCTTTTGGGAAGAAGTCAATGCGCAATAAGGAACCTCAGTTCAGAAATGTTTTTGTTGTTTGGAACTGAAACACTAATTCAATTCTATCTCTGACTATACTTCTGTTCTTCCTTTTTGCATTCTCATCCCATGCATTTTGTGTGCTGTTCAACAGACAGAACCGTCTCCATGCAACTTGCTCACCGTAAAAATCATACAGATGAAAAATGCCAGGAAAGCAGACTTGCGTGAGTATCTTTGCTATACCTCTGGAGCATCCTCATGCTTGTAAAACTACTCTCATCAAGTGTCACAAACACTACAGACTATATTTAAAAGGAGAGAGATAGAAGATGTGTGATCCTGGCATGCTGAAGATGAGGTAACACAGTTAGAAGACATTGTTTTTCCTTTATCTTTGTCCATATAACACTGAAGTGTAGCCACCAGTTGTAATGCAGAACATGTTTGCACAGATTGCATAAAATATTTCAGATCTGAATCTGCAAATGAATGTTCTTTTATTCACAGGAAACATTGCAATAAGAACTTTCTTTCCATGGTTCCTTCTTACAGTAATGTCCACCCTGTGTAACCCTGGGCCTCGTAAAGAATATTTGATGTGAGCTCAGGACTGCACACTTGCCATCTCTTACAGATTATCAAATTTCATTCAGCAATAGGTATGGCTCACAGATAGCTTTTTCTATTCTTAAATCCTTTTACAAACTGTCCAGGAATCACAGATATGCAAATATTTATTAATGGTCCATAAATATCTGAACTGCAAAACATTAGAAAAAAATGTCTCAAATGAAAACCACCTCCTCCTATCTGAGAAGAGGGCTGATTGTCTTGCTTCTGTTCATTTATACACATAGAAAGGTCTGAATGCAGAAAGTTTCTATATGAGCAGGGCCAAGCTGAAGTTGTTCACTTAAAAAGATACAGGACAAGATATTTTTGTACCTTTCTAACATTAGTTGCTTCAAGTTCTGCAAGAGTCTGGAGACCAAAGGTATGTGAAGAAGAGTTTTTCACTCTGATTTTTAGTGAAGAGCAGTAAGATGCTTTGTTGTTGATGAAAGTATGGGGAAGAAGAATCCATACGAACCTTCTCACTAGACTACTTGTACAGCATGGAAAGCATATTTGAAACTCAGTTATAGTCTGGAGAGAAATCCCTTCCTACAGCTAAAACCCATTTGAATGTACAAACATTCACACTGAGCTGAAAAAAGAGGTGTGGAAAAATTGCAACCCTTAGATATCTCCCTAGATAATTAGGTTCTATCAAAACATCTGCATAACAATGAGTTTATCAAAATTCCTCTCATCGTTTTTCTCATCTAGATCAATGCTTTTCATTTTAATCTTTAGGATGTTTTTTTTTTCTGGATGGGGTTTATTATGTTTTGATGCTGTCCTATTCAATACTAGGGCATGAGACAGGGAGTGAAATGCTCAGCCTTTTCTGCTTCCCAGTCCAAGCAATGTCTCACCACCCCATAGAGCTTTCTAAAGGAGCAGTTTGTGTGACAGAGGTGATTTTGAAGGGGAAAAAAATTTGCACAAAAAGCCCAGGACAGGCACTTGCAAAAGGTGAATGCTTTATTTGCTGTGGATGTTCATTGTGTAGGAAAAGAAAATCATACCAGTCAGGGTGAACTGCCTTGCTCATATATTTAAATGTTGAATCTACTTTTGACTGACAACTGCTTATTTCCAGTAACATTTGATTTTACTGTGTGAAAATTTTCAGCTGTATTTATCAGAAAGATTTGCTTTTAAACTGTTTGAGGACATATTTTTCTATGCAGTCAGACTCACAGAAGTCACAGAGTTTAATGACAGGCTCTTTATCATATAATTAAACCTATAGTTCAAAAGTTTAAATGAATTAATTTAGCTTCTGCTTAGCTTTTCTGACAATGTAAAGCTAGTGCGAATTGAATGTCCATAACTTTATAGGACTTCCACTGAGAAGCAGCAAAATGGGAGTCTTGAGATAAAAAAAAATGCAAAGAAAATTTTGCTGGTTTGTGTAAAACCAGGGGAGTATTGTAGAGTTGATTCAGTCATCTTTACAGCTTTCTAGAGATTAGCTTGACATAGGCTTACAAACTCAGAGGCACATGTCCTCCATCACCAGCAGACTTCTGTATTGGACCATTTTCCTAACACTGATTTTTTTTCTCATTCTTCCTTTTCTCAGCCCTGTTTTTGTTACTTGCTCTTTCTTGCAAAATTTTATAGATAGAACAAGATTGTAAGTGTCACCTATTTTTGATTCACCTTACTGATTTTTGACATTTTAAATTGGCTTCTTCTATCTCTTGCTAATTGTGCCTAACGTTGCACTAGGTTTCTGTAGAGTTTTCAGATCACTTTGTTTAATACTCATCTAGTGCTTAAAACATCTCCCAACCTGGTGCTGCAGGTTAACTCTATTATTGGTCTATCTGCTCTGTTTTCCAGGTAATAGAGAAGGGAAAATTGATCCATAACAAGAGAATCTCAAAACCTCACGAACATCTCTTATGGAATAGATAGTAAAAGACCTTTAATAGGAGTTCAGTGCATAAGGGAGTATTTTTAAATAAGACAATTTAAAGTTTTGTTCTGCTTTTTAAACCCTGAATCTTTTTAGTGCACTCCTTCCCACTGATTCCTCAGTGTGTAATTTATAACACAAATTTCCACTTGTGTATTAATGCATATCTGATATCATTAATAACACATGTGAATTTAGTGCCTTGTTTGTGTTCTTCACATTCCCCTTTCTCACTGAGCACACCCACAAGCTTATCAGGCCCATTGGGCCTCTTGATATTCCTGGACCCGTGATAGCTTGCCAGTTCCCAGATTTGGGTGTGTCCTCCACAAGCATCCTGATTCCCTCATGTGGTAAGGCTTGGATGTGCATCAATCCAACCCACCCTTAAATACACAGCTTTGTCTCCTGAGATTTTGCAAATTTCAAGATCAACTGCTCACCTTGGGCAACCACCATAGCCCTGGGACAAACAGAAGGACATGACTTTTACAGCTTGGGAGTTCCCCATGGCAGGAGATCACGAATGCCAAAGTTTATGCAGGTTGCAGGCAGAATCTGGAAAAGTTCATAGAAAAAAAAAAAAATCCAGTTAAAGTAGGCTCAGGAAGTCTCTGTATCTTAAATTGTGAGGGCTGCGAGAGCATTAAATGATGTTTTCCCTCTTATACTCTCTTTAGACACCCATTTATAAATGTGAGGCATGATATCCATCCTTGATAAGACCAAAAGTCTTTCACAAAAAAGTGGACAAAGGGACTAAAAACCAAGATGCTGCAGAGAAATCATTAAGTGGAAAACAAATAGAAAAGCAAGGAAGCAGAGTGTTAAAGGTTAAACAATGTGAAAGTAGGCTCCTTCACGGGGATACTAAGTTCAGCAATTTTAAGCCATCATTCTCTGCTTCCTGGAAATGCCCAAGCCCCCTCAGTGAACATTGAATGTGGGCCCTTGGCTAAATGGACCTTGACCACTATAGAGTTAAAAATATTCTTCATAATTTTCTTAGTAAGAAAATTACAATTTTCAAGCTTTTACAGATTTTTTTAAACTATGTTTTTTTAAATTTGGAAACTTCAAGTTTTAGATTTTTTTATATAAGACAAATTTGGGTACTATATTTTATAAAATGATTAAGTATGTTTTATATTTTCAAGAAAACTTTTTTTACAGAATTGCAGTAGCAATTCTGCCACATATAAATCATGTGATATCACATATCAATTCATGTGAAAGTCCCTTGAGATCCAGGAAAAAAATATAGTCAGTAAAATGCATTATTGTTTGAGGAACTGTGTTCCACCACAATACTTATTGCAGGAACATGCAGACTTCCTCTGGTGTTCTGTTCTTGCACTGTTGTTATTATTTCATTGTTATTTATTACTTCACCATTTAAGCAGTTGCAACTACACACCAGCAGCCTATTGTTCTAGGTGCTGCATGAAATATGATTATAAAATCAGAGGATGTGGACTGATAAAGACAAACAAGGAAGGTTGTTTAGCAACATCTCAACAAAGGAGGGATGTAAATGAGATTACATAAATACAGTTTTAGGGATACTTGTAGGGTGCTCCACCCAGAGTTAAGGGGAGGGTAGGAGAAAGTGTGAAAGCTTTTTCTTGAAGTTTACCTATTAGAAGATGAATACTGAATGCTCCCTGGGGACAGGAACTGATCTCCTTGGACAGAATGAATTCTGATAGTCCACCTGTAAATTGCCTTCTGGAAGGCCACAGAAGTAGCCCACGTTCTTATTTAAAAGATAGTACTAAAAGTTTCAATGACATAAATTATCTAGTATTTTGCCCTCTAGAAGACAGCGATGCTGACTTGTCCCTCAGCCAGATTGAGACCACATTCTTAGTTCAGGTCCTTTCAGCACAATCAGAAAAAACTATACCATAAGTATCATGAAAAAAATCTACCTCCCAGAAACAGTGAGGAACTAAAGGCAGTCCATGAGGAGAAAGATGTTTGAGGCTTCTGCCCAGATCACAGGTGGGCTGAAGCTTGCAGCTGTTAACATCAAAAAAATGAGATGGAATTAAAATGAAGACGTTTGGTTGAGCCCTGCTTAAATTTGAGCTCTCTATGAAGCAGGTGAGATTTCAGCTCGAGCCAGATGTGTGGGTGCCCTGCTGTTCGGGATGCAGCATGTGGCTGCAGCTATGGTGTTTTTTAGCATGGGTCATGTTGCTGTAATGCTTCCTAATTGTAAAGCACAATTAAGATCCAGTCCTGCCTGCTATTATCCTGGAAGATAATTAGACACTTAGTGTAATAACTGGACGAGGAGACTGTGCTTTCATAAATACCTGCTGCCACACCTGCCTTTGGCCGGATATTGCCCCACAGGAATACCATGGCTGCCATCCCAAGCATGTTTGAGAGCTGTTAACATGTCATGGTGGAGGGGAGGGACCCAAGAGGTGACTGGTGTGATGCTGTGCTGTGTGTATCCTGTGACAGCCTAATTGCTGTAGTTGGGCACTGGTTAGGCTGACATAGTGTGGTGGGGGTTTGCTCACACGTGGCTGGCAGTGCCAGCCTTGTGTGTGTGCATGCAAAGGCAGAGGGACATTGCAGTGAGACCCACCAGGCAGGGCACAGGATAGGCTGTGGAGTGCCATTTCTCACGCACCTGCTTATACCTGGAGGTGGTCAGGCAGAACACCAGCCTGAGGTATCCAAGATGTGTAAAAAAGGTTCCTGGGTGTTGTAAATGCCTCCCTCTTAACATCTGGAAAATAATTTACAAACAAGAGGTAATTAGGTTACAGAGGACAATTCTGAAGTGCAAAGGGCATCACCAAACACATTTTGCAGATTGGAAAAGAGAAGCACACTTGTCTAGTGGCTGTCAGAAGTCTCCCAGAGAAAGTCAGAGATCTAAATGAGAAGTCAGGGCTCTGCTGTCTGACAGGTAGTTATTTCTCAAAGGTGGATGATACAGTGCAGTAGCAGACAGTGACCACTTCCAGACAAAAAATAATCGATGGAGTTTCAAAATACTACTGCGTTCTTTGCAACAGATCAAGTCAGAGCATGTGTTACTAATTGGAACATGTCAATGAAATAAACTGGTTCACCCATAGACTTACCCATTTGGATCCTTCTGATCCTTCTCCTAGTGGTGACAAGAGCCAATAGCAATCTGTGCTAATATCAGTCTGGGCTTCCCAAAAACGAAAAAATATTTTTGTAGGGACATTTCCTTATGCACACAGAATTTTGGGAGCTATTAGAATTGTTAGAAGCTCAGCTGATTTCTATGTGTTTTAATGTGTTTTTTTAGAAATCATAAATCTTAATATATATGAAAACTATTACATCAGTCACTCTTCAGTCAAAGAAATCTTTCATTCAGAGTTACACAGAAAAGATTACTTAAGCCTCAGAGAAATCAAGGGCAAAAAAAGGCCGATTTTGTTAATTCTTGAGTTGCACGTGGGGAGTCAATAACAGGTCAAGTCAATTATTTTGTGTTTCACAAAATCAAGTCTGCCAGTAAAACTAAGTGTGAAAAGACTTAGGCCTATTCAGATGCTGTTCAGATGAAGGTGTGTCTGCTGTGTGATGGCAGGAATGCTTGAGTACATGGCATCACAAAAAGAGGAAATACAATTCTACTAATGGGATTGGCATTTATGGCAATGCTCCCCATGCTATCTTTGGCACTTGTATAGGTTGTCGTTCCTAACTAAGAGATCATGTTCTGTAGGGTGACCATCCCTGACTTTGAGCGTGGGTCCACAAGATCATTAATCTAATGATTCATACTTGCTTTTTTATTTCCTAATAATGATGACAAATATATTTGCCAGTAGATTATTCTGACCTCAGAATGAAAGTGCATGTTGATGATGCAAGCCCTGCAAACTGCTGCTAACCACTCCTTCCTGCTAAAAGCTCCTACATGGAGTTCAGGTGGGAAGTCACATTTTACAACTGGCCACTTCAGCTGAGAAAGGAAAAAAAACACTAAAGCTGCCTTCCCTACATCTGGAAACATTAAAACAAATAGGTGAATTTTACAACCTGTACATGCCTCGAATGGAAACAGCAGAGCAATGCAATTTTGTACAAAGAAGCAATGTCAGCTGGGAAGAACATGCTGGGAATGACCAGACAGTGCCATGCTGGGAAGAACAGACAAGCTTCCACCTGTACATGAAGTGTTGCAAATACCTTTGCCACTCTGGCTGAGGCACAGAGACGCAGGTGAAAATAGTGACATTAAGCAATACCTGTTTTTATACAGCTTTATTGCTGAAAACTCTGCCCCAGTACAGCTGCTTCTCAAAGCAAGTGTCATCCATCAAACTGTTCAGCATTTCAATGCTTTTCTTATAATCTTCTTCACAGAAGATTAAATTCAATAATTTAATCTCCACTGGTGATTAATCTTATTTTCTTGGATTTTTTTCTTTATATTTTCTTGAAAAACTCTGTTGCTGAGTATTTCCTTTTGTAACTTTCATAAGGGAAGAAAGCAGACTGAAATCAGGTGCCTTGGTAGAAGATGTGCCTTCTGTGACAGAAATTTGGCTTCATGGGAACCTTGAATGCAACTAGCTCTTGCCTCCTCCACAGCCAGAGCCTCTGAGGAAAAGAAAGAAAGAGGAAAGAAAGGATGCTCAGAACGTAGACAAGACAGAACTTACAGCTAGACCTACTCTAGACATATAAAAGCATGTTCATGCTTACCTGTGGAAGTCCAGCGTGTAGGAGCTGGGCTCTGTCCATGTGCAGCCCCTGTCACAGCTGCTAATGTTGATGGTGGGCAGCCCTGTGAGGCCACTGTGTGTATGTGCTGCTATGTGTATGGATGGCTCTTCAGCAACACAACTGAGTATTTTGAATGTTTTTGTTTTTTTTTTTCCCAGGACTTGTAAAAAAGTAGTTCTCAAGAAGAACACACTGACAGGCTTTTACAACAGTAAAGCAAGATGGTTTTCTAGCAGCAGCTTGATGGTACCTTAGCTAGTGCCAGGCCAGAATTCTGTGTATTGCTTTATGTACAGAGCTTAAAAATGCCCACCTTACAGGGGACTAGATTGTTGCATTGGACCATTGCTTTCCTGCTTTCCCTGTCTTCAACAGTAAGTCAGTCTGATTGCTACGTGAGCCTGAGCCTGCCAACAGCTTCAGTGCAGCATTTCCGCACCAAGACTGTCCAGAACAGCAAGAACCCGACATGGAACGAGACCTTCCACTTCACGATTCAGAGCCAGGTTAAGGTAAGACTGCAGATACCTCCAACAGCTATTCTTACCAGATATCAAGCATACTATATAGTCCTTCATCTCTGCAGGTCCTTCCGAGATCCTTTGTGACTCTTTTACTGTACTTATTTAGATTTTGATGGTTGGATAAGACTGTATCTGCCTGCATAGTCAATAGAGTACACAGAGAGTAACTGCAATATTTCCATTTTTTCATTCTTTCCCAAGGTTCTTCTGCTAAAGTGAAATATCTGTAGCATGTTACATTTGTTAAACCTTTCATATTTTCTTTTTCCCCAGAACATTCTGGAGCTTAAAGTTTGTGATGAGGACAAAGTAACTGAAGATGACCATCTCCTCACTGTTTTCTTTGATGTCTCCAAAATCCAGCTTGGAGAAAACATTCAGCTAAGTTTCCAGCTGAATCCACAGGTATGGATAAAATTCAAGGACAAAGGAAAGAGGGTGTGGTCAGGTGAGAATATGCTTGTGTGGAGAGCATGCCAAGAGGGAGCAGGGGGAAGCAGCCACCAAGAGGCCCTGCAGTATGGATTCCACTTGTCCTGCAAGGCCTACACTAGTAGTCTGCTAAATTAGTAGAGAAGATGCTAGGAGCAGATGATACTAGAAGTATAACGGATATAACATGAAGAAAATTAGGTCTGTGGCATGTGAAGCAACAAAAGGTGGACACTGGTTTATAGAGATCCCTGAAGGGCATAGATTCCTGTAGGGTATCTCTCTCCATAGGAGACCAAGCTGTGGTGACTGCCTTAATTTTCTTTTGCAGGGAAAAGAGGAACTGGAGGTTGAATTCACAATGGAGAGCAGGTGTGTAAGATGAAATAGCTGGAGGGATAAGATGGAAACACAAGGGTACTGCTGCAAATCAGTTCACACTTGCAGTCCCCTAACACTGCCAACATCTGAATAAAACAGAAGGTAACTTTGGTAAAGTGTTTAATGTAGAAAAAATGCATGATGGTGCATGGTATGCATGCATCTACATTGGGCATCCAGACGCACATAGAAGCAATCACAGGTGCTAGTGGGAGCACAGAGATATCCCTGATGGCAGCTGTTCATCAAGCTGAAAGGCAGATTCTACATAGGAGGAAGTTTTAAGTTTCCCCTCTTGTTCTTTACTGTGGGATCTCAGATGTTTGCTCTGTCATAATAAGGTTTTTTTCTGTGTTTCTTTGCTGACTGTAGAGTTAATGGAGAAAATAAGCATGTAGATCAGTCCTAGTGCTGCTGATTTTTAAGGCAAATGGCAATTTCCCCCCCTCTTTTTTTATGGCATGTTGGATGAATTCAGCAGCTTTTTAGCTTTGATTCTACAGGTTTGAACTGAGCAATTTTGGCCAACAGTGTGATTATGCTATCCCTGTGTAAATTGTCTTCAGTGTGTCAGAAATGATCCTCTCTAATACAGTGAGGAATTCCTCACTGTTTGGATGTCCACAAATGTTGCAAAATTCAGACTCTAACCTGTGAGAGGCAAACTGGATTGAATATGCATGTGGAATTTCTGATTCTGTTTATCTATGCTGCCTGTCCAAAGATGCACTTTATCTTTAAAAGATAATGAAATAATGCTTAAAGAAGAGTCAGAAAAAGAGAAAAGTAAGAATGTGCTGGTTTTGAATTGATTGTTTTCCATTTTGTCTTTCAGTCCAGATCCTCCAGAAAACATTATTACTAATGGAGTTCTAGTGGTAATTTTTATTTCATAATCCTTTTCCCTTCTGTATAGGAATGCTTGTTGCAAAGCTGGTGTTAAAGGTACCAGGCCATTGTGGTGGCATGGAGGCATTGGCCAAGACCAACATACACAGCCTAAAGCTGGTGTTGGCAATGGATTTCTCACATGGTCCCAGCTAGTGACTAGCGCTGGGAGAGGTTAAAGTGGTGAAGACACCGACCTGCTGCCAGCGCTCACCTCTGCCTTAAGTGAGCTGGGCTCAGGGGTATGACATCCCTCCCTCTCCTGGGGAGAGCTGGGCACCCTGTTTGGAGAGCCTTCTCCTGTGGCTGATCCTCCCCCAGGCCCTTGCCGGGCCACTCCTTCAGGCAGAGCGAGCAGATCCCTTCTCTTTCCTCATCACTATGCATTCTGTTATTTCCCATGGGGAAGTCCAATCCCATCTTCCTAGACCTGGTCGTGGGGTTAGAGGCTGGCACCACCTCTCCCCTGAGGCATATACCCCAAGGCCCTGTGGGCATGTGTCCAGTGGACTGGATGGGGTCATGCTCTGTTGACAGTGAATGCCCTTGTCTTTTGCCCTGGTTGTCTCTTACAGTCTCGTGAGGTTTCCTGTTTGGACGTGCAGGTGAACGACGGGAGACTGAGGAACGACACTATGGGTGAGCCTTTCACTGACGTAGGGAGCAAATCAGTTTGCCACTTAATGGCAGAAGTACTCAGTGTTTTACAATTGAGCATGCTGGTTTTAAAATTATTTAGGATGCAAGACAAAATCTCACTGATGCCAGTGGCCTGTGGAGGTGGTTGTAGTTGATCAAAAATATACAGATTATTCCTGAATTTGGTGACATGAGCACATGGTCTGATTTCCCCACAAAATATTTTCCTCTGTAGTGATGTCTTGCCAGATATTTACAACTTTCCAAAGCAGTTATGCAAAGAATTGAGGTTTTTTGGGTCCTAAACTTGAAGCTAACTCCTGTTGTCTCTGGATTCTGGGACAAAGTAATGGGCGGAATGAGAATTGGGCCTCTTTTACCACCTAAGTTCATAGAATTTCTTTAGGTACAACCATATAAGACATGCCATTGGGTGAAACACAAGACACAGTATATTAACAAAGACATTTGCTGCACACTTAAAGCAGCATATCACTGCCATGTCAAGCCCATACTTGTGGAACTGTGTGCCTCCTACGCAATTTTTAAAGTACCTTCTTCTGACATCTCATGATGACCCCAATCCAGCACACTGCTTAAGCAACTGGATGATCCAGTCGAGCTCAGAGAAAAAGTTTGCCAGATGTGACTGAGAATGTTTAAGTGAGATAATTCTTTTGAAGGCTGACTATACTTTGGAGTGTGTAGCTTTACAGAATATATTTCACCTTGAACCTTGTGGGTTGATATCTTTCTACATAAAGGCCATTTTTTATTACTTCAACAGACATATCAGATGCTTTTTGCATGAAAGGAAAAAACCACCAGACATTATTTTTTAAGTGCTAGAAATATTTCAAAAGAAATATTACAGGTTGAAGGAAAGAGAAACATGATAGAGGGACTGAGATTTAACTGATACCAAAGAGAACTGTGGTCTGATACCAAAAAGTGTTTCTCCCAAAAGTCCAAAATTTTCGAAGTATCTCAGCAATAAGACAGTATGTAACACCTCAAACATTATTCTGGTGTAATAATAAGGTATTTTGCACATTTCAGACTTTCAGAAGAGAGTGTCCCCCCAAACCATTATTGGCTGTGAATCAGTAGCTAATGAACAGAGCCGCAGTCTCTGCTATCATGTATATATCTAAGTGGAGTGGTGCTATAGCAACAGTCACTATATGACACGTTCTGTACACCATCTCTAAAACGGAAACCCTCAGATAAGTCAGTCTATTTATTATTGCTATAATTTGGATATCAAATTGATGTTGTTACTTTAGGAAAACATATATTACATTACTGTGTAAACAAATTATCCACATTTTTTGAAGAGCTTAAGTTTGAACACCTTTGCTTCAGAGAGGAAGTTTGCACTAACTGTGGACGGGTCATATGAAGGAACCCAGATGCACACACTGAGCTCCTGCCTGTGCCCGACGTCCCCGGCCAGGTTCCACTACATCAAGTACAACCAGTCATCGCTCACTGTGGCTCTGCCGCGGCGCAGACGGCTCAGCAGGGTATGTGAGCACCACTAACACGTACCTCTTTCACTGGGGACCTCTAAGACCCGAGTGTGTGTGCAGATCTGTGTGTGCGTGTATGTGAGACAGGGGAGATTGGTTAGTGCATGTATGTGAGACAGAGGAGACTGCTTTTACCTTTTTTCTCTCTTTTATTTTTTTTTTTTTAGAATTGGTAACTTGTTTATTTTTTATCTTACCTCTTTTTCCAGTCTATATCAAGTCAAAATGAAAGGAATATGAACGAATCTGTGACTATACCTCTGAACTCGCTTCCTATACAAGAGAAAATAGCAATAGGAGAGGTGAGAACAAGTCTTTCTTAACAGAAAATAGCCCAACAGGCATTCTATGCAGTGGAGTCTTCGAGTTCAGTGATTCAGTTCCTGTCAAATACGAAGCATGCTGTGGTGTAAGATGTGAATGAGAGTTGCTCTGCAACTATGCAATAGTTACTTTTTCTTTTGTTTTACAGTGGATCCAGGCATGCCCTGTGAAACCCTGTTCTGACTTTAAACTAGCTTCCTCAGGACATATCTAATATGTATGTTCATCAACATAGTGTGCACCCTAACAGTATGTCAATTAGGACTTATATTTGCAAAGTGAATACCTGAAGTAGAAGATAAAGTAGAGATCATCCATATGGTTCAGATGCCCATCTTTCAACAACCTTCCCAAACAATGAATGTTAAACTATGAGAAGCTGAGGGGCCCTAAGCCCACCTAGTTTGGGTGAATGTCTTACTTTTATTCAACCCAGACTAAGCTGGAACTTGTGAAGGTCTCTCACAGTCCAGACCATTGCTGCCCAGATTATCCAGCCACATTGCTGAATTCAAAGATAGTGAAACTCAGGCCGTAGATGGAATTGGGGAGGGAGGTGCAGGAATAACAACCTGAGCATGCTTACACTGTTTGTATTGTGATTTTCAGGATAGGACAATTGACTTGTACACAAAGGCAAATGAATGGTAAGTGAGTCTCCAGCAAGACCTGATTCTGTAACTGGGAGGCATCTGTTCCTACACAAAGCTCATTTGAAATCAGCAGGGGTCGATGCAGGCTCAGATGGGAGCAGATATGTGAGTTCATTATGGGTTGTAGGCTTTTATTTGTAAGGTTCTCTTTTTTAATTGATGGCAAATTAAATCATAGGTCCCCTGTCCTCCAAATTTCCAAGCTGCTAGTGCATCTCAGCAACAGGTCTTGATTTGTGTGCACTATTATGAACAGAGATGAAGAAAGCAGCTCCACAAAGAAATCACATTTCTGAATTATACAAACAAAATAGCTTCAAGGCATGGTAGCTGTTTCTCTAATCTCACAGCTGCAGCGCCTGTTGACAGTGGTTATCTAGTTACAGGATGCATGGTAGCACTACTGAAAAATTAATTATATGAGCAAATAAAACCAGAAGTCTGTAGTAGATTCCATAATGGCAGTGTGTCATGATTTGCTCTGCCTTCCTATTTGCATTCGCATTTTCAGCTACAGCAATTAGCAGAGGCCTGTCCGTGGTGTTGTTTTCTCCCATTTATTACATGATACTGTCCACAAACTCTCTGTTAACACACACAAGCACAGCTAGAGTTGTCCACAGTGACTAATAATATAACAATACCTGTGCCCTGGTCTCAGGACTCAGGGTCTGTGTTTCAGACCAAGAAACCTTGATGCCCGCCTGGGGTTTGACCTCTGCACAGATGAACAGAATTTCCTGCAAAATCGAAAGAAGGTAGTCGCTGCTGCACTAAAGGATGTTCTTCATCTGGAGGAAGATCTGCAGGAGCATGAGGTACCTAGTTAAGGGCACTTTTGGGGGATTTTTCTCTCTCCTTTCCCTCAAGCCTGGAGATGAGGGATGATTTTTTTACCTCCATCAGGATAAGGAGTGAGGATCATTAACATCAGCTCATCCTCCAGTGCACTTTGCCACCAGTGTGATCTCAGCTGGAGAGTTCAACTGTCTGTTTAGATGAGCAAAATCTGTGTTTCCACTAAGCTTACAAGTGAATTATTTGAAGGCATTTCAAACCAATAGTTTGGTCTGTGTTTCTTGAAAATCCTCTCTGAAGTGCCAGGACCTAGTCTGTTCCACTGGGATATACAGTATAGAGAAATGTTTCTTTATCTCTTAATTTATGTGTTTTATCTTACTAGTGTCTGGATGCTGCTTTTGCATTTCTGTAATCTTTTGACGTTATTTTTGCTTTAATGCCACTCTTTTATCTATGCTTTCTGCTCTTTTTTTTGTGTCAAACAGGTGCCTATAGTGGCTGTGACCACAGCAGGGTGTGGCATAAGAGCACTCACTGCCATGTATGGCAGCATTTTGGGTCTCCAAAAGTTGCGTGTTCTGGATTGTGTTTCATACATCAGTGGTTCATCAGGCACAACATGGTGAGGAGTCATTTTGATACTCTTGTTTGGATCTTGCTATATTAAGAAAAGCCTATGTTCTGTCTCGGATTCAGAAAGGGTAAAGGTGATTAATGGAGTTATTGCTTCCATCTTTGTGCTATGAGTCATCTATGAAAGAATTATTGTGCATCATGACCTATCCCTAACCAAAAGAGGAGACTTTATTGGAAGTGTAAACATCCTTAATCCTATGGAAAATGTTCTTTTGTTGTTATTAACTGTTTGACAGAAACAGCATTGACAGCTGTTGTGTTGCACCTCAGATTAAATGATTTTTGCCTGGTTGCCTTTAGACTTTCATTTCTGCTCAAAGTAAACTCAAAGAGTAACTAAAAGATAAAATGATATGCATCCAAAATTCTACAGGGTGTATTCTCTGAGTTTCAAAAGCATCTTGTTAATTTCTTCTTGCATTCCATCATGTTTCCTGTCTGCAGGACAATGACAAAGCTATATGAAGATGCTGATTGGTCACGTAAGGATCTTGGGGAAGTAATTATTGAAGCACGGAAGCAAGCAGCCAAGTGCAAGATGGGGGCTTTTTGCTTGAAAAGTCTGAGGAATTATTACAGAGAGCTGAGCCAAAGGACCCAAGCAGGACATAAAACATCTTTTATTGATCTGTGGGGGCTCATGATTGAAGCCATGTTAAATGATGGGGTAATGTCTATACATCTTTCTTCTCATAAAGTTCTTGACTTAATATTTACAACCATTGCAAGAAACTAGAGCCCTAGGAAGAGACACCTGGTCAGTAACACTGTACTTGGTGCATAGGCAGAACACCACTTATTTACATTAATAAATTAGAGACAGTAGTATGTCTACATTGGAGCCTGAAGTGTGATTGAATGTGCCAGAAATACTCAGACTAGCTCTAAAGTAAGCAGAATGCTGATTAATACTACAGCTGTACAAGAAATTGTTAAGGTTCTTAGGTGTTTTTTATGGCCCTATGCTTTTATCTCTCCTCTGCTGCAATATTTGCACAAGCTGCACTCTTAACTTGAATGTACTGCAGATGTACCCATTATGTCCAGCAGTTTGTGACTTAGTGATAAGGAAGTATATAGATCCAGAGCTGATGAGATATATTAGCTGCAGTGGGTGCCCTTCAGCTACTTTGAATTTGATCTCTCAGGATGTTCAGTTTCTAATTTTATTGTAATAACACAAGGAAAAGCTTTCTGAACTTTCTCCAGACAGATGATAGCTGGAAAAAAAAGCTATTTTATTTCCAAATTCTGTAAACATGGCTTATTTTTGTCTAGATGAAACAGATAAAATTAAATACTCTAATTTCATATCATATTTCACACAGTGTTTCCTCAGTTCTACATAGCAAAATTTGTTAGAATTTAATTTGGCTGAAGTATACTCAAAACCTCCATTTCATGTATAAGTTGTTAGTATTGTATAGCTCAAGAACTTTTCCTCTGCGGATTTTAACTTTCGATATAGTATTTAAAAAAAGAAATCTTGATTAGAAGGGTCATTAACATGCTGCCTTGAAGAACTCTTATCATTAACAGATGATATGATAACAGCTGAATTACCCACAGATGCTGCATATTCTAACTTACATTTAACCATACAAAGCTAGAACAGAATGTGAAGTGATTCACTGCTGTCATTGTATACTGAAAGCTGAACATGGCCACTTAGCTTAACAGAAATTGTTCCCGCTTTCTTGTCCTCTGTTATTCAAGCACATGGAAGTAAATTTAGGAGCAAATTCAGGAAAATGATGTCTTAGTCTTTATAAACTGATGTAAGCTAACTCTTTGTTTTTTCTTTTTTTCAAATCCAGAAAAGCCACCACAGACTTTCTGATCAACGTCAGGCGGTGAACCAAGGTCAGAACCCACTGCCCATCTACCTTGCCCTTAATGTCAAGGACAAAGTTGCCACCAAAGATTTCAGAGGTAATGTTTCAGTTGTGAAAAAGAGCTATATTTTCACCCAGGGAGATACAATGTGGGGATACAGTAAACAATGATGAATTGTTTTAAATACTCACTCCGAGCCCAGAGAAGCAGTGTTCAGAAATATAAAAAGTAACTGAGCAGGCACATGATACACATCAAGAATTCAGTATTTCGTAAGATCTCTTGGTATGTGATTGTGTATTTTCAGGTATTAACTTCAGACTAATAACACAACATAATTCTATGACATAGTCTCAGAAATGATATGAATTCTTCATGAAAGTGATTCACTAGAGCTTTAAGTTTGCTGCGTATATGTTCTGGTCCATGATGGGAACTATATGATCTTTAAAGTCCCTTCCCATCCAAACTATTCTGTTACTCTGTTTCTCATAGCTGGCTAAAGGCAATAGAAGTCAATGTGAGTTCTAGTCTACCTTCCATGAGAAAACTTTGTACTCACTAAATAAAAAGAAGAATTTGAATTTTCTCCAGCCCTGACATAGTTCTTTCACAAACCTGGGGACAGTGTGATAGCTGGTTCAGCAGTGGCTGTTGGCAGGGTTTGCTCAGGACAAATGCTAAGCCAGTTTTCTTGTGAGAGCCAATGTCTGAGAGGCTTATTCCAAACCTGACAACTGGGCTATTTTCTATAGTGGAGCTAACCTTGGTGCATGTGTTGGCAGAATGGGTGGAGTTCACGCCGTACGAGGTGGGCTTCCTGAAATATGGCACCTTCATTCGTGCAGAGGATTTTGGCAGTGAGTTCTTCATGGGTCGCCTGATGAAGAAACTCCCTGAGTCACGAATCTGCTTTATGCAAGGTAACTCACCAACCTGGAGGAGTGACAAGACTTTAATAGAAACATTAAGGATTCAGGAATTCATGCCCAGAAACCTGTTAGCATGAGGCAGCAGAGGCACAGAGTGAGTCGCTGACAGGCTCCCCAGGGAAGTTGTCACAGCACCAAGCCTGCCTGAGCTCAAAAAGAGTTTGGACAATGTTCTCAGGCACAGGGTGTGATTCTTGGGGTTGGCCTGGGCAGGACCAGGAGTTGAGCTTGATGATCCTTGCATATCTCTTCAAACTCAGGATATTCTATGATTCTATGTTTCCTGAGACTCATTCAATTGCCCTTTCCAGCAAAGGTGGTTTTATCATTTGGTCTAAGATAAAAATAAACTGAAATGGCAAATAAGTTTTCATGTAACTTTGTGAGTGCTTTTGAGGCATCATCATTTCCTGTAGCTTGCAAAAACTTTTCAAGTTGGAAATCTATGATACTCTTTGGAAGCCAAAGAAAATGTTGAAAAGAAATCAGTGGAGTGAGAAAGAGGAGAATCAGAGAAGGAGCTGGCTGAAAATATTTCTTTAACAGAGGAAAAAGGAAATGAAAATAGAAACATGAAAACTGACTACAAAATTAAAAAAAAAAAAAGTTCCAGGTAAAACATGATGAGAGGGAAAAGACTTGACATTTTTTTTCTGAAATAAATTTGCCTAGATAGGTTTGCCTTTGGAGTCTACCACTAAAATACATGTCTGAGCTTATGCAAAAATTGGATAGAAATTTGAACAAGTTAGAGAAGAGCTGGGAAAGGAGCAGAAGGCAGTTTTAAAAGAACTTGTGTTTACATCTGCATTGCTTATTATCTCTCCCACTTTCTAGGAATGTGGAGCAGTATTTTCTCCAAAAATCTCTTGGATGCCTGGCATGCAGCTGACAATTCAGAAGACTTCTGGCACAGGTGGACCCAAGACAAAGTGACTGAAATAGGTAACCGAAAATACCTTCCTCCAGACCCCTCTTATAGGGTAACTGCACTCACATTTCCCATTTTTGAGCTTTTCTGTTGTCTTATTTCTCTCAGTCTTTGGGTATGGGACATACCAGAAAAATGAAGTTATTTGATTTTATTGAATAGTCAGTGCTTTGCTTAAATAGTGAGACTATGACAAGAAGGAAAGGCACCATCAGACAGGCCTTGATATAAAGGAGATAGGGATGGACACATATGGTGGTCCCTGAACTGTTGTCTTTAAAAAGCTGGAAAAGAAATACTTGTGTCAAAGCCTCATGTCATCTATTTGTTAGCCAGAAAGAAGCTTGATTGTTTGTTTCAATATGTCCTTGCCTTGCACAGCACATCCCTCCCTCAAAATCTGACTAAATTGAAAGACTTAGTAGATGTCAAACAAGGTCAATGTGTTGGAGCTCCTACACCAGCTTAGAGAAGTAGCTCCATACTGAAAGACCATTCCTTGGAAATACTCATGAGCACCTTCATGGCAAAATTCAAGCAAAGCCAGTAAACAGACGTGGGCCACTTTTCTGTGGACTGTATTTTCATTAAAAAACCCCAAAGTCTTATGTTAGAGTTTATATAAATAATTTGCAAGTTTTGTTGAATTCAGGTGTCCACAACTGAACCAAATAGAACAATCTAGCTTTTTAAAAGTAAAAATATTTAGTTTGAAAGTAAAATGCTGAAATTTTTCTATGCTTTTCAAAATAAGCTTTAAATGTAATATTTAACCTACATGGAATCTAAAAGCAGTAATTCCTTAAAATGTATTAATAAAATTATTTTCTACGTTTGTTGTTTGCTTGGAAAAGTGAATTACTTCAGTGTGTACCAAAATCATACTGTTTTATGAGAAAAATGTTCTTTTCATCACGTGTAACCAACCAGAGTTTAGAAAGCACAAGTTTATACTTTTGTCACGAAATTAACTGGAACTCACAGCAGATCATAAGGAAAACAATGCAATGCTGAGCTGTGAACACATGATTACAGAAGACCCGTTGACCTTTGCTCCTCTTTGTGTCTTGCCTCTGCTTAATATGCCATTTATGCTGTGTATCTCCAGAGGAACAACCAGACCTGCCTGAGAAGCCGTATGAGATGGCTACGTGCGTTTTCACTCCTACGAGCGGCCTCTCCACGACGCTCCGGGACATCCTGACGGATCGCCCTGCTGTCTCCAAGTACCACAACTTCCTAAGGGGCTTCCAGATGCACAACGAGTACATCCAGCATGAGCATTTCAAAAAATGGAAAGGTGTGGATGGCTCTTCTGCCTACATATCTCCTTGGGGCAGGCACAGGGGCTGGGAATTAGCAAACGATGTTTGCAGGTCCTGAAGAGAAATGAGTGGGTTTTGTGGTTACCTATTAGTGCTCACTGAGAGGAGGGAGAATGAAGGAACTTCTCACACCTTTCAGTAACACAAAGTTCAATTATTTAGTCTTTGGGTACTCAAAGTCCTCACAGGAATAAAAATTGCTAGGGTGGGGCTCTGCATATAATGCAACATCTGTGTAGGTTTAGGTGCAGTTCATGGGTTTAGGAACACAACAAAATGTGAGTGGACATGCTGAAGAGGCTTTAGGATTGCTGCACGCTACCTACCCTAAAGCAAAGGGAAAATCCTGGATGGGAGGGAAGCTCGCCTTCCTTTTACTTTCTAACTTGACAGATGTCTTTTTGCAGTTTGCTAATAGCTCTGAATCTTCCACTCTTTAGACACCTTGCTAGACAGCTCTCCCAATGACCTGAGAGGCAACTCGGAACACCTGGAGCTGGTGGATGCAGCTTTCTTCTTTGAAACCAGTTACCCACCCCTTATGAGACCAGAGCGGAAAGTGGATGTCATCATACACTTAAATTACACAGGTGGATCACAGACATTGGTGAGAAGTCTCAAAACTGATTTTCTTTCACAACAGCTTTTGCTTTGCTTTCCACTACTTTCAAACAGGTGTCTGTGAAGCATGGAACTTAATGGAATTTAGTAACATGTTGTTTTCAAACCTTAGAAGAAGAATGGAAATTTCTAGAAAGGAAAATATGTGTATTTTTCTCAAATTACTTTTGAAATATCCCTAAGTTCTTCACCGGTGAAATACAGACAGGCAAAGTGAAGTTAAGAAAGTCTAGCTGCAATGTCTATTATAGTCTTATATATAATATTTAACAGCACAAATATAGTTGGAAAACTTTTGTGACTCAATCTGCATTTTGCTTATAAATGTATGATTTTTTTTCTTTTTTATTTTAATGTTGATTTTCTAGGAAGAACAGCCTAGTGAGTAATGGGTTTCTTCATCTCTTTTTTAATATCTTTTAATAAATGTATTTTTTCTCCCTAAATAGTGGACTTGAAGTGAGGTATCAAATGCATTTACTGTTCTTGCAGGTATCTAATTTGGTTAAGATGGTTATATACATTTTGAAAGCAGTATTTACCAATAAATAGACAGTTTTAAACTTCAAAATATAAAACAGACTTGTAAATTTAAACCTGTCCCTGAGGGACACACCAAAAACCAGAAAGTTCAGTGGTTAAGGCTCTGTCAGTTTTTCAAGTGGAAGACATTTCAATGATGCAATTACACATGAAAAATACTTGTCTTTGTACTGCAGTGGAAATGATAATATCTTAAACTATATATCTTTGTTGTAGTCTGAAATCTTTTGGACATACTTAATTCAAAATGAGGTGGTACTTTTTTGTTAGATATTTTAACAAAGTTGGTCACCACAAATGGGCTTTCTGATGAAAGTTTTTAGTGCTGTATTTTAAGGTCTAGAGCATGTTATTTGAAAATCTTATGTTATTTCTAAAATTCAAAGTTATAGATATGGGTAGATTGGTCTTAAAACCCTGCTAAAGTTTACTGAGTTCAACTCACAAGTTATCCTGCTATATAAACATATAATGGGACTGGGAATCCTACTGTGTTAGACTGCAAATTTAGTTCTGCTTAGAGCCACATTTTTCTCACTCAGTTCTCCTTTAATTAATGGTCTATAATATGATTTGAATTTATCTGTTCTGTTTCTACATCATATTCTCATTTTAGAGATGTGCCTTAGTACAGGTTTATACTCTCTTTGCCATCTTGAAATTAGGTGTTTTCCTGGAAGACTATTTCCAAATGGTTCCTCAGGCAACTGGAAAGCAGTCCTTGGGGCTGCAGGTGTCCGCATTATTTCTGCTGTCTGACTCTCAGTCTGTTTTGTGCGACTTTGCATGAACTGCTGGGCTTTGGCAGCAGTCTGACCTTTGCTATCTTTTCTATTCCTTGTGCTGCTGCTGTTGACCAGCCCCTGGAGCAGGCTTGCAAATACTTTGCAGAGCAGGAAATTCCATTTCCCTGCATTGGACTGATGGATGATGAGAAGAACCTGAAAGAGTGCTACATGTTTGATGGTGCAGACACCCCAGGAGCTCCTCTGCTGCTTTATTTTCCATTAGTGAATGACACTTTTCAGACATATGTAGCACCTGGTAAGTTAACAGTATCCAGGTAACTTTATTGACTCAAGAAACATTCCCACTCCCTGGGTGTTTTTCCCTCAACCCAATAAAGCCTCCCTTTGTTTGCTTGTTCAAACTAGTGAATAGATTGCAAAATGGGATGATTCAAACTGTTTGCAAAATCTGGTGAAGTCTTGTGCATATTTTTATTTGTGTCTTGGTGCAATTCAGGGAATAGAAGAAATGTGTTCCTCAATTAGAGGAATGGAAACTGATCTCCTCTTGTAATTTCCAAGAGTTTAGTGAATAGAACAAAGTATATTTTTCAAATTATGTGTGGTTTTATGACACTCAGATCTAGGTGAGAATCACAGTGTAGAATGGTTCTGTGAAGGGCCACTGTGCCTTCTATTTAGGCCATTTAATATGCTTGTTGAATATGCTGGAATATCAAAGTAATCGTACATAAAGTGTCCTTCTGGATTAGTATTTGAGATGGAGACTTTGCTTTTAAGATGATTTCCAAGCCAACTGATATTCTACTTCCTTCTGTCCCAAATACCTTTATTCCTTTTGTGTTGTACCAAAGAACCTGCCTGGTCAGCCTTGAGCAGTGGTGACCGCACAAGATGATGTGCCATGAGCTGGCCAGTAGATGGTGCTGATTGCAGTGGAAATGACACTTGTTTTATTCCAATGGGCTTTGCTCAGACGTAGATCTCTGAGAGATCACAGCACTGCACTTATCTTCATAGTAATTGCATTTATGATCTCTCCAAATTATTATTGACCGATGAAAGTATGGTATTTCTGTGGGACTATACAAACACATTCCTTTTTTTTCCCTTGACAGGCATGTTACGTAGCGCTGCTGAAATGGAACAGGGCAAAGTTGATATCTCCAGTTTCTCCTCTCCATACTCAACCAGGGAGGTCTCGCTGAAAGCAGAAGATTTCAACAAGCTTCTGAAGCTGGCTAATTACAACATAATGAACAACGAGAACATGATTCTTCAGGCCTTGCGCATGGCTGTGGCACGGAAGAAACAAGCCCTGAGCCAGCCCTCACAGGCACAGCCCTCTGCTTGAACAGCATTTCCCTGTTCCTTACTAAGCATTTACCAAGACAGCATACATGTGAGAAATACTTCACCATTCTTGACAGGGGCCATAGCTTTCTAAGTAACCTTCTCAATCTTATCCAGAATTGTGGTATTAAACTCAGCATTTTCTGTTGTTAATACCATCTCACTGTGATGTTCAAAAGATGAAGATTCAGCTGTGTGTGATAGTGAAATAGCATTAGCTCTCCTTGTTTGCAATCTCTTGGTGGATAGTTGTTAATATTTTTTCATACACAAAATATTTTGGCATTTCATTGGACTATAGATAACAAAACCATAAAGCCCTCTTCAGACACCAAAGGTGGTCAGCATCAATTTAAAACATTTTACTTTGTTTTAATAACCTGAATGAAATGGCTTTCTGCCTTTAAAGAGGTTTTTTCCCAGGTGCTTCTTTTTGGTCATGAATTGTCATGAAATAAATATTTTATGAAGGATGTTTAATTTTTCAAATTTGTGTTGGACAACAGAGATATGGATCAGTGGCCATTTAGGTCTTTGATCATCTATTCTTATCAATTAAATCAAACTTTAAAAACTTGTTTTGAAGGACTACTGCTGTTTCCTCTCACAGCCAACTGTGTCCTGTCCCAGATCACATATATGTTCTGCAGTTATCTCCCTGAAATGAAATTTTGCTTTAGCATCATTTGGAACTTGTTCAGTACAGTATACTGAACTATTATGAAATCAGAGAGCATGTGAAGGGGATTGCAGGATGTATGGTAATTGAACACTGGAGACATGCAATAAGATGCCAATTTTCTGTTCACTGCATCACAGTGTATTCCATACTCAAACACACTTAAGGCTAAGAAAGGTCCAGCAGAGAGAAGTGTTTCTGGTGAATTCTTCCTTAGAGGTAACTGGAGAGAGAGAGAGAGGTATTTTTTTCTAGATCTGGAGCTGGTTAAGAAGTTGGTTTTTACTGGTTTTACATAAAGAAGCATTGTGAAAGAAGGGCAGATATTGGCATCTAGGAGTTTGTCAAGGGTCAGCCAAGATGAGCCTTACAGGAGTCCCTCAGAGCCTAAACAACTAGGCAAGAGTTATACAAGAGTATCTTCTTTCCACAAATTTTCCAACAAAGTACATAGATAATTTCTGCCTTATATTCTAAAATCCTACTCATTGTTTTATTTGAGCAGCCACTCATGGACTCAAACTTAAGGTACCTGACCTGTCAAAATGGGTATAATGACTGACTCCTTAATGCCTGCCAGGGAGGATATCATTATATTTGTCAAAGTCTTCCCATGACTGCAAAGTTCTGGGCATTTCAGCAGCTTTGTAAATTCTGCAGGCTCCGAAGAACTCTGGTGCAGTTTCAATTCTCAAATGTTGTTCCTTGTTGGAAATATTTTTGTCAGGATTAGATACTCTGTTTGATTTTGCCTGTGAACTTTTTCAGTGATGGTGAGCACCTGCTCCTTCCTGGTTTTACCAGCCTCATACTGGTTGGAAAAACCATATTTCTGAGACAATGGAAATAGTTCTCTGTAGATGTCTTGAACAGCCTGCTTTACCTTTTGTATGTCCCATCTCAGAATCTGTGATGCACCCTAAAATCTCAGATGATCTGAAGGAAACCAGAAAAGGTAGCTTCTCAGCCACTGGCATGGTGTTCAATTACTTTTTTCAATTTTTTCAATATTTTTCAATTACTTTTTTTTTGCTGGCATATGTTCAATTATTTTTGTCCGAGGTGCCAGTTCTGGCACTACTATTAGATTTTCTTCAAGCAGAGGCACTCGACAGCCAATGTCTGGGACAGGCTCTGTCCAGCTCCATGCCCTGCAGCACTTCCTGCGGAGGAAATTCTTTCAGAGAGAACCCTTGGGTAAGAGAGGTGACAGAGGCCTAGAGATTGGCCCATCCTTTTCCTTCCTTGTACTAAGCTGAGCTAGTGAACACATTTTTTGTTGGGTAAAACACCTCTTTTTTGTAAAGTTTTGTTATTAATATTTCTGCTGTTACTGTGTGTTTCTTATCCCACTGTGTTTTGCTTTCAGTAAATTGTTATCTCAACCCATAAATCTCTCCTTTTGTCCCTCCCTTGCCAGATGGGAGTGGGAAGAGGGGGTGTCTTATTTGGAGTTTAATTGCTGGCTGGTGTTTCACCACCAGCAGTCATTCCCTACCTCAGCTGAACACTGCTGTGTTAGCTCTGCATGGCAGCTTTTGGTAGCAGAGGCCTACAAGGGCGGCCTATGTGAGAAGCTGCCAGAAGCTGCCCCGTCTCCAGCAGAGTCAATGCCAGCTGGCTCCAAGACTCACCCACCTCTGGCCAGGGCCGAGCCCGTTGGTGGCAGCTGTGCTGCCTCCGGGATAATGCATTTAAAAACGGGAGAAAACGCTGTGCAACATCAATATCAGTGGGAGAGAGGAGTGAGAACATGTGAGAAGCAGGCCTGCAGATATGGAGAGAGAAGAGGTGCTCTAACTTTGGAGTTGAGATTCCCCTGATGCCTGTGCTAAACAATTGTTAAATAAGTATTTAACTGGCTGTCCAATGACCATGGTGAGGCAGGCTGTCCTTCTCAGCCCTTGTTGGCCCATGGTGGAGCAGATATTCACCTGCAATCCCTGGAGGACCCCACATGGAGCAAGTGGATGCCTGAAGGAGGATGTCACACCGTGGGAAGCCTGTGGCGGAGCAGGTCCCGGCAGGACCTGTGGGCCCATGGAAAAGGAGTCCACACTGCAACAGGTTTGCTGGCAGGGACCCACGCTGGAGGGGTGTGTTTCTGTGGAACTGCACCCCAATGGAAAGGACCCACACTGGAGCAGTTTCTGATGAACTGCTGCCTCTGGGAAAGTCTCAGGCTGGACAAGTTCATGGAGGACTGTTTTCTGTGGAAGAGACCCCACACTGGAGAAAGGGAAGCTGCTGGGGTGGAGGAGGTACCAAAAATCAGGAGTAAAATAAAGCCCAGGAAGGGAGGGGTAGGGAAAAGATGTCTTATGATTTAAGTTTTATTTCTCATTATCCTACTCTGATTTGATTTGTAATAAATTAGGCTGATTTCCCCAAGCTGAGTCTGTTTTGACTTGATAATAATTGGTGAGTGATCTCTCCCTGCCCTTATCTCAATCCACTTGTCTTTCATTAAGTTTTCCCTCCCCTGTCCAGCTGAAATAGATGGGGTGTGCATGATAAAGTGACTTTGGTGGGCACCTGCTGTCCAGCCAAGATCAAACAACCACAGCTTCTCAGTGTTGCTTGGCTGTGTTTTATTGAGGGTTTTGGATTTTTTTTTTTTGGTTGTGGCTTTTTTTTTTTTTTTTTTTTTTTTTTGTGTGTGCTTTTTTGGTTTTTGTATTGTTTTGTGTGTGTGTGTGTTTTTGTGGATTTTTTTGGGGGGGAGTATGGCAGGGGAAGGGTTTACCTAAGGGGAAAACATATTTTTCCATAGTCTGGCTATTAACAGGTGCTCCTGGCCTCTCATCATCATCATGTCCTTCCTCTGGACTTACTTCAACAGGTCCATATCTTTCCAGCGTTGGGGCTCCAGAGCTGGCACAGCACTGTAGGTGGGGTCTCACCTACAGAGCAGAGGGGCAGAATCCTTCAACCTGTTGGTCACATTTCTTTAGAAGCTTTCATATCTCTTTAATTGAAAGGTTATTGAGGGTAGATTCCTAATCCTAAAATGCTGGCTTACTTAAATAGTTTTCATTCAGAGAAAAGTTGTAAGGCCAGAAATGACTCTACTGTATATTTTCTTGACCTGAGGTTGGAAGGGGAAGACAGGTTGTGGCTGCTCTGAGCATATTGTATCACCTCCTGCAGTTCTGAAGAGGTGGTTTCATATTGGACGTCTGGGCGTGTTAGTAGCTGGACCCATACAATGGCTATTGATCTGCTGCTGCACAATCTTCTGACAGAAATTTGAAGACTTTGGTGTCATTTTTGCATCATAATTGGATGACACTGCGTTGTGTTTAAAATATTAAGATGTTAACATTTAAGATGAATCAATGTGTGCCTTGAAGTTTTATGTTTGTGGAAGTCTTCTGAAAGCAGGAAATTTATATCCCACTAACAAATATACAAATTAAATTGAGGAAACATCTACCAGTAAGCAACTTCAGCCCCTCTATCTCCAAGAAAATGAAAATAAATGCAATTTGGTTTAAGAAAAGGCCTTCTAAAGTTATTTAATTTAAAATACTTTTGTTTGCTGATTGAGGTGCTGTGTGCCTACATGTAGCTACTATTATCTTCTCTGGTTTGTTAATTGCTGAGGCTTCTAGAACATAGATATCCATGTGTGTTATCACCCCCTTATCTTGAATTGCTGGTAACTCTTGGCACCTTGGTGTGTACAGCCTTCCCCAAACACACACCTCTGGTATTTAGCTATCAAATAAACCCAGCAAACTCCCTCCCCTTTTCTTCTCATACTTTCCCTTTCATGCAATGAGGAAGGTGGGGCTTGGATAACCACTTGCTCCTCAGCAGGTGTCTCCTTAAATTTTGAAGAGGTAGTTTGTGAATCACAGTTGTTGCCTCTGACAGTGAAGTGACAATCCATCTCTCTCTTGTATGCAGCTGGCAGCAGGATGGGCTCATACTGGAGTGCTCGTGAGGTAAGGATGTGAAAACTCTAGGAGCTGAAGATGGCCTGGGATGGGTTTGTGGCTGGAATTCTGGTGCGGAGATGACTTTTTTTCCTACTTTCTTGTATGTATTTACTTATTTATGTAAGGATGACTTATACCTTTGCTGGTGTTAGTTGCCTTGTGGAAGGCACTCTTGGTAGTGAAGTTCAGCCACAGTGGGTGATCCACATGGAGGCTGGGAACCATTCTGAAGTGCCTCACAGGAGCTTTCTTTGAATTTGGGATGAATCTGTGGTTTGACTCAAGCATTATGTAAGCTGTGCTCTTTCACAGTGCAGCATCTGCCAGCTGGGACTATAAACATATATGGTGTCCAGATAGCTGTGCTAGCAGCCACCTGGTAATGATGCACACAGGGGGGTCGCTGCCTGAAAACAGTAATTAATAGTGATGTTCTTAGTTTTATATTTGTCCATGACTAATGCAAAAAAAAAAAAATCTTGATCTCTCTCAGAAGTTGGGGGGGGGGTGTGTCTTTTTTGTTTGTTTGTTTGTTTGATGGAACATAAGTGGCAGGGAAAGCCCTAAAACTGTCTGTTGGGTTCCAGGGAATGAACATACTCTGTCTCCTTCTCAGTTCTGTAATTAATCTTCAGTTTGCTATGAACAGGTTATTTGATTATTCTGTGCCCTGCTTCCCTGATTGTATAATGGAGATGATAGAGCTTCTCTCCATATACATGGATATGTATTGAGATAAATGTGCATTGATGCTTGCAGACCTCAAATGGGGCATCCCCATGGCTTAAGAAATAACACATGTGAATGTCTAACCAATCTGGTCAAAGTAATACTAACCATCTACAAATTCATCTTTTTGAACAGAACCTGGCAATGGTCTTTGTGTGGAAAGTATGCATAGAAAGCAAGGAAAGAGACTGTCCTCTCTGCTCTTCCCCTTTTCCTTAAATACTGAAAGAGCATCAAGAGTAAAAAGTAGAGGCTTCTTAGAGATAGGGGGGGTAAGGGGAGACTTTTTCCACCCAGAACCTAAACCCAGACAGATGACATTAAAACATGCCTTCTCTTTTGGAGTTAGACATAAAAATCAGACCAAGATCAGCTTATCATAATTTAAGAGTGATAGGAGAATTTGTGACTTGTCACCTGGATCAATTCCTAACTAGAAAAGGAGAGGAGTGACATAACTCCCCTAAGGAATGTGGTGGAGTCATTTTGCAAGCAGAGAATGGGAGAGGAACTAGGAAATGCTTTCAGTGAAGCAATAGCTAAAGTTTCAGGTACTAAAATCTGCAAGAATTAATAACTGTTTTGAGTCAGGTCTGTTATTTGCCTTTCCTTCTGCATTTGACTTCTCAGCTAATGATCCTTCTGCAAATATCTAGTATCTGGTTTGAGTAGGGAAGTTTCGTTAACATCTTTTCCAAAGCTGTTTTCTGGCATCTGCTTTTTTTCATGTTGTGCTGCATTGTGCTGATGATGCCTCACTCACCAAACAGACAAAAAATTATTTCTTCTGTCAATGACATATATACACAGCAGAATATTCCCTCATTTTTTTCCATTTTTTAAACTCTACATAGATGTGATTTTAACTTCCAAAGGAATGCAAGCAGTTCATCTTTCAGTCTTGCTGCATGGCTTTGAAAATTGCGACAGGAATTTGTGGGAAAGCATGTTTTATGAAGCATAAACAATTTAACATTAATGCAAGTAATAAACTTTTTCATTTTTCTGCAGAGTGATGAATGCCCCTGCTGTTCATTCTTTGTGAAAATCATAAGAATGAAAAATCTGAGAAAAGCAGATATGTGTGAGTATCACAGTTTTTCTTTGCACTTTTTAGTAGTTCAGTTCTGAAAGCAGAGAACATGTGCTTGCTACTGGCACTGTAACTGGTATCTGTGTATGAAGTGACACCATGGTTTCAAATATTGATGCATATTTGAATTTGAACTATGCTTTGAACACAGTTTTATATAAACAGTACCTTTTGGTTTATAGCATGTTACTATTATTAGCGGAAATAGCAAATATCTACTGTGGTGTACTGTAAAGTACCTTAACTGCTAACAAGGTTCAGAGCCAGACTGATGAACAAATTCAGGTGTTAATTTTCAGTTGCAGTTTTTTAATTTCTTTTTGCTTAAAAGAAAATAAAAGGTAGAAGGAGCATTATAAATCCTACTGTCAAACAACTTCTTTTTCTGTCAAAATTGCACTGAAATGTATTCGAAGTAGACTTTTCAATATAAACAAGTACCATTGAAATGTTCCCAGCGACTTGGAATGGGTGAAAGTGGAAGTGAAGAGAGAAAAATCTCAGCTGTTACTCAGGTAGGAGAAACAAAGCTCAATATCTCAAATATCTGACTCAGAAAGAACAAGTCAGGAAGAAAATGGAAAGGAAGTGAAAATAAACCTTTGAGTATCTAATAAGACCAAGTGAACACAGCAAGTATATTTGCCTCCATGGAGATTGCTATTAAATTCCTGCATTTCTGCCATTGTGTCCAGCACAGGGATATTGCCTTTTCTTGAAAACAGCAAATCTTTAGAAAAAAGTGAAAGGATGTTTCAATTCCCTCTCTGTCATTTCTATCTCAGCTGAACAGTTTTCTGGCATGTTACCACCCCAAGGGAATTTTTAAGCTGCCTTGACAGGCAATAGCATCAAGAGAACCACCTGCAGAGCTGATAACCAAACATGCGCCTCTGGCTTTAAAATCAGGGATGTTTCTTTCTTTCTCAGAATTTTATAATGGTTGGAAATTATGATATTTACATTCTTATGTACAATAGAACTTCCAGAAATCCATAGCTATTTATCTTAGCTGCTTACCTTTTATTAGTCTTTATCCTTTATCTTCATTTTGAGCAGATGATTGATTACCTGACTTCAGGTTTGAAGCTGTAACACTGGAGATTTGCTTCCAAAGCCAGATGTGGAAGAAGGTCTTTGCTAGAAAGAGTCAGAAGAAGCAGTGCTAGGTGACAGGGTCGTAGAGGAGCTGCTTTATCCATTCCCCATTCCAGTTGCCTTTATTGTGTGCAAGAGAGCACCACGTTTTATTTTCTCTCTGAGAATCAGGACCAAGTTACAGCAGAGAGTCAGTGAGTTTTTATCTCTCCTGTGCATGTATGCTGTCTCAGAACAAATAATTTTGTTAGTGGAGCCATGCCACATGGTGTGATACACACAGAACAAGAAATGAGACTGTTAAAAAGCATTACATTGAATGAGAAAACCAGTGTGAGAGTGTAGTACACTTCCTTATGTGGCTCACATTTATTTGTTTTAATTACTATTTCTGTACAATTTAAAGTTGTTAAGAGAGACAGAGATGAGGACCAAGAGTTGAAAGATGGCACAGAAATAATTCCAGCTGCAAAGAGCCATTGGTGCTCTGCTGGAATCAGAATCTGATTTTGGAAGACTGCCTGTCAAGCATGAGTACACTTTGCTTTCCTTCAGCTGTGGCACTGCACACCCAATGGGCCCTCTTTGTGCAGAGGGCCTGCTACCCGCAGCAACTTGCACACGGACATATAACATAGGACTTAATTTTTTATTATGGGTTAGCTGTGGCAATCACCTATAATCATGCTATTGACCTTTTCCCTGTGTATCAGACAAAAGGTTGTGTTTGTACATGGTGTAAGTGTAATAACAAGGATTAGGCTGCTAATATGCATCAAAGTCTGTTAGGAATAAGGCTTACTTATGAACCAGAAGGAATTGCTCGCTAATTATGAAGGTTATCAGGTAACTATAATCTAAGTAGTACATATCATGAAGACATAGCTGTTGCAACTTCTAGGCATGTTTGAGTTTGGCTAAATTTTCCTAGTGAAAATTTAAAAGAATAGTGATACCAGACCAGTCCAGAGTCTCATTTGAATTGAGAACATGTCCCCAGAACTGGCTTATAATAAATGCTTTGGGGTATGATAAACTCTGAACCATGCTTTTCCCTGCCCCACTTTTCCAAGAAGTCTGTGGTTCTTGAGGTCTGTGGCTGAGAGATCTGGCTTCTGAGTCAACAGTAGTGTTTGCATTTAATTGTCATACCTCAAATTATTTGCTTCTGGAGGCCATTAAGGGATCTTATTTTGATACTTGACATCTCACTTTGCTCTGGACAGGAACCCAGATACTCATTTTCAGTTTCACAGGAAAACACCATTCCCAGTTTCAGGATGTTATTCTTTGGGGAGGTCTATATGGTTATATTGCTAACTAAATAGTTACAGACATTTCTTTTTTCTCTTTGTTTTGCATGGGCATGAGAAACGCCTACATGAGAAAACCTTGTCCTTTTCAGGCTGGTGTGAAAAGGCCTTTTTTGCATATTAGATATGTCAGCTCTTACCCCAAGACAACTGCCCCCTTGTATTTATCTCAAGAATTGCAGAATGCTAATAATTATATGACTACCTCTGCCTCTGACTTTAAAACAGAGACAGCTTTGTGGCTGTCACAAATACACCCAGCATTTCTGCAAAATCTGCCTGGAGGATGCAATTTCTTTGCAACTGTCCAACAGGGCCTGCCTGTGGCACCAGCAAAATGGGGAGTCACTGAAAGCATCAGGAGCAAAAGTCACAAGCTGAGGTGCCTGGGCTCTCCAAGTTCTTGTTTTCCAAAAGCTTGTCCACCAGACAAGATCACTGGAAGAGGGCATAGTTTTTCTGTTCACGTCCCACAGTTATTTCACAGAAGCCAACTTTATGCCAGGCTCTGCATTTCCACCATTTAACCATGGCATAGTTACTTTCTGGAGAGACTTGTCTGCTAGCCAAGTACCACTGCATTTCACCCCATATGCTGCTTATAACAAGAGCTGGATGGGTGTTGTGCAGATTCCCCAGAGCAGATCTTGTTTTCAGCGTGGCTGCCTAGACCTGCCTTGTTGTGTACAGTCCCACTGGAGCACACCCAGCACTCACTGATCCCAGAGGCTGCCACTGCAGTCACAGCAGGCCATGGGCTGGCACAGCTGGCAAATCAGGTTTCATGTGGCCCTTTTCTCAGTAGCTGGGTTCACTGATCTTCCAGGAGATAAAATATCTTCTACACAGCAAATTGGCATCTATGGAAGAGAAACCTGTTTGCTTCATGGGCTACAAGTAAAATATAAATGTAACATTTTCTACATATCTGTATTTTAACAGAAATACTCTATTCAGAAGACAAAAAATGCCTTTAGAATTGGTGACGCATCCTAATTGGTACTTAGAAAAGTCTAAGGCTACAAAATGTTTTTCCTGGAATAGTCTACCGCTACTTTTTATGTTTGTTTTCTTTAGTATGAAAATATAATCTCAATCAGCATTCTCAGTAGATAAAGCTTTAGGCTTCTCTTTAGGCTTCTCTTTAGCTATAGTATTAAATCTGAGCATGTTGCTATGTAATTTCATAGCAAGCTCACAATGCTACACTGCCTATTGACTTTAAAAGTTGGAAGGTAGTAGTACTAATGTTTTCCCTTGTATCACCTAAACCCTGTGTAACACATCAAAATAACAAAACCCCTTTCAATGCCATGATCTCCAAAGGAAACTGGTGTGGAAAGGACTGATTGAAGATATGCTCACAACATGCTGTGTATATCTCCTTTTACTTTACCTCTGACTGTAGCACCAGTGCGAGAGGGTAGCAGCAGTCTTTGTGCAAAGAGGGCACTCAGGCAACGTGGGCAGTGCCATCAGGCAGCTGCCTGGTCTGGCCACTACTAATGGCACACTCAACTTTAGGGTGAAATTGCATCCCGTGGTCATTGATGTTTGCAATGGTTAAGAACAATCCTGGGATGTAGTCCTTTTAAAAAGAGGATTAGTGTCTTTTTGGGGCACCTCATTTAGGTTCCTGATGTCACTGCATCCTCAGACAAGCTGATTTTGCATTAATGGAGAGGAAGACTAAAAGAGCCCAAGACAAATGCTTGGCAAGAAGAATCTGCGCAAGGACAGAGAAGTCATTATGTGGACAACTGCCAAGTTGCAACAAATCCTGTAAACAGGGATTTCCTAACTGGTTAAGAAACTGAAACAGGTATAAAACCAGCCAGTAATCACAAGAAGATCCTCCCTGTGATGTCATATCCTGGAGCAGGGCTTTTTTTACTGTAATTGTAAGCTGATTAGATCAAGTTCAAGAGCTAATTGCATAACTACTGAGGTACCTGTTGAAATGGAGGCCTGGTCTTGACTGATGTTTGTAATAAAGTCATAACCACAGTTAATAATAGGAGTAACAAATGAATGGATAATGTCAGTGAATATTACATGAATCAGTTTCATAGCTGTATTTCTTAACAACTCTGTTCCTTTCTATTCAGTCTTCTTTTTGGTTTCAACCACTCATGCAAACCAAGACTGCTCATGTTCTTCCTCAGTTCATTGTTACCAAATACATGCATAAGCCTAGTTTCCCACAGGTTACCTGTTTTGTATTCTCTAATCTAGAAGATTAATTCCTTTTTTCAAGTCTTTTGTGGCCATGATGAAGTGTAGTGTATATTGTATTATATACAATTTTACTGGACTGTATTAATGGAAAATAGTGTGGAGACAAAAAGCCTCCTCTGTGCCTTGATAGCAGCATAAGCTGCCACTAAAAAGGACAATGCTAGTTATAATCAAGGAGATCCTTATTTGCTCTGCACATCTCCTTACAGCTGTGGAAATAATTGCTTCTCTTCTGCTAGGTATCAGTGGGTTGTACGTAGGTGTACACACATCTTCTTGCAGCCATGCTGGCGTCTGCGTGTTTCTGTGTGCAAGAACAGAAAGCTGTTCTTGTGGTCAAAGGTGTTGTGTGTGATGCTTCTTCATGGCTTCCTTTAGATTCTTGGTGTAGTCTTAAAGCAGAAGAGTTTCTCGAAACCATAGCTCCTCATTTCCAAAGCCAGGGCTTCAGCAAGGACATCAGGAGCCTCATAGAGGCATTAGGAAGTTGAACTGATTTACTCACTGAGAGACTGTTGAAAGTAAAGAACCTTAGGTAAATGGTATGGTCATCTCTGTCTCAAAAGGAAAGGTGAAATCAGCTACTGTTCTCTAATACTGTACCAGTGCAGATGGCATTGCAGGTATGAACTTTAAGGACTGTAGTGATGGTACTATGTGTTCCTAGTAGGCTTCATTATCACCTTTAATGGGGGCTTCTAGTTAACAAGTGGTTGAAACAGCTTTCAAATTATTTTATAATATTTTAAAATGTCAAAACCTGTTTTAAAACAGGTTTGAAAAGGGTGGAGGCAATGGAAATGAACAAGGGAGAAGCTTGGGTGGAGAAGAGAGGCTGGAATGAGTAGGTGGTGATGGCAGCAATGTAGAACCACATGGTGCTTTGAGAGGACACAGGTCCATGTGGTGATTCAAGATCCTTCATTCTTCCTCTGCCATTTGGCTTTCAGAGTTAAAAGACAGTGGCAGACTCTGCTCAGGAAGTACCTTTCTAGTTTGCACTCAGAAAACAGATCATTATGAAGAAGTGTGTTCTTTGATTTCTGAATAGGATTTCTGTTTACACATTTCCTTGGGCTGAGCTGAGTAACACCTTCTCACCATTTAAGAAAATGAGCTGAGCATTGCCTTTTCACATGCTTATAGTCTCCCATATCTTCTTTGAAATTTTTGTACCTTGAAATTTTTGATCATCCTTTATAAGGGCCGTATTTTACTCTATATCCTGCTTACTGTTGCACAATTGTATATTGAGTTTAGGATCAAAATATACTTTGCTTGACAGTAAACATTAACCACAAATTGAATATCAATCAACCTGTGTTGACGGTACTATTATTTGCTATTTAGACATTCAAAGAATTAATAAATAACAGATATTGATAGTTCTATTATTCAATTATTATATATATTGATAATTCATAAATAACAGAAGATTGATAACAAAGATTTACTCATTACAGGAATTGCTTCAGGATTTTTTGAGGTATTTGTTTGATGGGCTGTCGTGGTTTAGAAATGGTACTTCCCAATTTAGTGCTCCCACTAAGACTCTCTCAACAAAATGCCACTTGCTTCTCCCACTGGGTAGGCTGGAGAGGAGACTTAGAATCAAAAATTGTAAAGATTATGGGTTGAGATAAGAACAATTTACTGGGAACAGCAATGAGATAAGAAAGGAAGCCGTAACAGTAACAATATTAATGAAGAGACTCCCTTCTCCCTTCTCCTAGCAATAACCTCTGGGTCCTGGCCATGGCCTCTCTTGGCTACTGCAAAAATTAACCCTGTTCTGGCCAGAACCAGGACTCGGGGCAAAGGTACAACTTCTCATGTTTGATATTTTGTTATAAAAATATATATTTAAATACATTTTGTTCATTGAATCCCAATAGATTTTTCCACCTCAGTACCTGTCTTGGTTGTTCTGGTTTCAACAAAAACAGCAGCATCTGCAGTTCATCCAGTTATGAATTATGCAGTGTGACTGATATCTGTCATTAGGGATTTGTTCTTTCTCTGCCCTCTGAGCAGGGACACATTTTGTTTTATGCATCTGTCTCTCTTAGTATCCTTACCAATGGATGTGGATGAACGCTGCTGAGGTGATTGGTATGATAAAAGCACAATAAGGCCTGCGGTATGTCTTGGTCGCTGTGGAGGCTTTGAACACCTGGAATAGTGCCAGGGAAAGCCTTTCCCACAGGCAGGATTCTCAGAGCTAGAGGTCCTCCATCAGTGATGCCCTCTGGAGTTTTGGACAACCTTTTTGCTGAACAGAGGACACTGTAGAAAAGGACCAAGAACCCAGATGTGATTTGGTATTATGTGTGAGGGCAGTGCAAAGTAGAGAGGCTAGATCTGACATGGCTGTGATAGTTTGCACTGCTGAGAAGATATATGAAAATGTCCCCATGGGACTATGGCTCCTCTCTTGGGCACTTTCTATGACTGTACTCTCAGCAGGAGACAATAAAGTAGTGCTGCAGTAAGTAGCCAGTGAAGGTTAAAAGTAAGATTCATTCCCAAATTGTGGTGCTATTGTTTGCAGCGTATTCTGCAGTTAAATTGACAATAGTTCTGAATATTTTCCTGACAAAGGTGCTCATCTTTTCTTACTTATTTAGGACCAATCTTGACCAAGAATGCCTTGTCAGGGGCATTTCTGAGTCAAAATAATGATGCTTAAGGAAAATGTTTTAGCTAAACTTTTTAAACAAATTTTTTCTATTTCCTTATTGGGTGAACAACATTCTTGTGATCACTTTCTGAAGAAAGAAAATTTGTGAGTGTTGATTTGGTCATTCAACTCTTTCTGGTATTGATTTTGTTCCCACTCCTGTTTTCTTTGAAATCCAAAGCATTTGTGTGTACTGCTTGCAGCCTGTTTCCAAATCTGTTTCTATGATATTTTCTTCTCATAGTGGTTTCTTTAGATGCACTAACTACCCTCTGTATCTGCATCAACAGTGTTGATGTCTGACCAAGACTTAGTTTTGGCTTGCTTATTTTTAAAAGGGAATGAAAGAACCTTCTTAAAAATCTTAGCTAGCGATAGAGCTGAGATTGTACCACATTATCACCCCAAGATGGTCTAAAGAAAATCTGACTGTTTGATTGACACCTTTTCCAAAAATATACAACATTTTGAGTCTTACTGGCTGATTATCTGAGGGTGGAAACAGTGAAAGAGTGGCAATGCTTTTAAAAAGTCTAAAAAAGGGTAAGCCTATGGAAATGCATGATTTGTAGTTAAGCTGTGCATAGGCTTCTCTGCATTACATTGTGTTGCTTTTTGTGTTGTTTCATTTTGACAATTGTATTGTGATAGTACCTGGAGACTCTATGTATGGATTTAGGCCTTGTTCCTCAGACACTGAACCTTTTTAGAATGAAAAGGTGGCAACTCTTCCAAGGAACTTAGAGTCTTATTTCATGTGTCAAAGAAGGTTTGGAGTTGTTTTGGAGACAGCACCCAGCTATCTGGTAATTGATCCCTTGGGCTAGTGTACCATATAAAGATGTCCTATCACTTCTTTCCCTGATAGTCAACCCTGGCAGGGAAATGGCTTTGCTGTTTTCCATGGACTATAACTGACATGACATGATTATCCTGTTTTCTGCCTGCCAGCATAAACACGGAAATTACATGGCAGCATTTCCATGTGACACCTTATAGGTTCACCTGGGCTGGTCCTCATCTCTTGAAGCAGGATGAAATTTAGCTTGTCTGTCACTGTTTCATACATGTCTAAGTACTAGAACAGTCTGAAGTGAGTTACCTAAAAAATTTATAAAATCTCTCTTGCCACTGCTAATCCTCTAGGAGCTGGAGCAGTCTTCTAATTTTTGCCTCTGTTCAAAAGAGAAACAGATCATTATCCTCTTTGTGTTAATCATTTGGACATTACAGAACTGATTATTTAACAAAAGTTTTGTTATTGTTTGATTAGCAAACTCAAGTCTTTCAGCTCTTTCTCATATGCCAGGCTGCCTAAGTCAAGCCTCTTCAATTTGGGTATGTTTAATAGCTAGTAAGAGTTAAAGCATTTTACGGTGGAGAGAGGGAAAGAGTGAAAGAGAATACAACATGGAAGACACTGAGTGAGCATCCACATGTTCCTCTCCAGGGCTAAAAGTGTATGCAAAAGGATCTCAGTGCTAAATTTCATCACCTACACTTATGTTTAACATTGTATATTTGGGATCTGTTCCAAAATGTACTTAAATTTGTGTTGTTTATGTAAGTTGTCAGATGCATTCTGCAACATTTTAGTTTGGGGTATAATTTGTTATTCTTTGTGCAGTGTCCTGCCTTTAATTGCTTGTTTTCAGAGTCAAATACCTTTGTCTCTATCTACATTCTTGTCTTGGGCTACGTTGAGACGGAGACCTCAGTGGTTGCTAACCTAGTTGGTGCTAAATGGGGATCATCAGATTGTGGGACACTGTTTTTGCTCTTATTAAGGGTGAGCAGCCTTGCTAAAGACTGGACTAACCTCTCAGGTTAGTATAGGTCAGAGAGGATGAAGAACTGAACCTTCCACAACTCTATCCAGATACAAGAGTGTAAGTCACAAGTTTAGCACTTTGATACTCTGAAAATAACGAATGCCTTTCTTCTAAACCAGGAGTCATAGCTTGTGTGTACAACAAAGAGATATCCCAGACCATAAATGAACAAATTCTCTAAAACACACACACATCGTTAGTGCATAACTTGCAGTTGCTGAAGAAACAGCCTTCTCCTCTGGTACCACTAACTATGCAAAGCTCTTTCTCAAAGATCTTTTTCAAATGTTAAAAATCAATGAAAGAGTTTTTGAAAATAGTGTGTGGGAGACAGCTAAACAAATAGTTTTATTACCAATAAATTGTTATCAACGGGTATATTGCCTATATTCTGCATTTTAAAATTGCAAATGCAGATGTCTCTTATTGTATGCAGTATTGGAATATTTTTAAACATTATTGCAATGTTAAAGTAATCTCTTACCTACTATGGGCAGTAAGGGGAAAACAATCAAGTGCATGCTGAAAAACTGGAAGATGTTTCATGTTCAGACAGTATCAGAAGACTTGAAAGATAAATCATACATACCCTGATTGCACAAATTGCTTTAAGCAATACCTATTCATTGCAGCAAGGCTTACCCCACAAGTTTAAAGACAATGGAGAAGGAGAACCAAAAGAGTGGTAGAGAAAGAATAATATAATTACTGATCAGACTCTCTTCCTGGGTCACATCCAAGCAGATTACAAAAGTGGAAAGGATAGTTATCACTGAGTTATTGGTGGGGAAAGGCAGACGGAGAAGCAAGTTTAAATTAAACCAATTGCCCTGAGTGACTTAGCAGTTTGTGACAGAGCTGGGACTGGAACCAAGCCAATAACCAATGTCATGAGACCTTTTCTAGCAGGTTACCCATACCTCTCAGCATGTATCCCACAGTACCAAACTGCCTGTTTTTATACCCAAATCTGAGCTATACTGTAAATACACAACAAGTTTTTAGGGCTGGAGACATTGGAGACAGCTGTAGTTGCCCAGCAGACAAAAGAAATGTCAATTCCTTAGAAAGGACAACAGATTTGCTCAAAATGGGAGGGCTGGAAAGGGTGGATGACAGTGTAGAGAGGCTGAGCCCCAGCATTCTTCACTACATTGTCAGGGTCTCAGTTCGCTACCACAGGTTCACGAGGCATCAACTCATTGATGCTCTTAGGAGCAAATGCCCTGCATTGCTCCCTGCTAAAAATCAATTATCTCCATAGCAGTGTCAGAGAGATTCCTAACCACCACCAAATACTCCACATATATCAGATTTACACACAAAGTACCCAACTCACCTCTCACCTGAGAACTCTGGCAACCCACAGGAGACAATTCACCCATGCCATGTGGCAGTGCCCAGCTCACAGAGCAGCCTAGTCTAGTGAGAGGTGCCCCTGTCCACAGCAGGGGGGTTGGAACTAGATGGTCTTTAAGATCCCTTCCAACCCAGGGCATTCTATGATTCTGTGATAGCTGTGCCCACCCAGACAGGTCTGGAGACAAAACAAAACCAAAGCAACTGCCGTGTACTAAGATTTAATTCCGTACTTGTTGCTCACTGTGCAACCTTCTGTGACAGAAATTCAACCTTCTTTCTCAGAAATTAGAATTTTCTTCTCTATCAGGGCTCAGGGTTTAAATCACAGTAAGATAAAAGTGCACTGCTGTTTTTGCATATTGTTTTTCATGGTGAAGGTATGTGATCACATATTGGGTGAAATAGTCAGCTCATTACATGGACTGGATTACAGATATGTGGGGGCAGCAGACCAGATGGGGAAGGTGGTTGAAAAAGTATTTGACTGCTGAGAAAAGGTTCTCTTAGAATGTGTAGGCATTTTCCTTCTCCATCACAGAATTCTCTTGATTTGCAACCAACAGGGCATGTACCAATAACGGGTTTGTTAGGTCAAACTAGCTCTGTGTACTCTTTTCTTACCAGTTGTCTTTATTGCAGCGGTTTCTTTGAATCTCCACTCATGACCTGAGCTCTGACTTGCAGGAGGTAACAGAGTAGCGAAGAGTTTTGAATAAAAAGCTTTAGTAGTTTTGAATAAAAGTAGTTTTGAATAAAAAGTCAGAAAAGTTATTGAAACATGTCCTTTTTGCAATTTGCTGTATACATTCAGTGCTATAAGGCTATGCTTTAAGATATTTGTACAACATATATTTTCAAATACAGTTAGCCAAACTGATTGCTACATAAGCCTGTCCTTGCCCACTGCTTCCCCGGAGACTGTCCGGACCAAAACTATTAAGAACTGCAAAGATCCAGTGTGGAATGAAACATTTTGCTTCAGGATCCAGAGCCAAGTAAAGGTAAAATGCAGAGTGCATTTGTTTTTATTTTGGGGTAGAGATATCATGGTGTGATCAATATGTAGGGCAAAATAAAACCAGAAATAAATATGTCTGAAGGACTACAAGGATACAGGTAAGGAGATTTGGAGTAGAATGTAGCAGCAAAATTAAATTTAATTTTCTGATATGTTAAAATTAACCAAGATATTTCATAACCATTCCTATAGTGTTCTATCACTTTTCACTTTTTCTTTTCCTTTTTTAATCACTGCTTTTCATGAATAAATGTAAAAATTTCAGAGTAAATTGAATAGTGTAAAAGATATGTATGAATTAGGTAGTGAAAGTATCACAGGCTTGTACTTGTTTACTATTCCTTTGTAATGACTAGAAATAAAAAAAGTCACAAAGCAACAGCTGAAATTTGCAAAAGAGAACTTGATGAACTTTTACCATGATATATGTTAAAGCTTAAGAAGATTTGCAAGTCCCACTATCTTCTCCCTCCAAAAGACAGCATCAACATCAGGGTCTAGGAGTTCACAAAGATCAGTGGTAGGCTAAGTAAACCAAGCTTACTTCACACCATGGGCAATCAATCTCTGCTTTACAGCATGCACTGTTTATTTCCTAGTACTGGTGCCAGATTAGGACTCTCTAAGGAGGGAAATCAGGAGGCCAGTCCCCTGGCTCTCTCAAGTATCGATAAACTCCTCTAAAAGAGCATTTGAAATAGCTCAGTGTGTTCCTACACCACAGGGTCTCCAGCAAACCCTCTTGCCTTTGACTGCAGAAGTTGCCCATGATACATGTTCTCAGGCTTTCTTCCACAGTCAGGTGGTACTGGCCCAGTTTGGTAGCTTTCAGCTTTCAGATGCCTGCCCGTCTGTAGCCTACAGCTGGTGCTTTCCCTGCAAACCTAAAAAAATTTCAACTTCTTTCAAAATGCCAGTGAGGCACAATTTCATGAAAGCCCTGCAGGTCTATCAGAGAGGTAAAAGGCAAGGGAAAACATTGCAGCATGGGAACAAACACCCACTGATCTGCACACAAGCACCTGCTCTTCCTGAAAGGTTATTCAAAACTACAATACCACACAGAACAGCTAAAAAAATACCTTGGCCATGGAAGCTGCTTGAACTAGTTCTTCAGGAGTAGTGTTTGGGAAGACCTCATGTTTACTTTCTGTAAATTTGCAGCAGGAAACAAGACATGTGACATTAGCTAGAGTAATTTTCAGTGTGTGGCAACCGCAGCACGGTGGTGGTGGCTGCGGCTTGAGTGTAGGCTGAAAAAATGTATCCTGGGGATCTGGGACAACCAAAGCTCAGCAGTTAAGGCTCTTGCAGGTTTCTCTGTACATGCTGCAATTCCTGCACTTATTACCCTCTGAGCAGGACCAGAGTTTGCTGATCTGGTTATTTTCTTCTTTCCTGTTTTGTGTTTTGTTGAGGTATTCATCTTCCCAAATTATGGTGGCCAGAGCTCAGCAAAACCATATAATGCACTGTCACTGTGGAAGAAAAGTGACTGGGCATATTTGTGCTGGTTTTTCCCAGGAACAGCAGTCTTTACTGACGGGCATCTATTTTGATGAGTGTCTGACCAACAGTTGGCTAGAAAGGGCTTCCCAGGCTTGTGCTGTAGGCACAATTCCCAGAGCTCCAGGAGGGTGACCCTTCCCAGAGCTAGTGGCACACAGCCCTGCCAAGGGCTGTCTCTGCTCATTACCTGGCTCCCAGTGATGCTGCCTCATACTCTCTGTCAGGAGAGAGAGAAACAGTGAACTTCCCAGACACCCCTGGCTGCTTCCCATACAGCATCCCAGGAGCACAGCCAGAGATCTCCCTTGGCCAGCCAGCACCCTGTGCATGCCTCTCCTGGCCAGCTGGGAGTAGCTGGGACTGCAAATCAGTTGGTCACTCAGAAAATAAATCAGTAATTTAAGCCAGATAAGTATATTTTATTGCAGTATCACAGCTAGGAAAACTGATCTGCTCCTCAGTGCAAGCCTGCCTTCTATTAACTGCAAACTATTGCTTTTAAGCACATCACCTCCATCACCTTCCATAAACTTTTACAGGCTATTTATGGCTGGCCTATAAACCAAGGTGCTGTGGCTGCTGGTCTCTGCCTCTTGACAGTATGTTTCTATTAGGAAGTGTCAGGGACAGGGCTGACCACAGTACAATACTTTTAAATGGGTGGCCTTGAAGGTCAACAGCATTTCTGTCTTCTGACAGTAAATTGCAAACTCAAGGTTATTTGCCATCTTTCCCTTGGTGGTTTCTTGCAGGATGATAGATGTCAAAATTGAATACTTGAATTCTGGAGTGGCTTCCTTTCAGTGTATTTGTCTAGTCAATCACTTATCACATTTAGGTATGGATCTTTCTGAGATACATTATGAACTTCTAAGACAACCAAGTTCACATTCTCACTCTCTTTTATCCATGTGTTTGTGTGTGAGACCATTAGCCTGCGTGTCTTTAATAAACGTCAAGCCTCTTAGCAAGTTGCAGTTAAATCTGATGCATAAGTAAGAATCTGAGATAAGCACTCCCTGTAATTTGCATGAAAATGAGCTGCTGAATATATTGAGGGAGGCCTGAATTATTGCCCCACTGAGAAAACAGCAGTTAAGGTTCACTCGCTCAGCACTCTGGGAGGCATCTTTGAGGCAGCCCACATCTAGCTACCAATCAGGCATAGGAAGGGTTGTTACCCTCTCCTGTCCATCCAAACAGGCAGGTGACAGAGGAGGGAGAGGAGGAGATTTATACACTGGTATTTGTGCATTTTAACAAAAGCATATCTCTTTCTGTAGATTCCATGGTAATTATCTGCATGTGATCTGTTTAATAATTTACAGGAAAAAATGATGCAACCATGAAGTAATTATATGGTACATACTTAATGTATGTTAATTGCTGCTTATATCCAAGGATTTTTATTCTGCCAATAGCAACAAAGTCCTGACAACTAGTTATTTTCCTACAATTCAGGAAAAAGTGGTAACCTCATACCAAACTGTAGGTGAAACATGGTTTTCAATATTCAGTGATTCTACTAGCTTTTGTCATTTAAATTACTCTGCAGGAAAACTAAACAACAAACCTGACTCTGTGTTAGGTTCAGGATATCTTCATCTCTGTGTGGATGCAAAGGTTGTGCATGCTCTCTCACTTCTCCCTATGCTTTCTCTGTTTTCCTTAACATGCTGAGCACATAATTTTGTGTCTCTGTAAGGTCTCAACATAGGATCCTAATTCTGTACCTCTGTTCACAGAATATTCTTGAGATGAAAGTCTATGACGAAAATGCAGTCACTAAAGATGACCTCCTCTTCACTGTTCTCTTTGATGTTGCTAAAATCCAGCTTGGAGAAACTGTTCACTTGACATTTCAACTAAATCCAAAGGTGAGAGATAAAACTGCCTTGGTCATAGGAAGAAAATATATTTTTTGATATTATCTCCTAAGTAAATTCTTTTAAAGCAATTGTAGGTAGGAGAGTTTGTTTCCTCTTGGTATGCACTTCATATACCCTGTGAAGAACCTTCCAAACCTTAATCAGCAAAGTAGACAAGGACATGATCCTGCAGACTTTTGCTAACTCATCAAACCACTTAGCAGGTGTTTTTTTTCTGACACCAGAGTTGCCTTTTTTCCCTCTTTCTTGACTCTGTTGTTCAAATAGGTTTTGTTGGAAATACAAAATTTTATTACCATTGCACAAAGTTTCTTTGTTAGAATTTTTTTTCCTGGCACAAGCACTTGTGAGTTTGGGCATAATCTGGCACAGATGCTGCAGTACTCCCTTAAAAACTGATTCCTTGCCCTATAATTCTTTTGAATATACCCAAAAATAATCAGAAGATCCATACTAAGGTACTAAAACCAGCTGATGGCCAGTTGCTCAAACTATTTCATTGTTTCAGTGTGCCTGAACACTTACATGATGACTTCAACATGGGATGTGGGTATTCAATTTAGATATTTCTATAGATTTGCTATTTCACTGACTTTCCTTATAGGGTACATATGGGTATTCAGCTCCACAGTGATTTCAGCAGGCAGTCTGCCTTAACTTGTCTGGGCACTCGTCAATGTGTTGTCCATGTTATAGGAGTCCTTTTGATCAGAAGAATTGAGAATGCCCTCTTCTATACAGCAGCATCCCTCTTCAGATAACATTACACAATAATAAGCCAAGCCTTTGGACAGTTTTAAGCCAACAGTTACTGTTGCAGGACTGCCAGCCCTTCTACTCTGCCTCACCACCAAACAGAAAAGGACAGTTTGGTCTGAGGACTGATGGTTAACAAAGGAGGGAGAACATTTTCAAAATCACTCTAACTCAAATGCTTTCGCTCCTTGCACTATACCCTGGAGCAGGAGGGAAATTTGATTTGATTGAAGAACTCTTTCAGGAGCCAGAATAATAATTGACAGACATAGCTAATGAGAAAGAAAATTAATTCAGATGCTTATAATAAATTATTTTTTTACAGACGCAGGAGATGCTAGAGGTTGAGTTTACATTGGAGAGCATGTGAGTAACATCCACGGGGAACCACAGAAGTGCCCCTTTGCAAGCAGTCAAACATATGCTAGCATTTAGTATAATATAGTTTAAAATACTCAGCATGACAGCAATGGCTGGTGTTGATAAGTTAGTTGCATATTGGCTAAAACTCTATATTCCTTATCCACCAAGAATCATTCTAATTATTAATTTATCCTATTACTTGCTGAATGAGGGAGGATAATAAGAATTGCAGTCATCATACTTATTAAAATTATTGTTTACCATTATGATTTTTTTAAAAAAGGGAAAAACTCCTTTCAGATGTGTCCCTAAATTAAAAATCAGAGACATGTTTGAGACCATGCTGGACAAGACAAACTTCAAGAAAGGTATTATTCCTTGATGTTCATTTAAGGATGTATTTAGGATGTATTCTTCTGATTGCATTTTTTTTCTCTTTCAGTCCAGTCCCTCCTGAAAAGCTTGTGACTAATGGTGTATTAGTGGTAATTTTAAACTATTGTTCTCTGTCTTTGTTTTCATCATAGTGATAGGAATGGTGAATCTGGCAGGTGCCCCAACACCTCACTGCAGCAAGGCTGAAGGGGGGGAGATGGGGGTTAAACACAGGTAGCTATCCTGTTGTGCTGCTCCCTGCAGGGGCATGTGTTAGGAAAGAATGTGCACAGCCATTTGGGATACCCAGAGACCTGTTCACCACCACAGGCTGCTATCAAGCCTATTGACAAAGCCTGAAGTAGTCTTTCACTGACTTACTGCTGCTCTGTCATTTCTTTGGGAAACTTCTTCTGTGACTCTCTTATAGCCATCCTGTTCTCCCCACTTCCACAGGATGATATGGAACTTGCTTTCTCAGCTGCCTGTAACTCATTACTTAGAGGAGGTAGCACTTGACTGTCCAGCTTCACCAAAGCAGGGCAGCAAGGACATCCCTGTGATTTGGCCAACCCATCAGTTTATTCTCAGGAGGTCTCAGCATACTCCTATTTCCCCCGTTATTTCCCTTCTCTTTCCAGTCCTGTCCAAAACCACCACAGCAAGTTTTCTTTCAGTTGAAACCTGTCACATTTTCAGAGTGACAAAACCTGTCACATTTTCTCCTACCAGCCTAACAAACACAGGGTGGACTGTTTTCCAGACCCCAGGGACTCAGCTGACCAAAGACAGATAGCAATGAAGTGACTCAGATATGGCATGTTTTATATACTTTAACCTCTCATTTTTCATCCCTGCTACAGTCTCGTGAAATTTCCTGCTTGGAAGTCCTAGTGGACAACAGATGGACAAAAAAAGAACCTTCAGGTTAGACTTCAAACTAGAAGCAAAACCCCCTTATTTTATGGTTAACTGACTTTTCTTGGTTGATTGCTTGCTTTGGGGTTTTTTTTTTTTTTTGTTGTTGTTGTTGTTGTTTTTTTTTTGTTTTTGGTTTGTTGTTTTTTTAAAAAATAGTTCTGTTTTAGTTTGTTTAGTTTGTTTTGGTTTTGTTTGTTTGGTTTTTTGTCTGTGTGTTGTTTGTTTTGTTTTGTCATTTTCTTATCTGGTCATTTTCCTGCTTTGTTCTTACAATTAGAGCACAGGAACTGGATGGTTAGGAGTGTATACGTAGGTTCACAGATCCAACAGTTTGTGCTAACTAACTATAAAAACTGGACTTTGAATTAAAGGAATGAATCTTACAAATGCTGTGAAGTAGAAGAAAAGACATGTTTCTATCTCAACTTAGGTTTTGTCCAATTTGCCTGTATATCTGAGTTTTTAAAACATCTACAGCAGCTTTATAAGCTTTTGTGGTTTGTTTTTGATTTGCTTCTTTGCTTTTCTTCTCCTCCTATTTCTTGTACTGTTCCCTTGCTGGATAAATAGAGTTTGGAAGCTTGTAAGCATTGTTGAAGGATTTATATATAAGCTTCTGAAAGACCATTTAATGTTCCATTTCTGGAATCATAGTCATTAACTCTCTGTATATTTTTAATGTTTGGATTTTTTTTTTTTTTATTTCAGAAAAAGACTTCTTGTTTTCAGTGAAGGGATCATATGAGAAGAGCCAGACCCTGTCGCTGGGCTCTTTCTGGCAACCTCTGAAACCCCTGAACTTCCATTACATCAAGTACAGCCTGTCAGAGCTGTGCATGGCTCTAGCAGAGAAAAAAACTCATTTCTGCTCGGTATGTGACCATTAGCTTGATTAAGCACAATAAACTCATGGTCTTCTACACTTGACTGAGGCAAATGGAAAGAGTTTGTATTTTTAATAAAGAGCTATCTTTCATGAACTTCAGCTCTGAAACAGCATTGTAACCCCTAAGACATAGAACTATTAGATGCCAGCTTGAAAACTGTTGGACAGGGACCCCATTTGAAAAAAGTAAATGGAAGACAGTGCTTTTACATGGTGTATACATGAAATATTTCTCTACATTATAATTTATTTTTCAGTGTACTTCAGGTGAAGACAAAAAAGACTGCCATGCATCCCTCACTATTCCTCTGGATTCACTTCCATTCAGTGAGAAAGTGGCAGTAGCAAAGGTGATTGATACCAACTTCTTACAATAAATGTTAAGCTTTAGACCAAAGATCAATGGGCATGAGTTAATTAGATCAGTGTGAAGTAGGGGTTTAGATATGTAACTCTTAGTGCCCTTAGCTTCCTAACGATTCCTGACATCATGGATCTGTACATTTTCATATAACCTAACAGAAGGTTCACCAAAAAAAAAAAAAAAATCACAAACACATGACAAATGGATTTCTGTGACCACCTCAGAGACTAATGCAGATCAGAGCAAATGCAAATGATGAGGAAGGATGGAGCACATTGGCAGAGCTGATTTTTACTGTATACTGCTCTCCTTATCTTTACTATAAAACAATATAAGGAAAATAATGTTGACTTGGAGAAGTTTTAAGATTTAGATGGATTTTCTGATTATTATGGCTTTGTGGCTCGATGTGGCTTTTAGAAAAAGAGAAGGGCTTAAGAGCTGATGGTAAAGAAAGAATGTAGAATGATCTCCAGTGTTTATATTGTGCTGGGTTTTTTTTCCTAGGATGAGACAGTCAATTTACATGTGAAGTCAAATGACTGGTAAGAAATTCTGTCTTTGGGTTTTGTGGTTGTGAAAAAAATATGCTTTTTTTTGCTTTCTTACCTATTTCTGTAACAAAGGGAGAAAGTGTTGAGTAAATGATTATTTTTACCTATTCACCTATGTTCATTACCTATGTCCAGAAGGTGGTTAACTGTGCCAGGTGAATTTTCCTGTTATGCTGCTATATGGAAGTTCAATTTAGATGGGATGAATAATGTTTTCTGGTTGCAACATCTGTAGAGCTATATATTGAGAAAAATATGTGTTTGCTTTCATTTCCTTCTTTGTGAAAAATACAGAGTATTTGTATTTATAAAATCTGGCAGTCCTGAGGCAAGAAATCCTAAATATTCCACTGTTTTTAGTATCCATATATGGATTGCAGTATTTATGTCCGACACTTCCTGAAAATCAGTGTAGTAATAAAGAATATTTCTTTCTGTAAGATTTTGCTGCTTTGCAGTTCATCAGCCTTATCTATGCCATCTGTGATGTGCTTTTGTGGGGCCACAGTAGCAGCTTTTCTAAGCCTCATAAAAAAGTTGCAACTTGTAAGCAAGTATCCAGATATTAATTTTAAGTGATTTTGCACACCCTGTTTAACCCTGGACTTTGTTTGAGGTCCAGAAACTTAGATGTTCGCTTGGAGTTTGATCCATGTACAGAGGAGAAAAATTTCCTACAGAAAAGGAAGAAGTTTGTGGCTTCTGCTCTGAAAAAAGCACTACATTTAGAACAAGACCTACAAGATCATGAGGTATGGGGAGTATCACAGGGACTGTAACAGGAATAGGTTATGCTCCTAGCCTTTTGCATATTGTTCCTTAACTAGCCCTGATACATTCACTACACCATGTAAAGCACTAAGGAATGATTTTCTACATTTTCTATTTTAGATGAAGAGCCAGGATAGCATCAAACCTTCTTGATACACATTTTCCCAGAAAACATAATGCCATAAATCAGAATTTTTTCTCTATTTATTTTTCATTTGTGCATTATTGATCTGGATAGTATGACTGTTTTAGCTGATCATTCAGTCACCAAGACCTCCTATTTTATCAGATTTTTGGAGGGAGAAAATCTAACAGTTAAGGTGATGCATGATACTGGCTGATGAGAAGATGTCTTATTTTAGACTCTCTCCTCTGGTGCTCATCATCTCAGCTGTAGTTCCTCAAATAGAACAAAGCCATTCAACATTTTTTCTCTAATCTGCTTGTCTGAGTAGTGTTTGTATTTGTTAATGTCCTCACTAGCGTGGGGATGGTTAGTGCTTTAGGGAAGGAGCACGGTCTGTGATCAGGAACTTGAGAAATGAAGAACCAACTTGAGAGCTGGTTATTTTTTTTTCACCTGTGTTTTCTCCTTTTTCCAGGACAGGCAGACCAAAGGCATATTAGCTAATATATGACAGCATGGTTTTAGACATTATAAATTATGCCCCCACTCACAAATTGATCATATTACTACTGTTTCTCATTGGCACAATAGTTTCAATCAAAAAAAACCAGCAATTTCTTAAGTATAAGAATTTTTAGGAGAAGTACTTCCAACTATTATTTTCAGATTTTCCAGCAGATGAATATTTCCTTATAGTTAAATAAATGCAAATCAGAATACTTTGCTTTTACCTGAAACGTTTGATTTGAATCAGGAAACTGTTGAGTATTTCGTTGATGCAATTGCCTGGAAATGTGTGTGGAAAATGTCAATGGGCTCCTCCTCTCTCAGTGGGTTTCTTAGAGAAATTTGTCTTCCTGTAACACAATTTAGATTTCCATACAATTAGGCTTCCTCACTGCAATTATATACTCCAGGTACTTTGTAGGAAATGTAATCTAGCTATTATGCCTGACTTACAGAGAGGATGAACTCTGCTTTTTATCAAAACAGACCTCTTAAGAAAAGATGTTTTGCTAAGGAAAATGCAGTCTAACATTGAAATGCCTTGAAACTATGGTTTTTGATAAGCCAGCGTGTAAAAATTTACAATCAAAATTGATAGATTTTGATCAAATCCTCAAAATCAGTTAGTTTTGTTTTGGTTTGACTTTTTTTCTGTGCAAAATGCAGAGTTTTCTTTTTTTTTTTCATCCCTGCTTGGGGAAATAGTGAAATGTTGGAATTTTTTGTGGTACTGACATGCTACATTTGACTCAGCTATGATCACTTATGCTGGTAAACAAAGTGTTGCTTACCACTCCTGTGTTGATGATTAAACAGGTACCAGTTGTAGCAGTGATGACAACAGGAGGTGGCACGCGGGCACTGACATCTCTGTTAGGCAACCTGTTGGGTCTTCAAAAGCTGGGTCTCTTGGATGCTATTTCATACATCACTGGGTCATCTGGTTCAACGTGGTAAGGAGATCCTGAACAAAGACATCACTCATCACCTCTCTAGTCTGCTGTGAGATATTTATTCTCTTCATTTTTGTAAAGAAAAGCATGAGTTTCATTCTTGAGATTTTTTTATTGCTGCATTCGAAGCACATTGCCCAGGCCAGTGAATGGCCTAGGTGCTGCTTTCTTTCAGCTCTAGGATCTTTCCTACTGAGTCACTGGGGTGCAAATCACAGCCTTGTGCATCAACCTTAGTAGCAAGGAGGGGCTTTTTTCAAGTCTTCAAGTTTCACTAGTGAATTGGGGAACTCCTCTAAATCAAAAAATCTTTTCAATAATATACTAAGCTCAAAAGATGCTTTTAAAGAAACTCAGCTAGTTCATTTGATGTGGGCCTTAAATATAAGTCTAAAAAGTGAAAGTTTCTATGCATATGACAATGCACTCCCTTTCTTTTCCCCAGGACTTTGTCACATTTGTATCAGAGTGCTGACTGGTCACACAAGGATCTATCAACACCGATTGGTGAAGTCCGCAGACATATGACCAAGTGCAAGCTAAGCTGCTTTTCCCTGGAGAGCTTGCAATACTATGCAAAGGAGCTAAAACTGCGGAAGCAAGAGGGATACCAGATCTCTAGTGTTGATTTTTGGGGGCTTCTGCTGGAAAAAGCATTAGATGATGGGGTAGTGTTTTTCCAATGTTTTCTCTAACAGCTACTGAATCCTATTGTGTGGAAAATGAAGCTCCAGGGACAGATGCCTGAGAGCATGCCAGTGTTATCCAGCACATGATTTCTGCTGATTAACAAAGGGGTTTTAGAATTGTTAAGGTTGGAAAGGCCTCTGTGTCCAACCATTAACCTATCATTATCACGTTCACTGCTAACCCAATTCCCCAGGTTCCACATCTACATAAGTTTCAAACACTTTCATAGATGGTGATTCCACCACTTCCTTGGGGAACCTGTTCTAATGCTGACTAGCCTTTCAGTGAAGAAATTTTTCCTAATATTCAATTTAAACCTCTTCAGGCACAACTTAAGTTCATTTCCTCCTATCTTATCATTTGTTACTCGGAAGAAGAGATCAATCCCCACTTATCTATTACTTCCTTTCAGGAAGTTGTAAAGAGTGACAAGGTCTCCCCTGAGCCTCATTTTCTCCAGGCTACACAGTACCAGCTCCTTCAGCTGTTCCTTGTAAGACTTTTTCTCACGACCCTTTCCCAGCTGCATTGCCTTTGCTCCATGTTGTTCTATGGACATGCTCCAGCACCTCAGTGTCTTTCTTATAGTGAGGGCCCCAAAACTGCACAAAGCACATGAGGTGTGGCCTCACCAGTGCTGAGTACAGGGGCACAATCACTGCCCTGGTCCTACTACTACTGCTGACACAGGCCAGGATTCCATTGGCCTTCTGTTCATGTTCAGCTGCTGTCAGCCAGCACCCCCAGGTTCTTTTCTGCTGGGCAGCTTTCCACAGCCCCTTCCCCCAGCCTGTAGTGCTGTATGGGGTTGTTATGACCCAAGTGCAGGACCTGGCACTTGGCCTTGTTGCACCTCATATGATTTGCCTTGGCCCATTGATCTAGCCTGTCCAGATCCCCCTGCAGAGCCTTCCTGCCCTCCAGCAGATCAACAGCTCCCACCCAGCTTAGTGTTGTCTGCAAACTTGTTGAGAGCTTTGTCCTCATGTATCTCTTAACCCATAATTAGCAGCCCAAGGGGCTTCTGTAGAAAAGAAAACCCATGTCTCCTTCTACAAGCATGACTATCTGAGTACCTAACTAAAGAGTCTTGCTCTTGGTTTATTTTCCTCTGTTCCTCCCTGTGAGAACAAATTTCCATGTGAAGTGGATGTATTTACTAAAAAGAGTACATGACCATTTTTTAAAAAAGCATCCTACAACTCCACCAGTAATTAAATAAGCCTATGTGGATGTGTAAATGTTTAGATCATTCCTTGGTAATAAAAATGTCTGGACACAAAATGAATCAAGAGAATAGCAAAATTAAGAGGGAAACAGCTATGTATTTTGCTGTACTCTTGGAAGCCCATAAACTATACCAAGAAGGTCCCTTGATTTTGCTCTTTGTCTTTCATCAATTCACAGAAAAATAACCACAAACTCTCAGATGAACAAGAGGCATTGAGTCAGGGTCAAAATCCCCTACCTATCTACATGATCCTCAACATCAAAGAAGATTACAGCCTTTCAGAGTTCAAAGGTGATGGCAAAAATGGGTTTATTTGGTGTTTGAACTATCTGCATTATCAGTACTTCAACCTCTTCTACAGCTGACCCATAGCATTTATAAACAGTTTCTTTTCTTCCTTAACTTTTTTTTTCATTTCCAGACATTATGCCTAGGCTATGGGAGGAACTTATCTTCTGCAGGGCAAGAGAAATCTTGGCAAGGAGTTTAAGGACAGCCAAGGTTTAAGGACAAGCCTCCACATGTGGGGTAGCTCAGGCTGACCCCTCTTGGTATAAACTTCCCTTATGTTCTCTCTGGAGAAGGTAATTGGAAAGTTCTGAATAAACAGCACTGCGAAACATTACTGAGTGAGTGGCTGACACCAGCTGAACTCTTTACTCTGAGGAAGGCCAGTCTGTGGTCACCCCGCAGATAGGGTTTATCCAACAGCTGCCTTTTTGCCTTTTCATTGCCCTTCCATCAGGGAAGCAGGGATAAGATTAAGATTTAAAAGTTTGTTTTATGTTTCTACAGAATGGGTGGAGTTCACCCCTTATGAAGTTGGGTTCTTAAAATATGGTGCCTTCATTCGTGCTGAGGATTTTGGCAGCGAATTCTTCATGGGTCGCCTGATGAAGAAGCTTCCTGAGTCCCGAATCTGCTTCATGAAAGGTGATGTGGTCTATTGCAAAAATTTGAATTGCATAAATAGGTACTTTATTTTTAATATAATGCAAACTCTGCATATTACAACCAGTGCCCTGCATCATGCAGGACTGAAACCAATTGTACACCATGTTGTTCTCACCTCTGCCTGAATTCCTTAGACAATGGAGATGGGCTAAAAGTACTGTGAGAAAATTTCAACTATTCACTGTTGCTCTTGTCTTGAATAGTGATGCTCATGCCTGAAGTTTCAGAGCTGCTTGAAGAGGCTAGGTTCATTTTGAACCAACCAACAGCAGAGTTCCACATGAAAAACATTTGTATTTTGAAACCGAAATCTTAGTCAAATTTGTCTGTGAATGGCATGATCTTAGATGCCAAAGCAATGTTGTTAATGAGTTTATTATAAAATACAGCAATTTAGAGTACTTTTGTCAACTGCTACTGATACTTTTGCAAGTTTAATAGTATTCTAAATCCTCTGTAATTTTGCTACCATGATAAATCATTGAAATTTATCATTCTTAATTCAGTAAATTGGGTAGCACCCAGTAATATATGAAAAAACAGTTTTGTAGGTTTTATGCAATTCTTGTTTGATTTTTGCTTAATACTGGAACTCTCTACTATGCCCCTTTGTACATTGGTTCTCTGGGGTAAAGCTGTCTGCAGACAAGTCCATCTACTCTTAAACAGATATTTTACAAGTAAATAAGCACAAGACACAACAGGACACCAAGAACACAGGTAAAAAATGGTTAACTTATAAAGTGAAAATCCATACAACCAGCAACACCACATGGTATTCCTTATTTGGTATTCAGAGAAGCTGTGAATGTCTGTATTATGCAGAGGAGTCTATAATCATATTATTCTAAACATGAGACAATAGTTGGGCATAAGAAAGAAAATATTGTGCTCAGTCACACAAGCACTAAATCTTACAGCTTTATTAGCTATGCTAAGAGCTTTCTGTGATGTCATGAGTTAAGAAAAGGGTTGTTTGAGGGAAAAGACTCAGAAGAAAACACAGGATCCAAGAGTATGAATAGATCTGAAAAAGGCAGGAGAAATTAATGCATAGGAAATCCCACTGGTGGCTCTGAAGTTCAGATGCAGCCTCCAGTACTAGAAATCCTAAATCCAGGAGCTTGAGATGCTGGAGAGTACGCTGGAGAAATCCCTTAATTCTTCCCTTTTTCTTTTACTCTTCTATTAAGCACTCTGCTGACTGTTAGAGGTAGGAGGTAGGTCACAGAGCTAGGTGGGACTACAGAGCCTTCTTCTGAGCATGTTATGTCTCCATTGCAGTTCCTCAATAGCAGTGGGGTAGTGTACTCATACCCGAGGTGGCCAGGTAGCAAGCACACCCAACACATCCAGCCTGGGCTGAGCTCTGTTCTCAGCCTTAGCACCTGAGCCTGGTGATCCCACAGCCACGTGTGTGTCTTTATAAAGGACAAGGTAGAGAGTTAAAGCAATGTTGCCATCTAGTGATACCACATGCAATGCCCTCTTGGGTAACTATTAAAATGTGCTATTAGTTACAGTGTGATAATTTAAAGACAAAAGCAAGGTGTCATTTGCAGGGAGTGGAAAGACCTTTTCTAAGAGCAGTGGCTAGAGCTGGAAAAACTGGATGAGCTTACAGGGATACAAGACCCTCATGTTTCCAGAAGAAAGGCTGGGGTGCATAAGGGCTTGTTCACTCTCTTCTACTCTGTTGGCCTAATAAAAGATACCATCCCTCTTCACAGTTCTTACTTCAGCCAATACAGGTACAAAGAAAATTCAGTGCAAGAGGTTAGGGCAACTTTGCCATGTAATTATAAACAAGTTCTGAGGAGACAACAATGTTTGAAAGTCATTAAATGCATGAACAGTGTGTAACTCCAAGGGTAAGGGAACCTGAAGAGTTACAGAGTGGGAAGACACCAAGACAGGAGAAACCAGAGGAGCTGTTTTCTTGTAGCAGGGTTGGACAGAAGCTCCTCAAGCTGCTGAGATGAGGCTGTCTTGACAGAAACTGGCCAGTAATTATGTGCAAATGAACTCTGCTTGACAGTTAAGTGTAGATCGAGAGGCCCAATCTGGTTTCTTGATTATGCATTTGTAATATTTCCTAAGTGAGTCTATTTTTACAAGGACTTCTTCTAAAACAGAAGGCTCTTGGATTTCTGTCCCACTCTAGAAACAAGTCATGTTTTAAAGGGAATTGTATTTCTGCTAATAATGTATGGGATGAATAATTATTTTATTGTGCAACTCAAATTATTGCATCCTGTACAATGTATGGCTTTTGCAAAGCTTTCACTGGTAGAGATTTTCAAGGCAAAGCACAGCCCTGCCTTCTCTGCTAGAGTTCCTCTTGGGGCCTGTGACAGAGCTGTGGAGGAAGAAATACTTTTTAAAATCCAAGAAACTTGTGGAGATTTCTGCACTGTGAAGACACTTTCAGATGTTCTTTTATGTGGGATGGCAAAAGTGGGAGAAGCACTATGGGAATGAGAATAACAAATAGAAGGGGAAGGGTCTCCCTCAAAAGACTTTGTGCAGAGAGAAATTTTAGAGGGACAAAGATGTCTTTTATTTAGAGGACTTTTCTGCAGACTATCCCAGACTGTACTCTAACCATTTGATTCTTGACTGAACAGAAGTAGCTTCCAAACATTTAACTGAGTATCCACTTGTATATGACATATTTTGTAGACCAGACGTGTATTTTATAGGAACGGGCATGGTTTTGCTCACTTATGACAGTTGCTTATAGGATGGATAATGTTGGTTTGTATGTGGCAAGGAATTAGAGTGGCTGAAGGCCTCACACAATGTTTTAAACTATTTAGGCTCCTCCTTGATGAAAGAATGCTAATTGCTGAAAAGAACTTCATATAGTTTTGGTGATAATTTGGAAACCTCGAGACTTTCCAATACTCCTTGCAAAGTTGAGAGATTTTTTTTTTAAGGGGTATTTTCTATTAGAATGTTTCTGAAGAAGTTTCCCTGTTCTCTACCATTGCACAGGCCTATGGAGCAATGTCTTTTCATACAACCTCTTGGATGCCTGGCATTCGTCGAATCCTACACAGAGGCGCTCACTGAGGTGTACCCAACACAGCACTGTTGATACTGGTTAGTTATGTTTCTGTTTTACCTGGTGCCTCATAAATCCAGAGGCTTCATGTTGTCAGCTATATCTAACTAGGTTTCCTCTCTGAATTTATTAATAGCAATATTATTTTCATTAATCTCTCTTATACTGAATTTATGCAAATATAAAACTACTGGAGGTTTTAAACAGATTGTCTTTGCTGGGGGCCCTTTGGTGAACCTCCACGTTGTAACAAACACCTCTGTGCTGTGTTTTCTGTCTGCCTCAGCAGCTGGTGCTTTTCATAGATTGTTGTTGAAGACTTCAATTGCATGCAACTCCATTTCAATGTTCTTTGATCTTGATATAAACTTTTTTTTTTTTTTTTTAAGAGGCCTTGGTTTTCCTTTCTGTGTTTAAAGGCAGTTAGTGAGTTTGGTTTATGGGTTTCTATCACTTTCTCCATGGAAGTGTTGCAAAGCCTTAAGCTAAATAAATCAATAAATGCATGTGATAGAAAGTGATTGCCTCTTTTCCCAATCTCATGAGGTACTATTTAGCACCACCCTATTTCTCTGTTCTTTTGTGGTTGTCTCAGTCTCCTGACAGCATTTTTTTTTCCTTACAAAGCTGATTTTTATTAATTTTGAAAGGAACAGGTCCAGATTGTGAACCTACCCTAATCTCCACCCAGGGAATTGATCTGTGAGTTCTATCAAAGAATGTATCACTTTTTCCAGTTTTAGCAAGTTTGTTGCCATTCTGTTTCTCATGGAATAGGCTTTACTGAAGACTGACTTTCTTCTTATTCCTATTTTGACATTGATTTATTTGTATGTTGCAATGTCTTATTAGGATCTTCTTTTCCCTAGCTAATATGAGATGCCTTCTATTATTTTAAGTATTGAAAATAACTGTATCAAAGGAACAATTTGTTCATCTCCTCTATCTTTCAGAAGAACCTTCTCCATCAGACAGGAGACATGAGTTGGAGACTTACTTGGTCACCCCTGAATGTGGCATCATGGGCATCATTCGGCGGATCCTGACAGAGCGGGTGATGGTTTCAAAGTTCTACAACTTCCTGAAGGGATTCCAGCTGCACAATGAATACCTTCAGAACAAAAACTTCTGTATATGGAAAGGTAACATCCTTCAATATAATTGTTTACCTTCTTAGATAGTTGGTGCTTTCATCAGTGAAGGCAGATGATGAACATTTGGAAATGAATATTCTAGATAACTATTTAAATTTCATACAGTCAAATCAGCTTCAGGAATTTTCTTGACTCCAGGGAAAGAAAATTACTGTTCATCTGGGGTGGAAGAATAGCAACATGAGAAGTCAAAGAACTCTCTTCTTACCTTGAACAAACTTTTCTTTTACGTGTGAAGGCTGAACATCTGTAGTGTTTCAGGGTCTTTTGGAAAAAGTAAATGTAATGGATAGCCAAGAGGCATTTTCCCAATTTTTCCTTATTAGTCAAACAACAGATGTACTGTTTCTTCAGTGAATCACTAATCATAACAAATATTTCCTTTTAGATACTGTACTAGAGCATTTCCCCAACCAGCTGACAGAAACAGCAGAGTTCATGTGCCTGGCAGACACAGCAGGATACATCGACATTAGCTACCCACCACTCATGAGGCCAGAGAGGAAAGTGGATATTGTCCTGCACTTAAACTATTCTTCTGGATCACAGACTTTGGTGTGGAAAATGCTCTCTTTTCTTTGATAAACAACTGCTGCCTTCTAGCCCTCCTTAACTCCTAAAGATTCAGAATAATTTATGGTGAATAAACTAATTCTGGGAGAAAACGATCCTCGGTCTACAGCTCCCTGTGCAGATGCTTAGGTCTTGAAGTGATGCTGGGAAATCCCCTAAAAACAGGAGTAATACCAGATTTCTACATATTTTATTTGAATTAACCCTCTAATAGCTGAATGCTATCCCCTAGACCTGTGTGCTCCTGTGATCTCCATTTGGCTATCTAGATTTCACTCACATGGAGTGTTTATGTGGTACTAGTTACAACCACTGATGGACTCAATACAGTTGTGTTGTGATGTTCATATAAAGTTACCCACATGCAGTATAATTAGAAATAATTTGTCCAGTTATCTTTAGAACAGTAACTGGATTTTTTTTTGTTGTTGTTTGAAATTGTGGAAAAGAATTGTCCTTTGACAACATATGCTCTTTCAAATACCATCTGATAACCTGGTCTATAATTCTTGTTACTAAATATGGATAAGACAGAAATTCTTGAGGACTAAAATTTTCATACATGTCAACCAGACTCAGGAAGCAAAATCCTACTTTCAAAAATTGCTAACACACCTGCAAAATTAACATTTCAGTTAAGATGATATTTGCTCCCAGATCACTGTTTGCTTAAATCCCTTTTCAGAACCATCCTAAGGCATCTAAGACAGAGGCTTTTAAAAACCTTATGCCAAGTCAAAAAAAAAATTGTAATTTTGCATTTTAAAACTGTACTATTTCAGATTCTTGCCCATTCTACTTGTTTCAGGAACTTCTCCAAAAGAGGCATCTTTCTGTATCCTAAGCTGCTAGGCCACCCTTCCCATAGTCATGGACTTTTTTCCTATCTTGTAGAGATAAAGGCTAATGAGGAGAAGGAGAAGGTAGAACACCAATCAGGAGTGCAAGTTGGAGGCTGAGTGTTGAATTGTTCTGTTAATAGTACTTAATATCTCATGTAAGAGATAAGGACAGAAGAAATATTAACAGCGAACCCTGTTCCCAAATATTTGTGAAGGTCTTTCAATGGATGCATTAGGAAAAGTGATAGATTGTGGCAGAATTTTGAACATTTTCCTCTTTTCTGTCTGAATTCAGCCTTTGGAAGAAGCCTCCAAATACTTTCAAAAGCAGGGAATCCCATTTCCCAAAATCCAAATGAGTGAAGAAGAGAAGAAAAATCTAAAGGAGTGCTACATCTTTGAAGATACAGAGACCCCAGAGGCACCAACGGTGGTGTTTTTCCCGCTGGTGAATGACTCCTTCAGAAAATACAAAGAGCCTGGTAAGCCATGGGATGGCCCTCCCACCACCTGGCAGCTCTTTGGCTGTGGAATGGGAGACATGGTGTAGCATGGTCTCCTCCCTCCCCTGCTGTGCCTCCCATGGGAGAGAAACACAAATTCCAAGGGAGCGAAGAGTAACGTTGTGCCCCACTGGAAAGTGGGAGGTGGAACCATCTCTCTAGCCCACTGATGATGTTTCTTTATTTGTCAGGTGTGGAGCGCAGCCCTGCTGAGATGGCTCAGGGCAACGTGGATGTTTCCACCATTTTTTCCCCCTACTGCTTAAACAGCTTTACCTACACAGGGGAGGAGTTTGACAAGCTGATAGAGCTGACCAGCTACAACATTCAGAACAACCAACATCTGATCCTTCAGGCTTTGAATTCAGCCATAGAGCAGAAACGACAGCACAAAAAATAAGCACTCGCCTGTGATTCAGAAAGATATCTGCACAATTTTTTTTTTTTTTAATTCTTCTCTGGAGAAGAATCAAGAGCTGTCTTCAAATGAGCATAGTAGACTTTGGAAAGTAAAGACTTGTCTCAGGCTGTGGTTCCTCTCTACCACATGGTGATCCTAGATCAACCAATCAAACAAAATAATGATTAGACTTGTGCTTTATTTATGTTGGATTTCACTGCTGCTGAACTTTTTTTCATGCATATATGTGTATATGCAGTAAATTGAAGGTCAGAAAACATTGGATTTATTGAAAAGTTTTTGAAATGCATGAATCTGGGACAGCAGTACAAATTCTTTCAAAATTTGTTACACTAATGGAAATTGTATGAGAAATGAAGACAAATGAGCTACGGATACTTAATTTATTCCAAATCTTGTGCAACAGAAATATACGTGATAAATGTAGACAATTTCAAAGAACATGAAAACTGTATTTTCCTATAATGTCAGCAAGGAATTTTTGTTAGAAATAACATGCCAAGCTAAACATAATAGATAATCTGGGACTTCACATGAAAAATACACATTTTCTATACTTTTGAATTTAAAAGTTTATTACAGCAGCAGTATTTAGCTTTTGAAAATCTCTTGGAAGCTACTCTTTCATGCCATTTTGTGAGTCAGGATCAGCTCTTCCAGTGCAGTTATAACTATGCAATTCACAGTTCTACTTTCCACTGAACTTTCATGGTATTTAGATGATCCAGCTCAGCATCCGTGTCCTGTTAATTTCAGCAGTTTTCATAGTGTTTCTTGTTATTATAAGATGGGATGCTGTGAGAATTAAAACATCACAAACTGAGAGACAGGTTTTGTGGTCAGAAGGCAAGCTAAGTGCTTTACACTGATATCCATGGGTAATTAATGGGTAATCATATAACATTGTCAGTCCCTGCCTGTCTAAAAGCAAGTTAGGATATATGTAACTACTATAACTAGCACAAAGTAATTTGTTGAAACTGCTTATTTTTGAGATGAAGACCAAAACAATTATTTGCTTTAGGAAGAATTTTAATAAGACAAATACAATGTAAACCTGTTTCATTACAACAAAGATACTAATATAGAATAAAAAGATATAATGCTTCAGTCAGTATCGGTTGCCCTCAATTACTTAAAATTTAAATAAAATGCAGCAGCTTGTCTGTGCTGAAGTAGCATGTATTGGCAAACACAGAGCTATGAATAATGTATCATAGGAAAAATAGAAAATTAATTTTTAATTCAAAATGAAATATGAACTTCTAAAAGGCTGAAAAATTCTCTTCCTTGTTATCATGATCTATCTCTCTTCCTTCAATCTTTCCTTTATGCCTTGTCTTTCTCTTATCTTTTGCTGTCTTTAGTCACCCATGCTCACCTCTGATGACCTCAGCGCCCTCAGGGGTGCTGTGTCCTTACCCCAGCTGCTTTTCCAGGCCCTCACACCTTCATCCAATTTGCAGCCTGGGTTCAAACCTCTGGTGTGCTGAAATGGCTGTTTACTTGTTGGTGCTCATCAAGGGCTCCCCTCTTTGTGATCTCTGTTGCTGAGTCATCTGGTCCCTCTTGGCATTGCCTCTCCTCTGTCCCAGCTCTACTTCCCTCCCAGGCTTCCCTGGTTATCATTATGACAAACCCATTTGGTGTGACACATGTGTTTGCTACTTCTCCCAACTGCCCATCTTACAGCTGAGGTTTCAGGCAACTTCAAGAGCTGCAAATGGACTTCCTACCCCCATCATCCCAGTCTTTGATGACACCAAATTTCAAGAACCCTGCTTCTCTCTTCCCATTCCTGCCTTTAACTATGCCCCTTTGCTTCCCTTGATGTTCTCTTGTTTGCTGGTTTAACAGTGGGAAGCCCCATTTACTCTCAGTGTGCCACTGAGGTGTTCTCTGCTGCACCTGCCAGGGTGGGTTTGTTCTCCTCCCAGCAGAACACCTGCAGAAGATCCTTGTCATCTGTCCTTGCAGGCCAGCAGGGAGGTTTTGTGTGGCTTTGTCTGCTGGCATTGTTTTGTTCTGATTCAGCAATTAATAGGGTAGGTTTCCTATGCTCTGACTCTGGGCTGTACTGAAGCATTACAGGAATGTAGGGAACAGTTGCAGATGTGGGCATGTAAAAGCACTTTTTGGTTTTGTAGGTTGGGAGTGTCCCTTTTTACAGGAAAGAGGAGTGACTTCATGGAATTATCCCTTTGAGGAAGAAAACTAACTAGAGGGGAGAGAAGCACTGCAAAAATCTAGGCCTATGCTGTATCATGGTGTTAATACTAGCAGGAGTTTACTTGATTTTTCCTAAATGTTTTAATAGATACAGCTCTTAGTACATGTGGTAATAGGAGCTACAAACACTAACACGCTGACCTCCTTAGTTGTAATTAATATGTTTTGAATCTGTTCTGTGTCTGTCTTTTCATTCTTACCTATTCATTATCTATAGTAAGTGAAGGGATTAGCATGCAATTGCAGCTGTGCCCCAACCCTTCTGATTATCACAAAGGTGCATGAAGAACTGGGCAGCTCAGTGAGGTGACTCAGACCACAGGAACCTAAGGAAAGCAGCAATGGGATTCTTTAACTTCTCACAAGGCAAGGGAAAACTTGGGCAGTCCTACTTGGTGAGTGCCACTGAAGAAATAGGAGCTAATGGGATGGTTTGCAACAGGATTTTGTGCTGATCTCTAGTGCAAGGAGTGATCAAACAAGAGGTTATTGCAAACATTCTGAGTGAAGTGAACTAGTAATTTGTGAGACTACAGGTTGCACCACATGAGTGAAGGGAAATGTGTTTGCCACAGCAGATATAGGAGAATGTGGGTGGTAGAACAGGACTTCCATCTTAGAAACCCTGTGCTAAAACCTGCTCCCATGTAAAGCTCTGCTGTGTATGTGCAATATCCCACTGTCTTACTAGAGTGATAACACTGTAGAGGAGGCCATCAGGGCCTTATTTCCTCATGCCCTGGTCATGCTATGCTGGTCAACAGTTAAAATGGCTGCATCATTCATGCCACTGAAGCTTTGTAGCTTTGAATTCCTCCTGAAAATCTCTTCCTTGTAGGGTTCCTGCTGAAGCCCAGCACTCCTGTAGTCTTCATAAAGTACTTCTCCAGCATTCCTCCCACACCTCCAGCTCATGATATCAAAATTCTGTGATGTGACATCTTGTCACGTCTCATGTTTTTTCCTCCTTGGGTCCTGAGTATTGGAAATCAGGGCACCCCCAATGGGAAGAAATGATGATGTCTGGCTCCAGATCAGAAGGCTAAAGGATTTTCTTTATTAAAATGATACTATAATACATTAATATTCTATTTAAAGAGATACTATCCTATTCTACATACATACTTCTTACTTACCTATCAACTAAAAACTTGTGACTTCTCTGCTGAGAGTCCGAGACACAGCTGGATCCAATTGGTCATTGAACCCAAACAACCTTCACCAGAATCCAATCAAGCAATCACTTCAGGTAAACAATCTCCATACCAAATTCCACACGGGGAAAACAAAGGAGTAGAGATAAAGATTGTTTTCTCTTCTTCTTTCTGTGCTTCTCCTGAGAGACAGAATTATGTCTCTCTGTCCAGAGAATGTGAATGCCACATCCTGAGGTCTTCTTTGCACTCTCTCCAACCCACTATCATTTCTCTCCTTTTCTCCATGCAGCTGGACATCTCATCCAGATGTTACAGCCTGATCTCAGCTGCTGTAATGCTTGTAGTATTCATGCTTGTTCCAAATATGACCAAACCTCATCATTCAAACCTGAAGCTTCTGGAGAAACAATTACAGTACAGAGGAGATATGAGACAAAGGGGATAGATTAAGAATGATTAAGTAAGATTATGATGGCTTAAAATGTGAGGAGGGAGAAAGGACAGAAGAAAAAACAAATTATAATAACCGACAAAAAGTGCAAAATGGCATTTTAGCTATGAAGTATTGAGATGGACAAAGAAAGAAAACACATACTTTGCAATCCAAGAAGTCAATCGTAAAGAAAATATGGCAGGGAAAAGAAAGAGGAAATCAGGAACTAGAAGTTGGTGGACACAGACATTTAAAATAGAGCTCAAAGTATATCACTCTTCTAATTTTTTTCAAAGCAGTCTCAATAGGCTGGCCCTTTAAAAAGAAAAGCAACTAAAAATCTCTAATCTAGAAAATTTCATGGCACTAAATCTTACTGGTGAGGTTCTGACCATCTGGGCTTACCTGATACACACCCTTCGAGTACTTCCTAGCCCCCAGCTCTCTCTTATTTTTTTCTGCCCTTAAACACTGGGAAAAGATGGTTCCTTGGCCCCTAGCAGTCTAACTTTTCCTGCCAACTACTGCTTTTTGCAGTCTTCTCTCTCCCAGCTAATAATCTGTTTATTAGTTTGCCCCCTTCCTATTTCCCTTCTTCTGCTGAGGAAATGGAGCATCCTTAGAGACTGACAACTATCAAATAAGGATCTGCAAGTTTCTACATATATTAATATGTACTTTTAAATCTTGAGCAAGTTGTTTCTTCAATTCTGCAATTTCTGCTATTCAGCTGGATGACAGCCAGTCTTAAAAGCAGCTCATGCTCCAAATTCCTCCTTGAGCTGCATTTCTTTTAACTTAATATCTACTTTGTAAATATGAGACTATAAATTGGTTTTGACATTTAACAGATTATATGATAGCCTAGAATTTGTTGAAGATTAAATTCTTTGGTCCCATATACAGAAAATAATTCAGAAAATCCTTCACAAATGTTTAACAAACACCTTTTCTAGTCACTCATAGTCTCTAGTCCATGATCTCTGCTGGTGCAGGAGTTGATGGCCTGTTACCCACTGCTGGGTTTGGGCACGGGGAGGAAGAACTGTGCTGGTCATATTGCACTTGTGCTGGTTTTCAGCTCATGGGGATATGATAAACTCGCATGTAGTCTGCAGAAATATGGAGAATTAACAGTGATTCAAAAAACTTTGGAACTGCTCTCATAAAACTGAAGTCCTGGGAAACTTTCTCCAAGTACAGAAAAACATCCCAAAGTAAGAGAACTCCAAGCACAAAGGACTTACTCACTTTACAGGTAACCACTGAGGACTGTGCATTTGTAACATGCATAAAATCTGAGAGAGATAAAACAAAGTATAAATTTACACTTCAATTAGGCAGCTCAAAGACTGGTATGGTAAGTTTTGGACTTTATTCAGTGCATCAGTAACTGTAACATGAAAGATGTATACAGGTATTTAACTGTAAGTGCAATGATGTACAAAGTCATTAATGATGGTAGCCTCTCTACTGGGAAAGGAATACCTCTCACTATCAGAGGTTTGTTCTAGTTATATGCTAGATGCATACAAATGCTGATGCATCTATACAATGGATACAAACTGCCATACTTTCTCAGTTATGATCTTAACAACAATGCATTCTAGTATATTTAAACTTTTTAGTTAAAAATTTATTTCCCAGAAGATTAATTTTTACCTGTTGCAGGGGTAAGATAGCAAACAGCAGTAATGCCACTGTCTCCTGTGAGTTTTCTTTCCTGCTCCAAATCTCCTTCCTTCACCAACTGCACAAGTGATGGCCTAAGACACCACTCTTCTCCTGCAGGAAGAGCATGTAGCTGAGCCAGAACTCCTATCTGACTCTGCTCTCCAGTGCTATTTTTTTGTATAGAAGTATTTGTATATCTGAGAGTGGTGAGGCGGACACAACCAGTCCTGTGCTTCTATCTTAGAATAATCTCAGGCTCATTTTGCCTGGCCTGTTTGAGGACAGGCAAGAAGATATTGTTGCAAGGCATTTAGGAGGACACTGGCTGTCTGTGGTTTTGGTCCAGTCCAAGACTGTGATTAAAAGGAATTGCAAAGCTACATTTGAACTTGTTGAAAATTTTGTTATGTAGTTCCATTTCTCCACAGCTTGTCTCTGCAGTCGGATGTAATACAGGTACCTTTGCCAAGTGAATGATGCTTCTGCAAACTGCATTGCAGGATGAATAAGAAACCTAAGCAGTAGAGGAAGTAAAAGGTTGTGCTGGGTTTGGCACATTGTGTGATAAACAGATAAAACTGTGATATCACTACGCTAAAGGAGTAGTGTGCAATTTGCTGCCAGGGCAACTACATTTAGATCTTTGAAACGGGTGGGTTATTTTCCTTCATCTATCCTTAAATTACTGAAATATGCAATGTAATTAAATTATTGAAATATGCATGATATATTTCCACTTGAAGCCTCTGCTTTTCATTCTCCAAGTTGAAAACCATCCAGCTTTGTACATTCAGATTTTAAATGAGATGGCACTAGTTCAGTTGTTAATGAGAACCTTGCAGTTTTCTTTCTTTACGTTGCTCCCTGTGGAGTGACTCAGATGAGAGCAGAGTACCTTGATTTAGCTGAAGGCTGTCCAGATCATTATAGATAGCCAAGTGTGCCTGTAATGGGGAATTCACTCTGCAGACATGGAAGTCTGTACATAGAATCCATCTTTCTTCTCCACAGGCTTCCTTGAGGACAGAGAATCTCAGCTTTCTTAAGGTTCACCAACTTTAGAGGGATTTCTATCACTTATCATCAGTTATGCTAATGGTTCTCTGAACTAACCAGCCTTGGGAAAGTTGTTATGCTCTAATGAGAAGTATCCTGGTATTTTTAGTATCCCATGGCAGGTTTTCCAAGGTCAACCAGGTCTTCGTTTCTGACCAGATTTAAAGAAAACAACAACAGCAACAACTACCAAACAAAACATTACCAAAACAAGAACAACAAAAACCCCAAAACAAACAAACAAACAAATCAACAAACATCAAAAAAACCCCCCGAATGACTGTTGTTCTCTAAATTAAGCTGCAAAAGGAGTTCTCCAGGATGCAGCTCAGAGTGTCTGTGACCTGAGGCCAAAAGATGCTCTTGTACTTCCAGTGTGGGCAGAGCTACTTTTCATGCTGGGAATGCAGATGCTATGACACAGCCTACTGTTACTGGAGCTTCTAGTTTGTTATTTATTTGTTTTTCTGTGTTTGGAGATGGTAATTTCCATTGGGTAAGCCTGGAGATGTTCATCTGCTCTTTTGTTCATGTTCTTCAGTTGAACAAATCTCTAAAATAAAAGTGATAAAACTTAACCACTGGATACTGTATTCCATTCATCTTGACATGAGTTTCCCACAGTTGTCATTAGAAGTTCAACTGCCTTTCTCTGGAAAATGTATAAAAGCATGACTCTTACCTGCTTTGCACAGCTATTACATGTTTCCTTGTGCCTTTTTTGCTATATTTAAGGTACTGCTGGGTGCAGCAGGTGTCCTGGGTAATGCCTGGAGCCATAGGCATTGACTTCAAGACCTCTCCTACCCTCTGCAAGTGTCCTTCTCCACTGCTGTCCTGTCACACCCTGGTGCTGCTGCTCCCAGCCTGTCAATCACCTCCTCACCTTACAGCTCACCTCGGCTAAATGAAGCCCCGGCCCTGCACCCACACCATGGCCTCTGGAAGAAGGAGTGGGAGCAGCCCAGGAGCTGGGAGCTGCATGCCCATGCAGCGATCTGCCAGGCGGGGGGAGCCTCCAGGGGTTACCCTGTGGCACAGGGTTCTGCCCCTCTGCAGGCACTGCGCTCAGGTACCCCCACCTGTGGGGAGACGTGGACCAAAGTGCACAGGGCTGTGCCAGCATGCAGGGATCTCACTGCCAGCTATTTAGATGCACAGGCCTTTTTCAGGGTCCAGTTTCCCCCACACGGAAGGCGTCCCTGCTCAGGGAAGAAGTGGGTTTAAAGGAGCAGGCCTCGGTGGCAGCACCCTCCATGCCGGGACTCCGCTCACACACAAAAGGGCGGCAGCAGTGCAGGACCCGTGGAGCAGGTGCAGGCTGGGAGAGGCTCCCAGCCAGAGGAAGGTACCACATTCCTTTTGGCTGGGATGCTTGTGCTGTAAGGTCCTTCCCTGGAGCAGTCTATCCTTGGTGCTCCACTGCCTTCGCAGTGGGAGGGGAGCCCTTTACTTAGAGAGATGAGATGGGTGGGGCCTCAGGTAATTTTATAAAATAACAAGTCATTGACTCCCACAGGAGTACATCCTGCAAACATGTCTTGGGAAGTGCTGCCGGTGGAGGTACCAGAAGCAGATACTGAAAACGTGTCTCTAGAACCACTGCCCACAGAGGTGCCAGGAGTAAATCCTGAAAATATGTCTCTAGAACCGCTGCCCATGGAGGTGCCAGGAGTAGAGCCTGAAAATATATCTCTCGAATTGCTGCCTGTGGAGGTGCCAGGAGTAGATCCTGAAAACATGTCTAAAGGCTTCCGGTCCCTGGAGGAGCAAGGACTATATCCTGAAAACAGGTCTAAGGGATTCTTGACCATGGAGGAGCCAGGAGTATATCCTGAAAACATGTCTAAAGGATTCTTGACCATGGAGGAGCCAGGAGTATATCCTGAAAACATGTCTAAAGGCTTCCAGCCCCTGGAGGAGCAAGGACTATATCCTGAAAACATGTCTAAGGGATTCTTGACCATGGAGGAGCCAGGAGTATATCCTGAAAATATGTCTAAAGGATTCCTGCTCACGGAGGAGCCAGGAGTATATCCTGCAAATATGTCTCAAGAACTGCAGCCCGTGGAGGTGCCAGAAACACTCTATTACATTAATAAAGGGGGGACCATGATACCATCAAGTGCACTAGAGGTAAGAAAACAGCTTTAAAGTTTCACTTAATGTTCTCTGCATTTGACAGAAAACAAAATCCTGCATTGTGAGTGTTTGTATTCAAGCTAGTGTGCAGATTTGCTGTCTGATGGGACTATACAGCAGTTCCTCTGCCTGAAGGAGTTTAAGGTAAAATTTTCTCTTCAAGGCTGTCAGTGGAAAAACTGCTTCTGAATCAACTGGAGCCAAAGATCTCATTTTCATAGACAAAATGAGAGAAGTCAGAGTAGTATAGGGACAGAAAAAGATAAGAAAGGGGAAAAAATGAACAGGGGGAGAAACTTTCTTCAGGGGACTGAATTGTCAGCCTTTTTTCTTCTGCGATTAAATACTACTTTTATTAAGAAACTCATATTTCTGTATAAATAGCAAGATTTTATCATGTATAATAATGTGTCAAACCCATTTTTTTGTTGTTGAAAATGGGATAACTAGAGACCAGGAATAGAGAATTGAATTTCACTTGCACGTTCCCTTTTTGGTTCTGATTTTTTTTTCATTTTGCTTTGCATTCTCTGCTTTGTTTCAAGATTTGCATTTAATTTTAACTGTAGTACCTTATGCATTGTTCTGTGTGCTCTCTGACTGGATGAAGGTACATCACTTCAGGAAGAACTTTGGAAATAGAAGCGGAATATTTTCAACATTTTTTTTTTTAGAAACTGTCCTTTAATGGTGCTCTATGAAGTGCTTCAAAGGGGGGCACCCTACATTGTAGAAGTATTTTGGAACTTCTCTTTCCTGAAAAAGATTGAAACAATAGATTTAAAATTTTGCAACTGCAGTGTTTCACATTCTGTGTTCAAAATCACAGAAGATATTCTGGGATATTTTAAACTGAGGTTTAATATTGGTAAGAGCAGATTGCCAAAAGATCACACTCAAAACAAAAAGCAAACATTTTTTACTGGGTAGAGACACCTTCTAGGTATCTTACAGCTGTGATGGTCTTCTTTCATTTTTTCATTGAAATGGTACCCCTGACATGGATTTTTGTGCCAGTGTGCACCAAAACATGTGGTTTGTTCATTAATCTGAGTGCAATAACACAGCTGGGTGTAACCAACAGCCCTTCTAATCAAGGTTTCATCATAAATTGTTGCAAGTAGAAATTAATTATCTATCCTGATAATACTGCTGCTGTTGTTTTAACATTATCATTTATTGTTTCTTTCTTCTTTTCTTCAGGGTGGAAACTCAGGCCTCGGTTCCTTGGGAGATGCTGAATGGCAAAAAAGGAAAGACGACAGTACTGGGCCAGACCAAGGTGATTTCAAGGTATTAAGAACAAGAGAATGTAGAACCAAAGAGTGCTAAGGATTTTGTTTTTCTCAAAAAGGGAGAAGGCTTAGGTAGATAAAGAATGATGGCAACAGCTTGAGTGTTACCAGGGAAATGCCCCTAAATTTATTGCTTAAATAATTTTATTCCTCTTATGTTTATAATTTTCACAGAACATAGAATGGTTTGGGTTGAAAGGCACCTTTAAAGGTCATCTTGTTCCAAATTCCTGCAATGAGCAGACACCTTCAAGTAGACCAAGTGGCTCAGTTTCCATAATTGCTTGTTTTATTCCTCTGTTACATTTTCTTTGGAACAGACTGAATATTTAGTATTTTAATGTCTCACTTACTTGTACAAGAAATCTACTGGTGAGCTTTCTGTTCCACAATACTTTTTGTAACTGAAAGGGCCAAAAGTAACAGTGAGACATGCTCTGCTGCAATGGCTTCCGTAACATAATTTCCATCCTTGTAATTTATGAGGGAGTCCTGGATTATTGAACTCTGATCTTTCACAACTTCTGTGCTCCATCAGGAAAGAACCGGTAGAGGGATTCTGTAAAAGGAGTGATGCTTGAATGTGCTAGGGCTATTTCTTGGGCATGAGTGTCAGTCAAAGATTTTTTTTTCAGCTAGAAATTACTGGTTTTGATGGGAGTTCTCATTCTGCTACTGAGTCTGCAGTGAGTCTGGGCATTATTTCCCATCTGCCAATGGAGAAGTTCGAGTGATTCACGTAACAATTTTGTTTCATGAAGTGCCTGCTTCTGAGGCAGATAATTCTGCGAAAATTTGCACTATGGTCCATGCAGACAAGTTCTACTCAGGCAAAATGAAGCTGAAAAGGAGCTTTGTCTGAAAGTTGAAATCATACAGTGAATGGGCAGACAGGTGAGCTTTGTGATAAGCTGCGTGATTCTGCTGCAATTTGGGTGCTCACAAATTTAAACAAATTCTTATTCATATTCACAGTATTTTTTGGTTTTTCACATACACTCTTCAAAATTTAGCTATCGTGTTTTCCCAGTATTAGGATTATTACTACTTAAAAAAATAGTGATGTTAAAAGATTATACTGTATTTTCACAGAATATATTATATAGCAAGTCTAGGGTCTTTGTGGCATTTCATCTTGCAAATATTTAGGTTACAATGTCTGCTATCTCCAGCCTGGGGAGATACTAATATTCTGGAGCATGTCTAGGATGAAGATTTCTGTAGATAGTAAAAACAGGTGGAAAAAATTATTGATCAATTTTTGGTATAATACCTGTTCCTTACAAGGGGTTAGGAACTTAAAAGCACAATGAGAGAAAGAAAAAAGATTTGAGCTCCTGGGTTATAATTACTTACAATAATTATACATATGACAAGTATCTTCTTGTCTCCATTTCTTAATCCCACACAGTGATGTGTTTGTTTTTCCATTGAGTGCTCAGGATATAGACTTAGATCAAAGACATTAAGGGTCATGAAATTTCAAGGGGACAGATGTGACAGTAGCAGGCCAAAAGAATCATCTGATATATCCATAACCTTCTTCTAGACCACTATATTGGTCCTGTCTCACACTGAGGGATTACTTTTTACATTATAAAATTACAAAATTCATGCCAATGCTTTGGTGATGGACTGAGTTGTTTTTGCATGTGGTTACAGAGGCACTGTTTTTGTCTGTGTTCAGAATTCCTCACTCCATCCTATGCACTTGCATGATCATTATTTGGCTACACCAACAATCATTCTTTCATGTAAAGGATGCATATATATTTTTCTCTCCTCCTAATTTTTTCTCAAATATTAATTTTCCATCACTGAAACTACCAGAAAACTTAAATATGAGGGTCTCTGCCTGCTCAGAGGGATTGCCTGTGAGAAACCTACTACAGCATTTGCTAGCAACTGCATGTCTCTTTACACCAACGTGCTGATTTTTATCTGCATTAAGAAATCAATTTGGGCCTTGGCTGGTACTTAGACCCATGCTAAAGTAACAGGGAGAGCCAGCTCTGGTAGTTCAGACATCAGTGTTTATACCAAAATATTTGAAGATTGCAGCAGATGTCATATAATAGTGCATGTGAGGGAAGGGGAGGGGAACAATTGGATGCACAGTTCTAAATTCACCATGAGCCATGTTTTAATAAGGCTAAGATGCATCATAACTCAGGTCAAGTCATACCTCATTTTCCTGCCAGACATGGGCTCCTTGTTCTTTCAGGGTTGTGCAGCTGGGACAGCTGCAGCCCTTAAACAGAAGAGGGACGGGTTAAGCTCTCACCCTTGTGCAAAGCAGGAGCTCTGGTTCCTGCTGGGTTTTGGAAGTTGGAAGCAGCTCTTGACATCATGGGAAGAGTGGGGAGCTGCCACACTGCAGAGCAAGATGAGGAGCAAGTTGTGACATCTGCTTCTGGTGCAGGTTGGGCTTGGAAATGTGAACAGGAGCTGAGGCAGGCAGGAGGGCTGGGACCAGGCTCCTTGGCATGGGCTCCTCGACTTCCACAGGGGCCAGAACCTGCTGTCAGGAGCAGCTCCAGCCCCAGGCTCAGCATCAACTGGAAAGGCAGGAGTCTACTCCTGAGCCACCCCCAGCCCCACAGTGCTTGCAGCAGCATGGCTCCAGCAGCAGCTCTGCTCAGCTGCAGAAGCTGGTCTGAGCCCAGGTGCCTCCTCTGCCACCCTAAGTGTTGGTATGGGCTTGCCTAAAATACAGACTGCTGAAATTACACGTTCCAGCACACCTCCACCTTCAAAAATGAACCTCACAGAATCAAATGGAGCCACTTCCCATCAGCTCAAAACTTTGAAATATGGTTTGTCTAATCCATATTTGACATCAAAAATACAAAATATCTGTACCTGAGAATGCCCTATAAATGCCCGTGAGAACTGGTAGTCAGAACAAGAGATTTTCAGAGTGTGATGCATGTCCTGTGGTAATGTCTACCTTAGGATGAGAATCCAGAAATGTTCAACAACTGTTAGATGTAAACACTAATTTTACAGTTATCTGGAATTAGGTGTAAAGAGTCTCAACCCTCTGATGGTTCATGCTCAGCCTAGTTTCTTTCTGTCATATATGTTCTACTTAGGGAGGGCAGAGCACTATAGAAGGGCGCTGGCTTTTTTTTTTACTGATGGACTATTCTACTGCTCTGGATACGGTTTTACATATGGAAATAATTTTGAACGTGCAGTTGAACAGTTGAAGTTTTCAAATAGACCTATTTTTCAAATCTGAAGGAGTCTGATTGTTAAACATCTGCAAACACTAAAAGATGAAGGTAATGTTAACAGTACTGAAAGGGCTGTGCAACTAGCCTGGGTTATCAAGCAAATAAAAAATCTCTGCAGATTTATGTAACAAGGAACAGAAATAATAAATAATGCTTTTATTTATTAAATATAATTATGCATCTCTGTATTTATGGGATCACTGTGCAGTGAGAGTATCCATCTTGTGTTGATCAGTATTTGAAATTTTGGTTTTTGGAAATGTCTTTCAAGCATAGTATAATGTACATAGTCTCATTCCTCCAAAGTTTTCTGAATACCATGATGGATATATGTATGAGGAAGCAATCATCTGAAGGATGCAATTCTTATGACCTGTCATGCTCCTGTGGATGTGGAAAAAATTTTCCTGCTGGAACCAGGGTTACTGTGGCTGTATGCCTGAGAGGGGCTTTTCCATCTGGGTGTTGGCATTTTAAATTCATTGGTATCCAATCAAGACTTCTACTACTCCTGATGAAAATGTGGTCTGATCAGAAGAAGAAATGTTACTCATAAAACCCACGAAACACACAGCTGGTGAAAAGCACTGCTGTGGCAGCAGTGATCATCAGCATCACCAGCATGCCCACGCACAGCCCCATAGCCCTCAGCTGAGGTGTCCTCCCCAGCCTGGAGGAGGTGAAGGAAGGAAGCAATTAGAGCACCTTTTCCATCGTGGAGCCTGATGTTGTCAAGAATGAGGAAGAACTTCAGAGAGGTGGCCAAGAGCAGCAGGTCTGGGAGCCTGCCACGGGGGATCCCGGCACATCCCACAGCATCCCATGGCTGTAGCAAGCTGGGGCAGGAATTGGTGAGTGATGTTTACAGCCTGAAGCATCCTGACTGCAACTGTAAAAAACTCACATACACTCTTTAAGGAGACCTGACTCTCAGACAGCTCAAGATAGACTTTCACGCACCACCAGCTCTAGATGCACCATCAGCAAGGAATGATTTGGTCCCTGGCTACCATCTAGTTAAATTAGCACTTGGAGATGAAGAAAGGAGTGCCCTGCAATATCCTGGGAGTGATTTCATCTCAGCAGAATGCTTCTCCGGGCCAGGAATGCAGGAATACCTTAGACAAGGCAAGGAATTGATATTTGCCAGGAAAGGCTGCTGAGCTAGTAGAACACATAGAGGAATTATTACTGGGTGATTGTAGGAAAAATGTGTGGATAGAGAGGAAGTTTTTTTTCGTGGGGTCCATAGATGACACCTGTTTTTTTCAGGTTTGTGTGTAGAAATGGCTTTTTCAACCATTTTCAACCAATTTACTTTTTCAACAAAAATAAATTGATTGTGCTAGAGGTATTTTTAAATCTTGTCTGATCTTTGCAGGATGGTTTGTGGAATAGATTGCAGTGCAGTTGCACTGGAATAGGTAATAGTACCAGCACACTGTTGCACATAGTTTCCTTTGCCTCCTCATCACAATTTTTCACCTAGCATGATAAAGACCATCTACTCATGAGACCAGGTGGAGCACATTCCACATTTCGTGTAGAAAATCAGCAGCTGGTTGGAGGCTGCCTGCTTATTGATGATGATACAGTTTTCACACACAAACTGACTCTGAATTTCAGGATCTCTGCGTTATTCTTCTGTTAGTTTATAACTGCTTTGGAATAAATACCAATCTAAAAAGAGCAACAATCAAGTCTGAGAATGTGTTGACTGCTCCTGAAGGTTCAAAAGTAAATTCTCTTCTCTGGATCAGTGTTGTTGGGTGACTGATCTTTGTTCTGGGAAGGCAACTACAGTATTCTGCTATCTAATGGAACATCTATGCTAAACCAAGCTCCCAACACTAAAAAAAAACTTAAAAGCATTCACCCAGCACACATTTGACTGTGTTGTTGTGGAATTCTGTGACTGGGGTAGGCTACAACAAGGGAAGGGATGAATGTTCATACTATTGATATCACAAGCTGGAAAGATGTAGCTAGCAGTCGTCCATGCTGACAGACTCTGTTTGATAAAGAAGCCTAAAGGCTGAAGAAAGCAAGCTACTGAGAGAAAAGCAAGTTTAAAAAAAAAAAAAAGGTAAAGAAGTCTCATGGACTCTGGTCTCATGGACTCTTGCCTCATTAAGGAGTCCTGCCATTTTAGAGCTCCACAGCCACTTGTGACAGGATGTATTACACAGCTAAACTAGTGGAGTAATTTACAGCAGTGCTTCTTGAGATGGATGCATGCCACACATACCTACATCTGAATATAAGCATGACTTTAAAGAGGGCTGCAGAGGCACAAATGTTCCAGGAATGCAGACAGCCTGCATCACCAGAGTGCTCATGACAGAGAAATTTCTGTTTTCAAATTCTTACTCCTCAGCTGGGAGAAAGTGGGCATCATTCACATGACAGAGGAATCCCTTACTTATACAAACGCAGTAACTTGGTCCCAAGTATCATACCATGTTGCTCTTTTTCATGGGAAGAGCAATAAAATCGGAAGAAGAGACTATGAGGTCTGTTTTACATTAGATGGAGCTGCTATTTGAGAATCGCAGTAAATCACTGGACTTCAGAGAAACTAGCACTGTACACCCTACTCATGCACTGGCACCTCAGAGTGCTGTACTGCATGCAGCTGTGCTACACACATGAGCACAAGTTGGGAAACACCAAATTGAAGACAAGCTGAACAAGTTGATAATCTGCTGTGGTGGAAACCTCTCTGTATATGGAACCTCATTACCAAGCAGTAGCTTTTTTTTTTTTTTGGTAAAGATATCATAATAGGTGTTAAGTAAACAGAATAACAGAATCTCTGTCTTTTGTTTTATACATGCATGACTGCTATTTTCATTGTCTCTATAACTAGACCCTGGTACATAATGTTACAGTTGTCACAGCTGCTATTTAAATACATTTCTTTTGTTTAAGATGTTACCGGAATTAATTAAAATAGCAAATCCTCCTGGGAGCAGAACTGGCAAGGCCTGATCACCGGGTCAGTTGTACCCTCTCTATTGTCTTTGCTACACCACTGGCAGGTGCCAGGGCTGCCAGGATGACTGATGCCTGGCTCCTGCCTTTTCCTTGGGTAACTGGCTGGTGGCATCTGCCTCTCCCCTAGTACAAGAACAGGTCCTGATTTCTGTAGCTTCTGTTAAGCCACTGATTTTTTTTTTTTTTTTTTTTTTTGTTTTTTTTTTGTTTTTTTCAGTAAAATTTCAGTAAATCCTTTTGTGAATCCTGTGTGTCTAAGAATTGACTTCCCCATGCTAGATAGGGAAAATATGGCTAAGTTGTTAGAAAGCCATTGCATGGGAAGCTGGAGGAAAATGATCAGATGGTAGAAACCATCTAATATTCCTTAAAGAAAAAAAAAATTCTCCTATCTAAGAATCACAAATTTCTTTGCAAACAATGAATTCATTAGTTCTCACTCAAGCAATGCCACTTGTCAGAGGAAGTGTTGCTGGAGCTGATCCAGGAGCTGGCAGCACCTTGCACAATCTTTGGAGATAAATGCCTGCTACAATTTCCCCCTTGTTTATGCAGAACCTGAGGAACAATGAGTTTCTGCCTTCTAGGGCATATGCTGAGGTGCCTAAACTCATTCCTAATATGTGAGTGTGGTGATCCACTTCGCTAATTACCCAGCTGAGAGGAAGGGTAAATTAACAGGGTGTAGAACTATATTAACATGGCTATACTGTTTCTAAAATCTGAACCAGTGTTTCTGCACGGGGTAGCTATGAGGACATATCCTTCCACCAGTTGTCCGCAAATTTTGCGGCTTCTGTAAGGATTTTTCTCTTTTGAGAACAATTGAAATAGAAGGTAAATAGATTTTGTAGGTTGAATTTCAAGAAACACTAAAAAAGAAAAAAGACATCAATTTCTTGAGATGCATATAAGAGGGGTGGAAACAGCAATGGTTTTTAAGAACTCTGTAAAAAGATTTTAATATAACATGATATGTTAGAGGAGAGAATAGAGGAATCTAATCACATATTGGAAAAGTAATTTGTTGTCATGAAAGAGGCATAATTATCTTTCTATCTGTAAATAAGACCCTTTTGCTCTGTTCTCTTGAGAAAAAAAAAATGGTTTAAGTGAGGTTCTTCCAGCTTCTGTCTTAACATCTATTTTGTCTGGTTGTTTATAATGGCTATAGGAAGTCTCTGAAGTGCTATAGAAATAGAAGAATGCTCCTAAATGAGAGGAAACCTGTTGATAAAAATAGCAATTGTCAAAAAGAATTATTTGTGGGGCTCTGCTGTAACCACTTATACAGGTGGAAATGTTTCTAGGAGTGTGAGGAAATAACCATGTGTCACAGCCACAGGAAATGCTGATTTATTTATTGGCTTGGTCAAAATAACCTTTTGCAGTTAGCTCTGAGCCAGAGACAGGTTTATACAATGAGCCAGCAGGAAATCGTGTTCCTTAGAAGTAGGAATTCACATTTATCTTCTAATAATAAATAGGAAGAGGTCCCTGCCACAAAACTTGGAGAGACTTGTTTTATAGAAGATTAAGGCCAAGATATTTAAAGGTAACAAAGGAAGTTTAGCACTTTCAGTCTTCAATTTTTTTTTGGAGGAAGGTAGTATGTTTTATTTTTCTCCAAAGGCAACCCATACCTAAATCTTTGGATCCTAAATCCTCTGGAAACAATTTGCAGCCATTGGCTTATCTCATAGTTGTGATTTACAAAAGCTTACATTACTATTACTCTTTTTCTTGTACAATTGTAAATTGCAATAAATCTATGTTTTTGAAGCAGAAAAACACCTCTGAAAAAGTGATACTTTGGGTTTATCTCATGGGAGTCCACAACAACAGATATTCTCCACAGCATTTTTTTTCCAATCCTACAGGACCGTATGGGTGGTTACTAGGGGGACTGACTCTAACTCTGACTCTGATGGCATTTTGACAACATCATCATGGAGCCCACCAGTGCATTTAATCTGTTCCAGAGACTTACTGTAGTTATGTTGTAGACTCAGCAATTTCAGAGTGAAAGGTTTTCCAAGCATCCCACAGGCTGTGTAAATTGTTGGGGATTTATTCCTTTTTGGAATTCAGAGTCTTTTCTGCTCTGATGAGCAATCTGGAACCTCAGAGTAACAAAGCACAAAGAGTGAAATATATAAAATGTTAAGACATTTTTAACAGCAGAAGCTTCATTCTGCAAAATAGTGAGATAATTGACCCAAGGTTTACTAACTGTTTTCGTGCTTTGTGGCACCCAGTTAGTTTGCGCATTTGAAATTTTTTCCCACCAAAGGCTTATTCAGACCCCCTTTTTACTGTTCCTCTCTAGATAGAATCCTCTCCTTGCTACCTGTTGACCGTAAGGATCATCCGGATGAGAAATCTCCAGAGAGTGGATGCCTGTAAGTATCTCCATTCTTAATGGTAACTCAGGAAACAGGTAAATTATATCTTTTATAATGTTGTAACAACCTTTTCTTAGTGTTTCTGAAATAACCCAGTGTTTATGTAAATTAATTGTTGTAAACCAGGTCAGTCCTTGCTGCTTGCTGCTGTTTCATTGTTCTCCCTGTGCTTTCTGACTGGTTCCAAGATTTGAATGTGTTTTTGGGAATAAGTACTTTCTGTCAAAGAAAGGAGAGTTTCTGACAGAGGTAGATGAAAGACTCCATTCCATGTTTTCAAAAACAAGGGGTAATTCTGCTGATGGGCTGTAGCACCTTGGGAAATGTGGCTGGGAGGAACAAACCTTTTCAACATCCTCAGTCTTGGTTTTGACAAAGAGGAATTGAACAGGAAAAAGCTTTTTACAATCATTATGACCAGGCTAATGCCATCATTAATTACCCTGAGGACAGTTAAAAAAACATACTAACTGAGGGCGGGATGCTTGGTCCTTTCTAAGGCTCCTGCAGCAGTCTCGCAGTTGATCAAGAGTGTGAGTCACGTGGCAGGAAAGTGGTGGGAAGGGAGTAAATTGGAAAGGAAAACACCACCGTTTCGTAAAAGAACATGGACTATCCACATGCGCACTGTGGAGAGGTGTTCCACACAAAATAGACAAGTTAACCATTTGTTTTGTTTGAGTAAATGGAGCTATGTGACTACCTGTGAAAGGATGCTGAAATTAGTTTGAGAGTGAAGGGAAATTATGTAACCCTCACGATTCTCTTGATTCTCCTGTTTTGCTGTGAGCAGCAGTGATTGGCTGTATAATGTCTTGCACATGAAGAGTCAGGAAAGATCTGAGACACAAAGATCTGGACGTATCATGCAGTACCATTCCTGTCTTACCTTGTGGTTGTCACATGTTTTTCTGGAAGATGTATCAGAGGACTTCCCTGTGTCACAGCTCTGAGTGAGGGAGACAACAGCTGTATCCTAGGTCACATCACTGGGCTGCACACTCTGCACCTCCCTCCTGGTCCATGGCTGTGGCACATGTGTGGTGAAGCAAGAACACAAAGAGGTCTCATCAGGGACTCATCTCAGATCTTCTGCGTGTCAGGCAACAAGGCAAATAATGAGGTTGTAGAAAGAGATTGTGCAAGCAGAACTGAGGCAACATTTTGCATTAAATACACAGCTGACTAGTTTGGCTGCATCTACTCGTATAATTAAGGATTGCTTGATATGCTTTGTATTTCAAAGTACAGTTAAGATATACAGGAATGATGAATCACATCAGCAGAATAAAATACTTGCCAGCCAAACAGCCATCAGTCATTGATCTCAAATGATAAAACCAAAGTCATGTAGTAGTTACAAAAAATCACTTCTAATGCATTTTAAAATCAGTACCACTACTTCTAGATTATCCAAATATATTGAAATACATATTTTTGCAGTTTCAAAATTCATCAAAACATGATGAAATTTCCCAGATTAAAAATAAATTAATAAAAACACTTGAGGAAACAGAATAACTTGAAACAACATCCAGAGGGACTGAATAGGCTACAGTCCTTAAGAGTGAAAGTGAAATTATCGAGGAGGACATGGAAGCTCTTGCTACAAAAAGAGGCAAAAAAGGTGAATAAGGAGTCATTTTTCACAAGGAGGCTAAGAAACAAAAGTGGTGGGAAGGTAGAATTAAAGAAGATGATATAACTCTAGACAAATACAGTGAAATTGCTGTCAGAATCTAATTTTTAAAGCCAAACTAAGATATGAAATGTGAAATAGAGCAGGACAGCAGAAGGCTAGGGCCTCCTCAATATTTTCCAAGCAAAGTTTTCCATCAGAGGAATTTTTTTTTACTCAGTAGGAATATGTTGAATTCTCCCAGCTTTTTTTAGGAAAAAAAAGTTGACAGAATTAAACTTTGTTGTTGTTTCTGCATTATAAAGTTAAAAAGTTCAAAACCAATAGTTAAGGTGCCTATTGACGTATCACAACGCATACATAATTTTGCAATCAGTTCCAGGTTTTTTTCCCTCTCACTTGGACAGAAAAGCAGCAAGGCGTCTTGAACCCTTTCAACAGCATAAAATGCAGCCTCCAACCAGTTTGAGACAGTCAGTAGCTGTAGGGTGACATGAGGCAGAATCTGATGCTGAAGGAAAGAAAAGAAGTAGAGAAAAAGGTCCTGTTGCAGACAGGCAAGATTTTACTTTTCCCCACAGGTCAGTGTACAAGCTCCTGCTCCCTGCTCTGCCCTGCCCTGCTCTGCTCTGCAGAGTCCTTACCTGCTGCTGCAGGATCTTCTCCATTTACTGCTGCCATCACTTGTCTCTCTGAAAAGTCTCTCATCACAGGACATCCATTCTCAAAGCTAGTTACCTTTTGCATTACATAATAGCTGATCATTTTATTGTTGAGAACTGCATCAGAGAGGTTTTAAAGGTGCCGAAGTACCTTGTGTAACCTCCAAGAAGAGACACAGTAAATGGCATTTTTGTCTGTAGCTGTTTGAGATATACCTTAAATTAGGTACCTGTGAGGAAGGAGGTGTAAAGTCTTTCACTAACTTTCTCCTGGTGCCTTTTGGGAGAGAGACTGTGTCCCTCTCTTCCTGTAGGTGGCAATTAGTTAAATTCCAATGTCTAATTCAGTGAGCTCCTTCTGGAGGAAGCCGCTGCCACCTCATACAGCAGGTGTAGTTCTGCAGCTCCTTTCACAAACCCTCTCAAAGAACATCACTGCAGGCAAGGCAGAGATGAAGACCTTTTGCAGTTGTTCTCAAAAAGTGGAGGAGGGTCCCAACCCCTCTTATCAGACAACAGCTCAGGATGTGTGTGTGTGTGTGTGTGTGTGTGTGTGTGTGTGTGTGTGTGTGTGTATGTGTGTGTATGCACACATGAGCACAGGAAAGCTTGTTGGCTGAGAAACTGAAGTGGCTGACTGGAAGAAAAAATTCTCAACCTTTTTTTTAATAGACAAGATCACTGTTGTCTGTAAATTATGCAAGGAAGAACAGAAGCCACCTCCTCTTCTAGGTCATCTTGTGGTCAGTGCTTTTTCCCTCTCAGAAGGGAATCTTGAAAAGTTACACTGCATCAGACTTTTCTATCTTTAAATAACTTAGTCTTGTTTTTGGTACAAGTTGCTGCAGTAACCTCTCCAGTGTCCTGCAGCTCTGCTGCCTTTGCCAGTTAGCAATTGTTTTGCCTCTCCCCTGCCCAGTAAGCCAGGCTGATTGCTATGTGTCCTTGTGGCTGCCGACTGCGACGTGTGAACGGTCACGCACTAAAACTGTGAGAAACTCTGACAATCCGGTGTGGAACGAAACCTTCTACTTCAGAATCCAGAGTCAGGTCAAGGTAAGGAGCCAAAGCTGTCTGCTTGAAGCAGCCTAAAGATTTTGTGTATGTATCTCCTGAATTGTGTCCAGGAATTGTTTGAGAGGTGGCACACGATAAAGGACTGCTCAAAGCATTTAACAGCAGAGATGACAGAGTTCCTGTGTCTGTTCAATGGTGCCAGAGGAGGGCCAGAAAGCGAGCTCAGTTTTAAAGTTTTAGGGAAACGAGAGACTCTTACAAGATGGATACAGAATCTGGGAGTTACCCAAGCTGTTGTATACCTATAGCCAATGTATTTTGTCACAGCAATTAAAATGAACTCGGCAAGAATTAATATGCAGTTCAAGTATGTTTTTCTAAAGGGGGATGATGTTTAATTTCTCAACTTTTCTTCTCAAGCTCATTCTCAGCAATACTTGTTGCCTGGAGCTAATGATGTTCAGCCTGATAAACTATAACAAATTCTTCTCCCTCTTTTCCCAGAATGTGCTGGAGCTCACGGTGTATGATGAAGATTTTGCTACTCCAGATGACCATCTCCTCTGTGCTCTCTTTGATACTGCTAAACTTCCACTTGAAAGAACAGTGATCCTGTACTTCAAGCCTAGCGCAAATGTAAGAGCAACTAAACAATTAAAGCAACTAAGAAACCAGTGGAGAGTTACAGAACAGTTTCAAAGTCTTTCTGAACCTGGCATGGACTACTTATCCCAATAATGAGTACATTAATTGTACTCATTCAATTTATATTGAATACCCATTCAAATTATAACCACAAAAATGTGGTTTAAAAAAATCTGAATTTGAGAGTCTGAACTCTTCTTTGCAATATTTTATAAATTATTAAAGACCATAGGTCTAAAACAGTGCAGTAGGTAGGAGAGGGATCTAATTGCGAGCTACCTCTGAGCAACCCCAAGGCCATACAGCTGTTGCAGGGTGCATAATCTGCATATTTTTTTCTCCATGTAATTCATAACCTGAGTAATTTCCATAATTCATAAACCCCTGCCCCTTTGCTTCTGTCTACTTTCAGCCCAAAAAGCAAAGATCAAGCCACCCCTGTGTGTATCCCACTATGAATGGATGACGATTCACTCTGTTTCTGTTTCCCATCTATAAAATGGGAAAAATAATCTTGATTCCATTTGAGATCTAAGGATGAGATCAGCAAAATATCTCACATACAACTTCTTGCTACCAGGGACAGATTCTGGTATCCAAACTAGATTGTTCACAATCAGCCTGTACACATCAACACTGCCTTACTTGGGGTTGCATAACACAAATTCTGAATCACTCACTTGTACTGTTCTCTGTCTATTATGGTAAAGTAATGGGTGTAAAGTATGTTTAATTTCCAAGATAATAGCCAGTACAGTAAGTCATGGCAGGACAGTGCCAGGAATAGTTGGAAGAAAAGGGTGGAATTCAGAAAATAAAGGAAGTTGCAAATTGTTTTTCTGCAGCAGCTTCACTCTAAGAAGTATAGGTTGTTTTGGTGATATTATGAAGTCAGAAGGAGATGAGGAAGGAATCATTTATCATCTGGCTGAAATGTTGATTCAGACCACCCAGTCTGAAGTATTTATCACAGGCTACTCATTGCGACCAATAACTTCAATATTGCCTATCAGGAACTTGGGTTTAGACTAGGGGCAAAGCATTACGTAGCTACTTCATTTAATATCTTCTTCTTGCTTTCAGGCCCAGGAGGAATTAGAGGTTGAATTCAAATTGGAGGTCGCGTAAGTGATACAGAGATTATTTTAAAAACGCAAAAACCGTTAATGATAAACAAAAAACCAGTATTAGAAGTCATGCTTTGGGTATTTCTGTAAAAAAGTTCCAGCCTTCTCCTACATTATTGCTGCAGTCCCCAACACCTGACAGATTAGCTTGTTCTGTAGCTTAGCTGCTCTCAACGAGAGCACTACCAGTTACCCAGAGAACTGTGTGGATGCCCCATCCCTGGAACGGTCATGCTGGATGGAGCTTTGAGCAACCTGGTGTAAAGGAAGTTGTCCCTACCCATGGCAGGGGATTGCAACTAGATGACCTTTAAGATTCCTTCCAACCCAAACTGTTCTATGATTTGTCTACCTGGGGACATTCCAGAAGGCTTTCTGAGTGTGCAAGCATTCCTGCCTATCATTTTTTCCTTGCCTATTTCAGGTTATGTATTGGACACATTTTTAGTGTTGAAACATAGTAGTTAGGTTTTCAGTGTATCTCCAATTCCTTCAGTTTTCCTTTGCAGTATTCTTTGAATCCTAGTTTTCTTTCTGCCTAAAACAATCACAATGGGATGGGAACTCTTGTAAGGGTGTAAAGCTCATTCTCCAGCATCATCAGCCTACCATCCATGAATCATCATTTTTGTCTCTGTGTTGCCACAAGGTAACTAAGACATGGCAGAAAAAGTGACTAGTCTAAGGACAGCTCTCATGCTATTGGAGAGCCAAGGCTAGAAGTCAAGTCACTCCACACCATCTCCTGACTTCACCTGAATGATCTGGAAAGCTTTTGGGTTTTTCTCCTATGTAATTGGTACTGGCTGCCCTGTGCCACTTTGAAACAGGCTCTCCAGAGTTCAGGAAGCATTTGGACAATGCTCTCGGCACATGGTGTGATTCTTGGGGTTCTCCTGTGCAGGGCCAGGAGTTGGACTTGGTGATCCTCATGGATCCCTTGCAACTCAGAATATTTGCATGCCAGCAAATACATATAACTGTTTTCCCAACAAGGACATGCTGGTGTATCAGCTGAAATACATTTATTTCACATGTTACAGTGAGAAGAATTTGACTGTGTAACAGGTGATTCCATTTTAGATGATCATGAGATTGCACTGTAAAAAAATAACCATGTTAGACATTGCTCTGCTTTGGTACAGAGATGAGTCTCCTCAGAGCAGAGCTCAATCCATGCAAGCAAGGAAAGGAGCTTGTTACATGCTTGCTGGGGTCCCCTCAGACTGTTTTTTTTTTTAAGTGGGAAGAAAGTGTAACATCCTGGGTAAAGATCAGCAGGATTTGTTTAAATTTTAAAAATCCATGTTTTTATTTTTTCCCAGACCTGGTCCTCATGAAACGATTGCTAGCAATGGAGTGCTGGTGGTATGTGTCTTTCCCAAGATATTTTCTATAAGTGATTCCTTAATGTAAAGGGAAAGGGAGGATGGGGGTTAAAGAAGCCAGTAGGCCAGTTCTTTCTCTTTCTTTCCTCTTTCCTATTTAGATACATTCAGAAGGGGATATTTTATTTACCTGTATCCCATTTATCCTATTTCCGATTTTTCCTATAGTTCACCACACCACACTACACTCACACACACACACAGAGAATTTTTTCTCTGGTATTAGTACTTAAAAAAATGTACTGCTGTTTATCAGAACACAACGATACAAAAAGGCTGAGAAGTCACATTATAATCTACCCAGCCCCTTCCTTCCCCTGGAGATGAGCCATGCTCTGTGGTTGAGGTCTGTATGAAATATTGACTTGTCAAAAACACATTATGTTGAAGAAGAGTGAGCAGCATAAAAAAAAAAACAACCCCCAAAATGCTAAAAGCAATGCTTCTTCAGAAAACCCTTCCTCTACTACTGACTCTTGATCTCTCAGTGACATATCTTTATTTATTTCCTAGTTTGATCCTTTGTATTTATGCTACTATCATGAAAATGGTCCTGATTTTCTTCCTTTGTATATTCCTCTCACTGTGCATAATCTTAAGTTATTGTCACACATGTGATCCCTACAACTCCCTCCAAAGCTTTTCCTTTTCTTTAGTCAGAAGCTAATGGGAAAAAGCCCAGAGACGCCAGGGAATTCAGAACTCCAGGTGACTCCAAGCTGAGGGGTCCACAGCTCCCTATAATGGGGATGGGATGTGATGATCTTTCTCACAAAATCCTGCAATCTGTCTTTGACAGTGTCGTGAACTTTGCTGCTTGGAAGTTGAAGTGGCAGAGAAGACGAAGCAAAAATCAAGTAAGGTTACTGCTTTGTTTACCAGTAATTGTATGCTTACTTATGAGAAGATGCCCCTTCCATATAATGTGTTAGTGAAATAAATAGTGCTTACAGTATTCAGTGAAGTTAATGTCAGGTAAACACATTAGGTTATTATAGACTCCAATGACCTCATCTAGATATATCTTAATAAGACCTATTAAATGCACAATGTAGTTGAAATCCCAGTTCTATATCACAGCAGGAATATTCAGAGTCCCCTTTCTATCAGAAAAGCATCCACTTTGCTCTTTTCCCTCTAGTGCCAGCACTTTGCCCTGGGCAAAGATATGCCACCTGAACCCTGCTTTTAATCAAGCTAGTATATTTTTCTGGTTAGTCATATTAACATTTGTCATGATCTTTGTTTTGCTGCTTTAGAGAAAGAACTTTCCCTCACTGTGAAGGGCTCCTTTGAGGGGACGCAGGATATCGTGCTGGGCCCCAACGGAGCCGTCAGCCCAGCGTGTCCCACCGAGTTCCACTACATCAAGTACGCGGAGCCAACGCTGGATGTCATGCTGCCAAAGAAGAGGCGCTACCACCCTGTATGTTGGAGTGGCCTCAGTGATGGAGGGATTTTGAGTGGCTCTCAAGAAAGTGGGAGGAAGGAGAGAGGGTAAACCTGTTCCTGGTTGTGTCCTAAAGCATGTTGTTTTCCCAGTGGTCCTGTAGATACAGCACAGAGACGGGCTCCCCAGTCGTGATGCTGAACTCGCTGCCCATGGGAAGGAAGACGACCATTGCAGAGGTAAGCATCCATTCCAGGTGTTGGTAATAAAGGGTTGCTCAAATAGAAACCATTCCTTATAAGGTTGTCCCAGATGGCCGCTAAGAGTGTCAGAAATGTTCTGATTTTCTATGACACTTTGAGGAAACAGGAGCTTTGTTTCCCCAAATGTTTTCTTCACAGAAGCAGGTTGTCCCTGTATTAATCTCCATTATGTGCCAGTAGTGGAGACAGAGACCTACAAGGATGTAATAAAATATCATCCTTCCTTCAGAACATCTCCCCCTGACTCCTGCTTTGTTTTGACTCCTGCTTTGCTTTGGGGCCAAATTGAAAGTTGCTCCTCAGACACAAAATAGGAAAACATCAATAAACCTGTCCTTAGTCAACCATATATTTAAGAGGACAATATATTAAAATAGGCTGAAAATATTAGTCATAGGGTATGTATTTTAAATAATATAATGAGAATATTGATTCAAAAGAACCATTAAGATATCCTCTCAGAACAAAGCACATTTTGTAACTTAATATGAAGATTGAAATAATGATTTTTAAGAGAGGATAAAGTGTGGGCAGAAGTAAATGCAGACTTTGCAGTCTCTTCACTGTGAGACTGTGGCCAGGATGTCAAAGATGTGCTGTGTACTAGAGCTTAAAGAATGGAAAACACACAAAAAATGGTAATTCAGGATGCTGCAGGAAGCTTATGAGTCATACAGGAAATGGGACCTACTGTGTGAGTCTCATAAACCTCTTATACCAGGATGCTTAATGGTTTCTGCAGCCTGGAAGGATTTAGGTAGGGATGTTCCACTAATGATAAGTGAATGCTTTTGGAAATATATGCCAAGATCTCAGACATTTAAGTTTGTGATTGCCAGACTTTGCTGGGTTATAAATTAAGCTGTGACCCCAAGAGAGAAAGGGAAAATGGAAAATTTAAAAATTACACATTCTTGTTTTCCAGGAGAAAAGATTTGACTTGAATGTGACAGCAAAAGCTTGGTAAGAGATTTTCTTCTATTCCTTTATACTTGGTTCACTGATTTTGATATTGTTTTAGCCACATGGAAATGACACAAGCAAGCATTCTCAGTCTGAAAACTAGAATGTGCTTATAATAAAACATAAAATACATGCATAATATTTAACACATAATTAGCCTTAGGAAGATTTGGCTTTAATCAGTTGATAAAACAATAAAATAAACATGTGTTTATTTCAGCATTATCCCTTTCCTTCTGACCACAGAATATTTTCTTTGGTCAATGTCAGTCTCTGAAATTCACAAAAAGAACAAAGCTAGCTGACAATGACAAAAAAAAGAGTAGTCAGATGTAAATATTTAGTTTAATCAGGAATTAAGAATTATTTTTTGCTTTACTGTCAATATTCAGTGGGGATGAACCTTGTATTCTGTTAAGTCCAGTTATACTATATATTGAGTAGAAACTAAGGTAAACAAATTAACTTGTGGTTTGACATCTGTAGACATGCTCCTTAATACTCATCAGTAAACATGGAGAGACTTCAGGTTATCCATAGCTATATGGAATACACAGAACTGGGCAAACTGGCATTTTTTTGTGTATGTCTGGCTAAGAAATAAAAGGAAAAGAATAATTTTGAATTCAAACGGAGTTTTCTGTCATTCATTTCAAACAGCAAGTGGTCAATGATAACAGGAAAATCACTGTTATTCCACAACAGGAAAAACATTTCCTGCTTATTTATTTTACTTTCAGAGAACTTTAGAAACAGTTTGTTCAGATCTTGATTTACAGTAGAAACTGGCTTTTGCAGCTGCTCCTAACTCAATTCCCATTGTGTGAATTCATTTACAAATAAGGTTATAATAGTTTATCCAAATTTTATTTTATCCAAATTTGGTGGTGGAGAAAGCTCATAATTAAATTTATTTACTAGTTTCTTAGAACTTATGGACCCAGTAGAAGAGAGAGGTTCTGTCACTGGAAGAAAAAGCACACCCCTGGCATTTAGCAATGTAGCTCTGATCTGCCCATGACCATCTCTTGCCTATTGATGTCTTGTAGGAGCAGGACAGGAAGAACCAGGAGGCAGATTAGTGAGCAGAAGAGCAAAAATGTCCAGGGAAATAAATTACAATTGTGGGGCCTTAAGCAATGACTTATTCAATTTTAAAATAGCCTCCAGTGAAATCTTCCTCTGGGAGAAGATGTGCCTTACAATTTTTGAGTGAAGGTTGATGTGGAACAGAACTTTCAGCGTTGAGCCCTGAAACAGCCTGTGCACGTGTAGACACAACACAGCAGCAGGGGTGGAATCCTGCCCAGGGACCCTTCTCTGCCCGTCCAGGGGCTGGATGTCACCGAGGTCTCTCCAGCAAGCTGGGTTCCACGACCACCCCCCACAGCGGTAACCACCGCTAGAGGGGGATGCTTTCCCACTCCAGTTGCTCAAAAGGAGAATTTTCATTCACATTGAATATGCCAGCCTGTGAAAATTGGGTGTTATTTCAGATTTTGAATGGGAAACTAACTGTGAAATGGAAATCAATACTTTCACTTTTGACCACTTCCATGGATTTTCTAAACTTGTCAATCTTTTAGTTGTAGAATATTTATTTAAATATTTTTATTTGTAAATACTGTACATTATTTCTCCCAATTAGCAATAATTAGAAATAAAGCCACTAGTTAGTCTTACTAATTGACATGAGTTTCATACTTTTAAAAACAGTAAAATTATTCTCTCTTTCTCCTGTCATGTTGCATCATCCTGTTTGAAGGGAAGGATGCTGTAGATTATCTTTGATCAACATCCTAAGATTGATATGGGTGTGTTAATATATGTGTCTGTTTTTATCTTAGTAATTGTTCATGCCACCAAGACCTGGACATGCGCTTTGGCTTTAACCTATGTTCTGAAGAGATGACTTTCCTGGGGAAAAGGAAGAGATATGTAGCAAGTGCTCTCAAAAATGTTTTTCACCTACCACATGATCTGCAGGATCAAGAAGTACGTGTGTGCTGAGGGGATAGAACTTGAATCTCTAGTGCTTTTATGTACTCCTGTAAATGAGTGGTCAGCAAAACAGGCCACACCTATCTGTTGTGCAGGTACCAGCTGGTCCATGTGTCTTAACTACATTTGCTTCTGCTGCCAAGGTTTGTTATTGAAAACACTAGTTGCAGTCACCATCCTTCATTACTATCAATTTGGAGTTTTTCATAGTTGAGGGGTGTTCATTCCTGCCAGGCTGAGCTGTCACTGCTTTGGTTCAGAAATACTGAATACATTATACAGCAAAGATTTTTTTCCCTTATTCAAGTTTCACGGCTTTGTGAGAGTTTAGGACAAACATCTTTGAGTGCTTTTTATATCTTCTGTTTCTTGAGGTTTTGAAATTCCTTAAAATAGATGTAATTTATTTTAAAATAATCTCAAGATACTGAAGAATAGCAGCTGAGGCTAGTTTACAGGTAGCTATGAAATGAGTATATTTCTTCATGGGATTGGCATGCAGGTTTTCATACAGAAGTAATGAAATAAGAAGAATGGAGTGGAGAATATAAGAAGGTGGAGTGAGAGATGCATAGAAAATACATTGCTGCTTCCACAGAAGGTTTCTTCTTGTTCATCAGTACCTGTATTTGCCCTAGAGATGGGCAAGAATCCAAGTTTGGGTTAATCTCTGAGCCCATGTCTATCCAAAGGGAAATAAGTGGCAGTAGCAGTTGTTGCTGGGTTTTGGAGTCTTTCCTTCTGAAAAGGGACCTGGGCTCTGAGATCAGGACCTGGGCTGGCTGTGGTGACCAAACCCCATTGCAGTATGGGATGCAATTTGAATGCTGTCAGCGTGAATGTCCCATCCTCCCTCTGCCCAACAGGTCCCAGTCGTGGCTATCATCACGACAGGCGGAGGACTGAAGTCAATGACAGGGTTGTATGGCAGCCTCATGGGACTCAAGAAGTTAAATCTCCTGGACTGTATAACATACATCAGCGGGCTGTCCGGCACCACGTGGTAAGCCAGCTAGAGCAGGAGGCCTGACCAGGCCTTCTGAGGGTCACACTGCTGCAGAGAGTAGCTTCTAAAAGCAAACAAGATCAGGAGATTTTCTTCAAACATCATATCAACAAGTTTCTCAGTAACAGGCCATTAAATACTAGCTTGATTTGGTGCACACTTTTTCTATAAGCAGTTCTTTACTGTGCTTATCAACTCCACATGTGCAGCAGTTAAATGTGCATATGACAATTTCACTCATCAAGATGCTTTCTAGGTAAGTAATTACTGTGGATGTAACTGTGGATGCCCATAGCATCATCCCTCTTCCTTTCTCCACTGAATCCCAGCTATTGTGGTCCCATTAGCTTCTGATACTGGCTGTGATTTCTAGCTGGAAAAAACTGCTGGACAGTGCACACTGACCCCTGCAACCTGCCAGCTTTGTCTTTCCCTGGGCAGTGTTATTCCCTGCTCACAGGACCTACAGCTGCCTAACGTCTGATTGTCCCATGCAGAGGAGGTTGGTAAAATAGAGGTTGATGTTAAAATAAAGCATAGTGATATCATAAGATTAACAATAAGTGAATCAAGGCAAGAGGCAGCAGCTAATATGATGAATTTAAGGTTCTGAAAAACAAAGAAAATTTATTATCTCATAATATATCATTTTCTGCCTAATTTGTGATTCACAAATATATCTATGTTCACCCCTGGCAGTTTTATCCCTTAAGCTTCTGCCAGTTCTGCTTAAAAAAAAAAAAAAAGGTTAAGAACATAAAAACCCCACCTCATTCTTCAGGGCCATTTTTAAAAATAGTCATAGAAACTTGGAAGTGTTTGTTCTGCTGGATGGAACAGCTAAACCAGAGTATGTGTGAGCAGAAGGGAATCCCTAAATGCAAATCTCTGTTCTGAAAACACAAAATTTCCAGGGTTTTTTTGCTCCTTTTAACTTTTGCTGTCTGTATTGTCTTTCTCCAGGACCATGGCCAACTTATACAGAGATGCCTACTGGTCACAGAAGGACCTGGACTCACATATTGGTGAAGCCCAAAAACAAGCAACAAAATGCAAGATGGGCTGTTTCTCTATGGATCGCATGAAGTACTACAACAAACAGCTTTGCCAGCGGAAAGAAGAGGGATACAGGACATCATTTATAGATCTTTGGGGTCTCATGATTGAGTACTTACTAAATGATGGGGTATGATGTCTATTCCATATCTTAAAGAACCATGTGTTTTTCCTAGAGGGAAACTAGTCCATCATTTCAGAAAATGTACCTTGAAGCAGAGGGGAATTCTCTGTGGTAACAAAAGAGCAGATTGTAGTGGTTTTGGTTCACCCAATCATAGATGTGTGCAGAAATAGTTGTCTCCCTCCTTATCTTTTTGTGAATCCATGCACAAAGCCAGGCTGGAGCCTGGGAGCCTGGTCTGTGATGGTTGGTGGGGGTACGTGCAGTGCTCCGTGTGGTGGAGCTGCCAGGGCGTGTCCTGCGTGCTGGGGGTGGAGCTGCCTGGCTCCTCCCATGCCAGGGCCAATGAATTCACCATGTGTCCTTTCCATCTCCTCTCATGTAACACTTTTTCTTCAAAACTAGAAAGACCCCCACAAGCTTTCAGATCAGCAAGAAGCACTGTGTGATGGCCAGAATCCATTGCCCATCTATGTGTCAGTCTGTGTCCGGGACAGTTACAGCACCAATGATTTCAAAGGTAAGGATGTCTTTTCGGACCTTCTGAGGCTAAAATTGGCAGCTGAATTCCTGTCATCACTCTTCTTTTCTTGGTAGCACTTGGAGAAAACAATCCTGATGTGTTAGTTGCTTTTTGGAGAAATAACCATTGCCTCCATACCTTACAATTTTAATACAAGGTTTTGGGGGAGCAGCATTTCCCTGTCTCAACATACGTAGTAGAAATTCTGCCAGAAAGGCCATTTTGAGAAATATTGGAATTATCCAATAATTACTTTTTCCTCAATGGCCAGTTATTGTTTCAGTATAAAGAATGGCCGCATAGTTATGGTAGAGTTTGGGAAGGCTCCCATCTGAATCTGTTGCTTTTCTCATTGTTTTGCTTGTTTGTGTTTCTTTCCTATGGAGGATTAGAAGGAGGAGAAGGGGAAGAGAAAAATTCAAATAAAATTTTTTATTGTTGAGGCAAGAAAATGAACCATTTTTGAAATGAAAACAAAATTACAGTCCATGACATTTCTGTCCCAGTTTTCACTTGTGCTGCAGTTATATCAGACAAGTGCACTTCACTTGGAGAGGATATCCAAGAAGGTCAAGGACAAGTTCTGTTTCCATTAGTACCACACAGAGAGAGTATAATTGGTCTCTTACAGAAAAAATAATTTCTGAGGAGCTGAGTACCCATCTTTGTACATAAACAATTATTTAGGGAAGATAAATTAACTGTGTTGGTGAAGTACTGGTCACCTGGACATGGCATATGGAAGGGCAGAGCAAAACTACATAGATGCTGGAAAACCCTGGACTGGTGTGTGCACACGGGGTGTGCAGGGCCTGGAGCCTTGCCATGCCCCCAGTGTGCCACTTGTGCCACCAGCAGCACCACCATGACCAGCACAACTGCTCCTGCCTCCTCATCACCACCATGCCCAAGCTCAGAAGCCTCCCTGGAGATCTGCGTTTAAGAGTGAGGCTTTGCAAAGGCAACATATTAAACATAACTCAGACTAATGTATGCCCAAGTTTCCTCTCTCCCTACACCTATCTGGGAGCCCTCTAAGTGTCCCATTGTGGCTGTATTGCAGAGTGGGTGGAGTTCACTCCCTACGAGGTGGGACTGCTGAAGTACGGCGCGTTTGTTCGCACGGAGCATTTCGGAAGCGAGTTCTTCATGGGCCGCATGTTAAAAAAGCTCCCTGAATCCCGCATCTGCTACCTTCAAGGTGATGTATAGTATTGTCCTGGCACAGAGGCACTTTGGAGGGGTGTAATGCTCTTAACCAGTGGGTAGATAGTTCTGTCCTAACATACTGAACACTGCCTGCTGGGAAATGGGAGTGGTAGTTTATCCAAAAGTATACAGTAAAAAACCGTGCATATATTTTCAGTTTCTTGTCACTGTCTTGGTAGATGAGTTGTCTGTATCTTAGAGATGGAATAGATGAAGATCCTTAATTCTTTCATTGTAAGTAAGAGCTCCCACTTTTTTTTGGTTATTCTTCTGATTCCTCTCTGAATGCACTCCAACCTAAGTCCAATTGTGATAGATTTAAATTTACAATGACTGGTGATATAGTGGCACTCTGTTTTGTCAACAAAGCCACTAGCGCCCCTGTGATGAGGCAGAGAGGGGTAATCCTGGATGGAAAAAAGAGTGCACAGTGGAGCTGGAGCCCACTGCATGTGTGAGCCTTTACAAGCTGTGATGTGAGATCTTGTCTTAAAAACAAGCATCTGAAAAACCAGTTCATCCCCTTGTGAAACAATTCAAGGTGTTTGAAAGAGTTACTGATCAGAGTAAGTGCAGAAAAAGACAAGCTGGAGAAAGGAAGATGTGGATGGAAAAGATGTGTTTGTGGTGTATATGTTACCTGAATTCTTTATTTTGACTCTTGAGCAAGTGTGGTTTTTTTTTTCTCCTTTACTTGTTTCACATTCTTTGCTCTCTTTACCATGTGGCAGAGCCAGGTAGTAGGTTAGGCACAAAGTTGGTAGTAGCATGACCTGAATCAATGACATAGAGAGTTAAGAGGAATTTAACAGCATGGAAGTTTAGAAATATTTGCATTAAGTACATTAAAAAATTAAGCCAGGAGGTCAACATAGAAGGAAAAGGGCATTTTCTTGTTAAAATATATCCTTCTGTTCTCTAATTCTTTTTACAGGTATGTGGAGCAGTATATTTTCTGTGAACCTTTTACAAATATGGGGACTGTCCCACAGTTCAGAGGACTTCTGGAAGAGATGGACACAAGACAGAATAGATGAAGTCGGTGAGAAATTACTGAGCCTTTCATTTATGGTCATTTATTTTTCTATGTGACTTTTGGCATCATCTTGTCAACTTTGCTGAAGCTGGCATTATAGGATCTTACTAAGAGATAGTGACTTCTCACACTGAATAGAGTAAGAGGAAGTGTGTAATCAGGGAAAAGCTGCTGTAATTACAACATTTACTAAAGCCCTACTGGTTCCTTCAGAGGAAGTTTTAGAGAGGTCAGACATTTCTCAGGAAGCGTTCCAGCATTATAGCTCTCACTTAGCCATACAGAACCAAGAACCAACAGCAGAGAATATGGTACTTTTTGCTGCCTATGAGGAGAATAAACCTATCAACTGGCTGATCAATGTTTCCTGGGTTTTTATTTTATTACTCAGTACAGTAATTACTGCATTGTATTCATACTGACACAAAGATAAATGAGGCCCAGAGGGTATTTTCTGAAGCAATACAGAAACTGTGATTTTATTGCTAAATCACTTGATATGATAGTAACTATTATTACAGACGTCCTGAAAAATACAGAAATACAATGTGCAATTGTGGAAACCACCAAGTCTCTCCTGCTTCACTGTCAGCTGGCAAAGCACACTGTCATTTCTAGAAACCACACCTTGTGCCATATTTCTGCTTTTCACCCATATGCCATCTACCCACCCCCTAAACTACCCATAGTTTCTGAATATGAATGTATGCCCCAGGTTTTCCTGGGGTGCTCTCACTCTGCTGATTAAGCATGTGCTCATGTAACCATGAGTGATTATTGGGTAGCAGCTGTCACTGTTGCAATGGACACTGTGGTTGCTGTTGCTGCCCATCTGACTGAGCAGCAGCATATTCATCAGCCCCATTTTCTCCATGCTTGCTTCTGTTTCATGTTACCTTCCTATAAGGATATTTAAGTTCTGACAGAACATTTTCTGAATTGCTTAATTCCCTTAAGGTGTCCTTTTTCCATGACTAAAGATTACTTCTGATGAACTGTCTTCAGGCCAAAGCTTAAGACCATCAGCAGAGCTTTGTCCAGTAGCCATTCCGTTCCCTCAGAAGAGTTTTTGTGTGTTAAGTGAATCATCCCAGAAGAGCTCCTGAGAACTCCTTTGCACCAGGGCAGCCAGAAAGGAACATAAGGCACCAAGCAGTTCACCCGTTTTTCTCCCCTCCTCTAGATGAAGACCCGGTGTTGCCCACAAGACCCCACGAGCTGAGGACTCGCATGTACACCCCCCCTGGCCCCCTGTCCAGCGCCCTTCGGGGAGCACTGACCGACCGCTTCTCCGTTGCCCAGCACCACAATTTCCTGAAGGGCTACCAGCTGCATAACAACTACATGGAGAACGAGCACTTCTGTCGGTGGAAAGGTGATGGCGACTAATATTTAACTGGCATCCTTTCAGGGAGTTTTGGGGTGGGGAATTTAGGAAAGAAGCCTGTCAGATTTGGCAGGGGATAAAAATCCTACCAAGAGAACATTTATTTTCTGAATACAGAGAAGACACTAAGACCTCAGTGTTGCCAGGTATTGAAGACTTAGTATTTGTATTCGTTTCCTTCAGCTGAGACCTCTGCAGTCCAGACTGAGAGGGTAGACTTAAAGCTGACAGAACCAAATTTAAAGTGGCAGAGAGCAGAGTGAACATGGGAGAAAGCTTAATTTGGCAAGATCATACCTCTAATGTCAGATGCAACTGAAATATCCAAGAAAATTTTGCCTATAAGAGAAAACTGGAAAGGAATGGGGCTTTCATATAAAGGATTGAAAATACATTGTTCTCCAAAACAGTGACAGATAGAAGATGAAACAATGACTGAAATGAAGCAAGGCAGATTGAGGTTAATTATTAGACATAGCTTATTGGCACTAATCGGTGTGCCATGACAATGCAGTATATTGCCTGGAAACTCAACACAGGCGTTTCAGAATAGGAACTTAGGTGTTTTGCAGTCCTTCTCATGCCTGTTTGATGATTTAGTAGTGTGACAATTAAAGGCCAGGCCTCTGGAATGGTCAGTTGCACCTTACACTTCTTTTTCTAGTCAAAATACCCACAGACCTATTCTTATTCAAAAAATATTTTCTTTTTAGACACTGTGTTAGACTCACGTCCCAACCAGCTGATGCAAAATCCTGATCAGTTGGGCATGATAGATGCTGGATTTTTCATCAATACCAGCAGTGCACCACTTTTAAGGCCACAGAGGGAAGTGGATGTCATCATCTATCTAAGTTATACTACTGGATCACATTCATCGGTGAGGATGTTCTTGTTACCATGTGTAGTGTCTCTTTTACTTGTAAATGCTCAGCCTGTAGTGTCCAGAACTGCTGGTTTTATCAGCTGTTCACTTTATAACATCTGCATTCCCCCATGTTTTTCACTGTAGTGATTAATACTGTTCCTGTTTCTTCCTGCCATTCCTGGACTCTTTCTTGATGGTTTATGAACATGTTGAATTATTCAAGGGGGCATCAGCATGGTCTTTTCCAGAATAATGGGAGGAGCCTCTTCTGGTTTATGCTGAATCAAGCAGGCTTCCAGACTGTGTACAGGAATATTCATAAAGATGAGGAAGTTATTTCTTCTGACTTAAGTTAGAATTTAAAAAGAGTTAATTGAATATTAGCAGCAGATCATCTCTGGGCTGACAAATAAGACGCTATGAGTAAAATATGAGTGATGAGCATCTTCCTGCAGAAAACCCATTTTGTGGAGATAAAGCTAATTAGCTGTCTATAAGAGCTGGCAAAAAAGAAGTTTGGATCTTTTTATGTCAGAAACTGAGGTTAGTTGAAAACTCAGTGTTAAACACTTTGGCCTTCCTAAGTAGAATTTCATTTTGAGAGTGAGAACAGCTGTGCTACTGCTAATCTATATGTTGGATGCAATTAAGTTTTATTTCAGCCTCATTCATTGCCTGGATAAAACTTACAAAAAAAGACTGCTACAATTTTAAGTACTTTAGTAGAAACCTTTTTCTGCTTGATAGTGTTTGCTATTAGATGCTGCAAAGTAAGCAATACAGTGCATATTAGTACATGATATTTTATTAAACATTTCAGGGAAAAGATATAGCATAGCCTAATACTTCAGATTTTCTCAGTAAAATATTAATCTCCATTAACACTGTGCCATAATGACTGCACAGGCAGCGATATAATTGCACATTCAAACTTAACTTTCTTATCTCCTGGCTTCCAAGCACATATGATACCTTAAATATTTTCTTGCTGGGATTTCCTTCTCTAGTTAATTCAATACAATGTATTAACACAGGCTCTTTCATTTGCTAAAACTAATGCTTTACCCTAAACTTCTGCAAATTGCTTCATTTTTTTTAAAGGAAAGCAGTGTGCTGGGTGAATTCTTTAATTCTGAAATTGTGTTTACAGCTTGTGATTAGTAATGTGGTCACTATGTGTGGTAATTATATATAGAGTAACCCTTGATAAGACAGGACTCGCCTTATGGATCTGAGTCACTAAACCTTAATAGTAGATGACAATTTGGGGCCTTTGGAAAACGAAGTTGATTTCCAGTGCTAACCATTTTTCTGATCCTCCAGTCTCTAGATAAGGCATGTAAATACTACTCAGAGCAGAAAATCCCATTCCCAACAATTTCTTTGACTGATGAAGATAAGAAAAATCTGAAGGAGTGCTACATCTTCCAAGATTCAGATTTGCCGGGATGTCCGATTGTGATTTTTCTTCCCCTCGTGAATGATACCTTCCAAGAGTACAAAGCACCTGGTAAGTTGCAAGTAGTGGCAAAGCATTAAACAAAAGACACCACTGCTTCCCTGACTCAGACAGAGACTTCTTTGCTGCTGGCTGTCTTTGCTCACTGGGTTCATGGGGGAGCACTTTAGGTAATTAAACTTATTTTCCCTATCCCTGCCAAAGCTATTATATTCACTCATGTCTTCGTTGTGGCCTTAAGAGAACCAACACAGCCTGTGTCTTCTGGATGGTGTCTACCTTCACCTCTCTCCCATTTCTTACTTGAAGTAGTCCTACCTAATTGCAAAAGCTTTTTTCCTGTGAAAGGTATAGCTGTCTCAGATTATTTCCCACTGCATATATTGTCTATTGTTCAGGTTTTAATTCTACACTTGAGGAACCATAGTGTCACATATGAGTGGTGGGGGAGAAAGAACCTGGCTTTCATGCTCAACTCCAGTAATGTTAAGATCAGTCCAGGGATCATTTTACTGACTGTGCTGTGTTCAGGGCCTTCCACTCCTTTTCTGCCAGGTCATATGTTTTGTACTTCTCTTCTTTACTGCAGTTTACTAGGGTGCATTTGCTCTGCTCCTTGGTAGCAGGGAGGTTAAGCCCAAAATACTACTGTTGTGGAATTTTTGTGACACAAAAATCAGAAAGGCAGAGATGGATCCTGGTGGCAGATGCCCTGGACTTTATTCAGCATTGCAGGAACTCGTTTTCCACATGTTTCTATTGCTCCTTTCTCACTTAAATTCTATTATCTTTCTAGCAATTAATCTTCCTCGACTGAGGTTCATAGAAATCCCAGCTGCAGTGCATGGACAGGGGCTTTTGGAGTGCCCTTTCAGGCTGACATCCTTGCCTGATCCATGGCTTTAATGAGACAGATGTTTCTGTGTAAGCTGTAGATGAACACTGTGGTGCCATCCCTCACTTCTCCCTTATGCCCTCCTCACTTCAGAACATTGTGATGTTCTCTTGACTAGGGTGGCAATATGTGATCTGCATTGTTTGCATTTAAACCCTATGAATTTTCTTCAGGAAAAAAGTCCTGCTCTTTGACACTTTATGGACAGTTTGACACTGATTAAGATAAGCATCATGTCACAGCAACAGCAACTCTTTCTCTCCAGGTGTCAAGCGCTGTTGCTCAGAGATGGAGGAGGGCCAGCTTGATTTGACCAGCTCCTGTTCCCCCTACTGCATGTTCTCGGTCAGATACACCGATGAGAACTACCGCAAGCTGCTGAATCTCAGCGAGTACAACATCCTCAACAACTCTCAGATGATTATGCAGGCCTTGCAGACAGCGATGCAAAGGAGAAGGCAGAAAATGTGCTGATTGCCTGTCCAACTGCCCTTATCTTCTCAGAGGAGTTTTTCATGCTCTAGGACCCGGAAGGGACATAGCTTTTTCAAACACTGGCTGTTCTGCACTACAGAAACCACCCCAGCTGGTGCAGTGGTTTGCTGGGATTTTTCCATTCCCAAGAAGTGGTCTATATAAGCAAAGACGTTGTGTGGGAAATTTTTATTTGCATTTTGTTCCATAAATTAAGGTCATCTGTAGAACACTCTTTGCCTAAAATACTTGTTAGATTTTTTTTTAATAGTGTGATTTTAAGCCTAACTTATTATAATATATGACATAAAGGAAAATAATTTTTTGTCGCCACAGTGCTACAGTTATACAACACAGCCAACACACCTACAGGCTGTAAGAAGGGAGTATAAACTTCTGTTCCCACAATTCTGCTCTGTGGAACACAAGGTGCAACCAGCCTTGGATAAAAAAGAGAATCTGGGACACAACTGGAAGCTGGTATTGGATCCCTGGGTCAACTCTGTATTTCAAGTGTCCCAAAGAGCAGCCACAGAGGCTGGAAATGCAAAGAGGGACAAGTGTGTGCACACAACCAGCCCCATGATTTGCATCCACATCCTGGGCTCTCTTGGGATGTGAATGAATCATATGTGATGGGAATGAGCAACTTAGGAGGAAGTGGCGTAAGACTTTTCACATAATTTTTTTTTTTTAAGCAAAGGGTGTAATTTGGGCACATCAAAATTCCCTGTTGATTTATGTCAGTTTTAATTGGTTTGTACTGAGACAATATATAAAACCTTAACACTTCCATTTGAAGCTTTCAAAATAAAACACCTTGGATCTTGTTTTTCCTGTTGAGTTACTTCTCATAATAAAATACCATTCTTAAATTAAAAAGAGAAAGTATTTGAAAATATTTTACTTCCAGTAGACAATGAAAACTTTGCTGTGTTACTCAATGTAACAGTTTAGGTCATATGCCTATTAAAAAAACCTCTTATTTGTTCTTATTTGTTTAGTTCTGCCTGTACAAACTGAGTAGAAGTGAGTCAGAAGTCTGAAACAACTGAGACCATCTTAAAACAATCCGAAGACCATGCATGGGATCTAGCACAAAAACACCAATTCCATTTGTTGTGGGCTTGCATTTTTAAACTTCCTTTCTTTTGCCTTGTATTGAAAGTGCCTTTTTTTAAACTGTTCTAAACTGTGCTGAGGGTGAGCTGTAAAAATTATAGATCTGTAACAACTTTTGTATCACAGGAGCAAGTCAAACTGAAAACACACTTTATTAATAAGTTTTGTGTCCTAAAGACAGCTGGGAAAATTTTGAAAAAAGAGTCTATTCAGTCAGAAAAAAAGTCTATCAACTACATATTATAATGTGGGACTAAAATAAACCAGGGAAAATGCTTGGGTAAGTTGAAACATTTCATATTAATATTTTACAAAACATCTTTGTTTTGAAACATAACTTTTTTTTAATAGACTGCCTACCTCGTCAGCCCAGGGAATCCAACCTGAAAATAACAGGGTTCATTCACAGCCACATAACATGTTTGGCTTGTTACAAAATGACACTCTGAGGATTTTCATTTTAGCAAGGAGAGATGACAAATTATCTTTACAAATTGGTTCACAATGACTTTTCCAACATTTTTGTCATTTATTATGTCCACACAAAATTTACATTTTTGTGCAACTGTAGCCTAATATTGCCAGCCTAAAGATGATGGTATAAATATTAACATTTGAAACACAACTATGCACTTTTTTTTTTTTTTTTTGTTATGTTATATGGTAGTTTTACTAGTCATAGTCAGAAATATAATGCTATGTGCTCTGCATATAATAATGGGAATTGCCTTCATTTTTACCTGAAAACCCTGTTGTGAAAAAAGTAAACACAAGTTTTAGTCATAAACTCTTGCCACCTCCAATTCTGAAGAAATGTTATTTACATGCAAAAATTTTGTGTATGCAGTACAAGATAATAAAGGCTTGTTTGCAAAATGAAAATTCTGCCTTCCTCCACATATTCAGGCATGTCATTAATATGCTTCAGGTTCACAGTGTGAACATTCCTTGTTCCTGGAAAACAAAACTTTTTATCTCTGCAAAGAGCATACCAAATACTTGCTGTGAGCATCATGGATAAAGAAATGTCTCCTTTAGAGACAGATTGCAGGAGTATGGAGTGAACCATGGTACCTCCCTCATACTGTCTTTGATGTGGATTGTAAATGGTGTCCATGAAAATGAGAGTTTTTTGGCCACTGACACTGTGGGACTGAAAGCATCAGAGGTCCAGTCCTGGTAAACAGCCTGGTTAATAGTTTTGCCCTCCAAGGAGATGTTATAGTAAAGTACTGTCTGTAAACATGACTGACATGCTAATGCTGTCAATTTTCTGTGACCTAATGAAAAATGCATTTCATCAAGCTACAGCATTGAGCTGGCACCCAGAAGAAACATGCCACGTGTGTATACACAACAATCTTTCATGGCATCACAAAATACTGTACCCTATGGCAAAAATGTATTCTACCAAGTGGGCTGTGATGACTGTTGATATTATTTTGCATGGGAATGTGTAAAGGGGACCTGTGCTGGCTGGTGGCAATGTTTGACCAGTAAGCTCAAGAATGCTCAGGGAATGAGCATCTTTTTGCTCAGAGATGATGTACTGGGGAAGCAGGGAAGCCAAAAGAATCCCTTTCCCCAGAAAGTTTGATCTGTTGTGATCTGTTGATGATGCAACAGTCTTTGGCTGCCTTTTCTAATCCTCTTCCAGTGAGCTGTGAGCCATGCCAGCTTCAATGGCACAGGTGTGTGGACAGGGGCAGGTGTCCTGCCCCAGCAGTGGTGTCACAGTTGTGCCAAGGACTTTGGGGAGGGCAGCGTGAGGTGAGGGCTGAGTTTTGCATCTGGCTGGCAGGTTTCATGGGATCAGACACAGGCACTTAAATGCAGCTAGTTTGCAGCCAGAGTCAGTCTGAGCTAGAAAATCGGTGCAAAAGTATTCATGGGTGTGGAGCTAAGCTAAGGAAAGTCATTGCTTCAGGACTCTACATCTAAACACAAAAATAATAATAACAAGCCATAGGAAAGGAAAGGGAAGGAATACAATGACTTGAGGAGGGAACCAGCCCTGCTGGACCTTGGCTGAGTAGCTATAAACCACCGTATGAGTGTGTTGCTCTGCATGCCTAGACCTGGGATTGTAGGGTCATGTGGTTCAGAAAGCCTTAAACTATTTTTTGCAATAACCAGGTTAGTCTGAGAGCAATAGTGTTCTCTTTTTTTTTTCTCATTAACTGTTTTTTTGTATCTGCTTACTGTCACAGATAACCTAAATTCAATTTATGCACTCTTGCTGTATCGTATTGCAGAGTATATATTTCTGTGGGCTTTGACGTCTTGCTAGTTGAAAGCTCAGTGCTCAGGTAAGATGTCATCCTTCTCTTATGTTTAGTTTTAAACCTGCCATTGGCCAGTATAGAGCAAAGTGACTCAAACACAATACTTCCACCTGCTATATGGGCAAAGGTATTTTTTCCGACTTATTTGACCACAGGATTCAGCTTCCTACCATAAGAAAATGGGAGGGGAGTAACTGGTTTTAAGAAACCAGTCAGAGGTGGGGCTCTGAGTCAGTTTATAAAATAGTTGCTCACCTGCACCTGGGACATTTGAACCATTGGTGTCTGTGGAAGCTGGGAGATGTGAGATTGCATTGCCACAGATAACACTGGACGTGTGTGTGAACGCGACCACAATGGACCAGGATGGCATTTTGTCTCAGGTAAGAAGGGTGCAGAGCAAAGCAAGGCATCTGGGATCTGAAGTGGTTGTGCTGCATGTAGTGCAAAGATGATACTACTTTCCTGACCTGCCATTGACTATAATGACTCTATGCAGGATGAAGAAAGTCAAGGCTTCAAGACATCAATATTGAAACTTTTAAAGTTATAGTAAACCACAGAAAGAAAAAGAAAACTACTTGCAGAATAAGAGCTTGTTTACAAAGGGAGCATTTTGAATATTCAGGGTTTTATTAATTTGAGAGACATCACACATGCAACTTTAGACGAAGTATTAAGTAACATAGAGGTGTACTTCAAGATGAAAGATTAATAAAAGGGTGTGTTTATGTGAGACAGGTTTGCTGTTCCTTTAACAGCCAGGGCCAGGAGCTGCTTCCCCTCCCGTGTGTCATGAAGGGCGGACCTTACCTGGCTGCTACGCCTCTGCTCGGGCTTAGTGGGGCAAGCACAGCCCAAGCAGTGGCACCGGGCACCGCAGGAAACCCCAGTTCCTGCCAAGGCTCTACAGCCAGCACTGACCATGGGCTCCCTGTCCCTGTGGCTCTGAAGTTCTCAGTTCCCAAAGTGGATTGCCTTTAAGAGAAATGATGTTTTTTTCAGGGATAACGTTGGCCCTTCTTGTTCCAGGAGCCGATCACTCAAACCTCTCAACAAGGAGACAGAACTATGCAGCTGAATCCTGATGGGAAACAGTGGACTTCTCTTACAAAGGTACCACAAAGGAGAATTTCAAAAGGAAACTGTAAAGGGGACTTCCCTGCTGGGTGGAGGCTGGGTGAAAACAGATAGGGTTCAGCATCTGCCAAACAATGTAATTAGCTACTGTAACCTGTTCAGTTCCCTCCATGAGACACTGTCCCACTTACTGCTTTGATCATTCCACTCTGTCTTGCTTCATGTTAAATTCCTAGTGTGGCTTCCTGTCCTTGGCACAGGGGGATCAATGTCTGTTTAAACAAGACTAATATCTTTAAAAGGATGGGTTTCGATAGGCTTTTTCTATACATCTTGCTAAAGCACAAGGACAAGTTTCCTGACAGTGTAGATAGCAAGAGCTGGGAAATCATGCCATTTATTCTCATAATAGTATGGCAGAATCTTAAAGTGGATTTTCAACACCTGCTTTACTGAATTAACCCCTCTTCTGGCCTCTAGTAAAAACTAATAGATTTCCAGGAGCCTTCAGACATGAAATCTCTCCTTCAGGAAATGAGAGGACTAGATGTATAGATGTGCTAGAAAAGATTTCTACCTTTGCTCTCTCTAGTTTGAGGCCATTTAGTAATAATTAAGAACTCTCCCTTGTTCTGTTTTGTGATGAGTAAAGTTGCTGAGGGGCAGGTGTTGTGCTCAGAGTTTAAGGAATAGCTAACCTTTTCTTCATTAGCTGAATGGAAAACCCAAAGATGAGAAAATATACCCCGCAATACAACTCTCTACACTTCAGGGGTTGCAGCAGTTTCAGAAGAACACACCAAACACCTCAAATTTTTTAGGCAAAACTCACAAAGCTGACAGGATTTTGGTCATTTGTTATTTATAGCTCTGTGATGTCTAAGCCAAGGTTCCTTGGGCATGACAGGGCACATCCACATGCCTGAGTATTTTATTCAATCTGCACTGCCTTCTTGACACATTGGGATTACCATGGAGCCATGAAGGTGGGTCCAAGGGATCTGATCCATGAAACTGAGTTGAGCCCTTCCTGGAATTGCCCTCTCCGAAGCCAGTCACTGGCAGCATCAGTTATTGGTTCTGTAATTACTGAGCACTTTCTGTACCTGCCTCATTTCTGTGCCTCTAGGAGTTAGGTTTTAGACATGAATTCAGCTGAACTTGGTAGTATGATCCACAGCTACTCTTGGGACCCTTAGAAGTGGTTTGACACCCTTGATTTGCACACCAGTGACCTGGTGTGCAGCTGCACAGCACAAATATTCTTGGTGTCTTTTCCCAGAGCAGGATACTTTGGTTACTTGAAGGCTGATTTTACCTGTTTCTTCATTAGACTACTTGCTAACTGCCCCCAATCTCAACATCATTGTATTCATTAGCCCTGGCTGCCTGCATTGATACATTCAGGTTAAACATTTAGAGAGACTTCACATGGTGTATTCCATTAAGCCCATGAACACTGATGCACTTCCCCCTTTTTAACAGAGCACATAACAAATTGTTCTGCTCAGACAGTCCAACTAATAGTCTTGCTCTCCTTTCCTGCACTGCCTGTGTCACGCTTCTTTCTCAGTGGGTCTAATGAGGTCAGTGTCTTGCTAATGCCACTTCAGGGCTGGCAATGGTCTTTTATAGTCATTTTACAGTATAGGTAAAGTCTTTAACCTGTCCATGGCCCCGTAGTTGTGCTAAGCACCTTTCAGGTCTTTTGGAGCAAAATTTTCTTGCAGATTTATATTCCAGTATGTTGTATCTTTTCTCCCCTCTCCATGACAGTAGAAATAATAAGTTATGTGGAATTGTTTATTTTATGGGAAAGGGAGAGGAGATATGAACTCATATCATCAATATGAGATCAAAGGAGCAATGTGAGAGGCTAAGAAGTCATGCATGAGGTCAGAAACATGGTCTAATATGAAAGAGGGAAGCCGCAAGAAAAAACAGGACTTTCTTATCAGGTGTGAAACACTGTTTACATTTCTTAGGCAAAATAGTGCAAAGAAGCTTGAGATGTGAAGAGTTTACATACTTCAAAACTAGAGAGAAATTTCTCCCAAGAAGAAGTCAGAGGTGACCTTAGCTCAAGAGGGCAGCTATATCCCTGTAAATTAAAAACTCATGCATAGTAAGTAGCATGGTGGAAGCGCAAAGCAGCAATCTCTTTCTCAGATCGTAAAATCAGTTTGGGGATCAGAGGTCAGCACTTAACTCTGCAGAGTACTGTACATTTAAAAGAGCAGGAATATGAGAAAATCATATCTCATAGCCCAGGAGACTGAATATATGTAATGACTGGATAGAAGGTAATAGTTCTACCACTTGAAAAAGGTCTAAAGCATGTCTTAATTTTCTACCTTGGAAATTTAAAAAATAAATATTGTCCCAGGCTGGGACTGAATCTTCGCACTTTGTGCTTTTAGCTAAGAAACAAATAAATGCTCTAATAAGATAATCCTCATATCATTCTACAGAAGAAAAGAAGTATTTCAGTCTAGTACTCAATTTAGATGTTAGCAGGAAAACAAATGTATTGGCAATTTCATAATCAAATAGAAAATTCAACTAAATTTTTCCTGAGCTGGGAGTTTATCTCTCTTGATCACTTCTGTCTTCTAAATATGCTATCTAACTTTACCATTCATTCCTGTCTTTTGCATGTTTGTTTTTTTCCCTGCAGATAGAATCCTCCCTGTGTTACTTACTGACTGTAAGAGTCATAAGAGCAAGAAATATCCACCAGGCAGATGTCTGTAAGTATCTGTCGTGCTCTACAGAGGAGCTCATGGAGGTCCCTCTCACCTCCGTGGGCTAATAGCTAGTCCTGCTCCAAGAAAAGGTGCTTTCTAGATTTCTTCCATGAATGGAGACAGTTCTGTTGTTGGTGTGCTGGTTCCAGCAGTGAACATAGAGTGTGTTGCTCTTCTTTGCATCAGCCCTTGTTCTGAGCTGAGGTAACTCCATAAGGTCACAGCTGTGCCTATCACACACATTTCTCTGTGTCCCCAAAAGGAGCAGTAAAAGCTCTGCAACTGTTGAAAGCAAAAAAATGTGGAAAGATCTCCCATGTTTTCCTCTGGAGTATATTTATGTGACAAAGAACACAAAATGGTTGCATTAATTGAGTAAATACTGAAAGATGAGAAGACTTGTCTCAACTTTAGCTTGTATTCAAAGTTTTCTCAATGCTAAGTAATCCAAACTACCATACCCTAATTCTCTGTGTGCCAGCATTCCCAGATAAAAGCCCATCAGGTGTTGTTACATTTTGTAACTCCTCTGGCTTCTGCTGGCCTGGAACCAAAATATAATAGAAGATTGTATGTTTACTTATGCAGAAATCAGAAAGCTTTTTCTTTATGTTCTGTTTGGATAAATGAGAAGATATCACTTTGTTTCCTTAATGCTTGCTGCATTTGTCCTGGATTTTTTTTATCCTTGGCTAAACTTATTGCTTGATGACATAGAAGAAGGAGAAAACCCTTTGCCTTTAATGTATTTTTATATTTTTAATCACATTTATTTAGAGAAGAGTCATGTCACCCTTCCTTTTTCTCCATTCCTCCTACCTAAATTGTATTGTTTATGTTGAACAAATACACTATTTTGTATCATAGTGTCTCTCTTTGAAAACAGAACTTCATATTCTTCAATTAATTCTTTCCTCTAGAGCAAATCCTCATTTTAAATGTGTTTGTGTTTTTAATACAGTGAGCCAAACTGATTGCTATGTGAGCCTGTGGCTGCCAACTGCTTCAAATGACAAATTTCAGACTAAAGCCATCAAGAATTGCAAAGATCCAGTCTGGAATGAAACCTTCTACTTCAGGATCCAGAGTCAGGTCAAGGTACTGAACTGGGACTTTTCTGGTAACTGACCAAGGGAGCTACTAAGACTTTTTATACTTTTGCAAAGGGACATAAGCAATTTTCTCAAGAGGCAAGGAAAGATGCAGAAAGATGTGAGAATAACTCATATCTTCATGATGGTTTCCATGCTGTGAAAGACAATTGTCTCTCTCAGACATAGGTAGAATACGACATTTGAAATGTCTATGATTTCCTCTCATTCCACCTCATAGGTACTGACATGGACTTGATTTCCTGTCCACCTCCTTCCCTTCCTGTTCTTTTTCTTTTTGTCCTCCCACTGTTCACAACAGCTAACTAAAACAGTTGTTCCCAGGATCTCTTATTTCAAATAAAACCTAAAGTCCTTTTCTTCCTTTCCCAGAATGTGCTGGAGCTGGCACTCTACGATAAGGACGTGGTTACTCAGGATGACCACCTCTTCACAGTGTACTTTGACATAGCCAAACTCTCCCTGGGAGAGGAAGTCTTCATGCACTTCAAGTGTGATTCACAGGTGAGGTCTGAAATAAGAAATTAAATAGCTTGCCAAGAATGTGTTTGTTAGCTTTTCTGCCTAAATTATTATTTGTAAAATTTTGCCTTTCTTCTTTGTTTTGTGTCAGCTGCCTAGCCACATAAAAATAAGTTGGTTTTCATTCTGACGTGCCTACACCTGGATCTGTAGGCACACGGAAGGGTCTGGTGTTGGCCACAGAGGTTCACCAATTGCAGGTGTATTGGCAAAATTGTCACTTTGCTGAGCCTGTCCCAATCGAGGATCAAGGAGGGTGTCCATGCCAGTAGCTGATGCTTTTGTCATAACCTATGACTTAGCTTAATAATTAGGAAGTAAAAGCTCTGTGATCAGAACTAAATGTCAAACCAGACTAGTTGCTAATTATGGAATGTGGCATGGGTGTTTAAATAAAGTCTAAGTCATGCCACCCAGCTTGGCAGCAAAAAATAATCCTATCTTGGATGTCCAAGGAGACTGAAAGTTGCATATCCCATCTCCCAGTATGTTCTGTCTATCATTCTCCTTTTCCAGTTCCCTTCCAGTTTCTGGTGCATCTGTCACATGCCACTCCGTTGAGGAATTACCTTATCTACACACACCCAAGTGCTACACTGCACTTCTTTGTCTTTAAATGCCTTATTTGACAATTTTGTTCCTTGTAAAATGCCAAAGGAGCAGTGTGTGGACTTCACTAAGCTCTGGTGAAATTAAAACTTTGGCTAGTTGTACCCAGATGGTCACTTTGAGTGGTTACAAGTGCCATATCCAAGCTGGTTTTTTTTGTGTTTGTGACTGGTGTGCACAGCCACACCAGTCAGAGCTCATAGTCTTCAAGCCTTTGTAAACTTTTTTGTCCTATAGTATTAACTTCATGGTGTCTTTAATTCAGTGGGTAATTTGAGCAACTAAGTAGCCTACAGTATGGTCTCACTTTGCTGGTCATCATCCCTCTGTCTCCACTTTTGTTTTTCTCTTGCCTGTGCTTTCTTTCCCCTGAGGTTTATACTCTTTTTCACCACTTTACAGACCAGGCCTTAATGTCAGATTTACCTCTGTCCCAAAGCCCTCAACTTGTTGCCAGACAAAGACATTTTCCTCATCCACAACTGCTTTGCATGTCACCATTTCTCTTCCTGACACCAGAAGGCTTAGGCTCTCCCCTTCAGCAGATCCCCTTTCCTTCTGCTGGCAGACTCAGAATGAGACAACATCTCTTCCTAGGTCTGTCCCATAGGCCCCAGCAGAAGCAGTCAAGCCAATCAATTTCTGTGTTAAAAACTGCTATGACAGCCATCCACAAGCTTCCTATCAGTAGAGAATCTTGAGGCTCAAGACACACAGATGTGAGGTGATGTGTGCCTCTATTTTAAATGCTCTGCTGGTCACAAACAGTGCATGCATACCCAGATTGTGAGAATGAGAACTGCCAGTAAACTAGTACCGAAATAATTTTCCTTTCTTAATTTTCCAGAGACAAGAGGAGTTGGAGGTGGGATTTGCCTTGGATAATATGTGAGTAAACATGAAATGCAACATTACCTGGAATAAAAAGAAACAGCAATTCAGAGGCATGTAATAATCTAGTCTGATTGTTCAGAGTGCATCATTCCCAAGGAATCTCTACTATGAGCTGTGTCGACAAATGGGTGAATGCCAGGATGACCTCCCATGAACTTCAGGCAAACAGGGAGAACACCCTAAAACCTTTTAATTGTCTAATGTAGTGAACATTATTTAAGACCAGAATATTGCTGGCTTGTAATACACTTGTGTTTGAGATCAGCAACAGGGTCCACCTCCCTTCAAAACACAACATGGAATATTGCACTGGATTTCTGATCCAGTGCCTTTATTGCTCCATCATCCAACAAAGCATGATTTTTTTTTTTTCCAAAAGTGGATTCCACAAAACCATCCTTGGCCTCAGCTTGAGACTCAGCATAAAATCGCTACATGGTTTGGCCTCAGAGCACCTTTGGCATTTATTTTGCTGAGCTCCAGGACTGGATGAGCCAGTAGGATGACAATTGTGCCTTGACATAGTAGAGTGAGGAAACTTGTACAACAAGTCTCCTGGGACTTTTCTTTCTAATCCAATATGCAGGTAAAAATATGCAAGAGGAAAATCAGGAGAAGGGTGGGGCTCACGAGCTATACTGTTACTGTAAACGCATTTATCTTTCTGTTTCCTAGTTCAGGCCCTCCTGAAACCATCATTACTAATGGAGTGCTAGTGGTACGTGTTGTATTTCATCATCTTTCTTGTCCTGTTGCCACACTTGTTTCACTTGATTCACGGTCATGGGACCACATACTCCTTGACTGAGACAGCCAGCACATTGCCATTTCCCACTTCATCATGACACATCCTTGTGGGTGGCACCTCTGGAGACAGTGTGGCTGGAACAGCATGGGGAGCCCCAGCCCAACACTCCTTCACTGTTGCAAAGGAAACACATGGAAGTGGTTTAGGTCGGAGACATCAGTGCAGCAGTGAATTCTTCCTTAGACATCACTCCTCCCAAATTCCCATATTGCTGAAGAGAGAGAGTTTGTCCTGTCCCATGCACATATAAATTTCCATATTCATGACTGTGCTTTTTACACAGGGACTTCCCATCCCTGAAATTTTCTCTGCTTTGAGAAAATTATCTTTGCTTGCTCATGAATTGTGTTTAAAACAATCCTCGCATCTCTGGGATCCTGAAAGTACTGTCTCCCTTCTGCAAGCTCTGTTCATCCACACTGCACTCCTGCCTTGCCCTGGTTGTGTCCCGTTTAGATTAGGAACCAGAATGTCATATTGGAAAATTACCTGCCATGATGTATTTTACTGTTCACATCTTACAGTCTCGCAAAATCTGCTGCTTAGAAGTTCAGGTGGTTGAGAAGAAAAAGAAGAAAAAAGAGAAGAAATCAAGTAAGGTTATTTCTCCATCAGCTATTTTTAACTGATGTGCTAATATTATGAGCACAATTGGCTTAATGTAAGAATTAAAAAACCCCAATAAATCCAAAACATGAGAACAGCCTTGTGATAGACTCTGTAAGAATTTTTGTTACTAGTTTTGATGAGAAAACTAATCTGTGTCTGCTTTTGTGTCATTTTCTTAGAAAAAGAATTCTCCTTTAAAGTGCAAGGCTCTTATGAAGGCACCCAGGACATTGTGCTGGGATCTAATCTGGTCTTCAGCTCTTCTTCTCCTGCCAAATTCCACTATGCCAGATACAAGCAGCCAATGCTGGATGTTACACTACCAGGGAAGAAACTGCATCCCTCCTCAGTATGTTACAACTCAGCTTTAAAAAACATAATAATGGCATGTAAAATATTAGACACCATAAATAGTAACATTAATTTGCATTGTGGGCAGAGAGTAACATTCCTTACAATATAAACCTCAGGTTTTTTGTATTTTTTCAGAATTCACATGTTTGTGATACAGGCTTTCCAAATGTGGAACTTCATTCCATTCCAAGTGGAAAAAACATGATCTTAGCAGAGGTGAGTGCCTGCTTTTTTAGTGGGAGAGGCTGAGAAACCTGGATGTGGAAGTCTGCATCCCCCTGATGATTACCATGGTACTTTCTGACAATGAAAGCCTGCAGACAAAAATGGCACAGCCTAACAGTGGCAGGTGTTCCAGCAATTAGGCCAGGTTGTGCCTTGTTCTGTTTGAATAGATGTGGGGCATCTTTCTACTCCATCCTGATCTTACTTCACATTAATGTTGAAGCTCTGCTCTTCCCCTTCTCACACACCAGCGGGGCACCTGAACTGACTGAGGTAGTGTCAGACTCCTGCTGATGCTGACAGTGCTTTAAAAAGCACTTTTAGATTCATGGTTTTAAAAATCCATGTAGAATGAAAGGATCATGACTGTTGTGGGGTATAAGCCACAGAAAGGGGGAACAAATACTGCTGTATAGAATCATAGTCCAGCTGGCTGCCTAAGAGGTATTGTTAGTAGAGATGGGTAGGGTGTACATTATCATGACTCTGTAAACAGCAGTTATCCTCAGATGTTACATTTACTAGACAACATCAAAAATTATTGAACAGCTTCCCTTTCAGTAAAATACTACAGTCAATTTGCATAGGCTGCTGGATTATTCAAGCTCCTTATTCAGAGCTCCTGATTTGTACCCACATTGCTAGGATGGCACAAGATAAAATTCCTCCTTAGGCTGCAGGGAAGAAGCAGGTTGTCAGCACTCACATTGTTCACATTCTTGCTTTCCAGGATAAAAGATTCGATTTATATGCAAAGGCAGAAGACTGGTAAGAGACTTGGCCGCTCTTGTAGGTTAACTTTTACTAAGCTGAACTCACCTTACCCTAGGCTCTTTACTGGGGAGGAGGCACTCACAGCAGGACTGTAGGTGGTGTCACCAGGTGATGTGGCATTCACATGAGCTGGAAGCAATTGCATGCAGTGTAGTGTAATACATGTTGATAACCCATACTGAGACATGAATAGAAAAAATAATATTACATCGATTATGCTACCCAGTGTTATGCTCAGCACAGTCTTTTACCTTTTCTTTAACACTGGGCTAAAGCACAGCCAATCACATGGCATTGTTGATAATGAAGTAGGAAAAATTTCTCCCTAATTCAAGAACGGATGAGCAGTTTTTCCTATAGCTCTCAGTTCACTAAAATATGAGAATCCAGATAGCAGGTATCTCAGAAATTAGCTGCAGGGATGTCTTTCCTTAGGTTTTATTTTGATAGCTGCTTAGAAATTTATCAGTACTTTTTTCTATCCTTCTTTCATGCAGCATTGTATACTTGCTTGGGAGTGTAGGAAAGGGACCTCCTGTAAATGTAGTATTTTGTGGATCAGGTTCATTTTATTGCATTGGAAACTCTGAGTTTCTCTACCAACAATAAAATGGAATATTCTTTTTTCCTGATCTCTGCTTCAGCCCAGACCACCTTGATGTGCGTTTAGGATTTGACCTCTGCATACAGGAGCAAGACTTTCTCTGCAAAAGGAAGAATTACGTTATTCCTGCTCTGAAGAAGGTTCTGCAGCTGGAACAGGATCTGCTGGACCATGAGGTCTGTAGGAAAAACATTTAAAATATCTCACCAGTATCTAGCAGTGAGAGCTTAGTGGTATAATACAACCTCTTTTTCTTCATAGTTAAAATGTTTTCTTAAAACTTATATATACCTCCAATACTACCCTATGCCTCTAAATTCACCCTGCTGTTTGTGTCCTTTGCAGTTGCTATTCTGAGTTTAACACTTTTCTTGCTACACCTTTCTTGGAAGCCAGACCAGATATTCCATATATAGGAATGGCTTCTTCCACACTTTTTACTCTACTATTGTTATCCTTGTCGATAGTCCCTCCTCTCTTCAGACTGTGAGTTTTCTTTTTAATTCCTGCTTTTTCAGCTGATCTTTTTCTCTCTTACTGTCTCTTTTGGTTCGAATTAATGCATTTCTATTTGTTTCATACCAAACATCTCTGTTGAACACATTGGTGACAAGTGTCAGATATCTAAGCAAAACTGGTCATTGCTTCTATTCCTGTTCTCCTTTATAAAATAAATAGTAGGTTATATTTGAGTAGAAATCATTTAGAAAGTAGTCTGTGGCTGGGCACACGTGGTGGTGCCAGGCTTTATGTATCACTCTGTGGTCAGGTGCAGCTGCCGTGTGACGCTGGCCCTTTCTGTCCCTGTGTTGCACAGACCCCGGTGGTGGCCATCATGACCACGGGAGGAGGGATGAGATCCTTGACTGCACTGTATGGCAGCCTGAGGGGGCTCAAGAAGCTCAATGTCTTGGACTGTGCCACCTACCTGACTGGCTTGTCTGGTACTACATGGTGAGTGGGACTGGGCAGCCCTTGGCTGGAGACTCCCTTATGATACCAAAGTGCTGAAGGAGGCTGGGGCTGATGTACACTAGTTTACCTATAATAACTTCTCAGCAGTCCTACTTCTCAATCTTCTTCCAAAATTGACAGAATAAAGTCTTTTCATGGGGGAAAATCACATCATTTGCGACTACAGGAAAACAAGTGTTTTTCTAAGAATGGTTTATGGAAAATTGTTCAAGCTGTTTTGACAGGGGTAATGACTGACTTCAAAGGGAACATGACAGTTTCATAGGGAATTGAAGAAAGGAAACACTAATCTAGAACTTAAACCAGAAACCTTAAATGTAGCTATTGCCTACCTCAAGCTTTGGTGTGCTTTTTATCCCTCTTCAATATGTATTTCCTCTTCCTAGGACCATGTCAAACTTGTACAGAGATGCTGACTGGTCACGAAAGGATCTCGACAAGCAAATCAGTGAGGCTCGAAAACATATGACAAAATGCAAAATAAATTCATTTTCCTTGGAATATTTGAAGTATTACAAAAAGCAGCTGGGCCAGCGGAAAAGAGAGGGCCGCAAAACATCTTTTATAGATCTCTGGGGGCTTGTCCTGGAATCTTTTTTGCATGATGGGGTACAGTATATCATAAAGCAGCATTTACTGTGGCTTACCATTTTCTGAACATTTATTTCTGGAGAAGATATTTTTCTGTTGGCTCTGAGAAAAGCAGTTTGTTACGAGACTGTGCAAGCAAATGCACAGCCTTTTCCAAAACATTTGGTGCCAGCCTTGTAGATACTCATCCATGGTGGAAATCAGCATTCTTGCTTATGAAATTTTGAATATGTTTTTCTGAGAAAACTCCAAGACTAACATTTTGAAACAGTATTACCGTTTAAGAATTGTTTTTCATATTCTGCAAGTTACTTGTTTAGAAATAACAAAACTGCAGACAGTAGGCATGCCCATGAGAGGTGTTAACAAAAGGACCTGCAGACTTTTGAAAGGTGCGAGGTCTTGCATAAAGCTTCAGCACAATGCAATAGTATGTTTTATATCAAAAGTATTACTTTCTGCTCTTTGTTATTTCTTTCCATTTTCATCTTAATGCATCATCAAATAATCTGGCATCAGATTGGATGGATGGCTGCAGGTATTTCAGTAACAGAACACTTATGGGAATTTTGAAAAATATGGAACATTTCAGAAGATATGCCGAGCACACATCATACATTAGAGGCAGGAATTTTTCTGCCCTGCAAGCTTAGATGCAGAGAATATTGCCATGCTAATTTTTGTCTCAGTAACTGTATTTCTGGAATCACAGAAAGACAACCACAGACTCTCTGATCAGCAACGGGCCATTGATCATGGTCAGAACCCACTTCCTATCTACACTGCAGTCAATGTCAAGAACAACTACAGCACTTTGGATTTCAAAGGTAATTGTGAGACTTCTGAGAGTCATTTGTCTTTAAGGTGGTAAATCATGGAACAGTCTTTTTAGACAGCCTAAAAACCCCCTCTTATTTGAAGACCAGAATCTCAGCTGATGTGTATTCATATAATATCCTTGTGGTCAGGTAAAAGTTTGACTGTCTATGCAACAGACTCAAAAATATTCCAAAACCTTTCCATGTTCATGAGCTTTCAGTTGTAGCGTGCTTATAACTCATTGTTATTGGTCCAAAATATTAGACTCAAAAATTATTTTGAGGGCTATAATAACATTGTTCTCTGGGTTCTTTTTTACAGAATGGGTGGAGTTCACCCCATATGAGGTGGGATTGCAAAAATATGGAGTTTTTGTTCGCAGTGAGGATTTTGGCAGTGAGTTCTTCATGGGACGATTGATGAAGAAGGTTCCTGAATCCAGGATCTGCTTCTTGGAAGGTAAGATATTAAAAACAACAAATTATTTTACTGCTTGTTTTGTTTTGGGGATTTAGGTTTGGTTTTTTTTTTTATTTTGGTTCTTTGGGTTTTTTTTTAATGTGAGCTATATAAATACACTCTAATAAAATATTGATGCAGGACTAACATGGCAGTTTCACCAGAGAGGATAAAAATCTCTTTGCTGAATTAATATTTACTATAATGGATTCAGTTTACAGTAAAGAAGAAAATTCAAAGGGACCATCAAATAGTTATTTACACTTTTAAACCTAGTTTTGAATTAAAATATAGTATGGCTTCAGTACAACAATAAAATTGAAGTCCCTGGGAATCAGGGATTTCAGGCCATGCTACCCCAGAAGGGTGAACTTATGAACCTATTGCCTGTCTCACAGGTAGTCAGTATTTTGTATGCTCCCTATAAACATTTTACATGAGCCTTCATGCTGATTTTCCACTGCATCAGGGAGCATTTGAACATGCATTTGAGCATGACAGGCCCTCCTGCTCCAGAGGAGCAGGCCACATGTCACTGGCTCTGGTTTCCACACTGCCTGGGCAAGGCTGCGAGGAAAACAACACAGCCATCCTTTAAACCTTTTTGCTGTTGGCTGCAGGAGAATATGGCTATGTGTTCTCCTGACAAATAGACAAGCTGTCAGCTTGTGACTGATTTCACAAGCAAACTTCTCTTTGACTGGCCACTTCACTGAGCAGGAAGGAGACACTGTACAATTTTAGCCTTAGTCTGTGCTGGATTCTCACATATTTGCACTCCCTGAATGAAAAAACAATGAGAACTTGCGCCCTAATGGATAACCAAAGAAATTGCTTTTCAAGCTCAAAAATTCATGGTCAAAACTGAATCCTTGGTGTGTTAACAGGCTTATTCTCAAATGGGAATCCTACTAAAGCAGAGACTGTAAGATTATGTTGTAGTTATGCTCTTATCAATGTAATTCCACATAAAATCTCTTGGATTGCAAAATTTAATCTTTTCTTTTTATACAAGCTTCATGATACTTGAGGGTTTTTCCCCTAAAAATACAAATTCCATAATAACTCAAAAAGATTTCCATCCCTAAATACCTATAAGACAAAATATGGATACCAAAAATAAGGTCTAAAAACCAGTAGCCAAATAAAAATGACTTGTCATGTTTTAACACAAAATAGCAAAAACAAACTGAACAAGTTTCATCTCATCATAACAGTTTGAGATTCATGATATGTGAATGTTTGAGTTAGAAAGCTCTTTTCTTTTACAGGCATGTGGAGTAGTTTATTTTCATTCAATGTGTTATATATCTGGAATTTGTCCCATTCATCAGAAGATTTCTGGCATAGGTGGACCCGGGACCATATTGACAATATAGGTAAACAGCCATCGTTCTTTTTCACTGTGTATTTATTGTTAAATGGAGTTATATGTCTCATACTGCAAAGTACAAATAAATAATTTAAAAATCTCTGGTCCTGTGATCTATCAGGGGTCAACACTGATGCTGGTAGATGATTAAAATGTTCAGAAATAATAAGATTGATCTGTAAATTATTAATAAAGCAAAATTATTTTGACTGCTTCAAGTGGGAGCTACAGTAATACAAAGAAGCTCAACACATGTCTTTTTCCAAAGCCTGCATTCAATCTGTTCAACAAATGTGTGTGTCTGGAGTAGACTTTTCTTGCTGTTTGACACTGTATCTTGGAGGTTTTTAATCCAAGCCCAGACTGTGTCAGGAAATGGTATTTGTCTAGTGAGAGGAGCTTCTCGTTTTCTATTTTGTTTGGTCACTTATGCTTGTTGGTCTTTTAAAAAAGAGAAAGCATCAGAGTTTATTAATTAGCTTGACTTCTTGAGGGCTGACCCTGCTCTGGGCAGGTGGAATTTAACAGCTTTTCCCCGGGCAGAGGAGGAGCCCGCGCTGCCCGTGAGGCCGCAGGAGCTGCGGACGCGGCTGTTCACGCCGCCCGGGCCCCTCGGCAGCGCCCTGCGCGCCGCCCTCACCGACCGCGTCTGCATCGCCCAGGAGCACAACTTCCTCAAGGGCCTCCAGGTGCACAACGACTACCTGGAGAACACGCACTTCTGCAGGTGGAAAGGTAACAGGAGACCTGTGGGCCTGGGGAGACAATAAACAAGTGGAACAAAACTGTTTATATTTGATATTACTGCGGTTGGAGGCCAAGTTTGGGCAGAATCTCTATTAGATCAGTCTATGATTGATCATGCTGCAGGACGTAGCATGGCATGGTGCTGAGTGCTGTCAGTGGTTTGCTGGTGGCCCTCACCTCCAGAGGCTGGGCCACCAGGTCCTTCCTCCCTTCCAAGACACACCCAGTGGGGAGGCACGGTAAACCCCCTCCATGGATGTTCTTACTGCAGGTCCAAAACTGCATGTGACTGCAGCTGAGAGGGAGAAGAGAAAGGATATGGCAAATCTCCCTTCCCCAAGGACTGTAACCAGTCAAGGCTCTGTGGACATGGTGTAAGGGTGGAAAAACAGGCCAGCAAGTGTTATAGTATTGCACTTACAGAAAGATTTTTTTTTTTTTTCTTTCAGATACTGTGTTAGACACATTTCCTAACCAGTTGACACAATCAGATGAATTCCTGTCTCTGGTAGATACTGGATTTTTTATCAATACAAGCATCATGCCACTTTTAAAACCAGAGAGAAAGGTGGATGTCATCCTGCATTTAAATTACAGTGCAGGATCTCAGATACAGGTGAGAGTAATTGAAACAGTCTTTGTGTCTTCTTCAATATGTGTATACCTGTAATCTTTTAACACTTAGGTGCTTTTTATATTGGTCCTACTAAAAATCTTAACCTTTAGCATTTTTAATGATGAGGTGCAATACATCTTTTATAGGCTGCACGTAGTCTCATTTGTTTTTCTTGTACGATAGACTGTATTGTGCTAAGACTCAGGAAAACAAAACAAAACAAAACAAACAAACAAAAAAAAAAAAAAACAAAAAAAAAAAAACAAAAAAAAAAAAAAAAACAAAAAAAAAAAAAAACAAAAAAAAAAACACAAAAAAACTTCTGTCCAGTGTCACAGTGCTTTTGATTAGGGGTTAAGAGAGTTTGCACAAGCAACTTAGAAAGTGTCTACTTTATTACTGGACTCCAAGAAATCCTGAGTCTTAAAATCCTATTTGAAGTCTTAGTACTGCTCTGTTCCTTGATCCAGGCTTTGGACCAGACCTGCAAGTACTGCTCTGAGCAGGGAATCGTTTTTCCCAGGGTGGACTTGAGTGAAGAAGACAGGAAAAAGCTGAAGGAGTGTTACCTCTTTGATGGTGCTGAGACTCCAGGAGCACCAGTACTGCTATTTTTCCCACTAGTTAATGATACCTTTCAAAAATACAAAGCACCAGGCAAGTATTCAAATAGGTTAAAAAGAAGGTTTACATCATGGACAGCCTATTAAAAGGAATTTATTTAATACTTCAACTCTTGAACTTCACTGTTGACTCTTTCTAGTATATCAAATATTTCTGTTGTTTAATTTTTTAACCATGATATTTTTTTAACTGTGAGATTTGGTGCCAGGGCTGTGATGTTTCAATCCCAAAGCTAGTTATCTTGCAGGTAATTAGCTTCCAGGTAACTTTGATGAATCTGCTAATGTGTTCATCCATAGATACACACTGTAGGTACCTTCAGGTACAGCTAAGAACTAGAATGCAGACCCATGTAAGAATAATCACCCTTTTTTCTCCCCTCATCCTGTGAAGCCACTGGTATGCACTTGAGCCAGGGACTGAGCTGCCAATTTAATAACAATTATTTGGGGTTTTTTTTTTTTTTTAATTAAAGCCAAGCAAGTAATTTACACTGTGAACTCTCTCTGTGGAGAGACACCTCTTTTCCTTCCTCTCTTAAGAGTTTGCTTGTTTATGACCAGAGTGATTTCTCTCAGCAGTGATTTCTCATCCCTTCCTTGTAGGTCAGAAGCGCTCAGAAGCAGAGATGGAAGATGGCAAAGTTGATCTCTACGGCTGCTGTTCCCCATATTCAACATATTCCCTTCAGTACACTGAGAAGGCGTATGACTGCCTGGTTCAGCTGAGTGAATACAACATCCTCAATAATGAAGACCTCATTAAACAGGCCTTGCGCACAGCAGTGGCACGGAAAAGGCAGATGAAGAAATAATGTCAGACAAGAGAGGGTGCTTTTAAGTCCCTTGACCTGCTGAGAGTCTGAAGGTCTCTTACAATTAGCCAGCAGGCTTCAAAGCATTCCTGTTCAATCCCACTAAATGGTAATCTCAGGTGAACAAAAAAGACTGAAGAAAAACTTTTTCTCCGAAGAATTTCACTGCAGAAATCATTGCAATTCAGTTACAACCATCTTTGTATGGTACAGAGGATGGGCAGCCACAAAGAAGAAGGTGCTAAAATGATAATAAATATGGTGCTTGTTGCCCTGAGAAAGAGCTTTAAATGTTTAAGCCTGACATCTTCAAGGCAGACCATATTAAAAGCATATTTTATTAACTTGGCTTATGTTTTGAATTTGCAAGGTGATGCTCAGATAAGCAGCAACCTTTGAGACAGGTTTGTGATTGGGATCATGGCACGCTGCATGCTTAGAGAAAAGCACATGCAGTAGGGAGAATAGCACGGTGGAAAGGGACAAAGGGACCTGGGGGTCTGTGGCAAGTTGAATGTGAGTCAGCAGTGCCCTGGTAGCCAGGAGGGCCAAGCTTGTCCTGGGGTACATCGGACCCAGCATCACCAGCCAAGCAAGGGAGGGGATTGTCCCACTCTGCTCTGCACTGAGGCAGCCTCACTTATAGTCCTCTGTGTGGTTTTGGACGCTACAATGTGACAAGAAAGATATTAAGCTGTAAGAGAGTGTCCAAACAAGGGCATTGAAACCATGAAAAGCCTTGAGGGGAAGCTGCGTGAGGAGTGACTGAGGTCACTTGGTCTGTTCAGCCTAGAGAAGAGGAAGCTGAGGGGAGACCTCATTGCAGTCTGCAGAGTAAATGTCTTGTTGGTTTGTCAGGTTTTGGGTTGGTTTTTTGGTTGGTTGGATGGTTTTTTGTGGGTTTGTGGATTTTAGGGTTTTGGGGTTTTTTTGTTGTAGTGCTTTTAGAAGGTTACATTGAAAGGTTAAACTTAGGTGCAGTTGCGTTTCTCAGTGTACATAACAGTAGACTATCTACAATTTGTCGCCTACTGAAACCACCTGTGGTAAGATTTAAAATTCTTTGGAATGCAGAAGATACAGACTAGAATATGAAATGCTGTGCTTGATGCATCCCAGGATGCCCATGCATACTGCTGGCCCATCCTGAGCCTGTTGCTGACCAGCACCCCCAGGTCCCTGTTCTGCAGGGCTGCTCTCCAGCCACTCCTCTCCCAGTTTATACTTGTCTCTGGAGTATCGTGTGTCTTCCTGTATTGGGTTTACACCACTGGCAAAGTGTTGGTAGCAGGGTGGGTTGCTGCTGGGGTGGCCTCTGGCTGCCAGCTGCATTTCAAGGCTAATGTGGAGGATTTTATCTCTGCTTTCCAAACAAGTAGATAAAGATATTCACAGTGTGCTTGGCTAAGTCGTGTTACTCTGAAGCTTTAAGCAGCATCATCAGTCTGGCAGAGGGATGTTAAACCAAAACCTGGAGGGATACCTAGCTTGATTGCATGCTTTACCTTTGCAATCCTTGTTTGCAAGTACATAATAAGCCTTTAGCAGAATGTTGAGGGACAGTTTTCTGGGCTTTCCCACTTTTGCTTGCTAAATGGAAATTTGCTTGCACTTCTTTTATAAGTCCATTTTATAACACGGTACAGAGCTATTCTATTGTGTAACTCTCGTGAATTGCTATTAGGCTGTAGAAGAACAAGTAAAATAACAAATGAGCTTTATATCGTACTAGATTATTAATCTGATTTCTTTTCCATGGCTTATAAAAGCCAGAAGTACCATCAGATCATCTTGTTAGACTTGATAGATGTCAGACTGTTACCTGCCATGCAGTTACTGAAATGTCAGTCTTGATGATCTGTGGCTGACCAAAGTCTATCTTGAAGAAAAATGATCCCTCTTCTATTATAAGTATCAGGAATGGTGAAGTCATCACATTTTGTGGAGCTATGTTTTGGTCAGTGATCATCTTCCAACAACGGGTATGCATCTTGTTTCCAGCCTCATTTATTTTGGCCAGAGCCCAGACATTAGCACATTACATCTTTTCCTAGTACCTTAAAAGCCATTGCATAACCACTGTTTCTTTTTTAGGATCAATTTTATAAAATAGTTTACATCACAGCCTTCTTTTCATCAAACTGGTAGATGCAACCCTTCAAATTCTGATTATAAACTCCCCTTTATTTGATGTATCCAGCTGTTTCTCTGCTCTTGCACTTCCTCCAATTCTTCATTGTCCCTTTATCAAATGCAAACTCCAGTACCTTCCCACTACTGCTACACACTGAGACATTAACATTGCTTTGTAATTCTTATATTCTTACATATAGATGAGTCCCCAGTTTCTATATATAGAATCCAGTTGTCCTCATTTGCCTTTAAAGGCTTCTCACCAGTTGTTTGTCTTCCATAAGCTGATCAGTTAGTTTGTTCCACACTCCAGTCTTCCCTTTGTATGGGGGAGTAAATTGAAATATACATTCGGCAGTTCTTTAATCATAGCTCACACTCCAGTGCATTAAATTTTACCATGGTTAACCAGGCCAGTCTATCAAGCAGGTCAGATCATTCTTTATGATTGCCCTGTCCTTAATATTACTCCCTCAATCTTTGTTCTTCTGCAAATCTGGCCAGTCAGGGTGCCTTGTTTACTTCCAAAGCACTCATGAAAATGTTCAATAGAGTTTGAGACTGCTAAACTCTTAAAAATTCCTCAAAAGAAAACTTTTCAGTGATATTTATCACTGATGACTACTTCTGAAATCAGTTAGAAAAAATATTCTTTACCTTCCTAATACATACTTTCTTTTCAGTCTTTGCATTAAAAGATCTTTGCACAATAGACTAAAAAAAAAAAAAGTGATATTTCAGGATAGAATAAAATCTGTTTCTTCCTATTAAAAAACACTATTTCTTACTGACTGGCTACCAGAGACAGCTCAGGGTTTACCAAAACTGCTCATCACCTTATAGGGAACCTCTGGCTAATGCTAACCCCAGAAAGATCTCTTTTCCATGCTGTTACCTGGCATTGCCATTTTGCTATGCCATGCACTTTTCTGGGAGGACATCCTGTAATTGCTTTGACATCCTTTGCAGCCTTGGTGCACTCTGGTCACTTAAAGTCAGCTTCAGTAACCTGCCTTGCAAGATCCATAAGACAGCATAGGACAGTGTTTTGGTCTCACAGTGGCATCACCTCTATAACAGACCTAAAATAAGGAAATTAAAGAAGAATTTCTGTGCATAGTCCAAATATAAGTAATACTTTTGCAAAGTTAATAAGAAAAAAGGAAAAGGAAAAGGAAAAGGAAAAGGAAAAGGAAAAGGAAAAGGAAAAGGACAGCTATATCTCTTTATTAATATCAACTTCCACCAGCTTTCCTATCCTTTTCCCCTGTTCTTTTATTTCACAACTACATGTTTTTTAAACTCTTTACTGAACCATATGGCTAGGCATTCAGTTCGCATGCAAGGGAGGTAGGTCTCTTACTTCTGTCTTCATGCAAAGTGTTTCAGACATAAATTTTTACTCCAAATCTCCCCTGGTGTTTTTATACACACACACACACACACACACACACGCACACATGCATATATATGGAATTTGATTGGGTGGAACCATCTGCTGTCCAGACAGTAAATTGTACTAGTTAATGACTGTCCTAAGGCCAACTAATTACACATCAACAATCTTTTTTTGGCAAAACACTCCCTTGTGTGGTGGAGTGCAGTTTTCAGTGTATAATTGCTTTGTATGCTGAAAGTTATATATAATATAAACATGCATACATTAACAAATGCTGTACAAAATGTATGAAGCATAAATGTACAGAATGTATGCAACTTGAAACCAACTCTCCATCTAACACAGGTATTTCTATCAACTACTTCAGAGATGATGGAGCATTTGGCATGCATGACTACTATCCCACATTTTGAGGAATAGCAAGAGAACCCAGAGCAGTAATATATGATAATTGATTTTCAATTAGTTAGATATCGTGTTCATTATGGCAATGACAGCCAGCATAAACAAACTACTGGCACATTACTACATCCCCCTTGCTACTTTTTAGAATTGGCACAATATTCACATTCTTTTGGTAGTTCTGCAGTACCAAGAATTAAAATAGCTGAAGCATAGATAGTCAAGAGTCCTAGACTATGTTTAGAAACTAATTGGTAAGAAAGATATCTGTTCTGTCTTATTATGTGTTGTATGACTATGTGATCATTTTCATTATTCATTGATGAAACATGTAAACTGTCTTCTTTTTGAACACAGAATACACGTATTTTATTATCATTCCTGATTTAGCTGCATAATTAGTAATTATTTTGCTTTTTATATGAAGTAATAAATCCAAACCTTTGATAGCATTTTGCTTTCTCTTCATAAACATTTCCTTTTTATTTGCACATATGAGCTTATTATTTTCTTGGACTTGTGGAAATACAGCAAATAATTCATTTTCCTTTCATGTCATATCTGTGCAATGTGATCTAACTGAGTAGGTTTTAGTTGTTACATCACATAGAGTCAAAATATCAAACACGTGAGAGTTTATGCAAGAGCTATTTAGACAGGTTTCCACATGCTTTAGTAACGTGTGGCTCCCTTACACTTATTACAAGGGATATTCAGCAATATTTGCCACTAAGAATTTGTTCTTCTTTAATCTGCTTTCTTGACCTGACCTAGGAGTCATACTTGACTTTGATGTCTGTGAGTTTTAGCACAGTATAATGTTGCAATGGTGATTTAATTTCACATGTAATAGGATGTACTTACAAAGTTGCCTATCTCGATCTCCTGGAGAATGTTTCTTTCCTTACGCATTTCTGAAACACTTCCTTAAGATGTTTTGCAATGGTTTCTTTAAAGTTGTTCCATACAGAGCTGTCGACATAGTTTAATCTTTGTGATCAGCCCTTTTGTGAGTAAGTGGCCACACTAGATTCCTGCACAGGTTTGTATTTTATTCAGCTGGAGCATGTGGAATGATGGTGAGACTCTTTTGCTTACCAGTCCCAAATTCTCCCATGCTTGGCTCCATAGACAATTCTGAAGCCATGTGGAGTCCCCGAGAAATGGCACTGTTTTGCTAATACCCATGTGGAGTCATGTATTGTAGCATCACTGAGACCCCATCCCACGGGCAGCTGGCATAAGGCATGGTGATAGCTCAGATGGAACAAAGGGCAGCTTTGACTCCCAACAGAGCCTGGGTTTGTTAAGCACTGCTTACATGACCTACCAGGTGCCCTGGAAAGGCTATCATTCCATCTTCCCAGTGACAACATGCTGTATATGGGGCAAGATTGGCTGCCATGCACACCAGTTCAGATTGCTCAATGAATGAACAGCACACAGGGAGATACTGGATGTGAGAGCTTCTGCAACAGCCAGGCCTTTCTCATACAAGGAAGAGGCACAAGGAATTTCAGCACTGCAAGATGAGCTGGAGTGAGTACATCACCTAACCCTGTGCTTCCTTTTCCTCTTCAGCCAGCAAATGGGGCGGGAAATGCCTAAAGTGGCTGGCAGCCTCTCCTCATCTGGGTATGCCTTCTTAAGGATGTCCTCTTCCCATAGCTTGTGTTTTTTCACCAGGGCTCTCACAAAGGAGACATCTGAATCAGATGTGAGCTGTGGTTTCATAATTCTGTAATTCTATTATCTTTTGTAACATAGAAAATGACAGAAAAATCAGGAATTTCATTATACCAAATCCTGGGGCATTGCTGTGTTGAGAAAAGCAGTCTCGTGATGTGTGCTGAAACATGCTGGCTATACATCTCTTGGCTGGAAAGGCAATGCACTCAGAAAGGTGCTGTGGCCACTTTTACACTGAGGAGGTAAAAGAGACCCTGCTTAACAATGGAGAAGGCTTGGAGGAACTGCCAGAATCAGGGTTGAACCTGTCACCTGCATTGGGGTTCCCTTGATCTTGCCTGGGACTCTCAAACAGTTCTCATGGGAAATGGCATTTTTCTCTCTATACTCAGGAAATGCACTCTATTAACCAACAGATTTATGCATCAACTAGTTTTTTGTAATGTACTTCATCCCTTGGAGCTAACTGCAATGAACACTGGAAATTTAAAGCTGATGTTAGCCTATGATGTCACATATGTTAGACAAGGATAGTAAACCCAAAGGCATAGCTCTCCAGCACTTGCTGGTTTTATTAAAACAACAAGATATGATTAACCTACTACAGCTGAAAATATTTAGAGGCCAGTTATTTCTGGATAAGTTGCTTTAGAAGTCCCAACATCTTTTAGTGTTTGATGGGATACTGCAGTGATGCTGGCAAGATCTAGAATGCACGAGGCAGGGTGTGCCTTACAAAGAAAGACTAATTTAAGAAATTGACATATAAGCTCTATAATAAAGAGGTTGCATTTATGCATATGCACAGGTCTTCTATGAGTCAAATCAGAAGTCAGATTATATTCTGTGAAAGAATAAACAGACCAAATAACCCTGCAAATATGAGGTACTATCAGTATTTGTCCAGGACATTAGGTACTTCTTGGAGAGTTTCTAAACATTTTCTGAATACAGATTTTTTCTGAGTCTGAGTAAAATTAGCATATATGTAACATATCTGATGTCGCCATTGAGCAGGACGGGAATAGAGAACTCCAGGTTAGAAGGCAAAGAGAATGAACTCCGATTTATTTCAAATGCACCGCTCTATATATAGAGAACATTGAGAAGACTAATTTCATTGGTCTTAGAGTAAAAACATCTCACACCATTGGTGTGCAGTGAATGACGCATGGTGGCAGAACATATCTATAAACAATGTGAACAATAAGATAGATTAGAGAATTATTTACATTCTTTCCCAGCTGCTTCCCAGGCTCTCGCCTGGTTAGAAAACCCTCTCTTTCTCTCTGACTGAGCTGAGAATACCCAAATTCTATACTCCCTATTTGTCATGGGAAGGAACATACAGAGACCTTCTAAAAACAAGTTAATATTTCTAGTGGATAGAAACACTCCTTTTTCTGCTGATTTTTACCTTATGGTTCAAATTTTCTCAAGCCATTTCACTTTTTCTATCCTAATGCCTTCATGGTTTAGTGGTAGACTCAGCAATGTTAGATTAACAGTTGGTCTCAATGGTCTTAGAGGTCTTTTCCAACCTAAAAGATTCTATTAATCTATATTTGAATTACAGATAAATATGTTTATGTATACCTTTCTCATTATGACATATATATATTTATCTTGTTCACATAGAGACCATATGGGTCACCAGAAGCTGCTATGTGGATCAGGCACAGTTTCACAGTAACTGCCATATTAAAGCCTGATTCTTGTGCACGATATTCAGCATTGCACTTGTGAGGACTGTTAGGATCTCTTGATTTCTGACTTGGACTTTAACATTTTTACTTTTATTCAGCTGGGCCACAATGTAATAATACTTTCAATGCCTGAAGCATCGCACTGATGTACATCAGCTGCATTTACCTATATCCCTGAATAGAAAATGGCTGTTTCTAGTAAAGATAGTTATCAGGAATAAACCAGAAGGGATTTCAGTGAAGCTCCCTTTCTCCTATGTTCAGAAAGGTGGTCTGAAAAATCTGAGACGAGCATGTGCTGAAGGATCTGATATCAAAAGCCCATGGTATAGGGATGAGACATAATGAAGAGTTGGTAGGCTGCAGAGAAGCTGTAAAGGATGGGAAAGTCTGAAGAGAACAATCATGTAGAATGATTGACAAAAGTGGAAAGAAAACACAAAATCTGTCTGATATTTTATTTGTCCTTAGCAGTCACTTTAATAAATCTTTTAATAATTAAATCTGATCCAAGCCATGTTTTTAAGCATTAATATTGAATTCCTAACTCAGTTGTAGTTGTAGTTTTAGAATGTGTTTATTGTGTCTTAGACACCATCAGACTAATCAGGGGAAAAAAAATCATTGCAGAAGAAAACCTTAAATGAAAATAGTTTCAAGGCAGAGCAACTTTGGGTGAACTGCATCTCATCACTAACTCATCAGCTGGCAGACAGACCACAAAACTGCCTTAAGTGTAGTATCTTGGTATGGTCCAGCAAAGTTTCTCTGTTCCTTGAGCTGCACTAAATGTATAATTTGACCACTGGGGTTCTGCCCTACAAGTCAGGAGTGCATTTCTTCAGAGAGTTGTTGCAGCCCTCTCCTGTCAGTCTTTCCCTCTTAGATTTCCCATTTGTCTCAAACTTGTTTCATATGCTCATAAAGCTGCTGCTGAACTTCAGCAGATTGCAGCCTGAGGTTTCACAGAAAACCCAACTTGATATTGCTCCCTTAATGCAATAAGGGACCATAAGCTACCACTGCACAGCCTGTGCTTTATGGACAGCAGTCCCAAGTCAGGCTGTCTGCTTCACCACCACGGGGGGCCTTTGGTGATCCTTAACCTGAATATGGCTGGAAGTTTGTATTGGCATTAGCCACATTGAATTTTGCATTCTCTGCCACCTTAGTAATCACAAAACTTCTTCTTTGTTATTTGAATGGATACCAGAGAGGATTTTTAATTTCTATGCTAATAGAGCCTTTGCCCAGGGGTATTTTGCGCCTTCTCATTGCAACGGGGTGAATCAGGTGCTAACAACAAAACCAGGTTCCTCAATGTCATGATCCCTCACCATCAGTAACTTTGGAAACAAGTGACTAAAGAAGACATGCTGATTACCCAGGGTGAGATTCATCTCAGCTATCTTCAGACATTCAGAGTTAGGTGTCAAGTGTGGTCTGGACATTTAGCTTCTCCAGAAGAATCCAATGTGGAGGTGTTTAGTCATTATTTGCAGTTGCCACTCTTTTTTTCATACACTCAATACAAAGAAAACACAACCAGCTTCTACTATGAGTTTAACTTTAAGATGACTTAATGGTCAAGTGTATCCTAAGTGCACATCTTGTGAAAAGGATGAGTTTGCCTCAAAAGGAATAGCACTTCATAGTAAAAAGCAGATTTGAACTTTGAACTAATTTAGGAAATTTAATACCAGTGCCAGCTTTGAGTCAAAGGTACCCTTGGCTACCTCTGACTTGAGCTTAAAGAACAGATATTTCATATAGGGAAGGCTTAACTCAGGAAATAAAAGTTAGTTGTCAGGCAACAAGCAGCTCAGTCAGCTTCCTAAGAGATGCTGAAGGCTTCTTCCCCCACCTCATTTCCTTTTGTCTTAAAAGCAAAGGTGCAATATGACAATGTAAATGAAAACAGGATCTCATGCAAAAATCTCACACCCATTAGCTTCCATACATTTCAGAAACATTACCTCGATCTGACAGCCTTTGTGTGGCACAATTACAAAGAAGTTGTAACAAATGTTCTCATTCCTTGGTTGAGGTATTGAAACTCTTCTAGGAACTTCAACCAGGGACACGGGTAGATTTTAGCAGAAGAAAGAGAAAATGTGTGTGCTTTTGTGCATAGTTACTTTTATCTAAATTGTTTTTTGTCACCATTCTCACAGAAAAAAAAATTCAATTTTTTTTTACAGAAATGCAGGTGCTCACCTTAAGTATAGCATCAGCCAAGGACTGGGAGAGACTTGTGACTCTCCTTAACCTACTGTGGTAGATTATCTAATTCTGGCTTCAGTTAAGCAGTTCCAGAAAGTTTCAATACATTGAAGGTGAGAAAGGAAGTTGAAAGCAAACTTAGCACTTTCATTTAATGATAAAATAAACGTGCTTATTTCAAGAAGCAACAACAAAAAAAGATAATGTAAATATTAAATTAAACCTAAGAAATCAAACTTTTGAAAGGATGGAATACTCCATGTAAGATGATCAGATTGTCTTAACTTGTTCTTCTTGTAAGAACAACTTTTCATATTGATTCCTGTGTTCACATAAGGAAAGTATGTAATGAGACTTCTAGAAGTCATTGGGTTTGTCTCTAGTTTCTGTTAGTCAAGGTCCTAGTACAAACTCATACCCACAGTCAGAGTGGCAGTGATTTCACACGTATGCCAATCTCTAAGAGGAAGCAGGATGCTTTGTCATCCTATTAATCTTGAGTTCTTTCATAAGCATTAATTTTAATCATTCAGGAGGACTTTCAATGCAAATGTACGTGGGCCTAATAATGCTTGCATAATGTCTTGGAAAATGTAATCACTGAGCTTCCTAGAGGTGTGCTGAACACATGCAGATCCTCATTAGATTAAAAAAATTCCAACAAAAAATTGTTGGATCAGTCCATTAAATTCCAATAATCTGCTAATAGTGTCCAGCCAAATGACAATTTCAATACAATTGCTAAGAAATCTGGAGCTTTTTTGCATCAGAAATTGATAATGTAGCTTGTGGAAACATTTAATGATTTTTCAAGGTGAAACGTTTGAATCTCATTTAAATTTGTTAAGTTGCATGTATTAAATGTGAAGCCCAGAAATAAGAAAGACATTTAAAAAGGAAAAATGATAAAATGTGGTTTAGGGAGCAGAGAAATGTTGCTTATCATAACTTCTTTTATTTCTTTTGAGATAGAACACTACAAGAAAAACGAGCATGTACACAGAAATCATGATGTAACAGCACTTTTCAGGGAAAAATGTTCCTTCAAAAGAATTCTTATTATCTTCCTATGTAAATATCTTCATTCTAACAACCATCTCCATAGCTGTTTTTAAATTTATTTTTTATTATGAATGTAATCATGTATTGAATTCAGGTGTTTGCATGGAGAAAATATGTTGATGTGTTTATTAGGCTATTGCTATCCTCACTTAGAATATCACTGTAAGGCTATCTCACAGAGGTCATCTCTATCATATCATCAGTCAGGTTACAGCTGCTACTGCATTTCCTTGAGCCCCAGGTGGGAATGATTTTGGTCCCTCAGCACCTTCTGCTCAGCCACAAGACCTGCAGATATGAAGGCTCACACCTTACAGCAGCTGCTCTTTGGACAAATAATGTGGGTGGGAAATTTCCCTGTTTCAGAAAGCTGGAGGGGTGGAGCTCTGACTCATTGCAATAAAACACCTGTTCAGCAACTTCTGAGACTTCGTCAAGATTGTAAATTTGTTTTCAGGAGGCACTGGCACCTGTGGAGCCCAGTACTAAGGTGCCATTCACAGCAGCTGCTTTTAATGTAGCAGCGATCTCGATGGCATCAACCTCTGCCTTATGTCAGGTAAGTGGAAAACAGAACAACCCTGGCAGGAGTTTCAGACTTTTGATTCAGATTTGCCCCTGAACTACAACAGGTTAAGTCCCCTGTTATCTATAGGACGTAAATTTCCAAGAAAACAAGATTCTTCTTTCTTGGGTACTTGCAGTTACCAGGACCTGGAGTCAGAATCTTTCCATATAGCACAGAACTGGTATGTTCATTTTATTTGCCACAATAAGGAGGTGCAAATTGCCTGTTCCACATTGGAATGCTACAGTGGGGATTTGAAATAAGTAAAAAAACCTGATCTTTACTCTCTTTTCATCCCCTGTTCTTCTTCCCTCAACAGCATTCAAGCAGAAAATCAAGACCCTTGGAAAATGAAGAAAGAAAATGGATGATGCACTATGTGGCCCCAAGTGATGATGCTAAGGTACCATATTTCTACAAACTAAAAATATGGGGGACTAAACCAATACTTTTAGGAGAAGGGTAGGATATTCCACCCCCCCCCCCCACAGTTTGGTTGTTAAAGATTCACGTGGTTATGTAGAAATACAAATATTTAATGAAAGAAAATTTTCTTTAGATGCAATATCTGCATAATATTAATAACATAGAATGTGTTATTTCCATGGTTTTATTCCTTAGAGAAATCTCTTAGTGAAAATGTTCTTGATTTGCTGTTAAAATGAGACTGACTTTGGCTTTCTTCTAATGCTATCTATTGACTAGAACAAATGGAGAATGGTGGCAGAGTCAGAGAGTCAGAGCATGGTTGTGGGTGAACCTTTGGGGTTTGGTCATTACTGCCAGTTTTCAGAACAAATATCCACTTTGATCCCTGTGCACTTCCTCACAACAAAAGAACAACTCTGGGCATGTTTGCAGGGCCTCTGGCAGAGACAGAGTTGCATCAAACATATAGCAGCTCTATCAGTGATGATTTTTGCTGCTGGCATTGTGCCAAGCTGTCTCAAAGTAAAACATGGGGGCTCCAAACAAAAACTTACTTTGATGACATTTTAAATGATGTGTGATTCAAGCATCTATAGCTTATATATGCTTGGTTGTTTTGTTGTTGTTTTTTGGTTTTTGTTTTTTTTTTTTTTGTGTAACCAAACTACCAAATGAACAGAAAACTACAAACATTGTTTTGCCTGTGTATGTCACAACCTTATCAAACTGATTGATCAAACTGATCTCTTGTTAACAGCATGCTGGCAGCTCCTACAGATGGATATTAGTGTACAAAAGGTACAAACTACCAGTGGGGAGTGAAACTTGCTCTAAAGGGCAAAGTAGCATAACCAAAACTGACATAGCATTTAGGTGTTCCTAATTTGTTCTGTGCATGTGTATGCTAAAGCTCAGCAACAGAATGTACTAAAGCAGGAAAAGCAGCTGTTGGGGAAAATGATGACCCAATCTCCTTAGCAGTTTTGTAATGATTTACTGTATTCATACTGAAGTTCTATTTTGGTTTAGAATATCCATGGCTAAAAGCAACCAACCCCTCTTTACCACTAACGTAGTTACATTTACATAAAGACTGTTAGAATCTAGCACATGTTTCAGAAAATACATGAAGTAATACAAAAAAATGATCCTGTGGCCATAATCTCCAGTGTATTATAGGCGGATATGGGACCCTTTCCACAGCTTCAATTCATTATTCATGCCGTAATTTCTTCCTGCCAAATGAACTTATGAAAGTTCTGTTTGCTGTGCACAGGCATTTAACAAGAAAGGCATTCTCAGACACTCTTTATTTACCTCCTGGTTTTGAATGTCTCTCTCCTCTGTAATAAATCCTGGCAGAAAACTGGCACTAAGGGCACAGACTTGTCTAAACTGGCCAATTTCTGCCTCTTACAGGTATTGAGTTTCCTGGGTAGCTTTTGTTAATTGCCTCAATTTTTGTAAGTCATAGCTTGCCATCCTCTGCAGGAAGGATAATCATTAGTAGAGAGCTATTAGAAAGGATAACATTCTTGTAGCAGACCTTGACTTCTAAGAGAAGTGAACAGGTATAAACCTAATGCAAATGCTCAAACATTTGCCTAAGCACTTGTTTCAATTTGAGAGGACTTTGCATAGCTGTGTGATGAACTGAATAATTACTGGATTTGGTTTAGGAAAACATGCCTGGGGCTGTGCATGGAATTTAGCTGTTCCCTACCTATAGTGCAAAGTCAAATATGCTCCTCTGCTAAATTTTCAGGAAAATGTAATGACAATTCACAACTGTGTGGAGCTGGCTCAGCCTGTGTTCTCATAATGCTGAGATCTTACCTCCCCTGTTTAGAACATAGCCACGTGAAATATCCTGTGCCTTACATATGACTTTGAGCAACAATGATTAATTTATTTTTCAGTTTTGGAATACACCCACCCATAAGCCAAATTATTATATATTCATATTGATGAAGATAATGCATTTTTTTGGCACTTAGCCCATTTGTTGTTTTGGATGTGCTGCTCGCAGCAAAAAGTGTTAGCATTTTAACCAGTCAGCTCACTGAAGGCATTCTGATACAATTCCTGGTTATAAGCTTGAGCTCATGGCCAAGCCTGATGGTTATAATAGGCACTGGCTTCTATTTAACATGCCTTTCAATTACCCAGTGTTTTATAAAAACATCAATTTTGCCATTTTTTGTGACAACTTCATAGCCTGAAAATTACTGCATTTTTTGTGCAATTTCCTTTGATGACCTTCATGTCTTTCATTCTTATAGAGATAGAAATTATTTGAGAGATTAAGCTAAATTTTATCATGATGTATTCCCCATGATCCAATGCTCTACACACTTCATCTGATGTACTGTCTTGTCTCGCTGATTTCTTATACTTTGACCTTTTTATCAGTCCTTGACTTCTGTCACAGTAGCAGCATGTTTGTATGTTCTTACTCTTATTTCACTCAAGAGTTACTCCCTGTTATTTTAATTGAAGTCTCTCAGAAAATAGATAACATCTAATTATTTCATCATCTTCAACCAGCTCTGCTCTATTTCACTTCAGATTGTCTTTTCCAAATTTTGGTCATTAACTTTCATAACAGCTTCTTTCTTTGGCCACCCCTTCTTGTTGATGATGCTTCATGTTGTGACTTTACTAAGAATTACTGATCTATTTGTCTTCTGCCATTATCTGAACTTCTCCTTGAGCTCTCTCTGAATATCAGTGACCACCTACCTACTGGTCACTGAAGTTGACACCTATTTCTTGACCCACTATATAGTGTGCCTTCAGTATTATTTGTCTGAATCTTTTTGCAAATACATAAGTGGCATCATAATAAGTTTGGCCATTTTACAACTTCCACAGATCCTTGCTACTAGAACTGCACTTCCTTGCTCCTAAATCTGCCTCATTTTAATGCTATAATATTTTGTTTTCATTAATACTTTGCTCAGAAGTCCTTAAAAAATTCTTCATTATTTCATAGCCTAACTCAAGGTGACTTCTTAAAATGCATATTATATATAGATATGCTATTTATGCCTCCCCTTTTGTTGGAGATGCCCAATTCAGGATCTGCTGATAACATATTTGTATGCAGATTAAAGCTCTTCACGCAGCAGTCAGACCTCAGGGCTGTTTGCATTTTCTTTCCCCTGCAAAGCCTCATCCTGCAGTCATTTTATGTTACTCCTATTTAACAAGATCTGTTACTACTATAATCATACATCAACTGCAGAGCTGACTACTCAATACAATCTGAAATTCCTTCTTCTGCTTCTGTTCCTAAACAGTGAGAGAGGGAGCCATCCCCAGTGCTGATTTACCCTTTGCATTCAGTCTCTTTAGTACAATCATGGTTCAACTCTCTTTCCTTTCTATAAACTTGAGCTGTTTTGATAAATATTCCCCAACTGTTCCCACAGTCAGAAAATCAATGTAACCACCTGTGCTGCAGCCATAGTAAGCATTGTCTGTTTTCTCCTTCTTTTTGCTGATATCCTGCTTGCTCTAACTACTGTTAGGGGACATGATGAGAAGGATCTTACATCTTCAGAGAACAATCAGGCATATGTGATTGTCACAACTTTTACAGATCCAGATGGTCAGGCCTGGCACCTTCAACAAGGAATTGGAGATAGCCTTCTTTGAAATTAAGGATTGTAGTCAAAACTATTCCATGTCTATCCATCAGATAACCATATTGGTAAGGAAAACCTCTGTTCTCACAAAGCAAACTCGGAGTGTTTGTCCAAAGCAATGTGTTGTGTAGTCCTGAGACATTCCCTAAGGTGCTAACACTCATCCTTAGTCATCCCTCTCTCATGAAAATGATTATTTTAAAAACAAGCAAGAAAACATAAAAATACCCCCCTTCTCTCCAATTATCCAAGCACTGCATTAAAAGAAGAATTTTTATAGGCCTTGATTCTATCTACAGCACAAGACAGGCTGCTGGTCAATAGCAAGCCAAATTTGAAGCATCTCCGATTTCTGAATTCACTGTTTTCATATTAGCTGCTGATGGTTGTGTGTACAATTTAATATTACTAGCTAAATGAACTTTTTCAGCTTATTTACACCATCTTAACTTTCCTATTCATCCTCTCTTTCCATACCTTCTCTTTGTGCTTAGCTAGCTACAGGCTTTAGGAGTCAATGAAGTTTGTGAAGAAAGTGAATTTGCTGCCTATTATATTTTTGATGTGATGCCACCTGGAAGAGGCAACTTTAGCAGAACCTTGGTTCTTTTCAGTGTTTGGTTGTATTACAGTCAATACATTTATTCAAAACTTTAAGATGCATCTCCTTTGTTATTTTTTTCAGCAGGAAGAAATGACACCTTACTCCTTGCTTACTGTAAGAATCATAAAGTTGAAAAATGCTCATCAGGCAGATTTTTGTAAGTACCAGATTTCTTTATTGATGTTACATCATTCTCAAATTACTGTATTAGCTCCTTCTTCTGCTAGATATTGCACAAATGCAAAACACTAAAGTCATACTAGCTAAGAAATCACAGCTGAAGGCAATTTATGCCACAGATTATCTATTTGCAATCTCAGAGGTTTATTTGGTTATTGGGTTTTTTACCATATTATTTATCTAACAAGTTGGCTGTTTCAGGGGCTTGAAAATACCTTAACACCGTTTTTAACACAGATATAACGTGTTCATGACAAATGCATAGAATATAGAGCTGAAATACTTACACACCAGTCCCTCTTAATTCTTTGGTTATCCTGAGCATCATGACATCAGCTGACTCTTGCCCCCCAGTGAAAGATGTTGGACAGAAATCTTTTGGGGACTGTGGTACATGGTACATTACAGCTGTCATGCAAAGAGTTCTGCAAATGTGTGCTATTTGGACAGCCTTTTCTTGTGGTTCACATTCACAGAGATTTTTCTTTGAGAATTTTCTCCTGCTATTCCTACATGTGTCTCATGAACTTGGCACACCACTAATAATACAGTTTTGCATATCCCTTTACCATACTGTTCTTCCTTCTCTTGTTTTGCATTTTCTTTCCTTTCTGGGAGATCATGATGAAGGTTGCTGAAGCCATAAAATCCTACAGATAAAATTTCTCACCATCTCTTCATATTTCACTCACTTTGGTGTTTCAAGAGCATGCATGTCACCCTTGTCAAAATTCCAATCAAGTGGAGAGAAGTGTTCTGTTCACATTGTCTGTAATATTAGGCTGCAGAAAATAGAAGAAATATTATAGCATAGAAGAAAAGGTCAAATTAATTTTTATTCCTTTTGAGAGCTATGAAACACTGCATGCATGTGCAAGACCTCACCTTCATTCCTCTGAACTGTTGATTTAATTTCTCTTAGTATCACCTTTGTTCTAGAATGAAAATTGAGACAGATAAGAACCATGATTCAGCTGCTTATGCAAAAGGATTGCACAAAGTAAAATGATGCTGCATTCTCAGAAAACAGTGTTACAGTTGTGACCTTGTCCTCCATCCTGAGGACAGGGAGATTTCTGAGAAGTCTCACTTAATGAGTTGTAGACATTTTGAAAATTCCTCTTAGCATCAAATGTACACTGCTGAAGTAAAGCTCAACACATGTGGGCTCAGTTTTTAGCTCTGTTCAGACTTGTTGCATAAGAAGCTTAGGTAAATTTATACATCAAAACATTCTGTGACTCTGTTGCCCTGTCTACAAAATATAGAGTATCTTCTTCAACACATTTTGTTTCTCTCTTATCTATTTAGCTGATGTGCTCATTTTGGATCTCCTACTACTGTAGAGAGACTTTAATTTAAGATGTTAGGTAAGGCCTAGAGACAGTGGGAAGTATTTTCAGATTCTTTTGTTAATTGCCAGTAAATAAGGCTTGGGGACCAGCTGTAGAAGAAAATTTTCTTTTCTTTCTGTCAGTAATTCCCCAGCTACTCTGTGAGCCTGTTTGAGCCTGTTTCTTAAGAATGTCATAGAATGAAGCACTGTAGACCAGGATGCTGTTGAACAAGGAAGATAAACAAATATCAGATAGCTCTTTGTTGACTAAGTAACAACCTATCTCTGCTTTCAAAGAAGTTGAAGTCTCACAGGAAAAATAGTGCGATACTCTGGAATTTAAAAACTTAAGAACAATTCAAAAAAGATATATTGTAGCTTTCAAGTGCTTGATTTTGCACTGATATTGATGTTCTTTTAGCTTAGCATTTTTATTTTAACATTTGAATGCATTTGAAGTATCAGAAAACTAAAATAACTAGACATGCTACTGTGTGCTAATGAGAATAATAAAATGATATTTACCTAGCCTTTTCTCAGCAATATGATCTTTCCCCTGGAAAACTCATCAAAGCATCTGATACAGTGTCAGAGTCCAGAGCATCCCTTTGGCTGCCCTGGATGCCTTGAGACGCTGGCAGGGGGCTCAGAGACCTCGGCAAGAAGTCAAAAATACCTGTGGCTTTGATTTTAGCCCATGGGAGAGGCTGCCAACCTTATATGAGGAATTACAAGCCAAAAGGGTTTGAGTAGTGTAATAGGGGAATTGACACAGGATGGAAAAGTAGAATTTTGGGGTTTTTTAGAATGTAATTCAGGAGTACAAGACAGAGGAATCTGGGTGTGCCCTAGCCTTTTCTTCAGTCTTCTTGTCCTCCATGTCTCAGTGTGATAGTGACACTTTTCTATTGGTTTAGGATAGGGACACACTGTCCAGCATAGATTTTAGGTATTGGTATGGGAACTGTAAACATGGTACACATAATTTTGAGTATATAATGTGGGAGATGCCTGGAGCTCAGGGTGGACTGCCATGGCTTCTGTACTAGCCGGACCTTGGCAGGTCAGAGAGAAACTATTACAGATAAGAAGAAATAAACAACCCTGAAAACTTGGCTTCACGAATTCCAGACCTTTTCTTCAGCTGCCAGGCTAGGGAAAAAAGGACTTTCACACTCTTGGGGTTTTGCCAGCAGACCCTGACAATACAAATGCCATCTGACTGTGAGATATCTGTAGAAGACTGACAATTTTTGTAATAACATTTTTCAGATTTCCCTAGATTTTCAGTTTCCTTGTATCAAATCCAGGAGCAAGCCATCTTTTCAATCAAGAGCAGCCACTTCTGACTTGCTCTTTCTACCTGCATGCTGTCTTTGCATCTTTTTCAGCATGTGCAGTGCTCCATTCCATGATTTTTCTCTGTTTGTTGCAAGTGCAGTCATATCAGGTCGTTTGGTCATAGAGTTTCTACATTTTTCTTTGGCTTACTTGCCAAATCCTGGCTTCAGGGAACACCACTTCTGTATATTTCCACTGATATTCCTCAGTGTCACATGCACCCAACTTAATTTTGGCTGTTTTTTTAAAATATGCACCTCAAGATCCATGGGATGTGTGTTTCAAAAGCCTGGGATGAAATCCAAGTTTATCCTGAAATCTGATGTTACACCTTTGCCTGTAGACAACACATGCTGATAGAGTTTGGCACACAAATAAAAAATTAAAGCGAAAGGAAAACAGTTCTCTCCTCCTGAATGGGCCAATTGGCCCCTTTCATATCAATGCTCTCATCCCACCCTTTTTGTGGTCTCTTCTATACTTGAGTGATGTTCCTCTCCAACATCTGCTTCATGCTACATATAATTGGTTTCTGGCTTGTCTTATCTTACCATGCAAATGCTCTTGACAAACCTGCGCTAATTATTTTCCACTGTACTCCTAAATAACCTTTATGCCAATTAGTAATCATGGGTCGGACTCAAACATATCTGGCACTCCCTGATCTCACCGTGGGCAACAGAGAGAAAGGCACCCAGATAAGATCACTTGCACTCATCCTGCTGCCCTGCAGGCACTGAGTGTCATCACCAGGCTCCAGCGCTCTATGCAGCTTGGTTGTGAAGCTGGTGGGGGGACTAGAAAAGAACAAATTCCATTAAGGTTTGAGTCTCTTGCAGGCTGGTGCCTGTTTTGCAGTGGTATTCCCCTCCTCAGTCCAAGAGTGCATACAGCCTTTGGTAAAATAATGACTTTTTAGGTCATTGGTGTGTCCATTTGCTCTTTCTCAGCTGGAAGTCAGTGCTAGGGCTTTTAAAAAAGCTCATGTTTCCTAACTGTTAATGGTGTTGCTTCTTCTACAGAACTCCCCATGAGTGGGAGGAATATGTGGTCAGGATGAGATGGCAGGGGAATGGTGTATTATCTTCTTTTCTTGCTAATGACACCCCTTCCAGTGTTTCCCAAAAGAATGGAAAAAGGAGCTGGGTGATGGGAGAGGAGGACCATGGCGGCACAGGCTCTCCAACACCTTCCAGCAGCTCTCCTTAAACAAATGAGTTATTGGGTGGCCACACAAAGCTGCACCAAGCTCCCAGCCTGGCCCATTTTCACCATCATTAGAGCTTACTCATTTTATGGCAGCCCCTAAACCCTGTGGCTGAAGCTGACATCCTGCCCCTGCTCCACAGACAGAGGATGAGTGAGGGGATCTGCTTCATCTGGTATGCCTGAAGCCCAGGCACCAAGCGAGGGGATTTGCCGTGAGGCAACAGAAGTGGAAGCAGACCTCTTCCAGATCCTTAGCACAGGTGAACAGACTTGCAGTTACATCATCTCTCCACCCCTACTTAGTGCCATGTGAAAGAGCAAAACTCTGCTGGACTCCACTGGATCTCACCTAATCCTGAAGACCTGAGTAAAGAGGTCTCTGTGACAGTACTGCTCTCTGAAACTGTGGCAGCCTACATGGGTACCAGCTGATTCCACGTTCCAGGAGATGACCTTTGCTGCTGGAGTGCACATTCTGGCTCATTAACACAGATGAGGTGAAGAGTGGTGGTGTCAGGTCTGGCTTAACACATTTAGCCTCACTGGTGCTGAGTGTTTGCGATGCTCTTCCTGGACTGCAAAGGTGAATTTGAGCTCTGTGCCCCAGTAAGAAATTACCTGGAGTGAGCTTCAGGTTGACAGGTGCTTTTTTTCTGGGACACAGTAACTTTACTGAGAGAAGTCTTGCCAGATCAAGAGGCTGTCGGAGATGAGGTAGGAAAGTTAGCCTTGGGCTGAAATGTGACTGCACTCTGGTATATTTTCTACTGTAGAAAACAGACACATGTGGAAACTTTCTTAGCTGTGGAAACAAACCTCTTAGTCTTAGCTGGGATGTCAGAACAATCACTCCTCTCCCTCAATTCTTCCTTCTGTTTTCAGATCATCCTTTGGTTTTTCACCTTTTGAATGAAGAAAGACCTCGCGTATTTATAAAAGAGGAGCTCAGAGACTTTGTCCTCTAAGAAATTATGTCCTTATGAAATTATTTTGTGGAAGCTTTTATATTATCCCTTCAGAAGAAATGAGTCAGTTCTGCAACAGTACACTTGGAACCTTTGCAAATCAGAGTCATTCTCCAGAGATATTAAGGGTTATTTTTGCTACAGAAAATAAGTGCAAAAAAATTTAGAGAGATTACAGCTAGTGCAGGTGGTACTAATGGCTCTGTCCCAGGAAAGCAGGGTGCCAGTGGGAGCACAGTGGCACAGGAGGGAGAGGTGACCCAGGGTATGAAACTTTGAGCTGGGACTGCAGCAGGTACTGCACCCACTGAATCTGCTCCAGGGAGAAAATCCTACTTTGCCACTTGACTTAAATGGCTGGACTGGGTAAAGGGCTCATTCACATGGGGACTCTGTTCATCCCTGGTCAAAGACATCACTGATTAAGCACAGTTCACCAATGAGCTTTTGTTATTTCCACAAGTAAGCCACAGAGAGCAATATTGTGCTTACAAATGAGTGTTGCACCAGGATAGTGGCAGAGCTCTTAGCTGTGTCCAAATCCCCTCTCAGATAGCAGTAGGAGGTAAATCCTTAATACTGTTTGTATTGTACTAAGCTGCTGAGAGAGAATGTTCCCAAAGATCATGTCCAGCAATTGAGAAATGGGAGCAGCTCTCCTCCTCCTCTTGGGTGAACTGTAGTAAACTAGGATTCAAGGAGAACCTGTCTGTGCAGGTGAAGAATATTTCACTAGAAGAAAACGATTCTTTGTTTTGGTGTTACGAAATGCAGTAACAGGACAGATGGGATTTTGTAGTTTACATTCATTGTTCCTATGAGACTAGTTTTTCTTATATGCTTTGCTTTTCAGTGCTGTAATTTTCTCCTTACCTGTGATGGAGATGAGTGATTTTAGCACGTGATGGTTCATCTCAGGTGCACCTAACAGGACTGTACTCTCACAGAGTAGCACACGTAGCTGCAGTTCCGAACTATTTCTTCTGGTCTTGTGTTTTTAACTGATCTTTAGCTCTAAGACTGTCTTAAGCAGTCTCATCATCATAAAAATTGAATCAGAAGCTACAAATTGGAAATGGACACCAGGGTCACAGTGCTGACTTTCAAAGAGACTGTGAGATCAGACGTCTCAGCATTCACATAAGGTGACATTATGTCATCAGGGAAGTTGCAACACCTGCACTGAAGTAAGGGCCTGGCATGGCATGAAATGCTAATGAAGCCCAGCAACTGCATTATAACTGGAGCATGAAGAAAATGTAAATAGATTTTTTTTGTATTAGTTCTCAGGTAGCAATGAATAAACTGGAACATTTTCAGTAGCTCTCCTGCACACTTTTTTCAGGGATAAGAGAGAGCAATGTAAGGTGATTAGTCATTTCAAGAGCTCCCATAAAAGAATGTTATCATGATCATCATAGTATTCAGCAGACATTCAACTATCCTGTTATTTTTTATTTATCTCACTGTTTGCCTTACAGTTTAGCCTCAGTTCAAGTGAACTGTCACTTCTACATAAGCTCAGTTAGAACCACAGCATGGGAATACTGTCTGTCAGATTAAAGGAAAACATAGAAAATCACAGGAATCCTATGGAAAACAATAACCTCTTCACATTGGTAGGGACTGTAGATGAATTGTGGCAAAACCAGGTGTGGCGTAGTCCCCTTTCTTCACAGGAAGAGAATGTATTTTGTCCTAGTGGTATCATCTCACCCCATCTTCAAAGCCAAATTTTACATACAGGAGTTACTAACACTATTATGTAATTTATTTGTCTGTGACCCACTAGCCTTGTTACAGCAGAATCACACAAAGTGGCTGAGGTGTGAAGGCACTTCTGGAGATTGTGTAGTCCAGACCGCTGCCATAAACAGGATTGGCTTCAGTAGGTTGTTCAGAGCCATATTCATTTGGGTTTTGAACATCTCCAAGAGTAGAGACTTCACAACCTTTCTGGGCAATTTGTGACAGTGTGTGGTGGTGTTTACAATGTCAAGATAAAAATTAAATTCTTACTTATGTTTCAGTGGGATTCCCTGTATATTGGTTTGTGTCCTTTTACCTTTCACTGGGCACCATGGAGGAGGGTCTGACTCAGACTTAATTTATTTTCCTCTCCCCTGATCAGGTATTTACAGAAACTGATAAGACTCTGTAAGCTTTCTCTGCTTCAGGCTGAAGAGTCTCAGCTCTCTCAGCTTCTCCCCACAGAGCAAATGATCCATTCCCCCATTCCCTTTCTGGACTTCTTTGTTCAGATCACTTCAGCACATCCTTACCACTCTTGTACTGGGGAACTGCGGCATTCTGGTGTCTCTCCCAGGTCCGGAGCAGCCACCGTGCCCAGTGGGGCACTGCGGCTCCTCCGGTCCTGGTCCCGCCGTTGGTCCCAGGCGCCGCACACCCCGGGAAGGTGGGTCGGCTACTTCTACCGCTGCGCGCGAGGATCCTCAATAAAGGGGGTGAAGGAAGGACCAAATTCCCCGCGGCAGGAGCTGAGAGCATCTTATTGATGGGGCCTCAACCCCAGTGTTGGACAATATGGCCGCCCGGCCTCGGCTGTGGGGGGATTTTATAGGGGGTGGAGCGGCGGTGTCATGTGCTCTGGGGAAGCCAATAGGGACGCAGTAGGGGACGGCACTGGGGCGGTCCTGGGGCGTGGCGTGGCCCGGGGAGCCAATAGGGACACGGCAGGGGCGGTGCCGGGGCCCGGGGCACTCCCGGGGCTATGGGGGTGTGGTGTGGAAGGCAGGAGCCAATGGGGAGGCGGCAGGGGCGGCACCGGGGGTCCGGGGCGGCCCCGGCCACGGGGGAGGGATAACAGCAGGAAAGGACCCACAGGAAGACACAGGGGGGATGGGAGGCAGGCCTGCGTGGTAAGGCAACTCGGGAACCGGGTACTGCGGGGCGGGGGGGGAAACCCGGGGAATACATGGGGGTACACAGAATTTGCTAAGATGCACTAGAACCCCGACCTAAACCCAGAGTCCGGGATGCGACAGGGATCCCAGAGATGTGGCCTTGTCAGTGCTGAACAGAGAAGAAGGACCACCTTTCCAACTGCTGGCAACACTCCTGATGCAGCTCGGGAGGCTGTTGGCCTCACTTGCCACAAGGACAACTCACTGGCTTATGTTCAACCTGCTGTCCACTAACATGCGCAGATGTCTCTCTGCAGAGCTGCTGTGCAGCTGGTCAGCCCTCAGCCCATCCTGGTGCTGGGGTTTTGCCTCCTCCTGTAAAGGACTTTGCATTTCCCTCAGTGAACTTCATGAGGCTCATGTTGGTCTGGTCCTTCCACCTGCACAGGTCCTTCTGAATGGCAGCGCAGCTTTCTGGGGTGTCAACTACTCCCCCAGGTTTTGCTCCACCTGCAGACTTGCTGAAGCTGACCTCTGTCTCATCACTCACATTGTTAATACAGATGTTAAACAGCCCTGGCTCCACTATCAGCCTCTGGGGTACACCAGCAGAGACTGGCCTCCAACTGTACTTTGTGCTGCCAACCACAGTCACCTGATCCTGCTGGTTAAACCAGTTTTTAATCCACCTCACTTTCCATGTATCTATCCTGTACTTCATCAGTTTGACAAGGAATTTTCAATAGCTGATTTTACATAAATATTTATGAAATCAATACACATACTGAACAGTAATTTTAGAAAGTAGAAGATATTTTGCCAAAGAAAACACTCCAGAAAATCAGTAAATTCCAGATAAAACAGTAACAAAAGTTATTCATAAGTCCTGCAGCTGTCCATTCATGGTTGTCTCAGAGCTTTCGTACTGCCAGCTTTCTCAGTTCTATCACAAATCTTATTTTATACAGTGTGTGATGAAAAAATGAAATTTAAAATAAGGGCAAAGCATTTTGGTTTTCAAGACCATTTTGGTTTTCTTGAAGAAAGAGAAAGGAAAAGAATGTGCCTTTGCAAGTACAGCAAAAATACAGAAATGTGACCTTCATGCACTCTGTGATAGCTAGAAACTAAAAGGGAGAGAAATTATGTCTTAAATCAGTTCAGAAATGTTAATTTCTGAATTGCATCCCCCTCATCCACTTTGGCAGTTTTGGAGATGCTGGATTCATGTTTTTGATACACTTGAGATTGGCAGTTGTGTGTGCATTAATGAGAGGAGGGATGGTCCAGATGCCCTGAAGCCACATTTAGTTCTTGGCTATTGTACAGGCTCTAGATCAGAGGCAGTGATACCATCTATCAGGGTGAGTACATCACAGCTCAGCAGGCTGTCAGGCAACACAGTGAGGGCAGGACTTTCAATTATCAGAAAGATCAGCAAGCACAGCCATCCCACTCCTAGTAAATTACATATTGTACTAGTAATTGCCAAAGTCAACATATTATCCTGTCACCTCCATTATGTTAAAATCTGAGACTCTGAAACATTGTCAGTGGAAATAATTTCAAAGACAGGCAATCTACTACCTTCTAGAGAGAAAATTCCTGGCAGTGTCAAGAAATTCCTTCAAAATTCAGCGTGAAGTGTTACATGGGGATCTCCCTAATTGACAGGCATCCTCCCCTGAGGATGTCGCAGGCACAGGGTCTCTGGATTTCAGGCAACACCTTATTTTTAGGCAAAATATCCCAAAGCAATGTATCCTGAAGAAAAACATGGGGATGAACTCACTTCTAACCTTGAGGAGCTGACTCAAGACCTGCACCATGCTTACAGATAGTAGGTGCTCTTCTCCCTGCCCGTGAGGTGGTTCTCTCTGTTCACTGCCACGGCACCAGACTCCTCCTCTTTTCTGGCAAAAGCCTGTGTTTACAGAACAGGATGGATCAACCCTTCTAGCTGCCACTGGAAAAGTTCCTGTCCAAGGTCTGGGAATCTCTTTGGTGTTCACTTCAGGATTTATGGGAGATGGTAACTTAGAGCAAGTGCAGTGTCACTCCACTCCCTCCATCCACAAGATGCAAATCCTTTCTGCCACTTCACTTTTCCTGGGAAGGGATGTGAAGTAGGAATTAGATTCCTGGTCTTTCAAGCATCAGCAAACACCAGGAAATGGCTCCAGTTCCTACTGAGCTCTTGAAGCAGCAATTGAACTGCTGGAAGGCCTCTCCCTTCCTACCCCGCCTAGGGAGACCAGGATCAAGGTCACTGGAGTAATTAATTTTCTGTCATAAAGAGTTAATAACCAGATATGTCAGACATCTACTATCTGAATCAGACTTAAACCTGATTCTTTTAATATTTCTCACAAAGTTTGGTTGCTACAGAGACAATTTATGTGCAATCCCTCTCAGGGTCTGAAGTTAATGCTCTGCTGCCTCTGTCACAGTTTCGCCTGCCAAATTTTCTTAATATGGAACAATACAAGACTTCTGAATATTCACACTGTTCTATTTGCTACCTAGGATTGTATTTTTTCTTTGAATGCATAAGATTATGCATAATTGTTTGAATATGCTGCTTATAAAAAATAGTGTTGAGATGAACAAATTAATTTTATGCAGCTGTCTGATTTCTATCTTACTGGTTTGGCCAATGTTTATCAGAAAGAACTGGCCATCTCTCACCCATGTTTAAGCTATAGAACACTTCAGTGTCTCCACTGCTTGTATCGTGCCTCCTCTGCCTGATAGTTTGTGCTTATGTTTCTACAGTAAGCCAATCCGATTGCTATGTGAGGCTCTGGTTACCAACAGCTTCAGATGAAATATTCCACACCAAAACCATCAAAAACTGCAGAAATCCTGTGTGGAATGAAACTTTCTACTTCCGGATACAGAGAAAAGTCAAGGTAAACAACCCAAAAACTCTCTCTGCGCACTGTCTCTCAGTTTAGCCCAAAACCCCTAAAGTAGAAATATCTTCTAGTGGATTTCTGAGTTTACTTAAAATTCCCCACACAAGCTGAAGCAAAGCAATTCTGGCTTTGCTGGAATCCAATTTACTCCTAACAGATAGTTGTTGTTATTTACATATGGGTAATGAGAGTCTGACCTCCTCGGGGAAGGCTGATGGGACCCCTGACAGTGACAATTCAGAGAAACTGAAATGAAAATATATAATTACACTGCAACAGAAAACCACATCTTTTTCTGAAAAGACATGAAGTAATGGCAGGAGATGATGCCAAATTCTAGTATGATTAAAATCTTTACTCAGTTTGCTGCTGATAATTGAACTAGACTCAAATACCTGTGAACAGGTGGCTGAAAGCAGAATGTCCAAGCATCTAGAAGGGTGATCATTGATATGAACTAATCTCTATTGCCCCTGCTGATATGAAGCAATATAGGACTTTTGGTAATCCATATTCCTCCCTAGAAGATTGCATTTTTTATGAGATCTACTTAAAAGCATAACAGCTGACCCAAAAGAGATGTCAGTTCAGCTTTAATTGATAAGACTAAGACCTGGTTCTTTATACTTGCTTTCTTGCTCTTCCTTCTCACACTTTTTCATCAATTATTTTCTATTTCCTCTCTGTAAAGCAGACGCTAAGCCTGGAAGAGCTGCAGAATGTCATATTTCTTTTATGTCATACATGCTAGTGAATTAGATATTTTTCATTTCTTTTCCTAGAATGTTCTGGAAATTACTGTTTCTGATGATGACATCATTCATGATGATGACCGTGCAATTGTGCTTTTTGATGTAGCTAAAATCCCCCTTGGGGAAAGAGTTCTTACAGCATTCCCACTAACCCCAGAGGTAAGAACTTGGTGAGACATTTAGTACAGCTTGATGTCTATTCTCTCCCCTCTGTTAAAGAGATGTACTCTCTCTTCTGGTTTTACCTCCAGGAGCAGCTTGGTGGTAAAGATTTAGCAAAATTTATTAGCATCCTGAAAACTGCACATTAGTGACAAAGTAGATGGCCTTCTCAAATTCCTGTTGGTTTCCTTTGGCACAGGTCACAGCCAAATTTGCAAGCCCCAGAGTAGATGCAATTTTAGGGAAGCTTTGCACTTTCAATAATCTGATAGAAAATAACATTTTATGTAATCCTCACAAAGACTATAAAAACCAAAACAATGCAAGCACAGGGAAATGGCCTGTTTCCACAATATTTTCCTAAACACTAAGCCTTAGCATATCATGTTCAGCACATGGAAGCTGGCAGAGAAGAAAGTGTGAAATAGGTTTGTTAGGGAGATTTATAAGCACTGAACACCCTTTGTTCTTCAAGTACAATTGAATTCCTTGGGGAAGAAAAAGCTGCCTCTGTCCTTTAATGCTGATAATAGCAAGTACAAAACAGAATATTTTTACTTATTAAATGTAAAGGACACGGTGCTTGCAAAAATTAAGGTCACTTTGAAAACCTCTGCATGTGCTACTTGAGACAGCGTCTATATTTTTTATTTTCAGGGGAAGGAGGAGCTGGAAGTTGAGTTTGTGTTGGAGACCATGTGAGTAAAACCCCATTACTATTGGTAGCTTGGAGTTATGCATTAGTGCAGGGAAACCTTTTCTAGATCCAGTACCACCTTAACAGCCAGAGACAAGTTTTTCCAGACTTAACATGTGCATTAAAAAATCATTATATGAAATGGAAAATGCCACGATGTGGAAAAGAGTTGAGAATTTTTAATTCTGTGGCTTTCTCTTAAGATTTTTGACTTACATAGTTCACAGTTGGCTGGCAAACCCCACTGCAGTAAGTCTGCAGTTTTACTGGACAGTGTTCTCTGGGAAAGTCATGGCTGAGGAGAATGTTGCTAACCAGCTTGTGTCGTGCTTGTGCTACTAAGGCTGTTGCAAGGACTTTCCAGGTGCCCTACAGCAATTTAATAATTTCTGCTGGGTCATTATGTGGCATCTAGTGTCAAGGGAGTATACTTACAGAAATAATGAGAGGGAGCAAAGAACATAATAGTAATAAAAAATTTAGAGAGAATAATGTGTCCTATTCAGGACAGTATCCAGAATGTATTGTTTATAAATATATATTATTTGTTCTTATTTTCCAGACAGGGTTCTCCTGAAACCATCATCACAAATGGGGCAATAGTGGTAAAATAATGTTTTGCTTTTTTTTTTTTTTTTTTTTTTTTTTTTTTTTTTTTTTTTTTTTGTGTTCTTTCCCACATCATTCCTTACTACAGCTGACTATAATGTCAGTGAGGGAAACATTGCAAGTCTTCATTCTTTAGTGATACTTTCTCTTAGGAGCTTTATCTTTAAAGAGAATAGGATGGTCTTAGCAAGCCTTCAGACTATTATAATTTTCCCTTATTTTGTCTGCTTCCATTGAAAATGACAATTTTCAGAGTGTTTAGCATAACACCATCTTCCCATGTATAAATAACGTAATTCTCACATTCACTGTGTTTGGCAAAAGTGTCCAACACAGCTGCACCCCCCATTCAAACAATAACCTTTCCTACAATGATCCTTTCAACATCTACCAGCACTGGTGGTGAGATGGCTGGATGAGTTACCTAATTCTCTGTCCTCATCACACCTACCGTAGTGTCGTGAAGAAGCCTGTTTGGAAGTTCACTTGGACAGCAGGAGGCAAAAGAAGCGTTTCTCAGGTAAGATTATTACTTCTTAAAATAAATATTGGTGATATTACTGTCTCTAACAAGCCCTGGACATTGCATCAGCAAAATACTAAGGCTTTAATTGATCATTTAAGGCGATTTGTACAAAATTTGTACTAAATTTGCAGTAGGGAATGCCACCAGTCCTGCAGCAGGTATAGGCTCAGGGTTCTGACTTCATGGGGAGACTTGTGCCAGACTAGAAACAACTAGAATCAGATGATTATACAGAAGGTATCTAAAACCCAAGATGAGATTCTGCAAACCTCTGCTGCAGTACTGCTAAACCCTGAAGAAGCTTAATTCCTCAGGTATTATATTATAGCATTAACCTTGCTCAGGATCTCTGTCACTTCAACTTATGCATGTGCACAGAAACACCTCATTTTTTGCAGGGGTTAGCCACTCAGCAGCTGGCTCCTGCCTGACCCTGGTCAAGATTCAGAATCTAGAAGCTCCTCTGCCCACATCCCCTGAGGGGCTGGATCTGGTAGGCAATCTCAGAGCATGCATAATGCACACTGGCAGGATTAGCTGAACTATTCATATAAATAGGGTCATCTGCTGCTCATAATAGTCAGATTTTATTTTAGGGGACTGAGAACTTCTTCAGCTCATTATTTGGCCTGGGGTGAGGATGATTTACCATGCAAAGTACCTGTTTGTATTCACTGTGTCATGATGAAACTGCAACAGAAAAGCAGCCATCTAAAATTCAGTTCCATCCGTGTCACGTTCCCATCTGACTTCTTGCTCAGCACATTATAATGATACAATCACCTGAAATGTTTGGGGTTTGGATCACTTTTAGAAGATAGTTTTCTGAATACAAAGGAAGAGGAGAAGGAATTTGTTCAAAGCTACCTTTTGCTTCTTTTTTTCCCCTCTCTCTTTTTTTTACAATTATACGTAATTTTGTGTATGTATTTTATCTCATTGTTTTAGAGAATGAGCTAACATTTACAGTGAGAGGATCCTTTGAAGAAACTCAGACAGTTTCAGTGGGCTGTGACTCCCACTCCCCTCTCCCAGATCCCACTTTCTTCCACTATGCCAGATACAAGCAACCCTCCCTGGATGTTGCACTCAGAAAGAAGAGGAGGCTTCCCACCTTTGTACGTTACCCCAGAACATGGTAGACAACACAGACAGTTCTGTGACCTGATATTTATGTATGAGGAGGGAGCAAGAGGAGAACATTTCTATTCTAACCAAAAAGCACTCCATATTCCTTTTCAGTGTGCTTGCATGTCATGTGGACCAAGGAGAAGTGTCCCCTTGACAATCCCTCTGAAGTCACTCCCCTCTGAGCGGGAAGTAGTTGGTGAGGTGAGTGTCTGCTGGCCGTGGGGAAACCTTTGCAAGCTTTTTCAAATTCTTTCTGATTTGCATGAAGCAGAAGCCAAGGGCCACTTCTCTTTTTACAGAGACAGTTGTTTTCTAACCTCCCTCCCACCTAGGGCAATGCATAGTGAAGTGAATTATTTGGAGCAAAATAAAATGGGAAATCCATGGGAAAAGGAGGAAGAAGAAAAATATCTAAGCTGTTGCTCATGGTCCTTATACTGTCCATGTACTTAACCAAGCTGGAGGTGACTGGGTGCCACTAGGACAGAGTGGTAAGGCTGCAGCCAGGCACACTGCCCCAGGAAGCAAACCCGAGCTACAAGCGTGGGGTGCTCAGCCTCTCGGGCTTCCCCTTGTATCTGACATTGTTATGTGAGAAGCTCTGGTTTCAATACCCATCTTCAGTGGGGGATCCTTCCAGGGAGGTGAGCTGTAGCAGCTCTTCTGGTATTTATTTGTGTAGCTAACTAGTACCAGGCAAGCTACACTGAGTTTTATGAGAGAGATAACATGTGGCCTACAGATGACAGTGTGCTAAAGTCTACTATTAAATCAGTGCACATCTCTGGTTACTATTGAAATATTGAGAAGAGATCTCAGTTAGTTGAGATTCAGAGTTTTGTAGGTGTAATGATGACCCAAAAGATCTATGTCTCAGTCTGAGTGGGGGAAAGGGACTATTTTAAACAAAATATCAATAGTCATCATTTTACCTTTTCAATTTTCAGCACAGAAAATTTGATTTGCTTCTGAAGGTGAAAAAATGGTAAGACACCTGTGGTTTTCCCCTTGGTTCTTTCGATTTAGATAGTTGTAAATCAAGTTCCAATCCCTTTGTTACTGCCTTTGTCCTGAATGCTGGTCCATCCTCATTTCAGACTATAAAATAAAATATACTCAATACAGAATGCAAAGATTTGCAGCAATGGAGTTTTTATAATGGGACTGGGAGTTAAGAAAAGGTCTTATAAAGAACACACCAATTTTCTATTCATACTGTGTATGGTATACATATAGGTATATGGTATACATACATGTACTCTAAGATGTGAAACAAATTTGAAATAATAAATGTACTTGTATTTATTGTTTTGATGTCTACTCAAAGACATAAGTGCAAATAAATTCAGTGAAGTGATTGCTTATTTCTAAACCAAGGAAACACACTGTGTGTTTTGGAATATTGTTCAGGCCTTAGTAAAATTTATAAGATGGATATGTTACATTATGTTCCATATTGTAACAGAAGAGAACTTCCAGAAAAGCAGATGCTTTTTCCATCATGCTGTTTATTTTCAGTAAATATGCTATGAAATATAAATGCAGTTTACAGCTGTCATTTAAAAACTTCTTCCTTAGAAGCCTATGCAAGATTTTCATAGCAGCTTTCAAACCACAAATGTAGTGCTTATAAGTACCAAAAGAACATCTGATCATGTAAATATACAACTTCAGTAGAACGTTTCACAGATATCAGTGGAAGTTCGCACTTTTAAAATCCACCTTTGAAACACTGCCCTCTGCAGGCTTCTGGATTTATGTCTGAAAAGGAACGGCTATTATTTGTAGCTATATTTAATTCCAGGCATCTTTGTCAGGGAGAAAAAAAAATAAAATCTTTTCATTTCAAAGGCAGATGGACTGTTTTTCTCTAAGAAAAAACCAGAAAATTTAATATCTTCCTCCTTTGCTTTATATAGACCTGGTAGTGAAGGCATGTCTATTTATGAAGTAAAGCAATTTAAATGCTGCCTTAGGCTACAAATGTGATGTATAATACCTGATCCTTGCTCCAGCCAGGAAGACCTAGACGTACGCCTGGGGTTTGATCTGTGTGCCCAGGAACAGGATTTCATTCGCAAGAGGAAGAAGGTGGTTGCAGCTGCTTTGAAGGACGTTCTCCACCTGGAGGAGGATTTGCAGGATGATGAGGTATCTGAGACATAATTATTCTCTGCTTTCTGCACAGATAAGTGTCAAAACATAGTATTGATGGGCACATTTGTTTGGAAACCCTGTATTTTCATGTACAGGCTACAGCTGAGTTCTTTTCTCAGTGGCTGACTTATTTTCTCTGTTCTAGGGAAGAAATGAGTACTCATCATAAACATGAATAAAAGGCCTGTAGCCCTGAAACTAGGCAATCTAGCCTTGTGTTCAGTAGCAGTCTGGCCCACAATGTAGAGAAGGGCTTGGTGCCCTCAGAACCAAGGCCAAAGTTTCTTTTTGACCAGATCTGAACTGTGGATTCAGCACTTCATTCCCTCACGGTTAAAACTGGATTTTATTTTGTGTATCCTTTGTGCCACCATTTAGGTTCCTGTTGTGTGAACATAGCACGCTGCCAGTCTGATTTCATCTGCTCAGCATGTTCTTGCTCAGCAAACAGGATTGATAACAGAAATTTTAAGGCAGGGGAAAATCAGGTTTCTCTTCTTTTTTAATTATGCACCAATGACTGGAGTGTGAAGCCTAAACTCAAATGCAGACATGATAAATTTTTCTTGTTTTGACCTAAACTGAGTTCAGCTTTTCTTGCACAGCTGGACCTTTCAGACACAAGACTTTGCCTTTCAATGCCAGCACTAAGCCATGGGTCATTCCAGTCCCCTCAGAGGTAGAGCCCATACTTCCCTGCAGAACATACAATCTCTCTATATTCTTCTGATTTGTACGTGACATTAATTCACTCCAATGCACAGGAGCAATCTTTACTGTTAACGAAGCCAATTCATGTTTATGAATTAATTCTGTTTCTAAGACTGCCAGTCCTTGGATTTCTGTATGATCACAGAAGCAAGCTCACTTGCATATCTAGTACTGTATATACATATGTGGTAGGTGGAGTGAGCATGGTTTCTCTGTCCCTCTAAAAGCTTTAAAAAGGAATGGTGTCACCAGCTTCTGGTTTCAGGGGTTCTGAACTGCCTGTGCTCTTAAATCCATCAGTCATGACATTTCTAGTATGGCCTGTGGAATAACTGTTCAGTAATTTCAGCAAACTTCAGGAAAAGAGAAATTATTATTGTTCACATGGAAACAGTGAGACACCACTGATTTATTCTGGTCTGATAATAATCTAATTCAGATGAAAGAAGGTACCACTTTAATTTTTTGCTGCTCTGTGTAATGGTTTTCAAACAGAGCACTAATAATGTGATAATGGATTTCATGTTCTATTGCAGAGCTGCTTGACAGAAGAAAATATGAAGTATTTCTTACTCCTTACATGCCTCATTATTAATTCAGGTTTTTCTTCACATTGGACTGGTGGCATGTTTTCACTACTTTAGCAGTGTTGTAAATTTCTCCTTCTACTCAGGGATGTCTCTGTCCCTTCTCAGATCTGTCAATAAACATGTGTATTTTGGGATTGAACAGGTACCTGTGGTGGCAATCATGACAACGGGAGGTGGAACCAGAGCTCTGACAGCCCTGTATGCTCACCTCCTCAGTGTGCAGGAAATGAATGTCTTGGACTGTGTCTCCTATATCACTGGTCTATCTGGAACAACATGGTAAGACCAAGATAAGAACATAGGAATTTTTCATAATTGACATCAAGGAGTGATATTGAGCTATATGAGCTTGACTATCAAGAAAAGGCTTTCTTTTTCTGCTGTGGCTTTTTTGTTGTTGTTTCTTTCAGTGGGTATTTTACCACATTTGCAATTAATTAAATATGTGGATAGAATCAAACACATGATGTTTTTTCATATAAATGAAGACATAATACACAAGCCTCCATAACTTCCCAAAACTGTGCTTCAGAGCTCACACTTTTCCTTGTGGGTTTTTGTTTGTTTGTTTGTTTGTTTGTTTGTTTTTTTAGGACCATGTCAAACTTGTATGAAGATCCTGACTGGTCCCAAAAGGATCTCAAGGAAACCCTCAACGATGCCCGAAAGCATGTACTTAAAAATAAGTTTGTTACTTGTTTTGCCCCTGATCGTCTGAAATACTATTTGGAAGAGTTGCACCAGAGGAAACAGGAAGGACATCAGCTGTGTTTCACAGATCTATGGGGACTCATCATTGAAACCATGTTACATGATAAGGTACAATAACAGCACCTTTCTCTTCAGATTTGAATATCTAGTGAATACAGCAGTGAGGAAAGACAGTAAATCGAAAACTACTTGAGATTGGAAGGGACCTCTGGAGTTCATCTTGTCCAAGCAGGATTAGGAAGGGCCAGCTACCCTGAACTATGGGCTTTGAATATCTCCACAGTTGAAGACTCCACAAATTCTCTGGGCAAGACATGCCAGTGTTTGATCACCCTTATGCAAAATAGGCTTTTTGCTTTGTTTTTCATATAGATGCTTAAAGCATGTGCCTTGGCATTCATTATGTTTGTTAGCTGTATTATATGGATCTTAACCTCACAGAAGGTACCTCCTCTGGTACAGAAAGAATGGGAATGAAAAGAAATAACAGGAAACTTACACTATGAACATATTTTAATTTATTCCTCACAGAATCTAAAAGGGACTTACAAGAAGGTTGGAGAGGGACTATTCACAAGGGCATGTAGTGGTAGAACAAGGGAGAAATGGCCTTAAGATCAAGGAGGGTAGGTTTAGATTAGGTATTAGGAAGAATTCTTCACTATGAGGGTAGTGAGGCACTGGAACAGGTTCCCAGAGAGGTTGTGGACCCCCTGTCCCTGGAGATCTTTAAGACCAGATTGGATGGGTACAAACCTGGTCTTGTGGAAGGTGTCCCTGCCTACGGCAGTAGGATTGGAACTAAGTAACTTTTAAGGGCCATTCCAGCCCCAATCATTCTGTGATTTTGTGAATTCACGTGTAAATATCTGAATGAAAATCCTGCTGTTCTTTTAAAAGAGCTGCACAATAAGGCAAGGCAAAGGAAAATCATAAGCCCAAAGACAGTATCTCTGAGCTGTTAATAAAACATCACCCTGCAAACATTTCTGTCAAGAGCCATGTTCAGGCTCTATTTTAATCTTCATGAATATTTCTTTCCCACTAGGCCATTTATACTTTAGAATGAGAAAACATTCCCCCTGTAATATGATTAACTCCACACACATCCACATTTCTACTGCCTGGTCATAGCACAGTGGTAGAGACTCCCTGGGATTGTGTTCAGCAGGGAGCTGTGAGTGTCCCCACAGCCCTGTCCCCTGACCAACAATAGCCCAAGGGAAGCCTGGTGGCATTGGTGGCACAGCCATCCTTCCACGGGCTGCTCTACTGAGGGGGAGCACCTGCAGCTCTGCTTGTAGAAGCACACTCAGAAATCTTGGTTCTGCTCCCAAACCATCCCGCCCTTTCCACCCTGCCTGAGCTCGGCAGCAGAAGGGCTAAGGCTTGCTGAACACTAACTGCATGAGCCTTGTCTCTGTCACTGGTCTGAGGAAAAGGTGTCAGAGAGGGGTTTACTCTTTCATAATGAAATATTTCCTGTCAAGAGTGCTTTTCAAACATTCCCAGACATTCTTCTGAAATAAAAAGTGTGGGTAACAGCATTTTCTTCTTACCATATTCTTTCAACATATGAATTTAGGATTATTTGTGTGCTGAAGCGTTGGGGCAGGGGAGGGGCAGGGATAGGCTTGACAGCACCTTTCTGAACAAAGCAGCTGGGGAGCATCCTAGTTGGAGTCATATATGCACTTCATTGTCAGAACCCAGGTTTAGATGAAGTGGGAGGCTCTTTGTGTCATCCAATTGTCCACAGCTACTGTCATTCTTCAAAACAGGAAGACTGCCATAAGCTCACAGACCAGCAGCAGGGACTAAATCAGGGTCAAAACCCCCTGCCCATCTACCTCTCTCTCAATGTGAAGGATAAAATCAGCGACCAGGATTTTAGAGGTAACAATACTCCAGAATTGCATTCAACATTTAATCCCAATTGGGGTCAATTTAGGATTCAATAAGGATATCAGTTCAATGCACAAATACTCTGACAGGCTAATCCACCTCAGAGGAGAAATGTAATAGTTAATATTTTGAAGACCTTAGTATAATTCAGTATCCAGGATCAAAAACAGGACAATAGAAGACATTATGCACTTCTGTAGAAACTGTAAAAAAGTTTCTAGAGACATATAGATGTAAGAGGACAATTTATTCTGCATGTTCACCACTGTGAAATGTACAGTGAATAAATGCCTGCTTGCAAAGGGCATTAATTAGAAACCAGTCTGCCTTAACCTGGCCAATATCATGTTTTATTCAAATAATTAAGTCTCTGTAATTAGTCTCTCTTATGCCTTTTCTTTTAGAATGGGTGGAATTCACCCCTTATGAGGTAGGATTCCCAAAATATGGTGCCTTCATTCCTGCAGAAGATTTTGGCAGCGAGTTCTTCATGGGTCGCCTGATGAAGAAAGTCCCAGAATCCAGAATCTGCTTTTTGGAAGGTGATTTGTTGTTCTGGGAAAAAGTAGTATAATGTAATCTGCTGCTGCACAAACCTCTCTTCTGAAATTAAACAGTTAGTGTGTTTTTATCTGCCAGGAGCAGATAAATAACAGATATAAATAGCAGATATGGTAAAATACCAGAACTGATAACAGGTCACAATCTGCATGATTTTTCATTTTCTCTGTGATCTTATTAATCTTAACAGATTTATTGATTTAATCTGTAGTTATGCTTACTGACATGAGACCTTCACAATACTTGTATGTATTTGTCAGCAACAAAAGTTGTGCATCATTGCTGCTAAGTTAAATCATCAGTTTCTTCTGCAGCCTGAGTCTCTAAAACACACCTATCTACAAAGTTCCTGCCACATCTAGCCCTGATTAATTCTTAAGATAAAATTTTCATTTCAGAGTGCAAATAGTCTTAATATTTATCTTTTTTTCCCTCTTGCATAAAAAAGTGAAAGCAGTAAGGAAATCTTTCTTCCCTTTGCGAAAGCAATCTCTTGCCTCATTTTCTTTCTACTTCCACCAACTGCATAAAGGAAAAAGGAAGTTTCAGGGTTTTTTTTGAGAAGCTGAAACTTTTTGCTTGTGTGGAGATTTCACTACAGATAATGGTGAGGCATAAGGAAGCAACTTAGAATCTCTCTGTCCCTGGCTGCAGTTTCCGGTAAGGACAAAGGTCTTCCCTTCTGTGATCAGAAATGCTCTCAGGTCACCACCCCCTTTCTACACCTTGGCACTTTCTTCCTACCTTCTCTAGAATGATGCAGGGACATTTCTGCCCCTGTTCCCTGAAGTGTCCAGTGACACAGTTATTTGAAAGGTTTATATCAAATTTCTTTGCACCCTATTTATTTTCTGTCAAATACATCCTATGCCACAGGGATCTGGAGCAGTGTATTTTCCTTGAATCTCATGGATGCTTGGTATATATCTGTTAATTCAGAAGACTTCTGGCACAAATGGACACGAGACAAAATTAGTGACATAGGTGGGTTATTCTTTTGTTTTATCTTTTTTTTCCTCTCTGTGCTGCTACTGTCTTACTGAATTTTTCAAAGCCCTTTTAGAACATTCTCTTCAGGAATTTCTATTATCCACATGCAAACCAGAAGGAAAGTCATGCCATGTATTACATATAGCAATTATTTCAGATGTAGTGAAAAGTACCCACAGGATCCATCACAGAAAAATAAAAGAGACGATGGCCCTCTTATGAGATGTTTTCTCAGCACGAGGGTACAACTAGAGGAAAATATCCCTATGGACGGAAGATGCTCACATAGCATTCCACAACCTTCCAGCTCCTCTCTCAGAAGTTGGCCATCAGAGAAATGAGAGCAAACAACATCCTTGCATCTCTGAATTCTACAAAATGGAAGTAATTCCAAACTAGCATAAGGATGAGATTTGCAAAACATGATACAAAATTAAGAAATATCTGCAGGGTCAGATTTCAAGGACAAATACACAAGACAAACGCATTACAAAGAAAAGATGACAAGGAAGAGAAGTATTTCAAAAAGGCTTACTTATTTTATCTTCTAGTACTTGTAAGGGAGTAATTTCTGGTTGCTAAATCAAGGATTCTGTGTTTGATAGTGAGGAACATTAATCATGTTTGTGTGGCTGAGAGATTGTTATTGTTTGGCCTTTTATGTGTCTGAGAGAGAAAATGTGGCAGAGAGAAAATGGAGTAGCAAAGGAAGACAAAGTTAAGTGCAAGATATTTAATGGATAAAATCATAGCAAAGCAAAGAAATTTCTAGTAGGTGAGGTGGAGTCTTTTGCAGTACAAATAAAGCATTTATCACTGTGAAGTGAGAAGAAGAAAGGGATTTTTCAAAGCTTAGCTAAAAAAAACAATGAGATTTGTGAAAATCCTGTAAGTAAAAAGATAAAGAAGTCCAAGTTTTCCAAACATATTAAACCAAACGATGACTGCATAGATTGACTTCAACAGTGGAACCACATATATAATCTGTTACTCTTTCTTCAGCAGATGATGAAGCCATATTCCCTACAAGACCAAATGAGCTGGATACTCGAGTGGTTTGTCCTCCTGACAGCTTTTCAGAAATATTCCGAGATGTTGCAATGTTACGTCCAGCAGCCTCAGAAATCCATAACTTCCTGAAAGGCCTCCAGATAAACAACAACTATCTAGAGAGCAAGTTTTCCAAGTGGAAAGGTATGGTAACAACACCCTGCTTTGAGTTATAGTTTAAACCATCCTCGTGAAAAAGAAACAATCCTTAAAAAGTTATCAAGCTGCTTTTTTGTTTTGTTCTGACAGTATTTGAAGCTGCTTGTCACTGAAAACTAAAATTAGGTAGCAGGAGAGGCTTCAAAATAAGTTATTTTAAAAAATTCATAAAGTCTCACAACTGATAGGTGAGAAGAATCCCAAGACACCCATGCTCAAGGGATGTGGCAGGAAGCTTTGTTTCCTGTTACATTTTTCCTTCTAAGTGAGATATAATCTTTGTAACAGTATTCCCCATCATTCAGGTAGGGATTTTTTTGTTCAGTCTGGCACTAGATATTCCATGTAAAATTGTAGCTTTGTGCTGCTTCTCATAGTGAGCAAGGCACCCAACATATTTAGTCTTTTTACTGTGTTGAGAGAGCAAGGTGCCACTTTAATTTGTTTCATATTAACAGAAAAGAAAAAAAAAAGAAGGAAAAAACCCCACACCAACCTGATCAGAGTCACACACAAGATGAATTAAGTCTATTCTCTTGGGCCCCAAGTTAATCCTTTTTAGTCAGAGGAAAGCCAAAGAAATTGCAGAGTAAAGAGTGAAAAGAGGAAGCCATATGAGGAACTGAGAAATTACTGAACTGCAGTCATCAGCTATGTAGGCAGGTCTAGGACCCAAGAAAAGTAGAAGGCCTTTTTTGTCAACAATAGACTTTCCTCAGCCCTTCCCTTGCATTGGGCCTTCTCTGAAAAAACATGCTTATTTCCTAGACTGTGAGCTGGACTCCCAGCCCAACCACCTGACAACAGCAACAGACTACCTCATCCTGATTGATACTGCGTTTGCCTTTGCTACCAGTTACCCACCCCTTATGAGGCCAGAAAGGAAAGTGGATGTCATTTTGCATTTCAACTACAGCTCAGGCTCACAGACAGGGGTGAGTCTTGCACATTGCTCTTCACTGACTTCTCTGTTTCATCACTGAGTTCCCAGAATGGCTGATCCTCTACTCATAGAAACTTTTGGTTTTCCCCAATAGCTGGGAAGTGTTGATAAGTTAACAGTTTACTGTTAACTGGGGGTCACGTATCTTTACGGAACAGTACAAATGTTATCAGCAGGTAATAATTTAGTAAACCGTACCTGCCCCTTTTTACATGTAAGTGGTTTTAGCTGATTTGAAGGCAGTCAGAAGTAGAATGAATGAAGCTAATTGCCTTTAAACATTTTCTAATATTTCTCAATGAAAATAGAAAATATATTCCTATACAAGGGAACATGTACCTTCAGGACAATATAACTGCAACAATAGAAGGATTTGATGTAGAATGCAAATAAATGCAACAACAGTTTGCATTTAGGAATGTCAAATTCTTTAGGAATAAAAGGTTGTTTAGAGGCAATTTTTTCATAGCCAAATGTGAAACACATAAACAACCAACACCTAAATTGGATATGTACCATAATCTGTCAGAACCTATCCCTTGCCCCACAAATATTCCCAGTGAAATTAGATTTTGGTCAAATTCAAAGTTCTTCCCATATGTTCTGATGTTTTGTTTTGTTTTGTTTTCCTATTGTGGCAACAAGCCCCTGAAAGATGCCTCTAAATACTTTGCGAAACAGGGAATTCCTTTCCCTACAAAGGTGCCAGATGATCAGGAAACTCCACATCTGAAGGAATGCTACATAGTTGGTGATAAAGAGAGCCCAGAAACACCTATTGTGATATTTTTCCCTCTAGTAAATGACACCTTCAGGGAATACAAAGCACCTGGTAAGTTAACAGTTACCTATGACATTGCAGCCAGTGGCCACTTTCTTCCTCTTTTTTACTAGATAATATCTGTTTTCCAGATCACACTGTAATAACAAACTCGAACTCTCTTTGCTTAGATCTGAACCATATCAAGAAACTTAAAATATGTGATTTTTCCTGGACAGTAGAGAAACATGTGAGATTAGCCTTTGGCACATATTTTCCTCTTCAGATTTTTTTTTTTTTGGCTTTTCATGAGCAGATTGTAGTTAATTGAGGAAAACAATATATTGTTTATCTGCAGTAGCAGAAATAAGCAGGGGTAATTTCCTCTCATACTTGTCATCCTCTCCTGTTAGAGAATGCTCCAAGGAGTCTAAAGATTTCATTGTTTAAAATAATTTCTGGGCTTACAGTTAGGCAGATAACCTTGAAAAACAAAACTATGAACTAGCAAAGTGATGAAAATGTAACAGTGAAGCATAGTGAAGTGATGAAAGTACAACACTGAGCCATTCCAACAGTGTCTGTTCCCTTTGAAATTGAAAGAGTTTCAATAGCAACATTGCCAGTCACTTCTAAACAGATGAATTCTAAGTCCTGGTACCATGGTCCCACATGCCATAATATTCTCTTGCTACCAAAGCTTCAGTTACTCCTTCTCCAGATGCTAAAATTCCTAACTCAGATTGTGAATTCACAATCTGAGCCCCACAGTATACTTGAAAGCCAGAAGTTCTAGGTTAGTACGTGGTACATTCAATTTAAAACCAAAACAAATGCAGAAACTATTGTCCCAACTGTATCAATCCTTACCCTTTTATATTAAGTAAGTTGTAAAAAATAATATGGTACTTTTGTTTTGTCAATTGAGTTCATTGCACATTTGAGGTGTACAACTGGGGTTTTGAACAGGATTCAAATAGACTAAGGATATTTATGCTTGTACACACACCATTCTACTCCTGCTCTCACCACTGATGACATAGCCCAAAGATTGCTTTCTGCAGTTGCCTTTTGTAGACAGAATTAAAGAAAGGGAAAAAGAAGAAAGAAGTAGAAGGAGAGCTGAGATTTAGCTTCTGTACTGCTCTTCTATACTGAACTGCTCTTTTGTATTGCTCTGTTGAGGGGGTTTGCTTGCTTTCTTCCCCTCAATAATTTCCAGAAATAAGGGATGCCTAGCCTAAGTCAGTTATCTACTATCAGGTGTACATCTGATGATGTCAACACATATCATCACATATCATCAGTGAGTCTAAAAAGGGGTGTTGCTAGTTATGAAGAAAATTAATTTGAAGACCTGCACAATATCTACATATTGCATACACTTGAGGCAAGCTTGTGTTGCCCAACCAGTTCAGCTGGTAGCTGCAAGATGAGACTAAACAGGAAGAGAAAGAAGGGGTCCTCCTCATGCCCCCTCGAGCAAAGAGTCAGCTGAGCTGGCATGAAAGGGCTCTGTGCAAGCAGATTTTTTGGCAGGACTGACACATTGCAGCTGAGACCTGACCTCCATAGCAGCAGGATGGATGCTGCAGAAGGTCCTGTGAGGCTGGAAAAGGATGTCTGCCTATTGTTAGTGACAGGCAGAAATCAGCGTCATTTATAGGGCTTCAGTACCATGCCCTAGCCCAGATCTAAATGCAAAGTTTTAGTACAATCACATGAAGAGGCAGTTTTTCCACAGGCAGCTCATCCATCAGCTTGTTCAGAAGGGGAATTTAGAGTCTGGGCAGCAAACAAGTAAAACTGACATATTCAGACTGGTTAACTTCTGCACTGTTAGGCTATTCCATAATCAAGTAGAAAGGGAATTCTCTGTGTGAGACTTAGACTGCTTCAGTTGAGTGGCACCAGTTCACTGTAACTCTGCAAAGCTGAGAGGAGTACATCTGTTGGACTCCAAGAGGCCCCTCAAGGAAAATCAGAACCTTTTGATCGATGTTAGATACATGTTGGTAGAGAAGATTCCCCAAATGCATGAGGTCCTGTCAGGGAGATGCTGACTTTTCCCAGTGTCTACCCTCCTGCCATGGCTCAGGTGGTGCAGGTATCTGTGACTGTGGAGGGTGCTTGTTTCCTACAGTAATGCCCTCTTGGCAATGTGATGGTCTCACTGGATGCTGACAGAAACTCATGTTTCTGATACTCTGACAGTATTACCTACCATTTCTGGGTTGCTAATGCTCTCTTTCCCTCATGCCAGCTGTCAGAAAACCAAAGGGTCTGTGGAAATGATGAGGAAGCATAAAAACATATGTGAGCCTGGTTTGATCTGGGAAAGAGTTAATTTTCTTCCTAGCAGTTGGTATAGTGCTTGTTTGGGATCTGGAATGAGAATTATGTTGCTCTTCCTTTTCTGTCCCATGAAACCGCCTTTATCTCCACCCACATTTTCGCCCTTTCCTCTTCTGATTCTCTCCCCACCCCAGTGGTCAGGGTGTACTGAGCAAGCAGCTGTGTTGCTTAGCTGCTGGCTGGGGTGAATCCATGGCATGAGATTACAGGATACCACACAGCAGTGGGTCTCCACCTACTCAGGTCTCTGCCTATGGGTGGGATCTTCAGCTGTCCTTTAGCAGTCATAGGCACGTACTGGAATCCAGTAATCTTCAGAATCCAACAAAATTAACTGACCTCTTTCCTTCCAAGAACCTATTTATTCTATCTATTAGCAGACAGACAGAAGCTCAGCCTGCTCCTATGCCGTGTCCCATCGGTGCAGAGTCGAGCAAAAAACTGATTTAGTTTAGGTTTGTGATCCACTATTTGTGCATGCCTGAGAAACACCCAGACCCTAATTGTTTTTTGCAAATTAACCAAGCCATTGCTTGTCTGTTAGGTGTGAAGCGTAGTCCCTCAGAGATGGCAGAGGGTGAGGTTGATGTTGACAATGCCTGTGGCCCATATTACATAAACAATCTGAGCTATTCAGAAGAAAATTTCGACAAACTGGTGAATCTAAGTTACTACAACGTCCAGAACAACAAAGATTTGATTCTTCAGGCCTTGCGTACAGCTGTGGAGCGGAAAAAGCAGCATAAGAAAGAGCAAGCGCTGCAAAAACCACCCGATGGCCGTGGCATGCGCGTGCCTGCCAGAGAGGGAACCCAGCACTTGGCTGACTGCCCAGCACCAGGGAATACGAAATAAAGGATCGGCCTGTTGGTGAAGAAGAAATGGAATTTTATTAGGAAGTGAAGAAAAGCCAATGAACGCTAAGAATAGCACTTCATTTGTCATCAAAAATGTTAAGCCTGTCTGTCAGTGGAGGGAATAAATTCAAAAAAACAGCTCTTCCTTAATGAACTCATTTGCTTCCCTCGTTGACAACCTCAGGAGCGTGGCTAGGTGAGGCTCTGCTCCACCGTACTTGCAGAAGTGACCTTCCAGGCCAGGGCCAAACTGCGTGGACGAGGAAGTGTGAGGAAGTTTACACTGACTGTTTGTGTTCTACCTGTGCTATAGAAACCGAGGATTGCCGGTGCGGAAATGCAGCAGAGAACAAAACCCATTGTCTCTAAAAAAAAATCAAGGAAGCCATTTGTGAACTAAGAAATCTTTATGTGAATGTAAATAAATATTAAATTTATATAATAAACCACTACTTCTGAGTAGGAGTTACAGCAAATAGTTTTCCTATCAAATACATGTTTCAGCCACTTATTTTAGGTGCTTCTTCCTCTACTAGCAAGACAAAGAAAACATGCAGACATTTCATAGCTGCTGAAAAAATTACTGAAGAAGAATGTGTACCTGCTCCAGACCTAGATGTAAGCTAGTTCAAGATTCTGGGACCCCTTGAGTTTAGGATTACAACTAAGACCCATCTATACAAGAACCAACTCATGTTATTTGTTTTAGCAAGCTGGATTTAAATGCTATTGATAATATGTTCTTTAATATTGATAATATTAAAATGTTTGAGACTATTACATTGAAAACACAAGAAACACAGACAAACCAAAACTGAAATTGTGTACCTAATATCACTCATGCAAATGTGATTTTTTAAACTTGCTTTAGAGTATAGCAAATGAAGTTAACAGAGCATCAACTTTCAACTTTCTGATGCTTTGGTTGTGAGACTAATATGTTTCTTTTCCAGCAAACAGTCTGGGTTTTTGACAGATGGAATCTGTAAAAAGTGTACATTCATTCTTCTTCTATTTTTTTTAATTCAATGCTATGATTTTATTTATTAGACATCTAATATCCACAAGCCCATGTTTCCTACAGGCTTCCCCACTCCTGAATTCTGCTGTAGTATTCTTTGTCAAGAAATCCTGTTATTGTGGCCAGAAATGGAAGTCTTACAAATCCCTTTGCTCTCAAGGTCGAGGGTCTCCTCCTAGGTGGTGCACAGCAATGTAACCCCTCTGTTTGCCACTTAGGTGAGTGAACACTTACCTGCATGCTACAGGAGCCCATACAGCTCCTGGACTGTATGCCCAGAGTTTATCTCCCATGGAAATGAGAGAGCAAAGACAGCAGTCATGCTGGTGAGTGCTGGATCCCATAGTATGGGATGGGATGTAGCCAGAGGGCACGGCCAGACCTGGGAATTTGGAAGCACTCCCAGGTTCCCATATACAGTTAGAGCTTTATTGTCTGAAGGGCAAAAATTATTTCACCGACAGCAGGAAGCATCTAGGCAGGAAGTCTGAAGACAAGCAGAATGAGGTGTGTGAATGCAAACACTTCCCTGCCCTTCCTGCTGCTTTCCAGCAGACATGAAAGGGTCATAGAGAACAATGAGCACTTTACCCCATTTCAGAAATCTTGCGTGGAATAATTACTCAGTATCTCAGTTTTCTACGTTCAACAAGAATACAGAGGAAAATGTCAAGCCCGATCAAGGAGGTGGAACTGCTTCCACACAAGGTACAAATAGCTGAGGAATCTGCAACCTAGAAAAAGAACAGGAGGAGTGAAAGGCAGAGAAGAGAGGTGCATAAAGTCTGTGCATGTCTCTTCTACCACACGACCTAGGGAGGATCAGATAAAACTAGCAAACAGCAGGTTTAAACAAAGTGAGGTAGTTCTGCACACATGTAATTAAGTTGTCTTGTTGATAAAATTTTATGCATTCAAAAACCTGATTGAGGCATTCACTGGAAAATTTTTAGGGGCTGAAAAAATACAATGGCTCTGCATCTGCCTCAGTCCTGCACTGAGTCATGAATTCCTAGAGACTCAGAGGACAGTCTGAGGCAGTATCATAGCTGCCCTGTGAGGTGTGTGAGCTATGTAAGCTTCTCCAGTCACTAAATACTGGATTTAGCACCACAGACGAGCGGGAAAGGAATCTCACGCCACATTGCAGTACTTAGGTTTTCCACAGCTCAGATATTTTTTCAGATAATTAATAATTAGGAGCAGTCAGACCTCTAAAGATATGGTGATACAAGACTAATTTAAAAGAAATTACTGAAGTAAAATAGAGAAGGTGTAAGTAACTACAAGGATAACTTAATTACATATGAATTAAGCCATAGAGAAAATTAATGGCAGTTAAAGGAATACAAAACCAAACTATGAAAAGGAGATTTTAAAAACTGAGGAAACCAGTCAGCAAGACCCTATGTGAAATGGTATAAAATCTTTGGACTCAGCATGGAAATTGCAACAAGAGAGTTGCAAAATATATGTACAGCCCTAAATAAAATGCAAAGCAAGGAACCAAGAAAAGGCAAAGTGGTTAAATGCCCAGAACTGGGCATTGCTAAAGTCTAACATCTGTTCTTTGAGGAACAGCATAGAGAGGAAGGAGATGAAAAGAGCACATCTAAACCTGCTGATGTATTTAGAAAAGACCCAGAGCATATAGAGAAAAAGCAAAATTCAATATGGAAATAAGGATGAAGAAAGGTACATAGATAAAAATGTGAAACGGTAGATGTACTGGACCAGCAAAAGGGAATTTAAATTATATGGATGCTCTGAAGGAGCCATAAGCGTGTCACACAAAAGGCACGTTTGTAATACAGTGTTTAAACACAGTTTCAGCAAAAATTTCCTCTCCTTTTCTTTTAACTGAGATCCCAAGGTTTTTTTGTTTTTTGTTTTTTGTTTTTTTTTAGTTACTGAGCATAAACTTTAATGTCAGAGGTCAAAAAAATAGTTGTTTTATTGATTTCCAGGACTTTATTGATTTCCAAGGTTGTAGTGAATCTGGTGTTACGCTCCACTAAAATCTTCTGTAAAATCAATGCGCAAGGTGGCTTAACACAATGCAGGACCTAAGGTTAGAACTAATAGCTGTATCTTCTACACACGTCTCACAGAAAGATTTCCATGTTATACTAAGATTTTTCACTGTGTATCAGCAAGCAGTTGCCTGATGTCGTAGTTAAACACCACGGCGCTTAGTCACACATTTCTATTACATCCAAAGACAGCAACCATCATCAGAAAAACACGAAAAGCATTTGGGCGATTCTACGTTCAGATCGGAGCTGTCAAAGCGTTTCCGGATTTCATCGCAAGGGGCTGAATTTTAGCATAGAAGAGCAGCAGGCACAATTAACCTCCAGAGGGGGACTCGTGGCCAAAACAAAAAAAAAAAAAAAAAAAAAAAAAGAAAAGAAAAATAATCGGATTCGAAAAAAAACCAGACGAACTTTCCCTTCAGAAAAACCCCGAACCCACCCAGCTCCAAGGGCGCGTACTGCAGGGAGACGGGCCCCGCCCGGCCGCGCCGCTGAGTGGAGCGCGGCAGCGCCGTGGCACCGCCTCTCGCCGCGGCCGGGCGGGACCGCGGCGGCGGCTGCGTGCGCGGGAGGCGCGGCGGCGGCGGCAGGAGCAGTGGCGGTGGCAGCGCGGCGGAACGGCAGCGGCGGGATGTTCAGCTGGCTGGGGAAGCAGGGCGGCGGGCGGGAGCGCGGCGGCGGCACCGACGTGGTGCAGACGGTGACCGGCGGGCTGCGGGACCTCTACCTCCGCAAGCTGCTGCCGCTGGAGGAGCACTACCGCTTCCATGAGTTCCACTCGCCCGCCCTGGAGGAGGCCGACTTCGAGAACAAGCCCATGGTGCTGCTGGTGGGGCAGTACAGCACCGGCAAGACCACCTTCATCCGGTAGGTGACCCCCGGCGTGCGCGGCTCCCGCTCCCGCGGGCCCGCCCGGGAAACGCCGGCCGGCGCCCCCGCCTCGCCCGCGCCGGCCGCTCGGTCATGCTGGCTCACCCCCTGCCCGGGGTGGTGCTGCCTGCGGTAAATCCCTCCCACGCTCTGGCGGAGCACCCCGCGGCGAGCCCGCCCGTGCGGTGCAGCGCTGCCCCGCGGTGCGAGCCGAGGCCGGGCGGTGACAGGCGGCGGGGCTGGCGCCTGCCCGCGCCCGGCGGCTCCCCAGCGAGCGGGGCTTACCGAGAGCCTCCGTGCTGTGTCGAGGGTGGTGCCGCTCCCGACCCTGTTACACGCTCTGTACCTCGCCGCTTGCTTCCTAGTCAAGAATATTTTCTCTATTTCATGTTCTGCTGAGAAAGTGTAACCCCGTTGTCTCCTTCTTCGTAGTTCTTTCAATCCCTAAGTTATTTCAAAGGAAAACCAGGGGCTTCGTGTTAAAACGGTATGACTACACTGGCCATGGGGATCGCTTAACTTTATCTCCTCCCCTTTCTTTCCCAAAAGTAGCTTAATGCACAAATCAGATGTGATCATAGAGGAGTAAGGTGACAAGAGTTTCGGGCAAAAACCACGTGGTATCTGGAAAGTCTTCCCTTCCATGTCTGTTTATTTTGATCAATTACGTTGAAGAAGCAGTATCACTACTAAGGCAGTTTAACAGTGTTGTTCATGTTGTAGTACTTTCTGTCTTTCCTATATTCCTTATTTCTAGGTTACTTAGTAACTCATTTTTAGGAAGCTGGAGCGTATCTCGGATAAGCACAATGCTATGAATCTGTAACTATTTTGCATATGTTTGTTCCTCTCACATGCCCCTTACAAATCTGTCTAATGTTTTGCCCAACTCTGCAAGAGACACTGAGTGGTCACGTTTTGACCTGCTTGTATCTGAAGTTCATTATAGTCCTTCTGTAAAATTTACAAATAGTTATCTTTAAGTTCCAAAGATTACAGGCAGCCTTCCATAACACTGTTTTCTTTTTGCAGGGCAAAATACCTACCTCCCCTCTCCGCTGAAGATCGATGTTTACCTTTAATCACCTGAGAGCTTTTCAGATGTTTACAGAACTAATCATGTGTCTTTTCAGTTTTTACAACTAGCTAATTGAAAGCTTGAAGTCGAACATAGTTTCTTTACTGATTATTACATAACTCCCGCAAGCACAGAAAGAGATGCTGCTCAGAGGAATATTTTAAAAATAGAAAAAGGGCTGTAATTAAAAGAAAAGAAACTTAGTTTCAGGATCTCCACAGACAGTCACAAGGTGTGAGGGGGAAGGGTTGTTGAGCTGGATTTTTCCAACGTTTCTCTAGGCATATCCATTAGTTTTCTTCTTTAAAATTACAGTTGCTTTGTTAGTCTGTATATATTTCCAGATAAGTGTTGTTACTTGGCTTATGGAAGAGGGGTGGGGAGAGCACAGGTAATACAGAGGGAGGCAGAATGATCACAAATGTGTGCATACCAGAACTTGCTGCCTGTCAGCAGCATTGTTCTGTTACTTGCAATTCATGGAAAACTCTGTGTCTGCCCTCCTGTAAGAGTTTGCCTTGGTTGAGAGCACAGGTTCTTGGTTTGTGGACGTTCAGCTTTTCTGTCCTTTATAGCTGCCCATATTTGACTGAAGTACAAGTCAGTATTGTGCTTAGAAACATTAGTATTCTTTGCAGTGCCTTGTGTGTATTTTTGTTACTGTTACTTTGTAGCTTGTTATCACTGTAACAATAAAATGCTGAGCAAAAGGGTTGATTGATACTAATGTACAGTCTCAATGAGAAAAGACCTATGCTTTATTACAGCTCTTGTGAGCTTTTTTTAGCATTTGTCAGTGCCAGGTGAAGATGCCTAGACAATTTTGACAGAGATGAAGTTTTCAAAGATGGTTTCTCATGTGTTTTACTAAAATACCTGACTTGATGCAAGAGGTGGCTTCTACTGTGACATGCCCTTCTTTTTATTCTCTTACCCCTTTCTGCTGTGCCCATTTTAGGTAGCTTGCAGAGCAGTTTAATCTTGTACAAGGTACTGGGGAAGACAGGCATTGACTGCAGAGCCCAAATCTGTAGCAGAATATCTCTTATTGCTTCTAAAGGCTCTCACTATGACCAACATTCATTACCTCAGTGTTTTCTATAGCATAGATAATAATTGGCTGAATCAGCAGGAAAAAATGCTCTGCTGCATATGGGCAGTAACTTGGACCATAGTGTCACAGTGACTGTTACTCAAAATCCGATTTAGAGGAGAAAAAGAAGGGCAGAAAAAGAGAAGTTCTTGTATGCTGTGTGCAAGACTTACAAGAAGACATGGGAAAATATTATAGTGTCCAGGTCAGCCAGAAATAAATTCAGCCTCTGTTAGGCTGAATCTCCCATGGAAAAATGTCTTACCCTCTCAAGATTGTTATAATCCTTTATTTGTTCTAGGATGAAGTAGCACTATAGGGGATTTATTCCTCCAAACCTTTTAATAAGCAAACATTATTTTAAATTTTAAATAATTAAAAACTGCATAAAAAATTATAACTGCTTTTTGTTCACATTTATTGACTTCATAGTCAGGAGGGCATATTAGGTCTACCTAAGTGTTTACTGTTGGGTTTAGGTGTGAACATAACAATTCTGTTTAGCTGTCAAATATTCATTTGGGATTTACTTTGAGACGTTATCGTGAGAACTTCACATTTTCATACCTCTGACACATCCATATCCACCCAGTTCCTTCCACTAAGTCTTTATGGAAAACACTGATGTACCAGTGACTGAATGTCCCTGGGGATTAAGATATGGAAACAAACACTTCCAGGTTTCTAACAGCTCTTATGTTTTCTCACTCAGTGCTGTTTATCCGCTTTGGCACTTGGAACAATGCAGTGAAACCAGTCAGTTTTGCTGTCTAAGGTGTAGTGTGGTGATAGTTTTATTCGTGTATTTGACAATGCTGACAATTCAAACAAATACGTCCAGATGTTAATGCTTGTCCAGTTAGTTGTGTTTAATGAAGTGGGAGTATGGGGAGAACCAGTTGTTATCTTACATGCAAGCTGTTTGGCCTTGCAGTTTCTGTAATTGTCTCAATTTCTCATGCCTGTTTTAGAAATAAAAAGTGGGGAAAGGGGGGACAGGAGAGGAGAATTGTATTGTATGAAAAAGAGATAGTCAATGCAAATAGGTAGTTTCTTTCATTCTGTTTTAGAAGTGTAGGAGACTGATTTTTTTTTTTAAGAACTTATCAACATGAGACAAACCAGAAGCAAATTCCTCAGACTGCCAGCCTGTGCTTTTACTTTGCCCACAGGTATTACTCAGAGGTTAAAAATTGTAAACTTCCTGCTATTTAACTCAGCCAGAGCTGATTTTTGTGAAAGCACCCTTTTGTATGCATAATGTCTGGAGTCTGCAAGTAGTGTGTGATCATTTGTGCAGCTGCATCTATTTCTTTGGGGGTGAAGTGGAAGGAAGGTCCCTCTTAATTTCTTTGGGTGAAGGCTGTAACTTCACTGGCTCTACATGAAAGCTTCGGATCCTTTAGAGTAGAATTTTTACACAAAAGCAAATATCTGCTAGTTTTGCCGTGTTAAAAAAGAAAAGTGGACTACTTGGTGCAGTATGTAGTATGGAGGTGAGCAGCCCTCTAAAAGAGCCATGCGTTTATCTGCCAATGCATCACAGGGTATCCGTGTTCAGCGCTGCTCTGTCCAGCTCACTTGCTTTTGTGCATTGGTGTGGCCTAGCTAATGCATTTGGACTTCAGATGATCTGTGATTTAATCTTTTCTATCTCTGGGAACTTTGTAAACTAGTTCCCCATAGTCTGGCTATACATCTTGCAGAGGAACCTAGATGAATGTTTATTGGCAAAGCTGAAAGGTTATAGCCCAGGTAAAAACAAAGAGAGAAGAATCAACAGGATGTCTGTTGTTTGATCTAGACTGTCTTTGGGGCATTGGCTATTTTAAGGATTCTTCCTGTGAACCTTTTTGAACTTCTTCTCTGCTGAAAATTCCTGAGAAGAGCATGTAGTTGCAGATGCTGAAAATCCAGGTATTTTCCTGTGCTAATGAAGCATTTGGTACAGAAACATTGGCAGCTTTTCAATTTACAGGAGACTACTCTTACCTTTTGTGTGGGTAAATAAGACTGTTCTTTCACACGGAGAAGTGTGATACAGCATGTTGTGGCTTAGCCCACCCCACAGCTCCAGCTTGCAACCAAGTGCCACACAGCCACTCACACCCTGCACAGTGGGATGGGGAAGAGAATCAGAATGGTAAAACTGAGAAAACTCATGGCTTGAGATAAAGACAGTTTAGTAGGTACAGTAAAAGCAAGGCAATGCAAGGAATTCATTCACTACTTTCTATGGGCAGGCACATGTTCAGGTATTCCCAGGAAAGCAGGGCTCTAACATACATAACAGAGACTTGGGAAGAGAAAATGCTATCATTCCAAGTGTCTCCTTCTTCCCCTGTCTTTATATGCTAAGCACGATGCCATATGGTACAAGACATCAGCTATCCCAGCTGTGTCCCCTCTTAACTCTTTGTTCACAGGGTGGGGTGAGAAGCAGAAAAAGCCTTCATTCTTAAGGCCTTGAGTGTAAGTGCTGCTCAGCAGTAATGAAGACATTCCTGTATTGTCAACACTTTTCAGCACATATCTAAAACACAGCCACATAATAGTTGTTGTCCAAGCCAAACCCATCACACTTGAGCACAGCCAGTGCTCAAGAAGAGGTTTATTTTAGTCTGTACTAATTCTTGATGTGCAATTGTGAGCCAGTTTTAATGGAAAATACCTGTGCTGCAAAGTGATTTCTGTGTCCATTAATAGTTGTACCAGGCAGAGCATTGTGACTGTTGGGTGGGGCTTGGTATTTGGAAGGAGGTCTTGCCTTCCTGGATTGCTATTGCTATAAAAGCCTGTTTTTTAAAGCTGCCTTTATGACATTAACTTGGGAGTATCATTGCAGTTTAGCAGCACTTTATTCTGGTTTAGTCATTTCAGTAAACTGCTAATTGGAATTTGCACTATCAAGTGCAGAGCAGCAAAAAGATGTTGGAAATCATGAAAGGTACTCTATACTTGTAACTCTTTAAACATGCTACAAATTCATGAACAGGCCATGAAATTACTTTTTTAGGCATCTAAAAGACTGTCACCACTGAATTTCTGTAACCATGCCGTAATTTATGAGCTTACAATAGATGGCAATTATCCTGTTATCCTGGAAGTGTCTTGCTGCATTTAGATCCCACCATGTAGTTTTCCTTGACCTGGGGTGTGGGACTTCATTCCTGTGCATTTGATTCAATATATGTATGTTCTTTACTCCTGCTCTTGGAGCATCTTCTTGTATATGTTGTCTGTCACCTTATGAGTTGCTGCCTCTGTCAGCAGAAGCCTGGGAATGACAATTTGTATCAAGAGAAAAGCTTATTTAGACGTCTCTTAGAGACCCTTTGTCTTTTCAAAGAAGGACAATGAGGAAAAGCAGTGTTTGAAATAGAACATTTTATCATGGCAAGTTAAAAACTTTATTTTAGAAGACAAAAGTATAATTGATCTTTCAAAATCAAAGCCATGGACAAGTCCAATCTGGAAAATTTTAGCAGCTCTTGTGAGTTAGCTTTGGCATCCTGTTTTAGAGAACTCTGGTGTGCAGTGATGTTCTGTGAAGAGCTGGGAACACACATTCATGTTTCAGGTGTTCCTCTGTTTGCCACATCACTTGAAAATCCTCGATTTCCATGAGGGCTTCAACTGGTGAGCAATTAAAGGAGTTTTGTCTTCACTTCATTTAGAAAATGCCATGATTTAATTTGTACAGTGGGGGATCTGCTGTATTTTAAAAACCTGTGTGGCCAGAGAGGTTTGAGTGTTTCATTTGCTTTTGGAGATGGGTCCGTTTTATTTCACTGTTACTGTACATTAGGTACGGTTTATTCTGGAGATAAAGCAGATTGGCATGTTTGGCATGATTGCTCTTATGTTCCTTCTTCCTCACAAGTTTTAGTATTGGCATTTTTTAAATTTCTTTTTTTGGAAGCAGAAAGCTACAGGAAATCTCATGTAAATAACTCTTGCATGCTCCCTGATCATAGGTTGAGCTAATTGGAGCCAGTTCACTAAGGCTAGTGGAAAACAGTCTTTGAAATATGTAACATATATTTAGTTCCTTAAATTCAGCTTCTGTCCACTGATCTATAAAGTTTGTGAATGCTTGGGTACTTTATTTGAAGACAGAGATTGTTCAGCAAGTATAGATACTACGTAAAATGTTTTTTGCAGCAAAAGCAGCCAGCAAGTCCTCTCAAATCAGTATTGACTTAGGAAGCTATAGCAGAATAGGCATTGCACTGTTGGATTAAATTCAGAATAAACCTGTATTAAAAGAGCAGCATTAATATAGATGCACTAAAGCATAACTAGTGCTGTTGTTGCATGCAGGACCACCACCTGTGCCTGAAGAAGAATTCTCATTTAAATCCAGTTTTGATTGTGTAAATAGTTAAACTGTAGTTGATTAAAATTGTGGTGGTTTTTTGGGGTTTTTTTTTAAGAAGGGCAGGGTGACATTGAAAACATTTTGTTTTAGTCTTGAGCGCCAAGATGGTGCTGTTGTGACTGAGGACAATAACACTCTTGCTTTAAAGTTAAGCAGTGTTGTCTGTGTCTCTGAGAAACATGGCAGTTGTCATAGAATGTGTGCTAGAGGGAGGTTTGCTCAAAGGACTTGGGGCTGCTTTTACTTCGCACCTGCCATCCATGAAGGGATGCAGACAGTCTTTTTATGTAAATAAATGCCCTGATTCCATTAAGTTTTAATATTTAAATATCCACTTAATTAATTTCAGACCTGTTGTTTGGAAAGTCAAGGCCCTTGGAGTATGTGCTGTGTCTTCTGGCAGTGGACTACTCAGAGGGAGGTGCAAGATGGTTTCTGGTGGTAGAGCACTGCCTGACTTGGTGCCTTTTGGAAGTACTTTAGTGTTAGGCCTAAATTTCTGCAGATCTGACTTAGTTAACAATTAATTTTTGATGTGCAGGTCAAAAGAAAAAAAAATTTCCTCACTCCCAAAGAGATAAAGTTTTATTGTCTCATAATGGTTCTCTTTGCCTCTGATAGGATGAGTTAAAGTTAGTGAGATCATACCGAGTTGATTAAAGGGTTGGATCTGTCAGCCAACTGAATCTGCTCACATGCAGCTTCAAACCACTGCCTTTTTGTGCCAGCAGCACTGGTATAGGCTTGGAAACACTCAGAAAAGCAGCCATGTATTGTAGTGTAACCTACAGCACTCAGGTCTTTGGTAGAAGCATCCACTTAAATGGTGCTGCAGTTGAGGGCGTGCTTTCCACACTGTCTTTGTAAAGGGATTTACTTATCCTTTTACCTAGATGTTGTGAAAAACTAATTCAGTTCTCTTCCTCCTTCCCCAGTTAACAGAAACAATGAAATGCAGGAAAAATGTAATATTATTCTTATAGAATATGCATATCCTTGGGAATTTTCAAGCAAATTGTAGGTATTTGCTTTTGTCATGGATCCCAATCATTCATTCTTTTGGAATATTTAAGTATAAATATAGCTATTTTGTATAAATACATTTATATTCTCCACCTCCAGATACCTGCTTGAGCAAGACTTTCCAGGCATGAGGATTGGTCCAGAGCCTACCACAGATTCCTTTATTGCTGTAATGTATGGAGAAACAGAAGGAAATGTTCCTGGAAATGCCCTAGTTGTTGATCCTAAGAAGCCATTCCGGAAACTCGGCCGCTTTGGAAATGCGTTCCTGAACAGGTGAGATTATCTTGCGTTCTGTCTTCTGATGATTACATTTAAATTGTGGCATGTTCTGTTTTGAACAGCTTGGAATAAATATTGAAATACAAGCAGGAGTGGTGGCAGTTCAGGTGAATTAAATGGAAAAAGGCAGTACTGGGTAGGGTGGCATTCCGCTAGAGATATTCAGTTATCTGAATAGAAAATTGTTGTTAAAACCAGTTCACAGAAAACTGTAGAAATGATCCACTGTGTGACTTGTTTGTGAGGCATGACACCAGGTGGAACTCGTGATAAGTTTATGCAAAAATTCTTCTCAATAAAACTAATAGGTTAGTACTATTTTTTAAAACTACCATTAAAAAAAAAAGAAAAAAAATATTTCCCTTTGGTGCTGTCTTGTTCCTTTCCACTGATTTCACTGGATATCTTGGTATAGCTATTTAAAATCGTGAATTGCTGGGATATGTAAAAAGACATACACGAAGGAAAAGATTCTAATGTGCCCCATGGATAAAATAAAAACTCAAGCTGTTAAATGTTTAATATTAACTACCTGGGTGTTCAGGTAGTTCCATAGACCAGAGAGATGATGTTAGCTTCTGCTGTGTATTTGTAAAAAGGGAAGAGTTGTTCAGGGGCTGTGAACATTTGGATACTAAACTGAAATAGCATGCTGAATATTTCCAGTTGAAAGTTAGTTACTAATAACTGTTCTTATTGTCTGAGCAATCACCTTGTTTTCTTCCTGTGTTTGATGGTAGCTTGACATAGAGGCCTCACTTTGCAAGCCAATTAATCTAAATTGGTTCTTTTTAACAATAAACTTTCCTGTTTGGCTGATAAATATTGGCATGCGTGTTAAAAGTTCATCATGTACAATTTTATCTATTGCTGTGCTTATTCAAAGAAGAAAGTTTGTAGCTGCTTACAGTTGGCTTGGCTATCGCTTTGCAGAGATAAGAATATGTGCTGTGGGAAACTGTAGTCAAGTCCCATTTTAAATAACAATTTTGAGGTGATTGGCTAAATTCTGTCTTCCAGATCACTATTCTGTTTCTTTCTTTCCTCACCATTGTGCTCTCTCTACAAAAAATTAATATACTTATAATAAAAATTATATAACTAGTATTTTGCATAACATTTAAATATTTGCAAAGAACATTTAATAATGGTATGTGTTTTTTTTGGATGACTGGTGATGTAATTTTTTGCCTAAATCATCTAACTAGTTGTGTCAGGTTCTGACTGTTGTGCAAGTAAAATTATTGGCTAGTTAAAAAGATGTACTTACAAAGTAACTGACTAAATTATTCCAATTCTTTTGGTGACTGTGATATTGTTGTATTGAAGTGTTGTGAGCACCCTTATCTTCCCCAACAGTCACACTTACTCATTAGTTATTCAGAAGAGATCTGGGTGCTTATCTTTCCCTAGCATTTTTCAAAACTTACAAACTCCTTTCCCTTTATGACTTCACTTAGATGAAATTGTCTTAGGCCTCAGTGTCTTTGAGTCCCTACCAGGTTACCTGTAATCATAGTACATATTTTACTTTGCCTTCTCTCATTTGCCATGCTGACAGTTCTTTTTATCTGTTATTACATTTTTCACACCTGCCTTAATAGACTTCTCTCTACTTCCCCCCACCCTGTCCCACCCTCCGCCCCCCCCAATTTGACTTTTTAAATGGTTTCCCAATCCTAGTGTTTTGTTTTATGGAGGAACTTAAGGCTCTGAATACTTAGACTATAAAGCTGAGTATCCTTTTCATGCAAGTTTAACAATCCAAATAACAGGAAACAGTGACTGAGGTAATGGAAAAAATGAAGCAAACAAGAACACGGTATCGCAATCAAGGCTTGTACTTGGTAATTAGCTGCATTCATTTATTGATGTTACCTTGCTTTTGTCTTTTTCCATGACCCCTTCTAATTGCCCCATGTATCTCACTGCTTGTGGGACATGTTCTTCTATTAATCTCTTACTTATCCTGTATACTTGTAAGAAAAGTTGGGGAGGAAACCGAAGGGGGACAGTACCTAGTGTGCCCTTAGAAGCAGGTGAAGGAAGAATACTGCATTATACCAGAAAAGCATGTAAATAAATTAGTGCTGCTGAGAAGAAATGCATGGTCCTGGTCTATTTTGATGTGTCATAAGAAATTACAGTCATCTCCTTCGTACAACTGTTTTTGTAACACTTCTTTTTTAAATCTCCCATTCAGGTGGATAGTATGTAGTTCTGTTTTTTATGATGCAGCACTTAAGTGACCTGCATGAAGAAATAAGTCTCAGTGTTGAAAAGAGATATTCAAGTACCATTATCATTACAGTTTTAAGTTGTCTAAAATATTAGTATGAGGCAAGACTTTTAACCCATCTTTCATCTTATGGACATACTGTAAAAGCTAACAAGCAGTTAATTCTGAGTTCATGCTTCTATTTCCTATGTGTTTACACATGTGTTTACTTTTCTCCTCCCATTGCCGCTAATGACTGCTGCAAAGATGGCAGTGTCTGCATTTCTGAGGTCTGTAATTCTCTATTTTATTGCATGGTCTTTTCCAGCTGTCCCAGTTCGGTGGTGCCTGAGTCAAGACACTGCTGTATTGTTCAGCTGGTATAACAGTGCCTTTCTTCCCATAAGATAGGTCTAGAAACATCTTGATGATACCAAGTGATACTGGGCTTTCTAAGGTTGGATGAGAGTGATAAGAAAAAATATACATGAAAATCCAGTCTTCAAATGTATATGAAAGCTACTTCATGCTGTACATACTAGTGATGTATGTATTTTTGTAATGGTTCACATGATTAAATGTGTTTTCTTTGTCACTTATGCACATCCATTATGCTTCCATGTTATGTGTTTGCTTTGACATAGCACTGCCTTTAGGTTTTGGCAAGTTCAAATAATGTAATTTTCCCAAATAGTACCTCTCTGCTCTTTCAAAAATATTTATTAAGCTAGTAGAAAACTTTCTAATGCAAGAGTTTGCTTCAGATATGAGGTATTTTTTATACCTGGTGTCCCACTAAATCAAACAATACATTTTACATTATGTTTACATACCTTCAGGTTTTATCAGGCTCGGATGGCTGCTGTTTCCTTATGCCCTTTTGGGTTTCAGGGAGAGGTACAGGTGATGCTGCCAGTTCTGTTTTATCCAAGAAGGCACACTGTGCTTTTGTTAAAGGTTCATTGCTACAAGGTCTCTTGCAGAACAAGGTGAAGTGAGGTGTTAGGACTTCTTTTCTTTTCAATTTCCTTTGAAGAATTTGCATTGTATGAAATACCATCTAGACTTTGATATAGTTTACATTTTGTATCTGATACTTGACTGGTTGAACTCTTCCTAACTCAGATCATCCAAGGCCTTAAAGGTCTTGCTTGACCTCAGCACAGCTACAATTTCCTGTCTGTGGTGCCCTGTTTTTTGAGGCAGTGTGCTTTGTGAAGCCATAGGTTGATGCAGGGCAGCCCCATCTTGGAGCCTGAGGCTGCAGCTTAACCCTGTGTGGGGCAGCCTCACAGGAGGAGGGTGGGTTGCTCTGTATGCTTGTTAGTATCTTCAGCTGCTCCCTGATAAGAAGATTAAACTCTTATGCAAATCTCTTTAAGGCAGGTTATGATGAAGGGCAGTGAAGTTCTTCAGTCATTAACTATCACAGAAGCATCATTTAGCTTGCAAGTAACACACCAAGTGTTCTGCACAGCTCTCGGAGTCCTCGTCAATTATTTATTTTTCTGTAATACCACCATTGAATTTGCCTCCTGTTGCAGAGGCAGGAGGTTATTGTTTAGAGCATACTGTGTGTAATTTGAACTCCTGCTTCTGGCAGTGTGATAGTTTTGGCTGGGAGGAACACTGGTGTTTTTCACTGATGCCCCAGCTGAGGAGAGCGGTGGGTTAGGGAGTAGGGATCACTCGAACACTGCTAAATCTGGAAAGAGGGAGATGTGGCAGGGACTGGACCATAAACATATTGTCAGTATGTCTTTCTGCTTGCTCCCCTTTTCAGTCTTTGACTCTGGGCATAAGCTGGAGAACATGAAGAATTTTCTTTTGTGTATACTAATTATGGTCCTAGCAAAATGGGTTTGATGGAGTCTTTTTGATGTTGCATTTACAGCCCAAGTTGTCAGCTCTTGCAAAATTTGAAGTCTTATCAGCACTTAGACATATAGTTTTACAAGGTTTCCCTGGGTTTTTTTTTTTTGAGAAGCTCTCTTCATAATTTTTCTTAAACATGTATGGCTGCGAAACATAGAAGTTTGCCAGGATTCAGAAACTGTTTTCAGTCTCACTTGAGTCTTTCTAAAATCAGATATATAATGGGGAGCTCTCAAGAAACAATCTGTATGTGAGCTAGAGCTATTGTTAATATTTTTTTCCCTCCTTTCCTGCAGGTTCATGTGTTCTCAGCTACCCAACGAGGTCCTGAAGAGCATCAGTATCATTGACAGCCCTGGCATTCTCTCTGGAGAGAAGCAGCGCATCAGCAGAGGTGAGTTGCAGAGCTTTATAGGCACCAAGCTCACTAATTAGTTTCTGCTCTACTGGACAAATCAGCATCCTAATCTCTGGGGAGCTTGTTTTAGTGGTACTGTATGGCAGTCTGTCCCATACGTTTGTACTGCAAGCCCTGTACAACCCATATTTCAAGGCTGGATATTGGCTTTGGCATTTTTTCTCTTGAAAACTGGTGGGGGTTGGTATTTCTGTTATGCTGCTGCTATGGCTGCAAATGCCTACAGTTGCATGGTCTGTTAACTAATTAGTGCTTTGTCACTCCCAAGAAAAAGTCTTATTTTGATCATTTTAATTGCTTTCCACGAAGTAATAATGACTCTTATATATACTACTGAAGTTCATGAATGAAGAAATGTTTACAGAAATAGCTGTAGGTTGATCATGTCTGAAAAAATTCAGGGGTGGGGCTATAAATAAGGAGGGTTTTTATGGGCACTGCTAGAGCTGCTTCTTAAGGTTGCTCAGTCATGCCATAATATAATACAGTCAAATGGTAGAAGGAGAAAGAGCAAATGAGAATATTTTTAATAATATGAAAATTCTGCAGAGACCTGAGCACTGTTTATCAAGCTGTTTTAAACATTAGCCTGTCTTGAGAAAGTATTTAAACAGAACAGAATAATGTAAACAACTTTCTTCCTTGCATTCTTCAGCTGCATTTGAGTGCCTGTCCCTTTTCTGTGGAATGGTAAATGGTAGTGATGCAGGGTGTGGCTTATGCTGCCCTCTGTTTTCAGGCCTTTGCTTAAGAGATGGAAACTTGTGTTTCATGTGTCTGTCAGAGGAAATAAACAATTATTTAACTCATCACACCTGGGATTTTTCGAGGAAATCCTGGTACAAGCACAATATATGTCAGCTATGCAACAATAGTCTTGTCTTCATAATAAACTGACAGAATAAGGGACTAACTTCTTAGGACTATAATCTAAATTAAGCTTACTTAGTAAACTGATCTACCAGATGCTTCTGGACTTTTTTGTTCAGTGATGTTTTGTCCTCTTTATTACTCATAGTCATGCAAAGCATTCATCATGGGGAGAGTGCTGGACTTTTCTTTATGTGATGTGTTAGTGAAATAGTAGAGATGAACAGCATGAGAGCTCTACATCTCTGCAAGCAAAGACTTGAATGTTGTGAAACCAGAAATAAAACAAATACTGCATGTTGGCACGCTTACTTTAGACAGAAAAAAAAAATTGAGTGTATAACTAATGATTTTTAGTCCTGAAAAAAATCTTCTCATAAAATGTCCACAAAATATTTAGATCCCAGTTTACACAGTCTGATAAAATCAGCAGTGGTCTGCTTTTCCATTGTGGATTCCGGCTCTCTTTTTTCTCCTCAAGTTAAAACCAGCATCTTAAATGCTCAAGTTAAACTGCATCTTACCCCTTCTTTGCTTGTTAAATCAAGAGAAAATTCTGTTTGGCAGCATTCAAGTATCTGTTGATTCAAATACACTATTTGTAATAGTATGGAAGGGAACATGAAATAAGCAGAAAACTAGAGTATTATATTAATATGCTGCTGAAAAAGTGAGCAATTGTTGTAACCAAATTTAAGACCATTAGGTAACGCTGTGGAAGTCTCAGACTTCCAAGTGCAGGACAGAGTTGTGTTTCACTCCAGGTTATGTTTCACTGGTAGTCCTGTGTTGCCTGAAGAACCGTGATTCTTCACTACCATCTAGAATTGCTCCTGTGATTTAACAAAACATGGCTTTTGTTCCCTTATTGTTCAGAAACTCCATGTCTTGATGGTATGTGCCTTATCAATTGTTATAGCCTAGCTGGCCTGCCCTTTGATATGATAGGCTTCCACCTAATTTGACGTAGTACAGTAATTACCTCAAACTCTTACCTGTTTCACAGGCTTTAACTTGATTAGATTGCATTTCATTATTTTTTTTACGTGTGATAAAGATTGTCCTGAATGTGTCCCTTGTCATAGTTCTTTTATCTAAGTGTGGTTCTCCTGTATGCTGTTCGGTTTAATCATGCTTAAAGTGTGGTTGTACCAAATACGAGGTTTTGGGAGTTGGCTATAGAGCACTGTTCTCTCAGTCTCCAGGCTTTGAGGGCAGGTTAAATAAAGGTTTCATACACTTAGACATCACCATAAAAAAAGTTATCTAAAAGTGCCTTTGTATTTATTGCATGCACATATTCCACACTATCATGAACAGAAATTACTACACTCAACCTTGGCTGAAATACTGCATAGTCAGATACATTTCCTGTAAATGGCTTTTGGGCTGCTTATGCAGTTTGCATGTAGTCAAGCACAAACTTGACTTGTTCTGTGATGCTGCACATAGCAAGGTTTGTCTGACCTGCTTCCTCAAGGAGTTGGTCTGACTTGAACATATTTATGCTATAAGTCTAATTTAGAATGTTTTGAAGTTTGAGTTGCTTTGATGGCTTTCTAAATTATTGTGTGTAAATGTAAGCAGGATTGTACAAGGTGTTTTCTGCTATCCCTGAATGTGCCTCTGTCAGAGAGGCTTCTGCTTTCTGGAAGTTTAGCTTGTGTCTAGCATTGGTAGGCTGCAGCTTTTCTTATTTAAAATGTTTGATGGAAGAATAACATTACAGGGCCTCAGTGTAAGACCTCGTCTCTTTGCTGTTAATGTTTTTTTCCCATCTCACTAGCTACTGCTTAACTATATCTACGAATGAATGTAACATCTGTATAATATTAAAATTTGACAGATATTACTAGGAGTAAATTGAAGCCTTCTGAGACCAAGAGAGGACTCAAATATTAGCTTTCATTTTAACATGCAGGAAAACAGTAAAGGGCCTATGTAAAATTAGAAGACAATTATAGTGCACTATTTCCCAGCATGCTCCATTTTTAACTCTGGAAAGCATCCAGGCCACAGATAAAGGAGCTGATTTCTTGAAGGGTCAACAGAGGGCAACATTCGAAGATGTCTCAAGACACACCTTTCCCACTCCTGTTGGCAGCAGGAGGAAGCTTCCTGCCTGCCAGTTCAGGGGCAGTGTAAGCGGCTGGAGGAGAATGTGCAGATGTCTGCCAGCATTGTCCCCTGGGCAGACAATGCCCGTCCCTGTGCTGCTTCTGCGACATCACTGGTGATGTTCACGCCCTTGCAGACAGAAATATCTGTGTGGGCTGCAAGATTTGGAAGGAAAAGTGTGTGTCTGGCAGGATGTAGGGAGGAACCCCTTTTAGGAAGGGAGAGGGTGCTTCGTTCATGATTGAATGGTGTGAAGGCAAGTGTTTCAAAGAGTATGGGGAAAGAGTTCAGGGGAAAACGGATATTGTTTTTTTTAAAAAAAAGCAAAAAGTTCCCAGTACATACTTAGCTGTTCCTTACTCATACTAGATGAGTCACATCCATGCCAAACCCAAAGCCGCATCACCAGTGGTGACTCTGGGGATTAGATGTGTCACTTCTGAATAAGGAATTCCTGAATACTGTTTGTTGTGTGGATTAGGTACCAGCTGAACCTGTAAAAGCATTTAGACAGGTGCTATGAATAGACTTTCCTTTAGAACATGATAAAGCTTGTTTCAGGTGGTCAGGAAGGTCACTGCTCATGTTCTGTAACCTGTCATGTCCTCAGAGCCATCAGCAATGTAATCATGTTACTTGTAAATTGTACTTTTTAGTCTGCTGTGGTAAAAATAACAGCAAGCGTTACAAGGTAAGGAGAGATGAGTTTGAAAATGGTTTTAAATGCTGCATTTGAACCACTTTCCATTGTTAGTTCAGATAAGCAGTGCTACCAAAGTGACCAATATTGGCAGTGATGAAGAGATATTGTGATCAGCGCCCCACAGTCTTGTTTAGCTTGGATGCTGTGCTGGAGCCAGACTCCTGGAAAGAGGCAAATGTGGGTGTTAGACAGAAAAAAGGGCAGTGATAAAAACAAAAGGTGATAATAGTGAGACTGGCTCAAGGAAATGCAGGATACAGTTGTCCTGACCTCACTGTCCACAGATACTGTCCTCTGGAGTAATAAATCTCCTTTTTGCCCCCAGGTAAAGGCTGTTATCCTCTTGTTCTCTATCCCCAGCCCTATGTTCTCCAAGATTCGCTTTTCTGAATGGTAAGACTCTAACAGTGTGTTCTTCCTCCAGGCTATGACTTCTGCCAAGTCCTCCAGTGGTTTGCTGAGAGGGTTGACCGCATCATCCTCCTTTTTGACGCCCATAAGCTGGATATATCTGATGAGTTTTCAGAGGCCATTAAGTCATTCCGGGGCCAGGATGACAAGATCCGAGTGGTGCTTAATAAGGCTGACCAAGTGGACACACAGCAGCTGATGAGGGTCTATGGTGCACTCATGTGGTCCCTGGGAAAGGTGATCGACACGCCAGAGGTCCTGCGGGTCTACATTGGCTCCTTCTGGGCCCATCCTCTCCGAAACACAGACAATCGAAAACTCTTTGAAGCCGAGGCACAGGATCTTTTCAAGGATATCCAGAGTCTCCCGCAGAAAGCTGCTGTGAGGAAACTCAATGATCTCATTAAAAGGGCAAGACTTGCAAAGGTAAGAGAAGAAAAGAAAACAAAATTGAATGAGCAGTCTCTGCTGCTGTCAGTGTGTCCTTTCTCAACCTTGCCAATTTTTCTCTTGCTATAAAATGTGTATTTTTAGCGCAGTTTTTAATCTTTGATTGAATTGTCACTTTTTCAGGGAAAAAATAGTCACTTGAGGAGAAAGCTATTGGTAGAAGACAGGAGCTCTAATTTCCTGTGCAGTTATCAAACCAAATGCTTTTTCCTTCAAACTCATTTTAATGTAAACTACTAATCAAAAATGAAGAGGACTTGCAAATCCATCAGTATATGAATAGTTATTTGGGGATGTGTATCACTTCCTGTGTTGGCTTATTTAAATTTCTGAACATGAAGATAGACTTTCAGGAATTTTTTGTGGGGTTATTTTTGGGGATTGGAGGAGGGAATGAGGGGGGCTGTTGGTTTGAGGGGTTTTGTGGCCTGAATTTTAGAGCACCCTGTAGAATTTGCTTCTTCGAAAATTCCATTTAAAATCACAATGATGTTGTGTTAAAAGTTGCTCTGATCCCAGAGCAACCTCAGATCCAATCTGTTTTGTAAATGTTGGCAGCATTTTGTTTTCATTTGTTACAATCATTTTGGCACTGAAGGAGTGTCAGTTGAGTAATTTTTAGATATTTCTGTGAAATGTAAAATAAAAATTGATAAAGGTAAACACAGTACAGAGTGGTGTTAGGGATATGTTAGACAGTCCCAGAAGGGGAATAAACTGTTTATCTGCAGGAAAGCAGCAATGTAATCCAGTGTCATTTTTCTGCCTTCCAAACTGCTCTTGAAGTATTGACAGTCAAAAACCACTTTTTACAGCATTGAGTGTGGGGTTTCTTTTACCCCATTTCTGTGCAACCCTCTTCTTAATGTTTTCTAAAGCATTTACAGTAAATAGAAACAAAAGCAAACTCTTAACATGCTGTCAGATTTGGGCATTAAGCTTTTTTCTTTTTTTTTTCCCTAAGTCCTGTGACTCACTATCCCGTTTTGAAGATGAGGACTGTTCTTATCTACAAGAAACACATGTGCATACTGGCAGACCTTAAACCACTTAGAATACACATGTGAAACTGTTAGTGCTTATGAATTATAAACATACTTTTCTGGGTTTGATAGAAACATTATTTTAGACATAAGATCCATAAAATTACTCACAATTACTTAGAAACGCTCTTAAAAATACCCTTACTGAATCCATTAAGTAATTCTGAAGAAATACTTATATCTATTCTCTTAGGAAATTTCATGGGTTTATGCTTCTTTATGCTGGAGTTTTTTTCTCCTCTACAAAAATGTAAATTTATTTGCCATTAAAATGCATACACTTTTTTTAGATATAAGGAAGTGTTGTTGTGTGAAATTAGTGAACTTAAGATGTGCACATAAAAATTGGCTACATCATTTTTCTTTTAAAAGCAAATATTTTTTTTCTGTTTCTTCCTTAGCAAGTAAGGAAATGAATGGGCAATTGCAATGTGCAGATTGTGTAAGGTCTGTGTAGAATGCTATAATACACATTCTGTCATGGTTTGGTAGGTATTAAGTATTATACTTACACAACACCAAGGCAATCACTTGTTTCACTGATGCTTTTTAGTGGTAGTTTATCTTTCCCCAGTCTTCAAAATTTCACCTGTTTATTGCTCAACAGTTTGCTAGACATACCTAATTTTTAACTCTTTTTTTCTGTGGGTGTGAAAATTATAACTAACTTCTGGTTTGTGGACAGCTACGTTCTTTTCAAATGAACTAGGACCTGAGTTCTGTAAAGACATCCTGTTGTGGAGGTCATTTGGCTGTCATGGTCCTGGCCAGGTCAGAGCTTAGGGCAGCATTACTTCTAAAAGAAGGCTCTGCCCTGGTGCCTTCCCTCTTGTGTGCAAAATGAGTATCAATGTCCTGGATAGGTGAGCTCACCTCAGTTAGGAAGTGCAGCCACTGTTTCTGTTCTGGGCCTGATCACTTGTTCTGTGGCCAAGCAGATCCTTTTGGTGGGAAAAAGTAGTGGGAGAGTGGCAAGGGGGAAGCGATGAATGGTTCAGAATAAAGGCATAAAGAAGGTGGGCAGGATGGATATTTTGATGGCAATGCAAGAATCAATGTGTTTAAAGACACCCTAAATTAATGTCTTTCCTTATAAGCTGGAAAGGCGCTACTTCTCTCCCTAGAGCTTCACAAGGCAGCCATGGCATGCTGCTCCTCTTGGAACTGGCTGCTCTGTCATCTGCATAGGTGGCTGCATAAATATGGGTAATAGGTACTCACTTTTCTCTGAGAAAATAGGTAGGAATGCAATATCACTTCAAATAGATAGCCCTACCACTTAGCATACTTGGATTTCTGGAGGAATTATCCCATTGATGCCCACAGTGGCTGGTGTGGCAAACGAGCTACAAATCATACAGATGGACCAGTATGGCTGGAGCTCTGTGTATAGTGTCAGGACGTGGGGTTTGGAGCCTTGCCTTTTCTCTTGCTGTTGGTACTCATAGAATGCTGTACCGGGCTTCTCCTTAAAAGAGCAAGTGTGCATCTGTATTTCTTTGAAATGTGTTTCCTTTCTCTCTGCCTCTCAAAGGAATGCTGAAAGCAGCAAAAGCTAATAATAACTAACGGATAGCTAACTGTTCATGTAAACACAAAATTCCAGAAACAGTAGTTGATAATATCTTTCCTTAGGGAAACATATTTCTGTTTCTTTTTATGACCTAGGTGAGGAACGCTACTGCGAAGTGTCAGTAAACAGTAGTTTTGATTTCAGTTTTGCTTCTTTTTAGGTTCATGCTTATATCATCAGCTATCTGAAAAAAGAGATGCCCTCTGTATTTGGGAAGGAGAATAAGAAGAAAGAACTGATCAACAAGTTGCCTGAGATCTACATCCAGCTGCAGAGGGAGTACCATATTTCAGCAGGGGACTTCCCTGAAGTCAAGAAAATGCAGGTAAGATGATAGATTACCATTCCACTGAAATATCTCTTAACTTTGTAGCAGGATTGCCAAATTGGAAAAGTTAGAACAGAGTATGTCAGCGTTACAGCTTAGGGTGTTTGGCAGTAGAAGAGTTGAAATAAGTAATTTGACTGATATTATATTAGAGTGACTTGGAAGTGGTACAGACCAAAAAAGAATGGTAACTTTAGTGTGCATTCACTGATACAGAACTACACAAAGACTGTGAAAATAAGGAATAAATAATCTGACTTTCTGTCCTTTTTGTCAGTACTTGGTCTCTCCTGCAGGAAGTACTAAAGGCTTTGTGCATATAAAATGGCAGTGGACACTCACAGGTTAAGGGGCTTCTTTTGAATCCTAAATGTGGTTATATTTATCATTTTTGTGATGGTATCAAATATTTGTGTAGGTGAGGATATCTTTAGTCATCAGTTCATTTTTACTCTACTCTGTTCCTGTTCTTACTGGTACTGTTTCCCAGTGAGCAATAAAGGCAATGTGTTACTCGAAAAGTCCAGCTTAAAATCTCTTGCTTCTGAAAATAGTCTTTCCTGTCCTGTTAAGATTGTATTCTATGAAGGAGAGAGAGAGTTGTTCTTGGTTTATGCTCACAATTTATTTTTAAATACCTTTTGTCTCTTCCTCTTTTGGGCTTTCTGCAGTCTTTCAACCAATTTTCTGTCACTTTCTTGCCTATTTATTTCTGTTCTCTGATTTGAGATGAGTTAGAAGATATCCCAGGGAAAAACAGGTAATGTTGTGTTAATAGTGATTTCAAGCATCAATTGGCAATTTTTGTATCTCAGATCATAGGCTTCTTAAATGGCCTTTGAATTAAAGGGTAATTCAGCTTGAAAACTGAAGAACAAGAGATCAGGAGCCTGCAGTTTGTTCCGACTGTGGATTAGTCATGAGTGTGATGGAGGATGTTTTCCAGATGTATCATTCTGACAGTACATGTGGTACACTTGCACAGCTATCATCAGGAGTGATGATTGGCTGATTATCTATAAGAAGGCACAAGTTTCTTTTATAAACTAAAGTATTTCACCTGGGAATCAACTATTGGCATGAGATAGCAAATCACAGATGAAGCACAAGATGTATTTTAGCTAAGTTTTCACAGGCAGGATTATTGGAAGGGTTTCATGAGTTGGGCTTTGGAAGGGGATTTTGTGGCAAAAGTTGACTCTTTCTTCCCTTGCTGCTTTTGCTCGTGATGCAGAGTGAGAGAATGAGAGATCTGAATACTGAAACAAAATTTGAATGAAGCTCTTTCAAACTTACAGTACATGTCAGTTAAGCCTCAGCAGCAGATGGCAGCAAATATGTACAGGAGATCAGTCACTTCTGTAATGAGGAGCAAAACTGTGTGAAAACAAAATTGTGCCAAAACCGATAGCAAGTTGACCTTTGCTTCTTGAGATTTGTTGCACTACATACATTTATTCTGATCAGGTGCTATAAATCAGGTGGTTGTGTGTAAATGTCACCTGAATAGAGTTTTTGGTTGACTGTTTTTACCCCGTGCTCCAGGTTTCTTGGGTTCATTTTGATATGTATAGGAGCAGCTCCTTGAGGTGATAGATGGGATTTGTTAAAGCAATTTAACATCATTTTACGGAAGGTGGGAAGTGGTGGTGATGTTTGGGTTTTTTTAACCTTTTCCACTGTAACTTTCTCTTCCTGGCAAGCATTTTGCTTGTAGAAAAAAATTAATAATTGCCTAAAGCATTTTTAATTTTCTGATACTGTGGTGTAAAACATGCTTGGGCTTGTGTTGGATGAAAACGCCACAAATTCTGCAGGGAGCATCTGACTTCATGAGTTCTGGCAGCACTGCTATAAAACACTGCTGCTGTTATCTCAACTCAGCTTTTCTTTATTGGTAAAGGACACCTTTTCCTGACCTAACCACAACCAAGAAGTCTAATCTATAAAATCAGATTAGTCCTGCAAACATTTGATTTTATTTTTAACTCTAAACACTTGCCTAAGTGCTAGCAGGACTGAGGACTTACTTGCACACTTTCTTAGATGTTTGGAAAGAAATTATCAAATGGAAGGTTGCTGGGTAACATTCATCAACTGCTGTGGTTTTATCCACTGCACTTTGAAATCTGTATTGTACATGTAATTTAATAAATAAACTCATACACTGTCGCAAAATTGTCTTAGTGTGTTTGATCAAATATATTGGTTGTATGGTACATGTGTTTTGTTTCTCTGTCAAGAGGAGTTTCAGCTATAGAAACAGCTTCAAAAGATACTTATTTTAATTGAATTATTACTTGATTATTTTAAGTTTAAGCCCATTCTTTAAACTTTTCAATGTATTTGAATAGTTTTTGACTACTATCTCTGTGTCATTCACAGGAGCAGTTGGAGAATTGTGATTTCACTAAATTTCATTCTTTGAAACCAAAACTAATTGAAACTGTGGATAACATGCTGGCCAACAAAATTGCCTCCCTGATGAACCTAATCAGACAGGAAGAGAGCAACATGCCCACAGAGATGGTACACGGTGGAGCATTTGATGGCACCATGGCAGGACCTTTTGGCCATGGATATGGGGAAGGTGCTAAGGAAGGAGCTGATGAAGAGGAGTGGGTTGTTGCCAAAGATAAACCTGCTTATGATGAGATTTTCTATACTCTGTCACCAATCAATGGCAAAATATCTGGGATTAGTGCAAAGAAGGAGATGGTGACTTCTAAACTACCCAATAGCGTCTTGGGGAAGATCTGGAAACTTGCAGACTGTGATGGTGATGGGATGTTGGATGATGAAGAGTTTGCATTAGCAAAACATCTCATCAAGATTAAACTGGATGGATATGAACTGCCTGGCACGCTACCTTCCCACCTGGTGCCACCATCGCACAGGAAAATTTTCCAGACAGCAGAATGAACAATACAAGGAGAAGAGTGAGGATTTTGAAATTCCCACAGGAAATGTGTTGAAAATACCAAAATTTGAAGTTAAGCTTAGATCCTTAAACCTCACAGCACATTTCACACAAGCTACTGAAGTTATAAGCATGGCAGCAGGGAAACATTCATGTCACTGTCCCTGCTGACCTTCACTCAGTCATGCTTATCACAAGTGCCTTATAATAGCTCTGTCATAAGGTGAAAATGTTCTTGTAGTCCTGTGTCCATCTCTCGCTGCCTTTACAACCATAAAGCAGAAAAGACCATGCATAAAAGTTGCTGACCTTCGCCAAACCTAAATACTTATCAACCCTGTCTCCAAACTATGCTAAATAGCACGCTGAAGCTCAAAATGTTAAATTCACCTGCATATGCAAGGAATATTTAGATGCTAAAAATATACTTAAGCCACTGAGTGAATGTAAGCATCTCTATAGTCTAAGAAAAGGCTGATATAAAATGAAATCCTTTTCTTTCTTTTTATTGTTTAATTGGAGTTAGAAAAAGATAGAAGAATGATGAGGAGAGTCTTGTAAGTCTCAGAATATGAGCAAACTTGTTTTAAAACTTCAGATTCTATCTAGAACTGCAAAATACTAAATTTTTTTTCAGTCTGTCATTGTGTCTTATCTGAAGAATAGCTTCTTCAGTTTTACACAGCACTATATATTTAGTATTATCATTAGAAGAACTGAGATCTCCTTTCTTCCTTGGATTTATAGTTTTTTTTTGCAGTTTAAGCTTAGCTTCTCTGCAGACAATGAATTTCTGAATGGTTCAAAATGACAGCAGAATGGTTTCTTAAGCTGAAAAAAACATGTTTGCATTGAAATTAAGCCTCTGCTCAGAAAAGGTGTATTGCTCAAATTCAGCCTCCTTAAAGCACATCAGATTGTCTCAGGATATTTTCATTGGTATTTAATTTCTATTTACAGCTAATTATACAGTTATGTCTTTGTATTTTTTAATATATAATATATTTAAGAGAAGTTTTTAATTCTTGCCAACACAGAGCTGACAACCACAAGAGAGCGATTCAATTCTCATGGTGGCAGATTTGAAGGATGGGGAGGCTAACAGGAACCGTTAGATTGACTGTAAGAAATGATAGACTCATTCCTCCAAATATTACTCCTTTATTGAAAACAATCCATGAAAGGAATGGATGCTTAATAAACATTTCTTTTCCAACAACACACAATCAAAGTTGAACATAATGTCTCCTCACAACTGATTTTTATCAGTACCTTAAAAGAAGGCAAGTCTTCGGCCCTGTGACCTTGAGTCTTTCAAGGAGGGACAGTTCTTTCATAAAATCAAATTCGGCAGTCAGTTCTGGTCTATGTGTATGAGCAGGAATTGACTTGTATTCCATTTGTAATAAGAAAGACCCTACATATCCAAAGTACTGTAGTTTTGAGCACTTTCTTGTTAAGTCTCAGTAAGTGGCAGCAGTAATGCCTTCTGAGACAGAGCAAGCCAAAAAGTGCTTTAAAGTCCTTGCAGTAGGGGTGGGGCGGGGAATACTTTGGATATTGTCTCCTAGTTAAGGTTTTAGTCACACTTCCATGTTCAGTTTTGTGGATGATCTAAGAAAAGCCTCAGCTTCTTTTTTCAAATCATGTATTTGTAGGTTGTCAGGTTTCACATCTTTCTGGACCTCTCATCTTTCTGCATCTGTTCTATTCTGAGGTGCAACTTTCATGAACTTTGTCAGGGCTCTTCCATGGGAAAACAATGATGCTATTTTAAGTAATGGCAGAACACCACCTTTACCTTGCCAGGTTTCTGGGCCTGTATCAAGGATGTCCTGGCATAGTTGAATTGTTCTGAGGACTTGATTTTTTTTTTTTTGATTTTTTTTTTTTTTTAGGTATTTTTCCTATCATTCAAGCATACCAGCTTTATTTCTGTTAGACCTAAATTAGGAGCCAAATTAACCTTAGTGCATCTCTGTGCACTTTAGTAGAGCTGTGAAACTTGATGCTGAGTCTGTGTGACTGTACATCTGCAGAGTAACTATTTTCTACATAACTTATTTTTGATTGAACAAAAAAGTAGTCTACAGACATTGCAGGTGTTAAGAAGAAGAAAAAGGCTGCAGAAGTTGTAACGTGTGTTTGTTTGTGGGTAGTGTCTGCAGTCAGTACCACTTTATACACTACTCACCAGCTTAGTACTAGTGACTAGCTTAATCAGGAAAGCCATTAAGCCAGGAGAAAGAATGCAAGCTTGTGTATTGTGACTACTGGAGTGTAGGCAAAGCTGGGAGGATGTGAGAAGCTGCTGGTTTTCTGACTCTGCCTTACCTCGCTTTGCCAGCAGCACAGGGCTGCAGCAGTGGACTCCTGCTTGAGTTCCCACCACATGTAGCTTCCAGGGGTGATGCTCCAGACATACTGGAGCCATGTGATCCCATGCCATTAGAAATATCCTCCTTCAGTGAGAAGAGCAGGGTAGTTTCAGTGGTTTTATTCTGTTTTTCTAGTTTTGCTGGTAGTAAAAGGGAGAATACAGCCTTTTCCTCAGTCTCTGTGACAATGTGCTAGCTTGGTCTTAAGGCAGACAAATTGAAATACATCCTTTTGAGAAGTTAAACCATTTTGCCTAGATGGAGATGTAGTATTTTGCTTTGTGTTCCTGTAGAATTTGGAAGATGAATGCATGAAGCATGTATAGGAGTAGAGGTGGATTTTCTCTGGCTGTCTGGAGAAATAGAAGTGTTTCATGGTTGGCATCCACAGCTACATAAATCTATTTCTAGGTATGTGGTACAGTGAACTAGCATCACACTTAGATGATAGGAATAAAATACATTTCATGGGAACTTTAAACAGCAGTTTCTTGCACAACTAAAGTGATGGAGTAGGTTGCTGTTGCTCAGGGGAGGGGTTCTTTTCTCACTACGGCCTCACAGGTCCATTGGCCTCCTCCATTTGCCTTGCTGACTGTCTGCAAGCCTGTACAGTTAAACCAGCCACACACAAGTGTTTGGATAATGTTCTGTGGAGTTAGTGAATCTGTGTTAGAGGCATGAGAAGTGAGCAGGATTGCCTTCTCTCAGGATAGTATGCTCTATGTAGTTATTCGTAACAGCAGTATGAGGTAATCTTTGGTGTTCAGTGTGTTACTAATGTTTGCTTAAGAAAGGTGAAGATGTTGAGTTGATTGGATATTTTATGCCTAGGATTTTGATAACATTTTCTGCAAGAACATCCAAAGCTGTCTGTGAAATCTGTGCCCACTGATGTAGCCTACTTTCTTAAACTAAAGTAGAAACTGCTGCTTTTACCTTTTCTCCAACTATTCCACAGTACAGTTTTAATTTGCAACCCTAGTTCTATTCCTTCAGAAACTATCAGTTTTTGTTGTAGATTGGAACAGAAAATGTGGGGCTACGGTTCATAACCACAGTACAGGACACTGAGCAGCTTAAAAGCTGTGACAGCTTGGAATTTGAGAGTTTACAAAGATTTTTAAGTCAGGGTGAGGTCCCATTTGTTAATTGGGTGTGGTGTGGATTTTTGTGGGACCTGGTCTCAAAGCAGCAGGTATGTGGTCCCTGGCTTTCAATATTGTTTATTGCCAGCACTTGAAATGCACCCTCTTTTTCTTTCCGTCACTTCCTTCCCTTCACAATGTGCACTCATTTTAGTGGCTCTTTAAATTGTTGGATCTCAAGCAGAGTTTGAAGTGTATGGTTTGATGGATATGTGTAACTTTAGCACTGAGGAATGATCATGAACTTAATTTTCTATTTCACATGCTCACCTTTTCTAATATTTTTGTTAAACACTGTTTTCACTTAAAAGGCACTCTGACTTTTGAGGAAAGGATTGATCTGTGCAGTGTGCTTCAGTTTGTCCAACTAGGCAAACAAAGTTGTAAGTTCATTATTGTTGCACTTTTATTACACAGTAAATTCTTTGCAGATACTGTAATATATTTTAATATGCTTTATAATAATTTTTAGAAAGCGGTGATAAAAATTGCTGATTTAATAAACTAATATTGAATTACCTGAGATTCTGGTTTGTATGCTTCTTTCTAGAAGATAATCTTCCAGTGACTCATATTTTGTAATCCTGCTACTTAAGGCTCATAGGCAGAGTAGCTATTTGGCAAGCTGCTGATTTTCCCACCTCAGATTATGTATCCATAATAGGTTCTGGCCCTTTATTTTCTGTGCCCTTGAACTTGTTGCTGAAATTACTGCTTGTGCCAAGGCGTGGTTCCAGAATTAAATTTATCTGTAAAGAATTTTAAAAACTCACACAAACCTCTAGAACCTCTCTCTAATTAGCATGTTATAGCAGAATGTAATTTTGGAACTTCCTAATGTCTAAATGTGGAAGTTCTTTAAAGTCCAAGTGTGGAACATAAATCTAAAACTTCCTGTGTGGATTGAAAGTTTGAAACTTGATCTGAGAGGTGGTACTTTTAACTTCAGTGGGGGCACTAACCTTGAAAAGTAAGAGTCGATTGAATAGTAGCTTAGCACTTTGTTATGTTTGTCCCAAAAAATCCAAAGCCATCTTCCAAACCATGCTGCCTACTACTTGAGAATAACCAATGGCATCAATGAAACATTCATTGTAACATTGTGCTGAAATTAATCCTCCAGCCCCTTCTTTCTCACCCACATCTTGAGGCATTTCCAAAGGGCATTTTCCTGTGCCATCGGGATGCTACAGTTTAGCCATTGCTCCTGCTGTGGTCAGGTTTCCTCTGCTGTGGAGTTCCTATGTAGCGGTGTTGGTGCCATATGTCACACAAAAGCAAGTGTTTCACATGCAAACAGCGTGGCTTCCTGGAGGCTCCATAGAGCTTGAACTGCGGTGACTTGCTGGAACTGCTCCTTATAAAAATAAAAAATAATCTGAAGAAGAGGAGGTTTTAGTGGTGTTTGAAGGTGGGAGGGTTGCTCTTTGGGGTTTTATTTTTAATTGAATGTTGTTTTACATGCTCTGCATAGAAGACATTGCAGACTTTGAAAAACTTACAGCACACTTCAGCAGTTGTTCTCTCTAATCCACAATTCGTATTTGGATAATAAGAAAAGTAGACAAGTGTCCATGCTACCAGTTTGTAAGTTTTGTGGTAATTGTTGCTTCTAATATTTTGCACTCTTAAACTGTGAAACATTTCTGTTTTAACTCCTGTGGCAGTACTAACCTTGAAACATAAGAGTACTGGGGTGCCACTTAGTTTCTCCAAACCTTATTTGCTCCCATGTCTGGTGCATTTGTAGGACCTTTGGAGCAGACACTGCTCGGGGTTTCCCTGATCTTGCCATGCTGCAAGTACTAACTGTGAATGCAGAGGACCTTTTGAAAGCTTGGCCCCTGGGCTTGCCTGCCTGACTTGGCTAGGAAAACACAGGAGAAAAGGTTGGCTGCCCTGCCCTGCTCAGACAGGTGAACAAATGCATCTGCTAAAAGTGCCTTCAGTTGCTCAGGGATCACAGCAATGAGCTGGAAATAAATATCCATACCAAATAAACACCTGTTGTGATCAAAACACAATCAGGAAGATGAGGTGTTTTTTTCACCAGTATGTTCAGAAGTCCTGAATCTATGCAGCTTTTCTGACCTGAGGGGAAAATATGGATGGAAACCATGGTTTTGAGGCAGATTCCTCTCCCTTTTCCCATTGGAGGACTTCATGCTCGCACAGATTTGTACCTGCTGATAGACTATGGATTCAATTTCTGGTCCAGTGAATACTGGAAGCTCACTAATGCCACATCTAACTTGCTTTCCCACCTCTTCTTTTCTCTGAGATGGAGCTTGTCCATGATCTTTCCAAAATCTTATAGCTCAGAAACCCATATTCCACCTCAGTCTGGAGCTCTGAAGATTTCATTGTAGTGAAAATAGCTCGTGAATGGTATGTATCTCTCACCAGGTGCTGTATTTCAGATATACTGTAAGATTTCTATATTCACCATTTTTCAAATTTTTAAACAAGGAACTGCTGAAACATGCTGTTCATACTTAGTGATTCTCTTTTCTGATAATTCTGTGTGTTTTTTCTCTCAAAATGCATTATTTTGTGTCTAGTCTGAAAGTAAAAAATAAAGAATGTAAGTATAACCAGTAAGCTCAGGGTTTGGCAATTTTTGCCTACAATGGAGAGTAATTGCCATTTTTATTCATGCTGTATTACCGTGGCTTAGCTGTCATCTGCTGAAATTCACACCTTTAATGTTAACTGTTTATACACTTTTGTTAAACCTTTTTACAGTGTTTTTGCCAATGACCTTCAACCATTCCACATGACTGGACACCTTCACAAGGAAACTGGGATGGTTGGGCTGGTTTGTAGTCAGTAATCTGCTGGTCAGGGCAGTGAGGGACCAAAACCTGAGAGCACACCGCGGTGTGCACTGTCCCTGGGGGTAGGTGCAGTGCTCTGTCACTAAGGGTGCTGGGAACCACTTCTATATGTGAATCCCACAGTTTTCTTTCATCAACAAATGGAGCTAAGTACTTTAATAAATCCAGAAAATAGAGCTATGAATAAGAAGTTTCATTCTCATGCAACAGTCTCCATTAGTAGCAATGAAAAAATGGAAATACCTGATCAAATGATAAAAATGGCTAGTTAGATCTGGCAGTGCCAACATGGTGATTTCTAAGGCCCAGTTTCAGTTTCATGTTCAAAATATTAAGGCTATTCTGTCACTTGAAGCCTTTTATCTATGTTTGTATGAAGTGGAAAGAGACTGAAAGTCCTTTGTCCCATGTGTTCATCTCAAAAAGCCTTTGAAGCTCTTATGTTAACCATTTGAGGTTCTGAAACAGAAGGGAAATTTCAGGATAATATAAACAGCTCCAAGGAGAAAATGTCTTTAACTCATGACTAAACAAGCAAACATATATTTTCTGTTTCAAAAAGATGACTGAACTTTTTCATGCCAGGAAAAATAAATCCATCTGATTTTGCTTTAAGCTGTCCTCTTTTTCAAATGCAGTGAGGGGCTCCAGTTCCTTTGGATGATGTAATTCGACTGTTCTGCTTGAGTTCTGCTCCCTGTTGATGTCATGTCACTGCTAGCCAACTATTCAAAGAGAAAAGCAACTTCTAGTTTAGACTAGAGCACGAGGAGGCTGAGGTTTATAACAACCCAGCATCTTGGGATGCTTGGTTAGATCCTCCCAGGCAGAGCCCAGCTTTAAGAGAAGCTTCATCCACTGTGGACCCCCCTGCCTGCAGGTGGGTGGCACCCTAGGGTGGCTGGTGACAGCAGTGCTGCCACAGCAGGTATGTAGGGGGCAGGGCATGGGGGGTGTCTGGGGGTGGTGTGCTGAAGTCCTTCAGGGAAAGAAGCTGAGAGAAATACATGGCTATTTTGGGACAGAAGTTCAGCTGAGAGGCCTGTGAAAGCAGGGAATCTCTGCAGACTGAACTGGATGTTGCCATGCCTCTCCTCAGCTGCTTTTGACTAACTCCTCCCAACTTTTCTTCAGCTCTAGTATTCCATTCCCGAATGAGTGAACAGCTTCTTGCAATAACTTACTGTCTGCTCCTCTCCAGTGTTCTCGATATCCAACGTACAGTTCCTCTGTGCCTCAATGAGGTCTGAGATTATGTGTAGTGGGCGGTTAAGAAATATTCTGGGATCATGGTTGAGCTCACCTGTGTCCACACTACGTTGATGAAACTGAACATCAGCTGTTTGCTAGTGCTGGGGAGTGTGGCAGAGGGAAAGGACCACCTGTGGGACCCAGATTGCTGGCCCCAGGCAGCAGGATAATTTCTCTGCTTGCTTGGCACACTGTGAGCTACAAGACTGTAGCCCTGGGAGGGGGCTGCGTTTCTACCCCATGGAGTCCAATGTCCTGGGACTCACTTGTGGAAGTAACATGGCTGGAAACACAGTGGGAGATAAAGGACTGAGCTGTCATGCACGTGTTTACATTTAGCAGGCTTATTTTCTTTGATATTTGGGAAACCCTCAACTTAGCAGGGCTCAGACAGGATTTTCTTGTACCTTCAGAAAGGTGTGTATGTTCAGCTTACATAACAGAGGGTGATGGGTTGTGCCAAACCTTTCACCTGAGCCCTGTGAATAGACTGGGCTCCCCGCAAGAGCAGGCATGCGTGCGGTCACACGGCTTTGAAATCGGAGCTGGCTTTGCTCAGTAGCAGCACAGAGCACGGCTGTAGGAGCTTGGTACAATGAGGGGCTCATTAAGTTACAGGACTTTTGTCAGCTACAAATGGCCTTGGTGGGGATGCTTTAGCGCAGGAAGGCGTCTGCACCCAACTGTGTATGTGTGTTCCTCTCTGGCAGACTCCTCATTCCCCGAGGGCAAGGGCAATGAGGAGGGGAAGCCAGTGCTGCTGCCTGGAGAGCACAGCCTGCGCTGCCCTGGGGAAGCTCGTGGTGATCAGGCCTCGCTTGAGATCAGGGGTTGGAGTGGTAACAGCAAGCTCAGCATCTGTGTCCCTGTGACTGCCACTTCTATATTTCTTATGGCAAGGGAATTAAACATTTCTTCCCATCTTAGAGAGGAGATGAGAATTCACATGCATGTTATGAGAGGAGGACAATGATGACATATAGGAAAAAGAATTCAAGTATAAATAAGTGTCGTGTCCTTCTTTGATTTACGTGGTGTTGCCAGGAGGGGAGAAGCAGCAGGGGATGGGCTGGGAACGGTGGAGTTCTGGGGACAGGCTGCTTGTGCATGAGATCTGTTTGATCTCCATAGTTCCCATTTTCCTCTTAAGCAGAACAAGATGTGCGCAGATAAGAAGGGGTGGTAAGAAATCCTAACACATCTTACTGGTGGTTATTTTGTAGAGGGATATCTGGCATCAGGATCCTTCCTGTAAAAAAACAAAGAAACACATCTGCCATCATGGAAAACCACTTCAGGCTGGAAACAAGGCAAGGGAAGGGTACTCTTTGGGCCCTTCTTCCTGAGGTCAGTGGAAAGGCTTTCCTTCTCTGCAAAGGCAGCAAGAGAGGCCCATAATTAGCCTAGATGGGTGATTTTTCCCTGATCCCTCCAGGAAACTGCACGCAAATATTGTTGTGCCCTTCCTCTTACTTTGTTAGGATGAAAATAACTGAGGAAATGGCTTTATTTATCACTGTCACATAAGTGTCCACCATTTAACTTTGAACTTTAGATAGATATTCAGGACTTAGTGAAATTTTATACCATATCTTTGATTGCCTTGTATTATCATAAAAAGCAAAGACAGTAATTTGCACATTTAACTATATAGATAATAATTAACTTGCAATAGGGATAAATACCTGCATCCAGGACCAATTCACCCACTGGTCCTCTGCCTTCTATTTGACAGGAGCAAGGACATTTTCTCAATACACACAACCTAGCCAACCTGTGCCAGATTTAAACCATCAGCTTACAGTATTAGTTGGCTAGTCCAGGACACAAGTCCAGGCATTTAGAAGGAATATTTTGAGAAATACCTGTAATATAAATATTCAACTTTTTTATTTTTAGCAGTTTTATGTTTTATGTGCACATTATATATTATATTTCTCTAGTGTGCATATGAATACTACTGATAAAGAAGAAGAATCTACTGATAAAGTTTTATCTATCCTGGGTTTGGGTGGATTCCTAATTTCTTCTTATGTTTCTTCCTGTGCCTTTTGGAGGCTAGCTAAACTACACTTGCTAAAAGGGAAAACACTGCTATTCCCTTATCTCATCTCTGAGCTTGATATCTTTCCTTACAGCCTCTGATTTCAGATGCCTGCCCATTTTCTAGTACTGATTCCCAGCAGCAACTTTCTGATTCCTGGCAATGATGCCAGGTAAATGGGACCTGTGCGTGTGTGACCTTGTAAAGGCCAGAAAGGACTCACTGCTATCTATATAAGTCACCAGAATTATTTTCCCTTTTGTTATTAATAAGCCCATGAATAGTAAACTTTGGAATCAGCTGGCACTGCCAGCTTGACTCCAGTTGCCCTGCCAGCAAGAGGTATCTGTGCACAAAAGTGTCCTCAAAGCAGTGCTGAGCAAATTCCTAACACTTCACAGTTTCACCTTCTAATTTGCTGTGTCCCAGTTTAACCACTTGGCTATCGCTCTGATCTTTGTACTCTCTGCTGTGCTTTTACTTCCTGAGTCCATTGTCAAGTTCAATTTTCCAGGTAAGAATTTCTTTAGAAGGGCAGAACCTCCAATTTAATTGCGCAAGATGCTCTTTACCAGAGCCTCAGAGCTATGTATGACTTTTCAACTGGTTTATAGCAATTTTGGTGACTTTCATATATTATTTTTGAGCGTAAGGATTGGACAAGGCCAGTGACAACCTTTACCCCTTGTGTCCTGATGGGTTAATTTCTTTCAGATCAGATGAGAGGTTCATAGGTAGATCATAAATACTCGGTCTCCGTTCCTGAAAGCAAAGGTCACTCTGCATTAAAGCAATGAGGTGAATGTAGGAGTGGATCCAGTGGAAGTCATTCTTCAGAAAAAAACAGCTGCTGAATGTCAGAAAGGACTTCCTCCAAAACTGGGTAACTCCATTTTTTCATGTTCTTTGATATTTTCTTTTCTTGTAATGTACCACTATGACTAGTTTTAGTTCCTAGCACTGTTTGTGTATCCTGCAAATGCAGGTAATCTATTATAGATTTGTCTTTAGGTAACTATCTACCCATGCAGGGAGCATTTGTAACTTGATGAAACAGATGAGCTGTTACGTGAGACAGTAGCTCAACAAATAATCTTCCTTTGTACCTAAATGAAACCAGTTCTGTCATTATTCAGGGTGACTGCAGTGTTTGGATAGGAATCCTTAAAAAAAAAAGAAGCCTGCAGATGTTCTGAGAAGCATTTGGCAAACTCAGAAATGTCATTATGATATGGGTTATTACATGGGAGTGAGTTAATATCACCTCTCCAGCAGGGAAAGGCAATTCTTTGAATATCTGCTCTTCAAATTGAGAAAGTAGGCAGTGCTGAACTAGCCCACAAGATAAGAAAATGTTGAGAGAATGTTCTCCATAATTCTATTTCAGATTTTGCTAAATTCTTCCTTTCATTAGGCTTTCATCTACAGTCATGACCCTTCCCTGTGTGGTTGCTGAACCACCAGGCTCCAATGCTGTCCCTGTTCTGAGGAAGTCCGGCTCTGAGGGTTAAGAAATATCTGCCCCAAAAAGAAATAACAAAAATGCAGTAACAAATCATTGCTTCTGCGCTTTCCACACCTCTTAATATTGTAAAATGGCATTTTTTTTTAATACTAATCAGAGCATGGTAAGGACTATCCCATTTACAGTTGCTGCTGTTGCTGGTTCCCTGTTGCTGTCTTCTCATGCTAGGACACATGAAGTTTTCTTTTTCAGTATTTTATGTTTTATGAATTAAGTGGGTACAAAGCCCATAACTGTTCAGAACCTTGCCTTTGCAAAACAAACATGGAATTTTGGGAAGTATGTCACGCTGCTCCACACTCTCAGAGTTTCTCAGATGTTTTAATTTTTCATTCTCTTCTCTCTTTGCAGTGGGTTGAGAGCAGTAGGCACCTCTCTTCTCTCCCATCACTACAGCAGGTTTCTTGGTTTCCCAGCCAGGCTGATATCCAGGTAATACTTATAATTATGGCAGTAGTTCAAGCTGATGATGTTTGGTCACTATAAGTGTCTGTAGCCATGAATCATACTATGATTTTTCTTTTTTTTTTCTTTTGTTTTTTTTTAATAATCCTTTTGCCTGCATAACAGCAAGGCCACTGCTGTTACAATTTACAATGTAAGCCAAATGTCTTTAAAAGAGCTATTCAGCTGAGCTGAAATCCAGTTTATTGTGTCACAGACTCTGAAGGCAAGACTCCTCCTTTCTAATCTTTCTGAATATTCATCTTGGGTTCTGTGAGGAATTACAAGCCTGACTTTTCACTGGTATGGATGAAGTAGACAAGAGCAGGGAGGAGGAATAATGCTTCCTGATACCCAGGCTACGACCTTTTTCATGTGATTATGGACCTGTGTTGCCATCCTTACTGTGACAGATGTGCAAAAACTGAACCCATGAGAGGAAAGAACCAAGTTGGTTCCATTTCCTTTCTAAGCAGCTCTTTGATTCTGTTGGAAGTACAGAAAGTCTGAAAGGCAAGGACAGAATCTCAACCAGTCCTCAGAGAACACAGCACACTTTTTCTTTTTGGAAGTGATTTGTGGATTCCTCCTTCTGGCAGTGTCTAAGATCAGTTCTCTGTGAGGTGCTTTCAGCACACCCAAGGAAGTTATTGATGGCTTTCAGGTAGAGGTGATCCTCATGGGATCAAGGAGACTGGGTGGAGGCTGAGAGCAAGAAAATAAAGCTGCATAGATACATGTCACATTTTCATCCTGAAGCTAGAGATCTATTTTTAAAGGGTGAGATCAAGCAAGTTAAAAATAAAGTTGGTGAAATTAAAGTGCAAAGTGCAAGCCAAAGGAAATGAAGGTATTACACTGGGTGTGGTATTGAATCTTGTACCTGTTGGTGCTGAGTTTCCTATATACACTGGGCGTGTGAGTGGTTTTTGTAGGTGGCCTGGCAGATCTCTTCAGCTCTCAGCAGCCTACTGAGGTTTCTGACTTCCTAGGTGACCATGGGCACCGAATATGAAAAAGATCATATCAAAAAGCTGCAGGAGCAGCGTATGTCCATGCAAAAGAAAACCTTCACCAACTGGATTAACAACATCTTCTCCAGGAATAATGTAGGTAGCTCCTTCAATTTGAAGATTTTTTTTTTCTGGGTTTTTTTTTTATTTTATTTTACCCACTGTATCCTTTTTTATGTTATTTTTAATGCATTTTTTTCTGAACGTTGTCGCATGCAAGCGAGGAAGGATTTCACTAACCAGAGTGCTCCATCCTCTATCTTTTATCTCACATCTGTCTCCTTTATTCATGGTACCAGTCTTCTCTGAAATCAAGGTTCATTTTGTAAACTGTATAACTCCATCATCACATTGTGATATCCATTGTACACTGGTGATCCTCTCAGAGGAAAATCCTTATTTGCTTCTTTCCTGTAAATAAATTATCTGCAGACGTCAGGGTTTCCCCAGGCAATGCTCAATTCTTAATTGCCTGACCAAAAATTCTGACTTTGTGCTTTGCCTGATTAGTTCAGTTTGAGTTGCTGCTCAAAGGCTCTGAAAAAGTAGCCTTAATTTTGGAGAATTTCAGACATACTGCCAGTATGCAAGTACAGACCAGTTTGTTTTCTCTAGTTCTCAGACTTCAAAAAATCATCAGAGCTAGTGTGCAGTCGATATGTGTGTGCAAGGTAACACACACATTTGTGTGTTTTCCAGTATATTCCAGTCTCCAGACTTACTGCAGATAAAATTTCAGGCACAAATGATGTAGCTATGGCACAGAAAGGAATGATGTCATCCAAACCAATTCCATTTTCTGGAGTCTGTAGTAGGTAGTAATGAAAACAGATGTTGGGGACACCAAGCAGGACCAGGCCACTGGGTCCACTGTAGCTCATCACCGTGTTTCAGTACCAGATGTGTTTTTTCAGCGTAATGTTTTAAGTTTGTGATTTGTACAAAGGCAGCTGCAGAGCACAACAAACTTTCAAATTTATTTTTCATAATGGTAGTGAACAAGTGCAAAACACGTGCTTGTTTTGCCTCCTGCAGAAAGTTAGGATTTTATGGTGTAGGAAATTAGTTCTGTTTAGCTGTAGACATATACTTTCTCATTTTAAAAATGCCTTCAAGTTCAGAGATAAAAATGCCAGTCTGAAGTTCCTGCAATGTACTTGTTCACATATCATACAAGTCTGGGGAGCAAAGCCTGTGAGAGCTTTCCAAGCCATATACGGCAGAGACGGCGCAGAGCTTATCTAGGTCGTCCTGGCAGCTTAGTCCCAGCTTTCCAAGGCACACTTTGAGGTGATTGGACCATACTACAGGACACTGCAGTGTTCTCAATTATACTGTTGACTACTTCAAGTTCAGCACTAAGGATGCTATTGGATTGAATTTGTTAAGATATCTGTGACTGGTATTTTTATGAGAAGAATGAGGCAGCAATGCTATTAGAGCAACAGCTGGGTGAGACATAAAGCAGATATATGAACCCTGTCTTTTTACAAATTCAAACTGAACTATTCTTCATTTATGGAAGTGTCACAGAATATGACAGCTCAAACGTTTTTGGTTTTTTTTTGTAATACATAATATACAGAATTTTAAGTTTTATTAAATATGCAAAAAGGAATAAAGAATAAAATCAACAGGGAGTTGTTTTTATGGAGTTAATCAGTGGAGAAAATTGTAAATCCTTGTGCCATGCACAATAGAGACTTAAAGACTCTCCAACTTGTTTTTTACCCTTCCAGTGTTTTTTTCTTTCTCTGGAGAAAAGATTTCTTCAGCTAATTAGTAACTGATCAGAAATTAGAAGCTGTTATCTGTCCTTTTTCCCCGTAACATGTAAATATTCCCCAAATTTTAAAAATATAATAGCTTAGCCTTTTCCTTTTCCTTTTTCCTTTTTCCCTTCTCCTTCTCCTTCTCCTTCTCCTTCTCCTTCTCCTTCTCCTTCTCCTTCTCCTTCTCCTTCTCCTTCTCCTCCTCCTCTCCTCTCTTTCCTTTCCCTTTGTCTCCCTCTTTCCCTTTTTCTCTCTTTCTGTTTTTCTCTCTTTCTTTTTCTCTCTCTTTTTTTTGGATGAAAAATATTATTTACTGTAATTGCAAAATCACAGTAAATTATTCTTAGGTGTGTGATATGGTTTTAATGCCACTTCTAGATAGCAAGTGGCACGAGGCCAAAAGGAAACACCCAAAGCAAGTTCTTGTTAGGTCAGAGTACAGACTGTGTCATGTTGTATCACCTAAGCACTGGGTGACCTCATTACTGGCAGCAGTAAGACACATTTTTGTAAGTGATCCTAACCTTTCACTTAGTGTGAGACTCTGGCTAAAAATATGGAGACTTTGGGTGGTAGTGCAGGTCCAAGCAGGACGTGACAAACTTTGTTGAGACTATGGAGTATAAAATGAGTCATTGAATGGGATTATCAGCTTAACTTTTAAATTAAATGCACAGCTCAGAATAAAATTATTCTGATCTAATAAAAGATTCACTTGAATTGGAATAAAAAATGTCAGCATTTATGAAAGGTTTGATTTTGAAAATGCTTGATTTTTTTTATTTTTCAAAATCTCCTGTTTTTTTCTTTTTTATTCCATTGTGGGTTTGCATTTTTGTTTGGTTGCTGGGGTTTTTTTAACTTCAAACTACTTTCATAATTAATGTAAATTCTTCCACAAATCCATTTTTTCTGAATTAAGGCTCACCGCTCTGTGGACATATGCACTGTCATAGGGAAGACTCAGTGAAACATCAAGAAGGTGTTGTTTGTTTCGTTTTAGAAGTAAAGGGTTCTCTGTGCCAAATGTTAAATTGGAGTTTGTATTGCCTGGCTGGTCTTTACAGGTAAAGATTGAGATAGAAGATATTTACACAGATTTGAAGGATGGCATCTCTCTCATGAAACTCCTTGAGCTTCTCTCCGGAGAAGCTTTGCCCAAACCAAGCCAGGGAAAAATGAGAGTGCATTTTCTAGAGAACAACAGCAAAGCCATCACATTTCTGAAATCCAAGGTAAGTTAATATTAGGGATCACAACAGTTTATATATGTTATTAATTCATTGTAGCATCATGTTCATAGTGGTTTCCCCCTCCAGTAGACAATAACATATCCTCTGAAGGCAGGCCAGGGATTTTATTAAAAGAAAAAAAAATCAAATTTTAATTTCTTTGTTATTTGAGCAATGTGTCTTAGAAACAGCTAATATTCCTCTCCTTTGGAGGAAAGAAACATGCTTCTTTCCTCTCCCTAACCACCAGTTTTCAAGAAACATATATTGGAACTTTAAATTTTTGAGACCATTATCCCTTTGCCAGGCTTTTGCCAAAATTCATAATGAGCTGATATAGGAGCTTGCAGGTCTGTGGACTGATGAAAAGATGTAAACATTAAACCTCTTTGCTTAAGAAAATGGCCTGAACACACTCTCCAGTAACAGTTTGTTACACTGAGAGCTGGACAAGAGCGCATTTATGCTGAACAGATACTGGTTTATTAGCAGGTACAAGTGAAAGTGATTGGTCCTGAGAATATCGTAGATGGTGACAGAACCTTAATCCTGGGCCTTATCTGGATCATCATACTTCGATTTCAGATATCATCTATCAAACTTGATAAGGTAAAACTGTATCTTTGTCTTTTTGCTTGTGCAATTGTGTTTTTTTTCTCAAAAGGACAAAACAGTGACTTGGAGATAGAAAGAACATTCATGTTCTTCACAGTCTCCTACAAATTTTTTACGGACTCTTGACTTCCTGTCGAATTTCTCTGTCAATAATTCTCCTAGATTTGAGTCCCACGATGCTGCTCTGAAGAAGCACATGCTTTTTAAAGTTATTAAACGTGTACTCTAAGAACATGAAAAACAAGGTTCTATAAAGAACCTTCTATTATGAAATCAAAGTCAATAATTGCTAACAGTAGACCTGAATACATCGTGTTTTGTTTCTGAGTTCTATTTCACAGCTAAGGAAGCAAATAAACGGAACTTTCCTTTCTGTCTGATTTCTACAGCCCTTACAGAAGAGAAATGTTTAAAAAATTTCAGCACCTTCATTTCACCTTATAGTTTCTGCATTCATTCAATTCACTTTTTTTTAAATAGAAAACATTTAGTTTTGTGTTAAATTTTTCTACCTTTATGACAGACACAGTCTGTAAGATGTGGCTTTGAGGGGATCTGTGAATTGAAAAAAAGTAATATGAAGTGACCTTTGGGAACATAAGTGTAAAGTCACTGATAATATTTTCATATATTGTTGACACCGGTTTTTCTTTTCTCTGTTCTCTTCACAGGAAGAATTTGGAGGTAGAGCTGATGTTCTATTTGCCAATGAAGCCTTATTGCTATGGTGTCAGCATAAAACTGCCAGCTATTCCAATGTGAGTGTGAAGGACTTCTCCAAAAGTTGGAGTGATGGGCTGGCCTTCAATGCACTCATACATGCTCACAGGTAAGATTTGATGGATCAGTTCAGACAGAGCTGCTCATTGCTGTTTCTAGCTCTGACACAAGTTGTTCCAGGGTCTGAATTGCAAGTTTTTGACAAGAAACTGTAAGATAGTCTCTGCCCTTTTTCACTGAAGACTCTTTTTTCTTAAATGGGTTTTCTCTCCTTGAAAGGAAGGACCAAAAGCTCCTGCTTGGAGGCTCCTTTAGTTGGGTATAATATTGAATTTCCAGAGGAATATCACATATCTGAACAATACTGCCCATTTGGTCTTAGCCCCTCAGTCATGTTCCCATTGCTCTTTTTCTAATTTTTTTTTTTTCAGGCAGTGGTTTTATTGTATGAACTTTTATTGTATGAACTTCCTGTTCAATTGTAATAGAGTAAGCGATTTCTCAGTCTCTTTCTTTCTCCCTTCTCTGTCCCCTTGAATAAGAGTGAAGGAAATAGCCAAAAGCAGGAGAGAGAAACCACCTATAGTAACTTTGAACACTTATTTTTCCTCAATAGTTCTGCTATATCTTGTAGGGAATACCATAGCGGGATTGTGGAACTTCCCCAGCTGGGAGTCACCTCCCTTCTCACAACTGTCTCTCTAGTGGGCTTTGGTTTTCACCCATTGGGGAAGAGGAGAAATAAGGGCAGACATTTGCTAGGAGTGGCAATTCGATTTCATAGAAGACAATTTTCTTCCTGCTATGTAGGCAAGGGGCAATGCTCTTGAATGAAGTTCAAGGTCAAAGTAATTCCAGTGTTAATGTCACATAACATTAACAGTTATGTGACTATTAACTTAGTCTCATAGACAGGTTATGGTTTATGATCTGAAAGAACTTACTACAAACATAAATCTTCCTTCATTTCCATGCCCTCTTTTTCTCCTTGCCCAGGCCTGATCTTATCCACTATAGCTCACTGCGGCAGGACCAGCCCATTAAAAACCTGAACAATGCCTTTGATGTTGCTGAGAAAGAGTTTGGAATCAGCAAACTGCTTGATGCTGAGGATGTGGCAGTGCCCTATCCAGATGAGAGATCCATCATGACCTATGTGTCACTCTATTACCACTACTTCTCCAGACTGAAGCAAGGCCAGACAATACAAAAGAGACTTAACAAAGTAAGTGCATTGCTATCTTTGGACGTTATAAGTTAAAAATGTAAAGCTCAATTTAATTTGGAAGTGTGAGGGGTTTTGTGCAAGCTCTACTTCAGGATCATTTGAACTGAATCAAAAGGCACAGCTATCTGAAAGACCTTGCACCTTGACACTTGTACCTGGAGCCCGTACACTCTCTGATCTCCAAGAGGGTTGCAGTTATCTCACTGAAAATCAATCCCCTTTTGACCTCATAGTTTCTGTTTGAGAGCTGATATGGTTCCAAGGCAGCTTGAGGCATAGAGATCTCAATAATATTGGGAGAAGATTAAGACTAGGCAAAAGCAGACCTAGTCAACAGTTTTCTCATTTAATAAGAATGATGATCCTTTCTTCTATGGAACTACTTTGGATTCTGATTTCCTTTGAAAATCCTTATCCTTTCTTTCTAACTCTTTAGGTGGAAAATGAAAAAAAACCCAACCAAATAAATGAAACAAAACCAAAACCACCACCAACAACAACAAATCAAACTGAGAGAATGCTAGATAAATTGGCTAAGTTAAATTGTTTTAATTGAATTTTTATTATTTTTTTATTAAATTTAGCTAAGTTAAGGGGTTTTTTTCTGTTTCTACATACAATTCACCTCACTTAAAATCATGAGCAATATTTAATATTTCTTCCATCCCACTGATGGAAAACTAAAGGAATTTTGTAGTGGTCCCACCGAAGACCACTTCCCTTGAGAGAATTTCTGTTCTATCTCCAGAGAAATCTGTTCTTGTTTTGATGAAACTACAAAAGAAGTAGCCTGCAGAAAACCTACACATCCAGGATGGGTCCTATGAATATCTGGATTTGGAGAACTGCCTGTGCAGTTGAGAGGGGAAATACATTGCTTAGAGGGAGCAACAAAAATCCACACTGAGGCTTCCTTGGTGCTGACTAGGTGAAAAGGTTTTGCCAAGCAGGGTTTGGTCAGCTAAAAATGTGGTCTAGGACAAGGATTAGATGATCCTGTAGCGTGGGTCCCCACAGCACCAAGCCTGTTAGTGTGGAAGGAGTGTCTGGAGCATGCTCTTTGTCAGAAGACCCAAAGTTAGGTAGTCCTGCAAGGAGAAGAGAGTTGGACTCGATGGTCCTTATGGTTCCCTTCCATCTAGAGATACTCTAGGATTATATGTATTAGAGCAGTATGTTCTCCAAAGAGATGTTTGCTGCAGTATTTACCTGAACTTGAAATAAAGGCAGGTCAGGCCACAAATGAAACAGATAAAAGTCCTAGAATTGAAAAATTAATATTAAATCAGAGTTAATATCCTTACCAAAGCCCTGTTTGGCCACAAAACGTTTTCTAGTAATTTTTACAAAGATAAACGGTTCCAACAGAAGAGATTGAGATGGGACTGTTTTGACCATAGTCTGCTGTGTGCATGTGAGAGAAGTAGGATCTTGTCAGATGGTTTCCTAAGATCCTAAGTGGTGAAGCTAAAAGGGTGTAATTACACATTAGGTTAGAATTGTTTGGGGTTGAGGAACGAGACTGGTAAAAAAAATCTGGGTTTTTTTTCGATTGTGAAACAAAAAATGTGAAGCATGCTGTTTATTTCAAAATGTTTTCTTAAATAAAAACTGAAATGAAGCATTAAATAATATTGATTTATCTGTGTTTTATGGAAGGCTGTTCTAGGATTTCACCTAGCTTCAGATATGACAACTATAAGCACATCAGTATAAAAATGTGATGACTGCTGAAGATACTGCTTTCTGTTCACCCACTGTGCTTCATTCTGTTACTTATGTGGCTTGTCATTTTATATTCCCATCACAGATCGTGTTCTTCCTGAAGGAGCTAGATGACTTGAAGCTTCAGTATGAGCAGATGGTCTCTGACCTCCTGAAATGGATTAAACTGAAGGTGATGGAACTGGATGACCGTCATTTCCCCAACTCTCTTCAGGAAATGTGGCTGCTCATGGCCAATTTTAAAACCTTCCGCACTGTGGAGAAACCCCCCAAATACCAAGAGAAGGGCATGATTGAAGCTCATCTCTTCAACATCAGGACCAAGCAGAGAGCCAACAACCAACGGCCCTACTTGCCCCCAGAGGGGAAAATGCTGCAGGATGTGGAAAAGCACTGGATCATCCTGGAAAAGTCAGAGCACAACCGTGGAAAAGCACTGCAAAAGGAGATGCTGAGGCTGGAAAGGCTGGAACAGCTAGCCCAGAGGTTCCTGAAGAAGGCAGCCCTGCGTGAGTCCTACTTAGAAGACATGAGGAAAGTGATTGGGAAGCAGGACTTCTGGCCAGAGAGTGTGGACAGGATGGAGGCTGCCAGTAGGAAGCTGGAAGCCATTGTGGCAGATGTACTGCCCAGGAGGGAACGCTTCACAGCTTTGGATGAAATGGCCACCGTTATCAGCCAGGAGAACTATCACAGCAAAGATCAAATCTTGCAGAAGTGAGTGATGGCTGAGCAACTGTGTAGTGGTGGAGTATTAGTTGAAACTCTGTGGTGTGGTGGAAGGAAATTAATTATAACTTTGAATCCTATCTTTGCTCCTCATGAGTAGAACTGTCAGGAATTTCTTCTGCCTGAGAACAGTTTCAGCAGATAAGGCAAACACTTAATCTTCTTCAAAATTCTAACTTTTTTCCTTGTATGATCAAAGCCTCAGACCAACTTAGGGTAAAAATATTTTTAAGGTATTTTTGTTATATATGAAAATATACCCACAAATTTCTATCAAATATTCCATCAAAAAATGCTTAGAGAGATACTAATTTTTTTCTCAAATAAACACATTTCTATTTCAGTCTGCAATTTGGGGAGATATGAATTGATTAAGGCACGGTATTCTCAGATTTACTCCATTTTGGAGCAAATATTGAGCAATTATAAATTCTCTGATTATCTCAAGTAATTATATAACCTGGTTTGTGAGTATCTAAGAATGCCATACAAATAACTTCTCTTATGGTATTTTAGTGCTTTTCTAAATTCAGACAAAATTGAGACCCTCTGTGAAAACTCAGAAAAACAAAAAAAAAAGTTAAAAAAGAGTAAATCAAACAATGAGATCAGATTGTGACTTATGATTTAGTTCAGATTCATGTTTTCCTTTCAGCAGCCATTTAAAGAACACTTCTTTGTTTCCAAACCTTTCCACTTTATCAAGAAAAAGCACTGTAGCAAAAAAAAGAATGTTTTATGAACATCCTTAAAAACAATGTCAAAATGTTAAGAGTCAATGACAGTTGGTGTGCTAGTCAAAATTCCTGTAATAACATTTTTTTACCTGTTTTGTGTTCCTGGCCTGTCCTCTTACACTGATGTCAAGAGTCGTGTGTGTTTATTTAGCCCCTCCAAAGCTGCAATCACTGAGAATCCTCCAGTGATGTCTAAAGTCTTTGGTAATTTCTTTCTCTTCCTTTGTAGGCAAAAGAGCATTTCAAAGCAATGGCAGGATCTCCTGGATCAGCTGCAGAGACGAGAACAATCCCTGGGAATCATGCAGGAAATTCTGGGCCTTCTGAGGGACATAGATGCCATTACAGAGGAGCTGAAAGAGCTGCAGGTACTGAGCCCTCTCCAGCAGCACACAACTTGCAGTGCTGCCAATGTGTGTCCCCATGTTCCAGGAGACTGGCTGGTGCCAACAGGAGATAAGTCTATCAGCTATAGAAAAAATACACAATTTTTACCTAGATGCCTAATTGACCAGTTTGGTTCATCATCACAGATAACTACACGAGGAAAACCAGGCTTTGCTATAGGGGATTTCTCTAATCAGAAAGCCAGGAATCCTGTTACATGGAATGTCCTACAAGTTCAAGTTATATGGTAAAATAAAGATGTGAAATAATATTTTCTAAATTTACGAGTGCAAAAGCAAAAATGAAATAAACACACCTCCTGTTTCCATTCCACAAAATTCTTCTGAATTAGCTTCTGGAAGTTCCTGCAGTAATTTTACAGGTGGAAATCAGCTCAGGCTTACAGGTATATAAGCTCATGAGAAAGGAAAGTTCCACTGTAAATGCATAGTGATTGCTTTTAGCAAGAATTTCCATCTGTTACCAGAGTGTCAGAGCACAAACTCTTCAGCATGAGAAATAACTGGGTTCATATTGATTTTGTAATGGAAGGAAGTATGTGTACATTCTTTGCCTTGAAGACAAATCCTCATGACTACAGGTTGCTTTTGTACCCAAGCTGAAAAAGTCAGCATGCTATATGAAGTTGTGAATTTCAAATTAAAGATAAGAGCTATCTCTAAGTTATAAATATTTCTGTCCTAGCATTAGTAGGCAAAGACTATCTAATGGTAATAGTGTCATAGTAGTGTCAGCAGTAGTCTGAGAATATGGGAAAAGATTGGTAAGGAAGGATAAGTACCCTAGGATTAATAATTGTATCCATTGATACAATTAGAAAGAAGACAGACTGATAAGCACTTCTCATCAGTCACCAATTAAGTACTATAAAGTACTTATTTTCATTATTTACATAGATGCTCCTCAAATAAAAGAACATTGCAGTTAGAAAATATCATAGAGTTGGATATTGTGGAATTCTTCAAATAGAGAGTGTGAATCAACCTGCCTACAGATGGGTCTACAGCAAAGAGATATTCATTGCACCCACAAATTCTGAGACCTTGAGTGCTTAATCAGAAGAAATATCTTGGGTACAAAAACGGATGCCTATTTGATGAGCCCATTACTTACACTGCAGCAGATCAAAACTCTGGATTGTTGCCATTAGCTTGTGGAATTGAAAAAACAAGTATAAATTCTCTAAATAGGCAGGTTTTTAGCTTTACCTATCCAATATTCTGGGACATTTAGAAACTATGAGAGAAAACAGGAACCTTTCAACTGATTTATTTGCACTGAGACCCTGGATGGAGTCTCTGAAAATCTCTCATTTTTTCTTCTCCCTTTGTAGGTGCTAGTGAATACCCAGGACTGTGGGAAGCAGCTCCTTGAAGTAGTAGATTTGCTGCAGAATCACAACTTGGTTGACTCGCAGATCTCTTCCTATGATGACAGGTTGATGCACATCACCCAGAGAACAGGAGAAATCAGCAAGGACAGCACAGTTAAATCAGAATTGCTTTATGCAAAAGTTCAGATGCTTCGTCAGCTGTACCAGAACCTCACAGCTCAGAGCAAGTCACGGTAGGTCTGTGCTGGTGGCTCTGTTCTTCCTGATTAGGATGCCCAATGTGCCATGCTTTAATGAGAAGAATGAAAGAATGGCACAGCTTCCCAGCATTTGAAATTTTGTCATTTCTCCATTTATAAAGACAAAACAAAAGCAACTTGATTGTCTTGATTGTAATTGTGAAAGGATCACTCACTTGCATAGATGAAGAATAGATTCACTCTCAACATTTATTATAATTTGCTTTATGAGATGTCTGAATAGTAAATGGTTATCTCCTCATCTCCTGGAGAAAGAAGGAAATGTAATTTTGTTTCTTTTGTTTTATTCCATGAATAAATTAATATATGACAAAGAGGAACTAAAGGCATTCAAATTCTCGATTTTTAAATTTTTCTTTGATCAATCTACCACTGTCTTTATGGAATCTTAATTCTGACAGTCACACGCTGTTTGTTTCCTTGGTTCAGTAAATCTCAGCTAGAAGAGGCTTTGAAGCTTTTTGAATTCTTCCGTGACTGCAAAGAGGAAGAATCGTGGATCTCTGAGAAGTGGAAGCTGGCAAGAATGACAACATTAGGGAAAGATGTCAGCCAGATCACAGCCTCTATTCAGAAGAACAAGGTATCTTACTTTGCTGCTGGTGCCTTGTCTTTGTATTAAAGCAAGATTTTAGAACATCCATGTCTTTCAGTTCAGTCAGTGCAGGACTTATAAGAATGCTGTCAAACTAATCCTTATCTCAAGGATAAGATAATCCTTATCTTATTTCAGAGTCTGGAAATTAAAAAAAAATGTGTAGACTAGGCATTTTTTTTCCCAAAGAGAGGAAGGAAAGGGTTGAGAAGAAATATGCTTCATACTAGATTAGAAGTGGGACTTCTTGTGAAGACACTGAGCTCCATATTAGCTAACTTTTGATGGAGAAAAAAAAAAGGTTGCTAGTTTCTGTGGTTCTCACCTTTTTTTCCTGTCCAAGAGAGACGAGGATAAAGAGAGAATAGGTGAAAAACTCAGACATAGGGCTCTTGGAAACATTTACATGATAGCAGCAGAGAGTAGGAACTGCTCTTTTCTCTTGACTGGTAGGGAATGAGCTGTGCTGACATGTTTCCTGTCCTTGTGCTAGGCTCTTGAAGTGGAGTGCAATTCACACAGGGCCATATGTACAGATGTGATGAGGAGGGGCTGGGAGCTCAGCCAAAAGAATCCCATGCGCCAGGATGACATTCTGAGGCAGACAGACAACCTCCAGAAGCTGTGGCAGCAGCTCCAAGACGAGGTGGCTGATCGAAAAAGCCGCCTGCAGGCAGCAGCCCTCATCAAACAGGTAAGAGGGTTCTGCTGGGGTGTGTGATATGTGGGGCATGGATGTGGCTCAGTTCTGCCCCATGCCCCCACGTGGAAGACAACACTGGCAGGAAAGATGGAAATAACTCACATGATAGCACTAATGAAGAGTCTTTTTAGAGAGCGGATCAGGTAGCTGTGTGATGTATTTCAAAAATGAAAAAAAAAAAAAAAGACCACCAACAAAAAAAACATGTTGTAAGACTTAGATTGACCATGAACTTCACAAATCCTGCAAAGTGTTTGACCCTTCCATTCTGACCTACAATTTTAGGTCAGAAGCATTCACACATCTGCAAATAACAAATTTGTATAAAAACAACATTCTTAAACCACATTACATTATCTCAGGTATTCTTAGTCTCCCCTTCTTAGGATTTTGCTCAGTCTATTGTATCCATTAAATGTTTGAACAAAACTGAACAACTTTTTTCTTAAGAAAGTCTAAATTCTCTCTTCTCTTTATTAAGTTTGACACCATTATGGTGTTTTAGTTTTTCCTTTGTCCCTCATTACTATGGGTACTCTCTTTTTCCTGTTGTACTTTTATTCTATGTGTCATACTCTTGTTTTATCCTTCTACAACCATAGCCAGGCAGACTGCAAATTCTGGAAAAAAGTAAACTTCTGTTGTAGATCAACATTGTTCCTTAAACATTAAGAAAATATCTGTTGGTATTGCATAGTGATGCCTACCAATAGCATACATTGTGGGTTCTTTTATTGCTGCTGTTTTGCACCATGAAGTTTTAGCTAGTTAGGGGTTCTTAAACAGCTATATAGGCAATCTTTGAATCTCTTTACTCACTATAATTCTGTGAATTAACTGTGTTGTGAGCATGAAATACATCACGAGTTTAGAGTTACCTCTATCCATAGTTTTCACAACACCTGTAAGTAACCTTATGGCTACAGACCTAATGGAATTTCTCCTCATTCATAATTTTACAAAGAGGAAGGAGCTGGATATGATGCTTCCAGCATGAATCCAAGTGTTTTCCTCCCTGTGTTCCTTCAGTACTTTGCTGACATTGATGAAGCAGATTCGTGGTTGCGAGAGAGGCAGACTCTTCTTGCCAGCAAGGACTATGGCAAGGATGAATCAAGCGCGGAAGCGCTGCTGCATCGTCACTTGCGCCTGGAGAAGGAGATTGCAGCCTATTCCTCTGAGATGAGGCGCCTCAAAGAGCAGGCTGACATTGCAGCACAGCAGGCTCCAGCTGCAGTAAGTAGAGGAGGGATTGTGTCACATTGTGTTGAAGAATGTAAATGAAATGTTTTTTCAATTATTTATTTTTTATTTGATTTACCCAAATAGAATATTCCAAATTAAGTTTTTAATAAGAATTGGCAAAAATTTTTAGGTGAAAAAGAAGTTTCTTGTTTGCTCATAGCACACCTAGTTAGTATTCTTTGAAGTGCTAGAAATATTCTCATCCATGTTAGTACCCTCTACTGGTCCTCACAAATACATTCTCACTCTTTATTCTCATAAAATTATTCATTTCAATTATCTTTAAAAAGCAGACTTTTAATCAAAACATCCTGACAAATTCTTCTGCTACCGTAATGTAGTGAAGAACTATCCCACAACTCCAGGAGTAACTCATACCATCCCTTATTTTTAAGGCAGATGAGATGAAGTCAAGCTCTGCAGATGCCCCTCTTTTTCACTGACTAGAAAGGGAACTTTTGACCTGAGATCAGCTCATTTAATAACAGAATTCAGAGGAGACAAATGAATGACACATTTCATAGCTTGCTTCTTTAGACATCTATATTCACTCAATATTTAGCCCAATAAATTTGAGAGCAGTGGGCATCTCTTAGAAAAATATTTTATTACTTTGCTGTGAAATGTGAAAAAGCACATGATGAGATGGTGTTGATGCACAAAAGGTATTGATTCATTATGGGACTCACAGATTTTGAAACTGGAAGTGTTCAGGTACTAAAACATCGCCACAAAAAGAACCATGAGCACAGTCAATTGCCTTGCTTTGTTGGCACTTCTGAAAATAAAAAAGCTCCTCCAACCAAACAACTTCGATTTGGGCAGGAAATGAGAATTTTTACTGAATCAATACAGTTTGAAATGAGCTAAATTAAAGTTCTTCTTTAAACAAAACCAAAATATTTTTCAGGTTTTTTAATTCATTTTTTCAGAATAAAACAGTGGAAACTGTTCTTAAAAAAATACTGGAAGTTTTTGTTTTAAAGGGTCAGAATGCTGTGATTTGAACTAGCAAATCTAAGTTTTCCTTCCAAATGAAATTTTATCCAAATCAGAAATTCTTATCCATTGATTTTGTTAAATTTTTCTTAACAGATGACAAAGAGGGAAGCCCCAAGTGACTTAAATCAAAAGACAACTAAGCTACCATTCAGTCGAACCTGGCCAACATCTGAAACGGTATCCACTGGAACCTCAAGTATGGATGATCATTTTCTTCCAGAGAATATCTGGAAGACCCAAGAAGAAATAGATTCACTTTATGAACATCTACAGAGCATGGCTGAGGTATAATACCCCCTTCTGCTGTGCAGCTCGTGAAGAAGTCCAAACCAGTGAAAATTGAAATTAAGTGCTTTGCTGGCTTCTTTCAGTTTAATAATGTGCCTCAATTCTGTTAATTCCTGTAGGACTTCAAGCCTTGAGATGATCACTGAAGTTTTGTATCAAAACAAATTTTATGTGGGCAAATTTCCCATTTACATTCCAGTAGTTTTAGTCCATGAAAAGCAGATTCCTTTGTATAATCCTTCCCCCCCTCCCCCCCTTAATGTTTGCTTGTTGTAGCTCCTAAATCACTGGGCTGTCTCGCCTGACACCAGAAAAAAATAAACTGCAATCTTCATTTTGTTAATGTGCTGCTCTTCACTCACACCTGCTCAAATCATGCCCTAAAGATTGACACAAACATGTTGCATGTGACTCTTACATATTCTAGAGACTACTGCCTTATGTCTTCAGTGAGCAGCATCCGGTAGCACAGCAGCCCTCCATACTGTCCAGAAGCTGAGCACTCTCCAAATGATTCTCTTATGTTTTTAAACCACTGTTGCTCTGGAAGAAGTATTGTGATCTTTAAATTTCATGTTCTGTTCTCTTTCAGCAGTTTCTGGGAAAACTACTAAGCCACCACCTGTATATTGTAGCTTAAATGGAAAGATCTTTTTTCTGTTGCTTCAAATGGTGAGGAGTTATTACAACAATAGTTAAGTCTTCATCTCTTTTACAGAGCAGGAAAAAGGCTCTGGAGGAGATGATGGGATATTATCGCTTCTGCAGCTCTTGCGAAGAATTTCAGTCATGGATGAGAGATAAAGAGAACATTTTCCGCACTCTTCAACCTCAAGCAGACAATGTGGAGGTCATGCAGCAGAAATATCAGGTACCCCTTTTTCCTTTTCACAGATGACACCTTTTAAATCAATTTTACCTTAAGAGAAATGATAAAGTTGAGAAATGATGCTTTGAGAGCCTTTTCATTAATTTCAACTTAGAGAGTCATGCATAGACCAGATATTTCTTTTATACAGACTATGCCAAATTATGGAAGCTGATGTGACTGTGTCCCTTTATCTTCCTGTGAACATGGTATTGTGTACAAATATCATTGTACACAAGGATTCTTTCTGTCGTTTACCTTGCATCACTTTAAAAAAGTACCAAATTATGAAAAAATCCATCAGTGCACTTGCATCCCAGTGGAGTGGGACATACGTGCGCAGTGTGCACACCAGGGAGGTCAAGGGGCTGCAGGGGAATTGTGTGCACAGGTGTGCGTGGAGTCAGCAGGCAGGCAGGGGGAGAAGCTAGCTGTGAAAATGGGATATGAGTGGATATAAAAGATTATTGAGAATTGTGTCCACAGAAATGGAAAAACCTCATGTTCTTCATTCTTGTATTTTTCCACTTTAGAGATTTTTAACAGAACTGGCTGCAGGCAAAGGCCAGCTGGAAGACATTGAAAACCTAGCTGTTAAATATGGAAAGATCAGTCCCAGCAAATATTTTGAGATCCAAACTTGGATGGAAAAGATCAACATCAGGTAAAAGTGCTACCGATAAGCAGAGGATTGTTTAATGGGGATAATTCTTATCCCTTCTAGACAACAGTGCCACAAATGAGAAAGAGGCAGCCCTCAGCTGGCTGCAGGCTGGCCCTGAGATCAGTACCACATCTCCAGAACTGAGGGGGCCACCTAGGACTATGGTACCAAATCACTTAAACTGTAGAAATCTGTCTGTGCATGTTAAAGCACAATGGGAATTCATCCATGGGTGACAATGTTGTATTCAGAGCAGTTCTGCAGCACTGCAGCTGATTTGGTTACTTAAGCATCAGGGTGAGGACACACTTCACAAATCTTGAAAGGAGCATCAAACCATGTTTGACTTCACCAAGAGTATTTAGTACCCGTTGTGAATGTATTCCTGCTACCATGTTACTCAGTGACAATGGGCATAGGCAGGTCCTGATTTTGACTGTGGTTGTTTAATTGCATCGTCTTCAGAGTGTTCTGTCCACCTGAGCAGGTCCCATTTTTGAGATGACACTGATACGTACTTTGATCTTGTGAGGGAGTGCTGGTGTTCACCCCCTGCCCAGCCCCAACCACTTAAGTCCTGATGTAGTCTTTATACAAGACTTTTTCTGAACAGAACACTGGTACAGTTCATTTATAACAATGGCTATAAATTGTTATCTCGCTTCAAGATGGCAATCCATGGAAACACTGAAGGAGGAGAAAGGCTCTGAGCTGATTGGAGTGGCTGATGTGAGGACATTTCTTCAGGACTGTCAGAGCATAGGAGTGCTACTGCAAGACAAGATGGTCCAGCTAAGGAATCTGGAACCAGGGAACTCGCCTGCTGGACTGGAGTCAGACAAGCGCAAACTGTACACAATTGAGAGAGAGGTCCTTGTGACAGAGAGGAAAATTGAATACTTGAGGAGTGTTGCAAAGTCGTAAGGAACCTTCTTTATCTTTTCACTTTCTTTGCTAGTTCTCTAAGATCATGCTGTAAATTATGGCTGTAAAGAGAAAGAGTAGCTTTTAAAGTTTCTCTTTCTAGAAATCCAAAGAACTCACTTGCCTGCTGGACTGAGCTCATTTCTCTTGAGTGTGGCTGGGTGATTGGGGACGTGTTTGTTTCCAGACTTCACAGTTGTAGAAGGATGAATACCACAGGATTGTTTGTGGTTCTAAAAAATCCTCTCTACTGTTAGTTACCTACTTCAAAATGTGGAGGTATTACTTAGGTCCTGAAAGAGGGTAATCAGGGGAAGCAAGGGTGATGGTAGGAAAATAGCAGATAATTGTGCACAGGAGTTCAAATTTGAAATATTAAAGTTTTTTACTTCTTTAAGTTTTCAGTACATTCACAATGGGAATATGTTGCCTTAGCTGACTTTCTTTCTAATGGAACTCGAAATATCCAAATCTACTCCTTTTAAAGAGTACTGGTTCAAGCTCTAAGTGTTCATACAGTTGAATGTATTTTATTGAAGGATCAAGGACACCAACCCTGCAGAGAGCAGGGCCATCACTGAGCAGGTAGAAAACATGGAGAGACTTCTGGCAGAGCTCAAGCTGGAGATCCAAAAGAAGCGGGACATTCTGCAGTGGGCCCAAAACCAGCAGTCCTTCCTGCAAGACAGCCGTAGGCTCCTACTGTGGGCAGAGGGCATTCGGGAGAAACTGAGCAGTGAAGAAATGGGTCTGGACGTGGGATCTGCAGAGCAATTGCTGAAGGAACATCAAGACCTGCTGATAGAAATTGGCTCTCAGAATGAAAGGTAGAGAGATTCTGGCAGGGTGGGCAGAGTGGGGTGATATGACAACAGTACTGTGAAAATGAAACATGTAAATCATGTATATAAATTGTGCATGAAGGTGACACCAAATTTTTTTTCATATGCACTTGAACATTTGTGACTAAAGGACACTGCAAAACATAAAATCTGGTCAGCTTTTGCCTACTTATCCTGAAGGCTGGTGGAGGGGGAAGGAGGAGCTGTATGTTTGCAGTAGTAGAATTCCACAAGCTCTCTTGACACTCTCAGAAAGTGCCATCTGTACTTTATTCCAGCTCCCCATTCCTTCTCAGGCCTTAAGCTTCCATTTGCCATCATTTTCAGTTCTTCTTCTGCACTGTTACGAATTTCCAGGTACTGTTGGCCCTCCTTTCAGCTTTTTAACCTGAAAGCCTGCTTATGTGGGCTTTCAGTGCAGCTGGGGATATCTCACCTACTGCCTCCAGCATGTATCCCTGAGCAATAAAACAGCTGCACTTTGTAGTGCATAACCTGCAGAGAAAAGGTAATAAGGAGGGAGGGAAACTTGGTGTATGGGTGCTGCCAAGACAGCAAAGAGCTGTGATGAAAGAGAATTCATATTCCCTCATGCAGTGAGGTCTCATTTTTCTTTTTGACTCTGGGAAGATTTCTGCAGCTTGAAGAGCTTGGGCGCAAAGTAGTCCACCAACAACCCAGTAATAACAGGAGCAGAGATGTCCACCAGATCATGGAGAGACTTGCCAAGGAGAACAAAGAGCTGGAGGAAATGTGGGAAAAGCGATGTAAAAAGCTGCAGGATGGCCTGGAATTGCAGAAGTTCAATAGGGAGGGAGACCGTATCAATGCAGCCCTCTCTGGCCATGAGGCCTTTCTCCGGGGCGATGACCTTGGGGTATGTACAGCAGCTGATCTTGTTTTCTCCTGCTTCTTCTCCCCATCCAGGGAGTAGCAACAACCTTCTTTATTAGAATGGTTTCTTTATTCTTCTGATCACGGCATTTCCATGCTTGGGAAATAGACTTTCAGGATCTTATTAACATTCTTATGTTTTTACTCATCTTAATGAGAACAAAGCTCATTGTTCCTCAAAAAAAAATTTTAAAACTGCTAGGGTTGTAATTTGTTGCTGTTTGTACATATCATATGGTTTGTATAAAATTGACTCATCCATTAAAAGATAAGATTTCTGCTTAAATACAGTAATTTTTTTTTCAAGTAAAAATGTAACCTTTTTTTTTAAAAAAAAAGCTTTTTCTTTCATTAATTTAAGCATATTAAAGCATATGAAGCAAAAAAAAAAAAAAAAAAAAAAAACACCAAAAAAACCAAATGCAGATCTCTCATCACCTCTTATGTTTTCAGGTGAACTCAAAACATTCATACTTTGGGATCAACTGAGTAGAATAAAGTTTTACAAGTTAGTCTTTTGTATTGCATATCCCTAGATGGGCCAGAGTGGGGACATAAATTTAGAATGCAGATAGTCTTAAAACGTGAAAATGGAACCATAGTGGAAACACAGAACAAAGAAACCATATATGATACCAACCTGCTGCTTGTTTGTAGCCCTGAACATCCTTGGGCTCATGCAAAATGTACACTCTTCCTCCTGCCTGAGAGAGGAGTAAAGTAAGGTCCAACTTTTTTTTTTTTTTTCACTGCTACAGAAACAGTATGAGCAAGAAAAGTCCTGACCAAATTTTCTTTTTCAAATGCAGGACCATGTAGATGCTGTTCGAAGCCTGCTAAAGCAACATCAGGAATTTGAACAACTGCTGATGGCACTGAAGAGACGAGTGGAAGCACTCAATGAAAACGGGGTGAAGCTATTAGAGAGCAGGCACTTTGCATCTCATGTGTGAGTCCAAACCCATTCCTTTTTTATTTAGCTTTAAGAAATGATTCAGTGTGATCAGGTGAAATGAAAAATTTTCTCAGAGGAGAAATTAGTTGACCTCCAATCCACAATTTGATGGAAAAGGGAACCAAAAGGAATTCTTTTCAAAAAATAGATTTCCTGTGCTCTTAGGACAAATGAGCTTTAGGTTAAAAGTAGCATTTGGCAAAACACTAGAATAAATTTTTTGGTATCATAAATTACATATAGTGATAAAACTTCCTTAAAGTGGACTCATTAAATGCTTACAAAAAAAGAATTCCTTAATTTATCAGTATCACATATTAGGAATACAGTTTGCTTTTAGAAAGTTACTGAAGACTTCACAATCAAAATTCTTCAAGAGCAGCTCCTTCATGGTTTTGTCCAAGCTGAACTGTTACCTGTAATTCCTTTTTGTGTGCTAGAGCCACTAAGATCTAGTAAGGGGACCTCTTTGCAAACAAGAATTAGAAATAGGTTAGAATAGACCTCTTGGATCAGAAGATCATAAGTGATAATGTCTTGAACACCCCCTCCACAAATATCTTAAACTGCCCTTAAGATCTGATTTCTTGCCAGCACTACTACCATTAAAAAGCTATTCCAAAGCCTCATTGCATTTACACCAAAGCCTCATTGTACTTACACCAATTATAACTAATAACACAATACTATGGAATATTTGGGGCAGAGGGAGGTCTCACTGTTCCAGTGTATGACTGCACTGCACTAATGTGACACAGCCATACAAGAGGAAAATACAGAGCAGCTGGCAAGCAACACCTGCTCTCCAGGTGAGCCCAATATGGTGATGGGACAGGGCCATATATCCCTTCTTCCTGTCAGCAAAGTTGTAGTAACTAAGAAGAAACATTTATATCGCAGTCATGACTGCAGCGTAAGCAAGGGGAACCAATATTAGTACAGCACTGGACTTCCTGTTTTTCTTGGTAGTATTGAAGAGAGGATGGTCATTCTCCGGAGAAGGTGGGAGCAGCTGATACAAAGCAATGCCAAGCGAAAACAGAGGCTGTTGGATTCCCTACAATTACAGGTAAGTGATAATGCAGATTTGGTCAGGCGTCTGTGAATTTGGAATTTCACCCCTTGTCTTAATACGAGACAAAAACTCAAACTTCTGAGCATTCCTACTACAGCTCACTTTCTCTTTGGCTGTGGAACAGAGCTTTGTTTTTCAGGGAGCAGATGATACACTGGCAATAAAACTTACAAAGCTATACCATAGAAAATTAAAAAAAAAAAAAAGGAGATTCTGAATGAAAAATATCAACAGAATGCATTGTCTACTGGTTAAATTTATTCTGCTCATCATTTACTATTGTTCTGGGCCTCAATAACTTAGTACAGTTAATTAAAGTTTTGGCACCAAACTTAGTTTCTATGCTGAGATATGAAGTTATACTGGAGGAGTGATTGTCTTCTGGTTAAAATATTCTATCAACGATGCAAAATTTCACTGACAATTACAGGCAACAGATTAGTAAATGTGGTAAAAAAGGGACCAAGAGATATTGTGGTGGCTTAAAACCTCATCTATAGTTTAAGATCCTACTTCTTCGTTAGTTAAATCAATTTAATCCTGTTTGTTTTCTGTAAGGAGTTTAATCGTGATGCTGCTGAGCTTTTGATATGGATGGAAGAGAAGTACAAGGTTGCATCAGATGAATCCTATCGTGATCCAACAAATGTTCTACGCAAGCTGAAGTGGCATGAAGCTGCTGAGAAGGAAATGTTGGCTAATGAGGAGCACTTTACAACACTGATAAAGGTGAAGGCAGCTTTGGAGCTAAGTTTTCCATCTTGTACCAAAATTCATAGATGCTGACTGCTAATAAAGTGATGCACTGTGTTTCTCCAGAAAGGAAATAAATTGATTCAAGACAACCACTACACTGCAGTTTCTGTCCAGGAGAAGATGTCAGAGCTTCAAAAGAAATGGAGGGAATTGTATGGCAAGATGATAGAGCGAGGTGACAAACTGAGACAAGCTGGACAGCAGGAACAGCTCATGGAACTGCTGCAGGTCAGGAAGTCATGAGGAACAGAGGGGAGGAATGATCTAGGAGCCTGGTTCCTCTATTGTGTGGACATCACATAAAAGAGAATACCATCCAGATAGAAGTGGTTTTTAAGGTCTCCATTTTGTCTACAGTCCCAGGAAAGAAACCCCAGTATTATGCTGCCCAAGCTTACTTCAAAGTTATGAGCATGATAATAATGCCAGCAAAGCATTAGGCTGTTGAACTTGGGCTCAACACTGCATCTGTGTGGCCATCCTGTACTGGGAAAACAACCCAAACTCTGTAGGGCTCAGTGCTGTGCAAACATAACTGCTTGCCTGGAGGCAGTCTGGGCCCACAGGCGTGGCACTGTATTAAGCACACGGTCATCCAGTCAAATTCTATAACAAGGAGAATATGCTGTGAAGCTGTTTTGAGACCATTATGAATGGAACTGCTGTTGAGTTATAGCTACAATCTGAAGTCTTTGAAGATTGACTCTTTTATGTTATGTTGCTGAAGATATTTCCAAGAGACTGTTTTCAATGATGTGCTTTAGTGTCTCAGAGAGAAGAGTACTCCAAAATAGTTCACAAAACAAAATATTCCCAGGAGATGTCTCTTAGAGACATCCAGACATCATATTACCAAGAAAGGACAATTGGATTTGAAAATTGTGTCCAGGAGGCTGTCATAGGAGGGGGTGAGTGTAAAAAAATGTTGTTGAAAGGACAGTATGAATGTGCTGTAATCTTTTCCTGGCAGGATGCCAAAAAGAAGATAGAAAAAATTGAGAAAGTTCTTCAGGAATCTGAGATAGGCCATGATTTGCGCTCCAGCCGTGATCTACTCAAGCAGCACAGACAGCTGGAAAATGAGACACGTGAGCTGGCAGAGAAAATGAATGCCATTGTATCTCATGCAAGGAAAATGGCCACCAATCACTTTGACTCCCAGAGGATTCTGGATGAAACACAGAAATACCTGAAAAGGTATGGTGTCCCTCTGTTTCTTGACTCTGCCCACCTCTTGTGACAAATAGCATTTTTTATTCTACCTTCTAAAACATTCTCTTGGTTAATTAAGTTTAACCCATACTCAGGAAAGATTTCTTCTCCCAGCTGGAGCACAACTATGCTTTGATCTGCACCTACACCGCTGCCTGTTGACCCACCTCAACCTTTATGACTGAATATTGCTCCTTGCCAGCTGCACTCCTCCTCTAGTCCCTTCTTATCCACAGGCAGTCCACTGCTTTGTAAGAGGTACAGTGATCCAGCATTCAATACATCACAGGACAAGCCTAGGACTTTAAAAGTGTAAATAATTTTTTTCTCTGCTTACATTTAGTGTTATCATATAGGTCTGCTTTCCAAGGGATCCTTGTACATGCAGCCAGAACTAACCATTGAAATTTAATTGCAAAGAAGTGTCCAGTGTTTTGAAATCTCCACGATGGCATTGTAGACTAATTCCTTTGGCAGAATGAGGATAAAGCTTTGTTTTAACATATATTTAATGGATGACCCCTAGGTTTGAGTCTTTGCAAGCACCTCTTTATGAGAGGCATAAGTTGCTGGAAGCTGCTGTGGATCTTTATGAGTTCTACCATTATCATGACATGGAACTGAACTGGATCAATGAGCGCTTGCCTATTGCCCATTCCACCAACTGCGGGAAGTCCTTGGATGTGGCTCAAAACCTGCTGCAAAAGCACAAGGTAACTCCTTTAATCAAGTGCTTTATTGCATGGTTGCACACTGCAATTCAGCTCAACCTACAGACCTGCATCCACCCCTGCACAGTCAAAGCTTCCAATGAGTACATTCACTGATTCCAGCTCTGGTCCAGCTAAAATGGTTCAGTGGGTTGACACAAATCAGCAGAGTAGTGATGATTTTCAGAAGAAATACAACATTCCTGTGAGAACTTCAAAATTTGTCATATTATGGAGTATTATTAATGTGAGAAAATGCATAGCTCTTCCCATTAGAAAAGGATTAAAAAAAAACCAGTGCATTTGACATTAAATAGAAAAGAGTAAACTAAATAAAACTGTTGTAGTTTTCTTCTTATGGCTTCATGATACATCCTATATTGAAGTTTGTGTATACTGGATTTTCTAGGAGAGCATATAACAGGCATTTAGCAATTATCTTAAATCTCTACAGATTTTTAAATGGTCTGAAGAAGCAACAGTCACTGTATTTATAAGGACTGGTTAATACTAGTTTCTGGGGAGTTCAGCTCTTTGCAGCAGTTCCTCACAGCCAGAGTGGCACCTCAGCTGTCCTGCACCACAAGTAATGCTGGATTTTGCAGCACTTTAATTGCAAGTTTCATGAGAATGCTTATAAGACCAGTGGGAGGATTTATGGAGCAGTAGTCCAATAGTTTTCATGGTACTGATGACAGTGTCTCTCTTTGCATCATCCTTCAGCCCCTTCATTGTCTTGGATATTCTATTTTTCCATCACCAGCTCAACATTTTTTTCTAATTCCCCCAGCTTTGTGGCTCATCCTGTGATCTGCTCCTTCTCCCAAACCTCCCTGGCTGCTGGACAGGGAAGGGACAGGAGCATGGTAAAGAGAGAACTTTGGTGTGGGGAAGTTAAGGGATGTGTGCTGCTTCCTTACACATCCTTCCCTCCTCTCTCAATGGCAGTACCAAGAGCAGAGCATTATGTGAGTGGGGCTGGCACCAGTGACTGAGGCTGCAGGTGTAGTAGAAATAAGACAGTCCTGGTGTCCACTTGTTGTACTCTGCCCACTGTCACTAGCTGCCAGTTTTGCTTAGGATTAGGAGCACACAGAGTTTACTTGTCCTCATGTATCTTCCTTTATTCCTATTTTTTCTTTTATCTCATTCCCAGGAACTGCAGGCAGAAGTGAATGCCCACAAAAAGCAAGTCCAGCGGGTCCTGGATAAAGGAAAGACAATGATTGTAGGCCAGCACCCATCAACTCAGAAAATAAGTGAGAAATGCCAGGAGCTTCTGACTGCCTGGCAGGGCTTGGAGAAATCCTGTGAAGAAAGGATGAAGCAGCTCCAGCACTCCGTTGGCTTCCAGGAGGTACAAATTAAAGCAAAGAGCTTGCATAGTAGCTTCTTCAGACAAACAAGAGGACCGAAGTGTTAAAGTGAATAAAAAAGCCAGCTTTGCTAGGACTGGTATTCTCTTCAGCTGCTTGAGGCCAGGCTCATGGGAATGGAGGTCTGGACTGCATAGTTGAATGCAGCCCTCACTCTTGACCTGCTGCTCTACACAGGCTTCCCTTGGGTTCTGTACCCATCCCATATGGCTGTGCACAGAGCACACATTTCTCCCAGTAGTAGCTCCTTTCTCTGTGTCTTTAAACAGTCTCAGGCTTTGACTTATTAATGTAATGGATCCCGAACTGGCCCTTCATACTGGAGAATTATGACATGGAAATCAGAAAAGAGGGGATTTCTCGTGCTAGCCATTCTTTACCTGTTTCAATTTTCCAGGCAATAAAATGATACTGAGGAACAGATAACATGCATTCACTCTCAGAGCAAGTTAGGGATTTTGGCTTTATTCTTTTCTATAGGTTTCTTGACCTTCATGCTTAGCCTGTTAAAAAAAAAAAAAGCACCTAAAAATTCCATGCAAATATTTCTATTGATAATCCAAATTTTCTGTCATCAGTGGATCATTTAGGAGTGCAGTGCAGTTACTCCAATAGCACATGTAGTTTTGTAGAAAGAAAGCATTTGCATGGAGTTCATAGGCCCAGCTAAAGTACGTTTGCTGGGGTATTCAATCATCTGGCCTTTATTTCCTCTATATATGAAAACACTTGTCAATACTGTAGACTTTATGAAGCCTGATTCTTACAGTGATTTGAACTTCTCAGGCAGAGGAAGGAGAAATATCCCACTGATATTATACACTTAGTTATCCTGCACTGAAGTCTTCCATCTGTGGCCCCGTCATTATTTTGTGATTTCACAGAGAACAGTGAATTAAATATTTAATAAAACACTACAGTAAGCCTTACAGTGCACCATTTATTTAGAATTTATTAAGTAAGAAAAAAATGTCATGAGTGTTTTGAAAGTTGAAGCTCGTTTGTTTTCTCTTTAACTGATAGTTTTTAATGAATACATCAGATCTGGAGGCTTGGATAGCAGAAAAATATCCACTTGTGACAAGCAAGGACTACGGTAAAGATGAAGATGGAACACTGAAACTCATCAAGAAACATAAGGTATTTCTCTGCCTAAATTCTGTAGGCTAGTCTGATCTTTTGGTCTCTCTGCAGGCATAATATTGTCTGTCTCATTGGTAGTTGAGTGCCCAGCCATCTACAAGATTTTGCAATGATATATGTCTATATATGGATAGATTGATAGAAGAGATAAGTGCAGTTTACTAACCTGGTTGGTAAAATGTAGTTTGGGGGAAAAGGAGGATGGTGAATATTCTCATATTCCTCTGAGGCTAAATCTGACTATCTGCTTTTCAGTTTCAATAGATGCATGCAGAAGTCTTGTAATTTTTTCCTAAAATCAAAGGTATAGATAAAGTGTTAATCCAGGAATACTTTTCTCTACCTAATATTCCATCAGGGAATTCTAATTGTCTTTATTCATCTAATTTGTTTGAATTTCTGTACATTTTTTTTAAATGTTGCTAGAAAATAATCTGAAATTAATCAGGTCTTGGAAATGTCACGTCCTTCCCAAAAGTATTTCTTTTTCAATCACTACACCCTAGACTGTTCACAAGGAGTGGCTCTCTTGGACAACTGACTCTCAATGCACTGTTCTTCTTTGTCAGGCACTGGAGCATGAGATTGCCATTTACCAAGACTTGTTGAAAGAACTGAGTGAAAGTGCCCAAACTCTTCCTCTTGTGGGCTCCATCCAGTATATTGAGGTTGATGCACCAAAGGAACAAGTTCATTCAAGACTCCAGGAGTTACAGGAGCTAGCAGCAGCAAGGTAAAAACCAGAACTCCCACTTGGATCCTAGATTAGATTCAAAGCACACTGAAATCAATAAAGGATATCTCCAGTTACTTCACTGGAATTTATATTCATTATATTATAAATAAGTTATTAATTATAATTATGTTGTCGTTGTTACTAGTTTTGTTTTACTTCTATAATTTTATAATTAAATTATCTTATCTCCTCTTTTTTCAATTATAATTAGGAAATTGCTTGTTTCTATATTATAACTCTGTGCACTTATGAGCTTTTCATTTTACTAAACAAGACCTCTACAATTTATTTGAGGAGTTTTGCTACATATTAAGGATTTGATATCTATTAATTTCCTCTTTATCTTTAAGCATCTTCCTGTAAAGTAACTTGAGGTGCCAGATTCTGGTTTGCATTTGTGGTATTTAGAATCTGCTATCAATAGCAAAAATATTTTTAGAATATTCCCTTAATGCTACTTTAAAATTACTTGATTTTTACATATATTAAGGGAGACAAAAATTGATACACTTATTTATATGCCCAGTGATTGTGCTACTATAGGAAGGCTTTTATTCTTGAATTAATAATTTACTTTTAATTTCAGTTTCTTTCAGTTATTATTACAGCAAGATATTTACAACAGGACAGTTGGCTTGTACAAAGGGTTTTAACACTTCTAGTTTGTTTTCAGAAAGGAAAATATGTCTGAACAACTTTGATTTTTCCCCACAAAAATTTCACTCAGAAAAGGAAGAGGGCTCTGCAAACAGAATAACAAATAAATTAATCTGAATACTAGAATAATTAAATCTAAAGAAAATGTTGTTATTTTACCTTTCATTTTTAATCTAGTTTGCAGTTGAAAAAGTAAAAGCATCTATAGAAATACTTGTAAATGAAAAGTTCAGAAAAAGAAATAATCTAGAAATATCAGAAGACTTCTGTGTGTTGAACACAGAAACATTTTGTTTTCATTCTTTCTAAATGTTAACCTGGGTCTTGTGGTGCCTTATTGGTGCTCTGGTTTGCACCTCTCATCTGCATTCTCCTTGGGCTGGACTCTTAACAAGTTACATCTCTTGTGATGAACATTTGTGACTCAAACTGGGAAGCCAGATTCTTCTTTCCTGGAATATTTGCACAATGGCAGGCTAGCAGATGGAAAATTGATATATTTTTTTGCTGTGGAAGCCCTGTAATGTGTCTGGCTGAATTATAAAACAATCTAGACCATTGGAAATATGTAACAGGTTGGAGCAATTCTGCCAAACAGGCAATATGAGAATTGCATCCAAAGGCTTTCGTAGCATCTGCTTTCCTGATGCTCAGGAAATATTTCCTTCTCATTTTCACAAGCAATTCAATTATCTTTAGAAAGACAGATCAGGACAGATCTGGAAAGAAATAAAGGGTATTCTTTCTCATGGAAAGAAAAAACCCCAGCAAAATCAATAACAACAAACCCCAACCAAAATCAAAAACAGAGCAGAGAAAGAGTTCAGATAGGCACAGTACTCTTCTGGGAAATTCAACTCACGAGATGAGCATGACCTGGCTGACACCTGTCATCCTACAATCATAATTTCCAGATCTGAGAAATAATCAGCTCTTTCATTACAGACAATGAGTCTTGATGGTGAGAGGTTTTGGGGATTCATTAGAAGAAAGTTATTGATAGCCCTTCTCTTATATTATTAATTATATTGTCATGTCTCCTTCCCCCAACAGAGGGAAGAAACTCGATGAAACTCTTGTCTTGCATGAGTTTCTACGAGAATATGAAGATCTGGAAGACTGGATCACTCAGCAGAAGCAAACAGCCAGCTCTGAAGACTATGGAAATGATTATGAACATGTTTTGGTGAGTTTTTTGAGTAACAGATAAAAAAAAATCAAATAAACTCTATGCAGTGAAACTGTAAACAGATACTAAGATTGTCCTTGAAAACTTAAAAGTCAGAGTAAGAAATAAGTATAAATAACTGGAAGATGGGAAGAGAAAGGGTGAAGTGGATGGGAAGGACTGAAGAACAGGCAGCATTGCACCCTGTTACCATGAGGGCTGAGCTGTCTGAAACAACTGCATGCTAAAATGTCTACACTTCAACGAACAAATCTTTTATATTTTTAATAAGTAGATATTTCAGTATGGTATCCGTTTAGGGGGTTTTACCTTTTTTATTTTTTTTTTAATTTGTGATTGCTGATATACACCAGACTCTCTAGGTATATCTCTTCACATGGCATAAAACCAATCTAATGTCAGCCTGTTAAAAATCACTAGCCATTCAGAATCTTCATTTTTATAATTTATTTCAAAATAGCTTGTGTCCTAAACCTTAAAATCAGACTACATTATCTATTTGCAGTACTGAATACATATTTGCATTCATTAAGTAAAAACACATTGTTTTATAATTGCAATTCATTGTACATAGAATTTTTGTTCCTACCCCAGTAATAATGTTTCTGCCTCCCATCTGCATCACAAAGCTCATGTTTTGCTAAGAGTTTGAAGCTCCTCATGGTCTTTGAAGGTAGAATCCAGTCATTCTCTGCAGTTTCTCCATCTCTAAGTATAATCATCTTATTACCTGGTTTTTGGGCTGTGTTCTGATGAGCAGTTATGTTTGGAAAAAGAGAGCATTTAAAAGGAGTTTCCTCTTTATTCTTGTTTTCCCTTCTAAAGCAACTTTGTGCCAAATATGATACATTCCGACATCAGTTGGAAGCTGCTGGGAAAAGAGTTGTGGCTTTCCAGCAGCTGGCAGACAACTTGCTGAACCAAGGGTATTCTGAGTCCTGGGAAATTCGGCAGATGCAGAAACAACTAAGGTAGGAGCCTTGTGTTAGGTCTAAAATGCTTTGTGCTTTCCATTTGCTCTCAAGGAGGAGGAAGTAACAAGAAACTGGGAAGGGATAAGGCATGTCCTCCTGATTCTCTAATTGCAAACTATGTGGTTTTCTCACTAATACAGAATTGCTTCCAGCCTCATCTAAAAATAAGCATCATCTACTTGCTGTTCTGGCTTCTTGTAAATTGCTTTGGAGGTGCTTTACAAGGTGAACTTCCTTTGCCCTTTGAAACAGGATCACCAGCTGACAGTCTTGGAGTTTAGATGCTTTTTATTGCTTCTTGTTTTCAAGTTTGAATCCCAGCACTGTTCTGCAGAATAACATTAAGCTGCTCGGAGCTTCTTAGTTCTGGCATCAGTCCAAACTGGCCCAAAGGAGAAGTGTGTCTGCAGGCAGCTGTGGTCACCACAGTATAAGACAGTTATTAAGCTATCAGAGAGTGTCCAAAGGAGCACCATGAGGATGATGAAGGGCCTTGAGGGGAAGCCCTTCATATAAGAAGTGGCTGAGGTCACTTGGTCTGTCCAGCCTGCAGAAGAGAAGACTGAGGGGAGACCTCACTGCAGTCTGCAATGTTCTTGTGAGGGGAAGAGGAGGGGCACACATTGATCTCCTCTCTGTGATTCCAGGGGAATGGCCTGAAGCTGAGTCAAGGGAGGCTTAAGTTGGATATTAGGAAAAGGTTTTTTACCCAGAGGGTGGTTGGGCACTGGAACAGGCTCCCCAGGGAAGCAGTCACATCACCCTGACTTCAAGAAGTGTTTGGACAAGACTATCAGATGGATGGTGTGATTCTTGGCGTGCTCTGTGCAGGGCCAGGAGTTGGATTTAATGATTCTTGTGGGTCTTTCCAACTCAGGATATTCTATGATTCTATGATTCAGTCCTCCAAGTACTGCATATAAAACCTGAAAAGTGCAATTGAGGGGAGAACTCTTAAATAGGACCATTTCTTTAAGTTCCTGGAGCAGACAGGAGGACAGAGTAGAGTGAGAGACATGCTGCCATTCAGAGAATCGCTCCAACAGAATTTAAAGGCAGGAATTAAAGCAAGAACAGGTTTTGTTTTCAGTCTTTCTTTAGACTGATGGTCTCCTTTATTCCTAGCTTAAATGTTTTACATTGTTCTTTTTCCCATTCTACCTTGAAGGAACTCTTGGGAGGAACTGTTGGAAATGACCAGATCACGAGGTGAGCGGCTGAGAGATGCTGAGGGGATTCACAAGTGTTACCAAGATCTGACAGATGCTCTGGCCCATATTGAGGTAAAAATTAATAGGAAAATCTCATGTAATGCAAACTTTATTTCACTTTTTTTTTCTAGAATATTGTTATGATTCTCAGCATTCTTACTGCTTCTTACTGCATTCTTACTTACTTCAAAGAAATTCTCAGTAAGAATCCAGTGTGATAACTCATAGCATTAAAAAAAAAAAAAAATCCTGGGTAATCCTTAGACACTTGACTGGTTATTTTATGAGAACCACTGGTGAAACCAGGTTGAGCTGGAGTTGCTTATCTGTGAGAAAAACTGACAAGATCAGGGTTTGCACTAAGGTGCCTCACAGTGCAATGCATACAGTAATTTTGTTTGCAGTCATCAGGCCTAAGATACTACTGCCTTACCATGGTGGTTCTTTGTACACTGTTGTAGTTTTATGTGTGCTGAAGAACTCTCCTGTGAAAAAGGCGTTTGTTCGGATTACAGTGACCATTAGCCTAGAAATTTGTCAGGCAGTCATGTGACCTGATGTGAAAAGCTGAGCCAAAAATCTCTTCCTCTCATTCCGGTGCCCAGTACTGGCAATAATTTCAAACAGTTCCAGCATGAAAACTAGGGGAAGAAGTCCCCCAAAAAAATCTTCAGCCATCTGTTTTATCTGAACATCCTGAAGAATTTCACAGAGAAACCACATCCTTACTGTAATGAGAGGTGTGGTTTCCCTAACGCAGATGTTTACAGGAGGCAGTGATCCAAGGGGTTCCACTGTTTGCAAGGCAACAGGGCTTTGTTTGGTTACACGTGATGAATTTTCTTCTTGTTTGTGCTGGCAGAGGCTGCCCCATTCAACCATGCTATTCCTGTTTTCTTCCCCTTTCATGAAGAGAAAATCAAACGTAATATTTCACCGTTCTCCAGCAGGGATTTTCAGAACCTGGTGCTTATTTAACTTCCATGATGAAGTAGTTAATGCTGAGCCAGTGACAAGCCTGTGAAGTGTGAAACACTTCACAGACCAGCTGTTGGTTTATCTCCATGCTGAGTTTGGACCAGGCAACCACTACACCCTTCTTGCATTGCATCTTGTTAATAGCTTCACACCAGGGAGGGAGAGCAGTCATCTCATCCATCCCTCCCTGTGCACCCTGGTCAGAAGCCTACTAGGGAAAGCCTGTTCTCAGAGGAACACAGTTCTAGAAGATCTTGCTTAAGTCACCAACTCCAGTGCTATCATAGTATAGGCAACTACAACATGCATCTCCTCTTATAGCACCTTACCAAGACACACTGTTGGTATCCCAAACTAACCTGTGATTCTGTTGCAGAAATGCAGTTCTTCAATGGTTAGAAATGTTCTTCTAATTTTCTCTAAACTGATCTGGAACAAATTTCTAATAATTTTAGTGACAGTTCTGTTGTCCAGCTGAAATGCCTTTTCTTTTTGCATGCATTTCCAATGTATGTCTGGGTAACAACTACATTCATTCAAAACATTTGCTGAATTAAAAAAATGTTTAGGTTTCCATTTATGTAGTGGTCCCTCCATTTCTCTCATTTTTACAGTAATCTTTCTTGTGCATCTATAACCAAAATTTTATCTAAAGTTGGTTCACAGGAAGACCACCTGTATCTTAAAGAATGGACTGAAACTGTTGCTTGTTAGTGCTCCTTTTAAGAATTCACTGTCACTGCAGTAGGTATTCAAGACTGATTCCCAACACAAAGCCTGTAAGATATTTTCTTGTATTGTCTGATCAAGGAAAGACACAAACCTCCATTTCTAACAGTCCATTTGAATAGTTTAGCCATTAAGATATTTAGAAGTGAGTTACTAGGAGAGGTTTTTCTGGCTTCCTTTTATCTATCATAGTTGAGTAGTAACTCAGTGTGCAGTATGAGTTACAGTACCCAATATTATTTCATGTAGGCTTGTACTGAGTTTTGCTTGGAAACGGGGAAAAAAAAAAAGCTTTCTCTGATTTCTTCTTTCTAGGAGAAGTCCAAAAGTATTCCAGATGATGTTGCTAAGGACATGACAGGTGTTCAAACCCAGCTCCGGAACCATGTGGCCTTGGAGCATGAGCTCTCTGGGAATGAGCAGCAGGTAATGACAGTCATTTGTGGTCTTCAATGTGTAACCAAAGTTTGAGTTTCCAGGATAAGCATAATAATAATTTGGTATTGTGAACCAAATTTTTACTGTCTCTCACAGAAAGCCTGGATTTTCCTTCATTTTCTGGGTTTTTTAATATAGTCAAAGTCTGATGGCAGTGATAAAATAGGTAATTAAAACTTTTCAAAAATGGCACATACTGTAATAACTACTAACTATTGAAGTGATTCACAGGTATATTTTTGATCATGGTTTGAAATGTAGGATTATGCCAGGCTTTGTGATATGCTTATTGTCTTTTTCAAAGTGTTCCAAGAGATTAAAAGGAAAAATCCAGAATCTGTTTTATGCACAGAGAAAATTAATATTGGTACAAATTGGGCTGTGAGAAAAAAGGATGAGGCTCACAATACAAATATGTAAAAATTTTAGCTTATGAGAACAGGTACCTCGTATATGGGAGACTTGATTGGCTTCAACAAACCATTAAAACTAGTATGAGTTTTCACATTTTCGTTTAATATGTGTAATAGTATACAATAATATATACAGTGTAAAATACAGCATGAGTTTTACTGAGATTACTGAACTTATTCGAGTACTACTTATCAGTGGCCTCAAATATTTTGGCCTTGGGGCAGTAACGTTAGAATTGATCTGATCAGCTTCTCAATACTTTTAAGGGTAAAAAACATGAGACATGCATGAAGAGACTGTAGCCACAGTTAAGCTATATGGTCAATGAGGAAAAAAAAAAGGAATAGCTGGCTATTACTTGAATTATAATAGCAATTATAATACTACTTTCATTATTCATATAATAAATGATATAGTAAAAAAGGGAAATCAAAATCTGCCTCTGAAAAATCACTGTTGTGATGAGCCTTGGCAGACACTGGATGTCACTATTACTCCATAGAACAGACATTATAGACGTTCTTGTTTAATATGAGAAAAGTTAAGTCAGAAAAAGTTGCTTGAATTGTATTTTCATGTACAGGAAAGACAGCCCGTATCAGAACTTTTCTAATAATAGCAGGATCTCCATGATGCTCTCCTTCTTATTCTTTGCTTTCACCCCCTGTGTACAGCTGCAGGAGCTGATCCACTGTGCAGATCACGCGCTGCCCCATTGCTCCAAGAAGCAAGTGGAAGATCTGAAGGCAAAGCAGCAAGCAATAGTGACCAGCTGGAAGGCCCTGAAATCCAAAGTGGAGCAGCGCAGGAGACTCCTGGAACAAGCCTACAGGCTTTATGAGTTTCAGGCACATGTAAGCACCTCTGCCCTTTGTCCCTCACTGCTTAGGGAAGGTTGCCTGCAGTGAGTATGAATCAGAGGTGAACTTGCAAGCTGGAAAAGGCTGCAAGTGCTCTCTGTCTTATGAATCAAGCATTTAGTGCTCATAGATACTTAGAAACGAGTTAGAGGATAAGGATCTTTTTTATAGGATAGGGATTTTTTAACTTTCTGTAAGAAGCTTCCATCCAGAGGTGTAAGGAGTAACTGTCAGCAGTCAGAAGCAGTCACTGCTTTGCAGGAGTAACAGTAATCTTTTCAAAGACTTTGCAATTTCCACTGAGTAAAAGTGACACAAAGAGATGTTACTCTCCCATTTATAATGCATAAAAGTTTGTTCTTTCTCTCAGGGCATGCAATAACCTTTGGTTAACTTACCTTATTGAATGTATCAAATACAACTCGATGATTTTTGCAGTAACCTCTCAAGCTGCTCAGTGACATGGATATATCAGCATAGCATCATAATCAGCAATGCACAGTAGCTTTGTCTACAAAGAACTCAGCAGATCACTGAGCTGTGATTTGCCATGGAATACTTTGCAAATGTCAGTAGCCTCAGTGAAGGCCCTTGAGCTACACCACTGCAGATCAGTAGATTATTGCTGCAAGCACTGCAGGTGCTAAACCAGCAAGAGTGTCCCTTTATATCATGAAGGGAGTTGCTAATGTAGAGTTCAAGAATGCATTTGCATCCTTTTATTCTTGAACTGTTCCAAGTGTAACTAACTATTTTGTCAATTCAAGATACTTCTGGTAGTTCACATTCTGCTTCCATTTTTAATGGGAAGCAAGGAGTGTCCAGAGTATGTTCACATGGAAAAACTTGCTACAAGTTTGTCTTAGGGTTGTGATCTGGGATGAAAACCACAAGAGAGTGTACACGGTTCTTTTTTTTTTTAGCATGAGAGGCATTGCACATTCAATTAATCAATTTTAAATCTTATAAGTGTTTAAATCAGCATTATCTGTCATATTTATAAAAATAAATATTATATAGTTAGAGATAAAGGATGTTTATGGCAGTTTGGGGTTTTTGAGGGTTTTCTTGATTTTTTTTTTAACTGTTACATGTACCATTATGATGTGCAGAACTGTTGATGGGGAAATTTAGTGTGATTCTACTGATGTAGGGGAAAAGTTCATTTGCCCACTATCTCTCAAGCAATATCTAGGACTGATAGGAAGAACAAGGCAAACTTTTAGAATGTATTCTTCTATCATATATTGCATTCTTGAAGTCTTCAGCCTGGAGGCATTTTCATCAGATATTGGTGGATTTGATCATTAAAATGTAGTCACTCAGAGTTCACTTCTGTATTGATTTACTTCATAGCTTACATCATAAATTCAGTTTTTGACTTCAGATTAAAAATGCTAAGTTGTCCCCATCCTGTGGGAGTGTTAGTCTAATTTTTATTGCTAGAATGATGCAAAACACCTTTGGTTTGAATTTTGTCTGAAATGTGTGATGCATCCTGTGGTCTGAATGGCAAAACTATAGCTCATGTCTTGCTCTGCCAGTGTGTCCTTTGATCTTCATTACTCTTGACATCGTAAAACAAAATGACAAAGCCATGTGACCATATTCTCAGTAATGTGTCTAAACAGAACTATGCCTCAGGCAACTCCCTGTCTCTTTGATGTCAGGCTGATGGCAAAAAGTATTTCCAATCCTCTCAATTTTCACCTCCTTTCCTGACAATAATTCCTGACGAAGTGAAGGGCTGGTTCTTCAATTTGATAAGCCTGTCTTCCTGCCCAGATGGGACAAGGCAGGATCATGCAGCCGTGGCTAACAACTGTAAGATTTTCAGAAACTCTACAGTAAGTTGGAGCAGCAAAGCTGCTCCAATCCATACTGTTGGATGCAAAGAGGCAACTTTGCTACCTTTCCTCTTTCAGCTGTGCCAAGAGGTGCACAAATTTAATGTTAGTCACAACTGCTCAGAGTGCTTTTTTCATTATATTGTTCATATGTAGTCTACAGCGCTTTTTCATTTAAAAATTATGCACAGTTTAAGTGAAACAAACAAACAAAAAATCAATTTCCATAAAATGAGAATTCTGCACAATCATCTAGTGTATCTCCTTACACCCCATCGAGTACAATTTTAATGAGATCAAATAGCAGAGCTGAGCCTAACTGACAACACACTGCACTGCAGAGGGCTTCAATTCTTCCATGGAACTTTGTCAAGGAACATGAGGGTTGACACAAACTCAAAATATTTCTGAATGAGCTGAGGCTTTTATTCTGAAGTTTGTGCTAGGATCTGCACAGAGTCAGGCTTTGCTTAGGAGTTTCCTGCAGACTGATGCCTACTCTCTCCTTAAATATTGCTGGCAGTGGTAGTCCAGTAACCTCTTACTGGCTCTTCCATTGCATTATATATCCTGAGGCTTGTGGATTTTTTCCTAATACTTAGCTCAAAATCTCAGGGAGTTTTAGACATTTGCATTGCCAAGTGTAATGTCAGTGTCTACAGTGACATCCAGATGTGTGAATGAATTCATTTTACAGTTGGAAATTATGCCAACATGTGTGCACTACCATGGGCCCCTTTAAAAGGACCACAGTCTTTTTAAAGAGTCGTTTAGTAGCTGTGTTCACTGGCTTTAAAAAAGCAGTATCTTGGCTTTAAAGCCTAAAGTCAGGACCCCAGATTGGCCAGTTTCAATTTTGTGGTGCTTTTCTGAATTTTTTTTCCTGGCTGCCTTTACAAGATTTTCATTATATGAACAAAAATCTATGGGTAAAATGGAGCAGCCAAGAATCTATTTCCATTACATAGTTTCCTTCAGTGAAAAAGCCAGCAACCATTCAAAAGAGAAACTAAAAAAATTAGTTTTCTGCAATAAAAGAGAATTTTTCTTCAGCATTTACTATAAATAATAGTATTTTAAAATACATTTTATAAACCTGAAAGACCATTTACTATCTAAAAATTGAATCAACTAATCCAGACATAGTTAAACTAAAAGAAATTTTAATCATCATATATAATCACGTGTACATCCCTCACAGTCCTAGTTTTTACCAACTGACACAAGAGCAAAACTCCTACTGCAGATTCAAATAAGATGCCTAAACTAAGAGACTGTTGAAGATATAGAATCAAATGAAGAAAAAGACTTACAGAGAGCCTCAAATTACTTTTACTTGCACAGTTTTCCTCAATCACAGTAAAAAAATAAACCTCAGGGATTTGTTTTAGCATTTTCATGCTCGTAATTGTTTCAAACATTTAAAGTTCTTGCCAATGTATTTATTGGTTCATCAGATTTTGAAAGTAAACTAGCATGACATACTTGTTCCTCCCAATCTCAGTCCTATAGTTCCATAAACCAAGAGCTGAATCGGTATATGTGATATGCTTATGCAACTTTTCCTGACCTGTTATTTACCCTTTTCCCACTTCTATTAGAGTGCATTTGTTTTTCACCTGAACATTCTCACTCTTGCTTTAGAATATGTGCATAACCTAATTTTCAAATAGACTTGTATTAGCCAAAGCTTTCACAGAAATGTAGGATGATATTGGTTTATCCTTTATGAGGGAATAACATCAGAAAATACTTTAATAAAAATGGATTAAAGGGCAATAAATGATATCATGCTGTCACTGATGTGATATGACAGTTTTATTTTGATACTAAAAACCATGTAACAAGTATATAGGAATTCCTGCAGTTGTGTTATCCATCCTTATAAAATTCATAGAAATACTGCAAGCACTGATGAAATATTTTATTTATCTGTGATTTTATTACCTATTACTCACTTCAAGTTGAAGAGTCAGCCTAAGATTTTCCTGCCTGCTAACCTAAGCTTGAGCCCTAACCTGAATTTTCATATTTTCTTGGGCTCCAGGTGTGGGACTATTTCTTATGGACAGCAGAAATAATCAGGGAAATGAGAGCCAAGGAATCTATTCGGGACATATCTACCAGCAGCCTGAGACTCACCCAGCATCAACAGCTACTGGCAGAGATTGAAGCACGAGAAGAGAAGTACAGTCATGTTGTACAACTAGGACAGTCCCTCTTACAAGATGAGGAAATGCCATCAAAAGAGGTAATTGAAACTCCTCTGAGCTCAGTCATACATATTCAGCACTGGACCCCAATGTAACTAGGATTCTGCATTGTATCACACTGTGAGATACGAGTGTGCACTCACTTGTCCCTGTGCGTGACCTACCTACATCTGCCTCAGTATGTCACCTGTCTTGGGCGCAAAAACATCTGTTCCATGTCTAACTCCAGCAGCAGATGTGTGGAGGCATCTCCTGAAGGTCCCCTGCAGCAAAGCTGGACTTTTTCAAGAAGTTCACTGTGTTCTGAGCCACAGAGTCAATTCTACCAACTTCCCAAACTGGATTTTCACACAAATGCTACACTTTGTATTACAGTGGTATACCCACACTAGGACAGCCTGGACAAAATCCTGTCAACCGAAGAATGAAAACACTCAAACATATGAGAAAGTTTAAAGATTGATTGAAACATTTTCTGTAGGAAAAAATTACACTAGTAAATATACACTAGTAAAATATACTCTCTGGAAATGAAAGATTTAAATCAAAATTACAGTTTACTCAAGACAAATAGCTTCTAAGATTCTCACAGCATTTATTTCTTTTCCAGTACCTACCAGCTCATTTCTCCCCTGATAATTCATTAACATGTCTCTTGAATACCTTCAGAAAAATGCAGAGTTTGTGCAAATTACTCTCCCATCTCACCAAGCTACTTCCTGAAAATTTGCTGAATATTGCACTGTGTGACTATGGCAGCTAGCAATCTTGCTGACTTTAAAGTCCTTTGCCTGTAGAAAAAGGCAGGAAAAAAATCATTCATAAAAAGCCTGTGGATATACAATGCTTGAAAGCTGAAGTTGTATGAAGTCTAACCTCGTGACATGAATTCACTGACTAGAAGAACATGCTATGTTGATAATATATATTTTAGTATCTGTCACAGAAAATTTTGAAGTGCTATAATAGCACTCTTAATGCTTAAAGATAATGAAGAATTAGGATCTGATTCTAGAAGTCATGCTTGAGAAACAGTTACCTTAGTTTGCTCTTGGTTTGGACTGCTATATATGCTGTAAGAGGCGCTCCTCCATTGCAGAAATGAGGCACCTCTGATTATCTCTCTGCCCAAACAGTAGTGCTAGAACTTGTTCTACTTTTTTTTTCTGATTAATTATTTTGTTAAAATTTAAAGGGATTATCCACTCCACTTAATCCTCTCTTCTGTCAATTTACCCGGATTATGGGATATAAAGACCAACAGAAGTTTTTAATTTGATTTTTTTTTCAGATTCAGCAGAAGCTACATGCTTTGTCGGAAGAGAAGAAAAATGTATACAATGCATGGAGACAGAAGAAGGAGTGGCTGGAGAAAATACACCAAGAACAAATGTTCTACAAGGATTGGGATCACCTTGATATGCTCCTGAACTCACAGGAGGTGAGCAAATTATAAACTTGAAATAAGGAGTTAAAACTCTTCAATCATGTAAACTCTTTCAAACTAAAAAGGCCACTAGTGTTCACCTACAGCTTGAAATCCTTGTGCCTGTGTACAGACAAGATAGTCTCTTTTATTGGTATTTTTTGTGTTGTAGTATCACTTGGAGGCTGTAGCAATGAGCAAGAAGCTCTCCTTTCTTAGGGGCTTAGGTGTGGAACAGAAACAAGTGGATGATCCTTACCTGAAAGATAATTCACTGCAAATATACCTAAGAGGGAACATAATAGCATCACAACAGAAGAGGGAGACAAGAGTCTGATATTAGTCCACTTTACAAACAGATTTCAGCTTGCCAGCTGCTTAACCACTGGCAAATTTGGTAGGATTCAAAGAGAAAGGAAATTATAAAGAGGGCTTTAAGGGATTTTACTTAGCAGGTGTTGCCAGAATTCTCACCTCAGGCTGAGAGTTATGCTGGGAAAATGCAACTAGTGGAAAATGGATGTCAACAGTGTGAGTTAATACAGGAAAGTGAATTGACTTCTCAGTTCTGCAAGGGCATTGATAGGAGTGTGTAGAACAACAATGAAAGAATTTTTAAGGAGTATTAAGTTCTGTTTGATGCAGTTGAGGAAAATGAGCTAGTGAAAAAAGCCCTGTCATGAAAAAAAGAGGGCAGATATAATCATTGCAAAGAGACAGAAGGATGTTCTTATTATCAGCATTTTGCAGCTCTTGAAATAGATTTTTTTTCACCATTATTGAATTATATTTTGTCTTTCTTGCACTTTCTTTGATTCATGTAACTATTTCAAAAGGTTCCATTTCAAGGTCTAGCATTTGCTATTACAAAACTGAGTGCAGTCACTCTGAAAATTCATGAATTGATAGATTGCTGCAATTGTGCTGAGACTTGTCATACAAACCACATCAATGAGTTGCAGGTTGCCAAACTGAAGGATTGGTGCATTGCTGGAGGAGGTTGCACCTCTGGGTCATTTTTTATTAAGGAAAAATAATTCTTATTTCTCCAAGACCGCTGAGAGCAAAATATAATGGCTCTCATTTTGCACTGAGCTCTGTTTTCCACCAGTGCATTGCCACTGGCACTGAATCCTTTTGGAAACTGACTCTGAGCTGTGCCATGCAGTGATACTTAACCCTCTGTAGCATGTGGGCCTGGAACTTTCTGCTACTCCTTCCTTGAAGGAAATGCATGTCTGTATAATTCTTTATAATTAGTTATTTTGGTAAGTGTGACCTGCATTCTGGATTTTGTGACATGAAGCAGACAGTTTCACCTAGGTGTAAAATATTACACAATTCTGCCCACTATTTTTTGCTTATATAGCAAATGACATGATTTGCATTATATCTATCTCAATTCCCTACCAAGCAGTAGTACATCATTGTTAAGCCCCTGCATAGGAGCTTATCAGGGAAAATGTAAACACTACAAAAGTTTGGCCACTGTATTTTCATTAGATGGATGTCAGCCAACACACAGAAGCACTATCACTACAGCATCTGCTTTACTCTGTGTAATGCAGGGGTAAATGTGTAGGAAGCTACTGTAGGTAGGTGACTTTTTTGTCCCTCAGTTGCAAGTCCTGGTTGCAAAAGTCTGTATTACTTATACGTGAAAGGGTAATGCACCTGGCATTTCTGGTAAGGCCCCAGCACTTTCTCTACAGGTAAGTGGCACTTCATATTACTTCTTTGTTCAGATGAATTTGCCATTGCCATAGGCTGTGATGTAGACTGCCACAAAAGGGCTGGGTGTTCATCAGAAGCTAAGTACATTCTCCTGGTGGGATCAGAAACCAGAAGTTTCTTCAGCCAAAGCAAAGCCTGAGAATGAAGATTGTGACCTTGAGGACCATGAAGAGCAGTTATGTTATCAGAATCTTTTTCCCATAGTATCCTCTCTATGAACTTCCAAGGAGTCTGGTACTCAGTTTTCCTCACTGACACTAAGCATCCAGAAGGTGGAACAGTAAAATGTGGATACCTGGTTGTCCCTTCCAATGCCTCTTCACACAGACCACACTTTACAGTCAAACTTTCTTTTGCAAGCTGCTGCCATCTGCCATGTAGATCAGAATAAACAATTTGACAGTGGAATGATGTTCCTTAGTCACTACTTGTATTTCAGTTTTCTGCAGTTGAAGAACTCTTGAAAGAGAAATCTATTCCTTTTGGATTGAACTCTGTTACTACTATATACAGTTAAAATGTGGCTGCAGAGTGGTACAGACAAGTAGGATGATAGGAAAGCAGTTTTTTTCAAATATGTTTAAAAAAAAAAAAAACTCAGCCAGAACATCAGCTGAAGACTTTCAAACCATTTTCCCAATGGAAATTTCATCATTTGCTGCTTTCAGAAAGGACAAAAGGAAACATACATTCAAAAAGGATTCCTATCAGGCAAAGAAATAGAAGCAATCTTTCCACCCTTTGTGTTTCTTCTGACTTTTGTGTTTGAGTCAAGGCTCAGTTGCGTGCATTTCACTTCTTATGTCTGCAAAATGTCTGTGTAAGGAAGCACGCCATACTTTTTCAATCCTATTTTGGCTGTACTTCATATACCATAGACCAGAAGCAAGAAACAGGGGAAGGAAGAAAGTAACAGAGGAATATTTTAAACTAAGAACTACTACTAAGAATTGCTCTTTCATTTGCTATCTGTGCCACTGTGACAGGTTTGACTTTAAGCCAGCATCTTATATTACATCCAAGTTACTTAAGCCTTCAAAGGATTTCTGCAGAATATCATCTACCATTGTTCTGTGCTAAGGAAAATAGAGCACATGTGAAGAAAATTAAGCAAAATCTTTTCTCTTTTTTTTTTTTTTTTGTTAATTCAGTTGTGCCATCAAATGGAACTTCTGTAGGAATCTCTTGTAAGAGCTTCAAACTGAGATCTAGTCATGCAGAGTGCAGACAATTAACAGCTGAAAAAGGGAAAGAAGGAAAAAAGTTATTTTTGCTTTGAGCAGAAGCTGCGTCCAATACTCTGTGCTCTGTTCTGATCTTTTCACAGCAGCAGACTCGCTGCTCAGGTTAGCTGCTTTTCTTTTTTTCACAGATGAAATAACAGCAAGTTTGCAGGCTGTCTCTGGCAGGCACTTTTGGCTCCCTCCTACTCTGTCTGCAGTCTCACTGTCAGAACACTCAGGGAGCAGAGCCGTATGCTCCGTAATTTATCTTTCAGCCCATCCCACACTCATATCGCTTTGCAGACGTGACAAGTGGCGGTAGCAGTTTTAGAAGAGCTGAGATTTTTTATTTTGAACGTGCATTTTTTTTGTGCGCATTTTTCTTCCTGGAGAATGTTTATTCATCTCTCATTCCTTTGCTTCAGAGGAAGAATGGAAATTTCCAGTGCCAAAGGAAAAAGGATTAGGACTTGATTTTAAGCACAGGGGGAAAGGCAAGCTCTGTGGCTTTGAATTTTGCATCATTTAGGACTAAGCTTCAGAATGTCATACAGGGACCACCGCTGCAAACCTTCATCTGCAACCTACATCTCCACTGTGGAAGTGCTGCTCTCTTCCTGTAGAACAACCCCACCTCCTGCTTTTGAATCTGCTGTGCAGGACAGGCCTTTTCAAAAGATGCCAGTGCTAGCTTGGCATCCTCCCACTGGTCAACCAGTTGCCAAGCTTGCTCCAGGAAATGCCACCTCACCACCCAGCAGTGTGTCTTACTGTTCAAGGCTAGATGTCATCCTGGCACACACAGATCAGAGGAAAGGTTTTGGGAGTGCTAGTCCCCAAAGTGTCAGTCCTTCTGATGAGACATCCACGTGTTCCAGTGCTTGCAAGGATCCTTGGGACCACGGATATGAGAGGTCTGGCATTCAGTCAACATCTGCATCTTACAAGCAATATTCAAAAACAGAAAAAAGTGTTCATCGTATTTCCCCTGGAAAAAGTGATCGCTTGAAGCTTGCTCTATCTTTGCCCTCAGATGTTCTTTCCTGCAAAGCTCCGTCAAGCTGGACATCACGCCTAAATGTTGATCTCTCTGCTATTCCAGCTGCTTCTATGCTCCACAGAAAAAATCTGCATGCATCTCTGGAAACTTGTGATTCACTGCCACACCAACAAGGCTGTAGCCAATGCAATGTCCAAATGTCAGACCTCCACACTTCAATGAAGCTTCACATTTCAACGTGCAGTTTGATGATAAAGCCTTTTCAAGCAGGTTCCCATGGAAGCAGTCACACTCATTCAAGTCTTCTCATGCCACAATTAGAGAAGGTGCCTGAAACTCCCTCTGGTCTTCCAACACGATCCCAGAAACCAAAACAAGGTTTCCCTTCAGGTGGGTCGCCAGCCCTTCAAATCACAAGATTTCATGTGACTTCCTCCAAGTATCCTGGCCTTCCCCAGCAGACTTTATCCAGAGACATATGGCTGTCCCCAGCTGTGCTGACTGGAAGAGAAAATTCAGCTAGTGGGAATGAGATCATGAGCAAAGATTTAAGTCCAGAGCTGATTGTCTTTCAGAATTACCCCTCATCTAGGCCGGAGTTTAGGAAGACTCCATGTGATGGTCTAACACCTGCTCACCACAAGGTTTCCAAAATCACCTTGATACTTGCCACTCCTTGGACTGCTATGCCTATCCAGGTGGTAAGAGAATTTAGAAGAAGCCCAAATCCAACAATCTTTATCAAGACGCATGATTCAGATAGAGCTGGTCCACACTTTCACCCTGTGGAGATTGGGCCTGGCCTCTCTCTATCAATAAACCCTGTTTGCTGCTCAGGACTGCTTTCTAGCCACTGGACAAGATCTGGTTTGAGGCCTTCCCAAGAAACATGCACTGTAAAATGTGTATGCCCTGACAACCTTGTGACAAACATACCAGCTCACACCACAGCTTCAACTCACAGAGGCACGGCACGTCCAGGGTGTCCATCTCTCGCCGTCAACATTGCATCCTTTGGAACTGGGAGGAGAGTGGTGAAGATTTGCATTCCATTTTAGGAACATTTGCAAACAGAAGATCTAAGTTGTGTTTAACCAAGCCATATGAATTTCTTTTGGTATGCATCCCTGCCATGTCCCAGCTCTCTAGAGATGACTTGCAAGACAATGACAAAGCTACTTGTGTTCTGCTGTCACCAAGGCTGCAGCTACAGCTTGATCCAAGTGGAGTGAAGAGAAGGACTCTGCTCTAATCGAGCTCTTAACAAGAGTTTCATTTTAACCATTAGAGTGCTGTTGTTAACAGTATGCAACTGCTTACAGACTTTGCATGATTGGGCCGTAGTGATCAGCACTTTGAAGATTCAAGTCTTTAGAGCCAAGAGCTGGTTTTCTTCTCTGCTAGGTTGGACTTGATCATCTCAAAGGTCTTTTCCAACCTAATCAATTCTGTGATTCTGTAGTCAGTCTGGGACCTGGAAAAATCCTCAGTGTATTTTTTTTTTTAGTTCTTTTCTGTTTCACTGTTTTAATTTCCTTACTTGTCAAATTATGCTATATTTCTAAATGGTTAATTCCTTGGCTTGTAACTTTAAAAGTAAGTCTTGTTTTCAAAAGCCAAAGTATTTAAGTATGTAGGAAGAAATCACTTTTTTTCCCCTCTTAGAAAGGGAGAGGTACCAACCTTTCCTGAGGGAAAAGAAACAAAGGGAATTTAATGTCCATAGCATGTCAAATTTGGATATCCCAGCAAAGTTTCTAGAAGTAAAACTATAGGGAGTTTCAGAGGCATTTCAGACTGCTTTCAGACAAATGTTTCATAACTAAATATTTAAATGATGATGTTGTATGGGTGTAAGATTCTGGTCTAACACCTAATACTTACTTAGGGTAGGGATCAATACTGCAAATTTTGAAGAAGGAGGAAATAGGTGTGAGGAAGCAACTATAGCAGTTATCAGAAAAACAGCCATTTTATCTCTGTGGTTTTCCCACATATATTTCCAATATAAGATAACTATATTCTTATGCCCAGGAGACAGCATACAGTGTGTGGGGAGGGAAAGAAATTTTAAATACATTCAAAACTAGAATTTTGCATATAGATGGTGAGGACAGATGCCAATGATATCACTATGATAAAAAAAATGCATGCTTTCTTTTTAGAATCGATTTTAGTGTCTTTTATTCCTCTTGTGGTTATAGTATGATACCTTCTTATAACTTTTACTGAAATGAAGCATGGTAAAACATTTTTGTGAACCTTATATAGTCATGGTATCAAGAACATTTACTTTGTTAAAGCAAATTTCAGATTATTTCCTTTATTATTTTTAGTATTTACTTTTATCAGAATTAAGTCAAACCAAACCTTATTCTTCTCTGTCTTGGCAGATAGTTTGGACTTACTTACATGCTCCAAATGAAGGTTTTCAAAACTGATACTAATTTGGACTTTTAGTACATGGTTAGAACAGAAAGATTTTCTGTGGCATTCCAGCAATCTCAGCAGCAAGCTCATGGCAGGCAGTGAGGGGCAAAATCTGTGGAGCTTGTTATACTTGGAAGAGCAAAAGCAGAAGAAGGAAGTGGATTTGCACAAATACCTAAAATATATTTTATTCTAGAGAAATAAAACCTGCAGGTTTTGGAGTACAAATTTCTTTCGGGGCTGTGTCATTTTCCAATGCATATAAAAGTGAAGTTGTGGCATCCAGCGAACCTGGTTATGATAATGACAGAAATGTTTCATTCAGTATTTCTCCAAAAGCTAGAGCTGGCAGATGCTGTCACATAATTGTGTAAATAGTATTGATTTATTTTAAATTTTTTTTTCTTAATTGAACTTTGCTTTTAATTCTGCATTCACTTGTATGAAAAAGGTCTTTCTGGCAGCAGCTATGCAATGAACTCAGAAATAAGGAAAAATTTCAGTTCAGTAGGGTTAAAACCTGTTTCTATGCTTTACAATGTTAGTAACTTGAAAATTTATTCCAGAAAATCTCATAAATCTCAAAAACCATTTTGTGGTTTTAAGCATCTTTGGAAGTATTTTGCTGTACTCTGTGGGAGACCTCAGTAGGTTACCTGAGGAGAGCTATGCAGTGTCTTGTATTTGAAATTAATGTGTCTCATTCAGAGCAGGAGTTAGGAGACCTGTCTAAAAGTGTGCCAAAACGTGATTTAACTGGTGACAGGCCAGCACTGTGGCGTGGGAGCCAATTTTTATTCTGCTTTCAGACTGGTATAACAATTGCTTAAAACATTGTGGTTCTGATTATAGCAATGGCTGTTGTAAGATTTCTGTGTAGAAGACAAATGGCAATTTTTTGCCTCAGCAGCTCTCCAGGCAGCAGCACTGTTGGTGCTATGGGGGCTGCTCTCCTCTGAGCACATTGCCATTGCCTCCCCTGCAATGTATGCAGCCACTTCCCTTTTGCAGCAATTTTCTTTCTGAGCACCAGTTTTCCTACTCAATGTCAAAACCTTGGTTGCCAAGAGCATTTGCACAGACTTCTACTGGAGGACTTAGTCCAAAGCTTTCAGTAGTCAGGATGACTTTTTCCCAGTGCTGTAACATCCAAAGGAATTGAGCTTTGAATGCCCAGTGTCATTTGTGCTCAGTGGATTTCAGTGGGAGCAAGGCACTGAGCTCTCCAGTGGCAGCTGCTTATGAGTCACCACCCCACACCCCTGCTCTCAGATGTCTTCTGTTCTCTTTCTCTAAGGACAATAACCATCTTTACCAGTAGCTGTCCCTTGCCTTTTTCTTCCATCGGAGGTATACGAGCAGGAAAATTAATAGCTGACCCTTTCTTCAGGTATCAGTTTCACTGCTAACAGTTACTAAATAAAATCCTGGAGGTCAATCTTTTTTGATCAGAAATGGTAGATAAACCATAAAATGTATCAAGAAGCTACAGTATTTTTAAAGCAAGGTTTAAAACACCCAAATAGAGCTCTAGCATATTGCTCTATGTCAGTGCACCCCAAACAGCAGTGGAGAGATTCAGCTGATAACTTTTTATTTCTGTGTTAGCAGCAGTGGTGTAAATACAAATGGAATTTATAAGTGTTTTAATAAAGCATTTCAGTAGACAGACCTGGAGCCCACACATTTTTCTTCAAAAGACCAAACTAAATCAAATAACACTCTAAAAAAGAGATCTCTCATCCTTTCATACATTTGATGAGTAGGATAGATCAAAGGATTCCAATTTGAATGACAGAGTATCTGCCTTCTGGTGGCGTTTGTGTGAAACACAGGGCATAGCAGAGGCATTAATGTATTTCTTTAGACATTCTGGTGGTTTATGAGCCAGGCTTACTATAAAATTAGGCCTGTTGTACCGTGGCCTTTCTCTCTTCTTCACTGCAATTGCTGTGATGGGAATGGATTAGCATAGAGCAGTTTGAAAATCTGCCCTGGGTATGATATTCACCTGTGCATTTTTCTATATATGCAAAATATTCAGAGCCCAAAAATGGGCCAGAATGTCAGGCCAAGTCTGGCTGTCAGTCCTCTTATCCACAGCCACCATGGAGGGCTGAGTGGTGGCAGCAGTAAAAAAAGTCCATCGAGCAGCTGAAGGTCAAGTGTCAAAGCAAGGTAGTGGCTGAGATGTGGGGTCTGTCCAAGGGGATTGGGGCAGGATCAGTGCACCTCAATGCAGCTCAGGAGGGACTGATGTCCAGGGCTGAGCCTCAGAGAAATTCCCAGATGGGAACAGGGGTCCATCCTGGGCCTTTTAGTGCAGTCAGACCCTGGCAAGTAGGATTACCCTGCACATGTGCTCAAACTTGGGAAGCCTCTCCTGCAGAAGATGCTCTGTGGGGTTAAGCAATTGTCAAGAGAATGAGCATCATGGCTGGTTTTCTAAAGTAGCTTTCGAAGAACATCTTTTCCCTCTTATAAAAATCCACCCTGTTAGACAGCTACAGGACTGTGATGTTTTGCAAAGGAAGAGTGATCTCTCTAGATGTTTTGGTTTTTTTCTGTGCACATCTATGGCTTAAAGGCACAGATTTACCCATGTCCTTTACTAGCCTTTTTCCAAAACATTTAGCATTCTGTGTTGTTTCACTGATTCTGTTTCTTTCCTGCCCCTTTATTCTTTTACACCATATCATTGTTCTCAAATTCTTCTTCCATCTCTGTTAATTACACTTTACCCTGGCAAAGTTACTGATTGGAATTTCTCATCCTTGTCCAAATACTTGTGATTCTATGAGCTCACAAAACAGATTACACATTACACACTGCTGATAAATGCCATCACTCACGGCAGGCTGATTTCCCAAAGTCTGTCCAGCCACAGTCACTTCAGTGTGAACCTTATCCATGAGTAGTCTTTGCTCATATCCCATCAGAGCCTGTAACTGGGGATTTTATCCTGCTGTTGTCTCATTGCTGAACAAGAAAAAAGCCTGTGGGCAATTACATCCAATTAAAATTAATAAATTCCTGTCAACCTGCAGAAAAGCATCTTTTTTTCTTGATAATTGATAACTATATTCTTTATTCTTTTGCATTTGGCAAAACTGAATATAACAGAATGTATGGGACAAGTAATTTGGCATCATTTTTCTTAACACCAGAACAGAGTAAGTGAACACTGCAGTGCCTTTGAAACGTGTGTGAATCAGTTGGAAAATGTGCACACTTGCACAGTGTTAAAAGGTGCAGAGATCAGATTCTTTAAATCCACATTTGTTATTTCTTATTTGTTATTTTGGATGCAATCTTTCTGCATCAGAGACTGGCAGAACAGACAGTAAATAAAATTAATGCAGATAGGTTGAAATGATGGCCAGAAAAAATGACAGATGTAATGCACTTGGTACAGGTGCAAGCTATGACATTTTTTCAGGAACGATCAGCTGCATAAATACAGGATGGGGACAAGCTGGTCTGACAGCACTTCTTCTGAAAAGTTTCTGGAAGCTCACAGTAGATTGCAAGGTGGACTTGAGTTCATGGTGCTGTATAAAAGACAAGCACTATATACAGGCACATGCTGAAGATTGCAGCTCAAAAGTCAGTCTATTGTCTTCACTCTGGCAGCCTTATTTCTTATTGCCACTTGTTACATCAAGTCTCAAAATAAGTGGAAATGGCAAAAACGTGGAGGAGAGCAATAAGAATAATCAGAATAAAAAAAGACACAGCTGTTTAATGCTCAAAACTGTAGTTTTAACCTAGAGAAGGCAGAAACCCCAGTATGCAAAAGGTCTACAAACATGCACAAGCCTGAAGCAAATGTAAAAGGAATCATCTCCTGAGTGTGATCAAGAGGGCAGTATGTGACAAGGTGTAGCAATAGCCATGCATTTTCAGGCTAGATGTTTGGAAAATCCTACTAATGGTTGAGGTAATAAAGCACTGGTGACAGGCTGCAAAGTCTCTGTTTTGGGAACTCTTCTAAGAAGGAATCATATGGACATCTGTCAGACATGACAGTGATCTTGCTTGAGATTGCAAGGATGGCTTAGACTTCTGGAATTCACTGCTTTGTGACTTAGTGATTGTGATAAGGACTGACAGGTCACTTTCCTTAGTTAGACCTGTTAATGCTTCTCTTTCTTGCTCAATACCATGGGCTTCTATTAATTAATTTCTAGCTTCTGTTGCCTTCTGTTCCTTTTGTTTCCTCTCAAGTGTACTCTCAGCAGCAGAGTTAATACCTCTTCTCCTATTTATGAATCAAGATTATGGGATAATTAATTCACTGAGAAAAATAATAAACTTTTTTTATAGGTTTATTTGAAAAGCAGTGACCTCGGAAGGTCTGTAGATGAAGTAGAACAACTGATAAGGAAACATGAGGCTTTTGAGAAGCTTCTGGCATCACAGGATGAGAAGGTAAAAAAATAAACAACAAATATTCTACCAGCTAGAATTCTATGAGCTAAAATTATATATATGCTTTATTATTATTATTATTATTATTATTATTATTATTATTATTATTATTATTATGGTAACACTTTGAATTGGTGACAGGCATGAAATACCTGATAGGCCTGATATGCTTGAGCAAAAGATAAAATGGGGAAGCTTGGGGAAATAGGAGGCAGAGCATTGGAGAACAACTGTCAAAACACTCCATGCCCAAGTCCTTGCAACACATAAGAAAATCACTTTGGGTTTCAGAACAGGGGGACTTACAAGAAGAAATATTTAAAGTAGGCGGCCATATTGTATTATGGATATCAGAAGTTTCTGCTCTTTTCATTTAAAAAAATAGTGACTTTTAAAGCAAGTAAAATAGAGTAGGTATTTTACAAAATGCAGTAGGTATTTTGACATTAAAAGTTGTCAAATTACTTAAATATCCATTTGGTACACAACAACTGTACCAAACAAGCAACCTCTCTGCACCTTTGCAATAGATCCTGAATTGCCCACCTGTGTGTAAAGGAATCTGCCTGGCTGGTGGCCACTGCTGTAACTCACCCAGGCTAGCGCTAAGCTTAAACCTGCAGCTGTGCCTGGGTTCCCCAGAATGAGCTCCCAGGACTCTTGCCAGCTCCCTGCCACACTGATTGCTCATTTTGAGAGCTACATTACAACACCTGGTTTCCAGAAAGCAACAAAATCTGAGCACTCATGGATGTCATGCTTGCTCCATGACACCTTGCACTGGATAATCGGCAACATAGGGACTCCTGAAGCTACAGCTTTAATTAATTTATGTAGCCAGGATGCACCATGGAGTCCAGTGACAGTAATGTCATAGATGTAACACAGTACAGGGTGAGGGGGAATGCTGGTTAATTTGTCCCTGCTGTTCTTGGTTCATTACAGAAAAAAGAGAGTACTTTAACTACAAAAGGAACTTGATTTTGTTTCTTTCACACCACTTGGAAGCATAAAAGTAATTTCAGATCTGTTGCCTCCTCAGATGATGTCTCTTCAAGAACAGGCAAGCAGGTTGGAAAAGGCTGATGGACTGGAAGGGCAAAAGATTCAGCACAAACTGGATGTCATTCATGAGAGGAAGCGTCAGATCAAGGATCTATCCCAGAGTAGGAGAGAGAAGCTGCAGACTGCCCTTCTTCTGGCACTTTTCTACCAAAACTTGGAAGAGGTAAGAGGGTTTTAGACTGGGATGGGGATGTAAAGCAGAGGAACCACCTACCTCTATTGAATGAAGTGCTCACTCTTGCCAGACATTATTGGGTGAATGGATGATCTACTCTGGTGTTGCAACTCCTGCCACACTCATGCAAAAAGATGCTCCAATGCTATTCCTGTTATTGTACTATTGTTGTGGCATTATGCATATTGCAGCCACTTCAGTCATCAAAAGCTCTGGTAAAATAAAACAGTTGAAAGGAAAACTGCAAGTTAATACATCTTTTTCCTTTGGTGGGGGAGAAAATGTATTTCAAATCAGGATGAACACAAAGTGGAAAGCATTATGGCCTGGGCACCAAGCTTTATTAGTGGGTGTTCATTGAAGGCCTTCAAAGCACTGGCTCAGCAAAGCTCTTGAGCTACTGGCTCTGCAGAACATGCTGGTCTCTGTCTCCTGTTCTGGCCTCAGTCCTGTAACTGAGTAGCTCTGCTCTATCAATACTGTTGGAAAGACAAACTAGGTCAGCCTTTCAAAGGGCAGCACAACATGTGTGACTGAGAACTGTGCTGGCATAAGCAAGAGCACACAGACCCAGCGACATTTTCAAGCACTCTTGCTGGTCTGGTATCCACCCCTTCTGTTCCTGTGTCCCGTGAAAAGTCCTCAGTGGTTTACAAAACCAGAACCATACTTTTTTTTCTCTTTTTCTTCTTTTTCCTTTTTCCTTCTTCCTTTTTCTTCTTTTTTTTTTTTTTTAATTTTCCTTTTTCTTTTAATAAAATTTAGCAGAAATTATTTATACACCCCAATATTAACTTGTATTATTCGGTTATACTTTTACTATCCCATGATAGGAAAGCAATGAAAATCCACCAGTAATGGCCTGTCCACCTTTTGGACTAGCAGAGGGGACTGGATGGTGCATTGCTCAGGGGTTATAATTTCAAAAGAGCAATTTCCCAAAATCCTCTTGGTAGAGAAATTGTCAATGCCCTTCTAGAGATACAGTCAACCCATTAGGTAGAAATACTTACGCATTTCTTTCCATCTCTCTGTAACTGTCAAATCAGTGCTTGGGCTGGGGTCCCCCTTCATTCTTGAATCACACAGAGCACAAGACTTGGTCCTGCATAGAAGAACATTTCCCTATTCTCATCCACTTTCTCCTAATAAATTCAGCCAGGAGTTCTTTAGGGAGTGTTTGCTCTCAGGTTATGTGCTCATTTACCTCACCAACCTAGAATCATTGCCAACTGCTGCAGAATGTGAATGTCACCAAGGAATTAAAAAACAAAAATCTTAAAAAATCTTACTCAAATCAGTAATATCTTTCTCTTTGTTGGATAGAATGGAATGTTTAATTTAATTTTAATTATATTCTAGGTGTGTACAAATTCATATGTGAGAATGGTCCCCATAGGAATGTTAAATTCAGAGATGAGTTTTGAGTTTGGCTGTGAAATCAATTAGGTCATTGCTTATTCTTACTTATTAAGGGAACAAGACCTATAGCTCATAGCCCACTCCCCTGAAAACTCTCTGTCCTGCAAACATGTTAAGTAATTTCTATTGATCAAACCAAATTTTCTGTGTCAGCAGAAATTAGTGATCACTGTCATCATTAAAATTCTTCTAGTTACTCTCTAGAAGCAATGACATAGAGAACTACACACATTAGTATAACAAACCACAATAATTAACTCAAGAGATCACACGCAGTTTACAAAATAAAACTCACCCTTCTAGAAGAAGCTTTTGTAGAAGTAGCTTTTGTAGAAGTAGCTTTTGTCTCACTCAAAGAAGTGAGACGGACTTAGAGACTACACCCTATTGCCAAAAAGACTGTAGCTCAGTGCTAATCTGGAAGGCAAATGAGCAAGTTGCTACTTAGAAATATGTGTGTTTAAGTTATTGCAAAGGGAATATTATAAAGTTAAAAGTTTTAACTTCTAAAGCTGGCTCTGGGTTTTAACGCTGACTTTGAAACTTGCTCATGGTATTGGTTGTACTTCTTTTCACCCTGTACATAAGAATAAAAAAACATTTGCATCTTTATCTCAGGGGAATGAGAGAGAACTAGTTGTTATCTCTAGATGTCTGGACCAGGCACATCCCTTTATATGCTTTGCATACTTCTGTCATTAAAAAGTCAGTGTAATTTACAGTTTGTACTCATGAGTACATTTTGAAAGAGTAAGTTTCTAAATTGGTAGTGCCCACATTTTTTATGACTCCCATAGAAGTAAGTCTGGTCTTGTGCCTATACTGAGCATAACACAAGTTTTTCTGTTGTCTTCAGTGAAGTGAAAATGGCTGTCCAGACAGCCATTAAATCTTTCCATAGAAAGGTCTTGGGAAAACAGATCAGCTTTGCTTCACATCTGAATGTGGGCACGAGGCCAGGAGAAGGATCCCTCACTCTCTAGAGCCATCTTAAACAAGCCTTAAATAAACCAAGGCATTAAGAGTGCAAATGTTCAATCTGTCATTAAAGCCGCTGCTTCTAATTAAAAAGTAGGCGATAAATAGACCTTGAAGTTGCTTTTTCCTGGGGATTGGTTTATTTCTCATCCCAACTGTATGGATGAACCTCCATTCAAATGAAGAGTCACTATGTAACACTGAAGCATGAGTGTGTGGCTGGGAATGGGAGAAGGCCATTGAGGAGGGTGTTGGAAATGCAAGCAGCACATGACAATGTGTAGCCCTGGGCAAGTTTGACATGGTCTGTTTGAGACTCTAACCGGGCTTTGGAGAGAAACAGTTTCTGGAGAGCATGCTGCTAGTGAAGGCTATTTCTGTTATTGTTTATGGAATCTCAGCAGTTGAAACAACATTTCAACTCATTAATTAACAGAGAAAATCCCCCACCTGACAAGTCTTGTGTGCACATAGTGCACAGTTCCACAAGGACAGCCAAGATATTTTGAAACTAATAAAGCTGCCCTTCAATTTGCAGCTCTTGTGTTGTCAAAACATTACATTACTTCAGTGCTCTGAGGACAACAGGATCAGTTACAACACTATGTCAAGTGTTCAATTCCCAGTGTTTTGATGGATAGAAAATGTTTCCTGCAATGCTAAGGGCTAAAGTTCAGCAGAACTTCAAGAAAATTGTGGAAAAATTGTTATCCTATTCTTCATTTTATTCTGCACACTTTAAAATCCCCTTAAAAAATAATTTCCTAAGAGAAACACATAACTTTTGCTTTGTTAACTCTCATAAATCACCTGCTTTTTTTGAATCTGATATTCCTGACCAGACCATTTTTAATTTTATGAAATATAAAAGCAAATATAATTGTATTTCCTTTCAAATAATTTGACTAGTGCTTGGACCCTGTCTCCAAATCTTTATTTGCATTGCATTTTCCATTTAGGTCTCACAACACCACTGACGTGAGGAAATGTTAGTGCTGTTTTATAGGTGAGGCACTGAATTCTAAAGAATGTTTACTCACTTTGCAAGTAGGTCAATGGCAGAGATACCAGACAAAACTCAGAGCCCTAAATCAACTCCCAGAATCAGTTGTCATAATCTCATTTTAAATATGTCCCATGTTAAGGCTCAAAGATTCTCTCTACATAATCTAGAAGACTGTATAAGCTGTTAATGCCTTGTGATAAAATCTGAGGTACTTAAGGAATTTTTTGTTACTCCTGTGGTCAGATAAAAATTAGTTTCATTCCTACCTACTTTTAACAAAGTAGAATGAGTTCAGAAACTGGAGATCCACCTCAGCTGTCAGCTCCCACTCAACCTATCCAGCCCAGGTACAGACACACTTGGACAGAATAGAGACATTTCCTGGGAGGAGGCCCCAGGACCCCAGGTAGTTGTTGTGCTAACCCGGGTGCCTCTCAATGCTGCAGGCAGAAGACTGGATCAGTGAGCGCATGCAGAAGCTGGAGGACCCTTCCATACAAGACCCCAGCAATCTGCAGGACAAGATGAAGCTGCTGCAGAAACATCAGGTCTTTGAGGCAGAGATTCTAGCAAATGAAGAAATCATTATAGCTGTTAATAAGGTAACCCTCTTACTCTGTTATGTTTTTACAGATAATTACTGCTCATCCAAAGACAGATTGATGATATGTGAAGGATGATATGCTTGATCATCACTTCTGCATCAGTTATCCTACTGGTGTGACAAGAACCCAGTTGCTTTGCCATGGAAATGTAATGCTGTTAGTTTACAACAGGGAGATATTTTATTGGCTCCATTCAGGGAGCTTCCATCTTTCCTTACAGCCTGAACAGGAAAATATACACTGATTTCTTCCTTGCCTGACATGGTTACTCCTACGAAAGGCAAATAGGATTTCATGCCCAATTTGTGAATATTCTTGTTGGAACTGGGTGAATCATGTAGCTAAAGGGCGCAGTCATCTGTAACACTTGGTGCTCCCATTCCATGGATATCTTTCTTGGCAGGGAAATAGTCAAATCCCAGTTTTCTGTGATTCTAGGTTCCCTTCAGCTTTCCAGCTGGCTTTATCATTTGGGTGATAAGAATTTATAGTAGTAATCTATTGTTCAATCCAGGTTAGGAAGGTAGAAGACTCCTTCTAGAAAGGTCATGTAACATGGTAATCCCTTTAAAAATTAGTGACCACTTTAATTTCTAATTTCTTCTTCTGAATGTGAAGAAAGGAGAAGCCCTGATATCAAAAGGCCACCCAAAATCAGGAGAGATCCGTCGCCAAGTCCGCATGCTTCAGGAGCACTGGGAGAAGTTGAAGAGAGCTGTTGCTGCTCGTGGAAAGATGCTGGAGGACAGTCGGGACTTCCTAGAATTTCTCCAGAAGGTGGACCAGGTGGAAGCCTGGATCAGGGAGAAGGCAAGTGGATTTTAGTATTTAACTCAAGCAGCTCACTAGAGACTTGCTATTTAGCAATGGCATTCTGATAAATGTGTCATCTTCCAGGATATTTGCCGAGTGATTTTTGTCTGTAAGAATCATGACATGTTCTACAAACAATGTGAAAGGAATGACTGAACAAATTCTATGGAGTCTGTCCATACATACCAGAGTCAATTGGGCAGTATTAGCACATCTTCTCATGTAAACTCTGCACATGAAGGTTGTGATTATTTGGGGCCATCTCATGTGTCTCTACTGAGACAGAGAAATGAAAGCAGATTAGAATGGAAGAGACTTGAAGCATTTGGCAGCTGGCCTTCACTCTAACTGTATATCAGATCTGAAAGCCTCTCTTTGTAGGAGTGAAGAATCACTTTCATTCAGAGGTTGTTTCCATAGCCAGTAATAAATGGAAAAGGGAGCCGGGACCAAGTCTTGTAATTATCTAAAGATCAGAAGAGACTATTTCAGAAGCTGTAGGTCAAGTGATTTATAGACACATCACAGAACTTTTTGCATCAGGATAAGCGCTGGGAGTTGTTGTGTTCTTGTACTCTTCACCTAAATATTTGTCCATTGCTTATTTCCCCAGGAGGTCATGATTAATGTAGGTGATGTGGGAAATGACTATGAACACTGCCTGCAGCTCAAGAAAAAGCTGAATGAGTTCCGTGGAGCAACATCAGGGGTAAGAGGTGTTTTTCATGCTCATGTCTTGCATGGCTGCAAGCAGCAGGTAACTTTTCAGTCCAGTTAGCAAATACAGTTCTAGTGCTCTGAGGAGGTGTAAGACCAAAGTGATAAGGAAGCATCTCTACCTCAAAAGACACTTAAAAAGACAGAATTTTCTCTTATTATGCCTTCTGCTTTGAAGATGTCTAGGCAGAGCTGTCAAGCACTCATTACACAACATTTCAGACTGCAGTAAATGACTGGAAAACTTGCTGTGTGCGCCTGAATTTGAGCAGATTTTGCTTGGTTCATGCAGTCTGCAAAGTCACAGTGATTTCCACCCAAAAGTAGTTTAAAAATGGTTGTTTCAGCCATGCTTATTTGAATCTGAGAACTGATCTAGACCTTCCATGAACAAGCCTGTAAAAAAAAATACTGTTTTCTCTGTTTCTATCCCTTATTTCTCCATTTTTCTCCTTCTGAGGAATGGTCTCATTCTCATACTCCTTCATCCAAATTAAGCACGTAAATCTAGGGGCCTCTGTTTATACAGCACACGTGGTTACTCATTAATCATAACATTTATAAGCAGGCATTCAGTAAAACAGAGCAATGGTTTATGCTTTGGATAACAGCCATGTGACAAGACAGCTGCCCTCTTCACCTCTCAATGCTGAGATCTCTGTCCCTCTTTCATGATGCTGAGTCATGCCAGCTGCCTCTCCTGCCCCCAGTGAGGTGTGCCAACTTAGGCACCAAACCTGGGGAACAGGGGCCTCCTTGTTGTGTGTTCAGCTCCCACCGTGAGAGCTGTGAGTCCATATATTGAGGGAATGCATTTGCAGCAACCTCTTTTTTTCTCTATTTGTGTGAACTCCTGCAGATGGGGGCTAAGAGGTCTGTGTGTCACACAGGAAAGATTACTGCGCTGGTTTGCTAGTCTGGAAATTGAGGGAAAGGTCTGGAAAGAGATGTGTTACGAATTTGAGTGATGTTTTCTCTAATGTAGTCTCCTAATATTCTTCATCCTTTGTTTGCCTGTTATCTTTTTGCTGATTCTTGTTATGGCAGCTCCCGTCTTCTACTTTTGTTGCTTAGTAGCAGAAGGAGACAATCCTCTTCTATGCAAAGTAGGAGTGTAGATACGCCTGCCACCAGGGAGAACTCCCTGAGCTCCCTATTCCAGAGCCCAGCAGAATTTCGTGACAGTGCATTCACACTGGATTTGGATAGAGAGCTTAATTATTTGGCTTAAGCACCAGGGAATTAGTACATTAAAGAACATTAGTACATTCATTTTACTCACCAGCTGACTGTGAGCTAAGGGATTGAGCAAGGGCTCTTCTACAGCTTGTACCAGCCAAAAGAAGGATGATTAATAGGGCAGAAACAACCCAGCATTCCAGCCAGCATAAGCCTCTGAATAGGAAAGTTTTTCCATAAACCAAGGGAGATCTTATGTGCCACTCTTGAAACTCTTGGCCTTAGACAGTATCAGCTTGTAGCCACTGCTTCTGTAACACTCTTAACATGACTCCTGCAGATAAAAAGCAGAGAAGCAGCTTTTTATCTGCAGGAGTCATGTTCAGAGGAAAAAAAGCTGCTGGATATGCAGTTATGCCCTGATAGCTGATGCTCAGTTATGCAGTGCTTCCTAGGGTGATACAAAGAGAAGGAGGCTGCTTCTGGCACAGTGTGTGCATCCATCCAGTCTGGGTTTTCCCCCAGAAAAATCTGAGATCAGGATAGGGAGTAATCATCCTGCATTGATGGCTGCCAGACATTCAATTCATTGTGCTGCTATTATTTCCCAGGACAGGAGGCTGCAGGGTTTCTGAAGAATATCTGACTGTCTGCTGGTTTCTCTAGTTTACTTTATGGCTGTGCATAATAGGAAAGCACATGTGGAAGCATGCATATTGGTATGGATGCAGCATAAACAAAACACACAATGGAGTGAATATTTACATTAACAGTGTGCTGGCATCTTGCAGCTGTGCTTCTTTACATCAGTGATTGTCTCCCTGCTAAACTTGTGATTTATTTGTCCCAGAAAAATAAATAATATTTTTTAATCTTGGAGCAGTGTTCAGCATTGGCCATCTGTAGTGCTCCAAAATAAAAGTTATCCCACTGTACTCTAGATTATATGGGCAATGTGCAAATATTACCCATTCTATGGTACGTGCATGGGAAACAAGTCTCCTAGAAGACTTAGCCTTAGAAGAAAACACAGTGGCATAGGCTGTCTGGGATTCTCAAGGCTGTATGGATTTTGAGCCCGTTGTCTACAGTACAGAAGGCACTCTGGGACAGGAGCTCACCTAGCTAAAACAGCCAGTAGGCCCAGGAGCCCATGAGTCACTACCTGTCTGACAGAAGAACAATCTGCCACACATCAGCTGTTCCACAGCAGCCACCTGTGTAACCAGCAACTGCATCTGTCTTTCTTCACCAAATGAACTTCTGCTGGAATATCTGCCTTAGAAATTAATATCTGAGGGTCTGAGGGCCATCACCCAGACCAAGATCATTGTTGCATCTAGAGCCATTAATGTTCTTTCTTGCCTTTACTGGCTAATCATCAAGCACATGGTAACACCAGTACTTGTAGTAGAGCAAACTCCATGTGTCTGAAATGTTAGTGGGGTAAAACCCTTTCTTGTTGCTGCTTGTGTTGATTTTCACATCTCACTGCAAAACTGGGTCACAAGAAATTTGAACGTGTACCTTTGCTCCCTTTCTCACTTTACAGGAGTCAACAGTGGACGATGCTCACATCAGGACTATCAATGCCCTGGCCATGAAACTAGAGAGACAGAACAGGGAAGAAACAAAGACAATCTATGAGCGCCGAAAGCAGCTCAATGAGAAGTGAGTATGCTTTCAAATGTTCCATGTAAAGCAAAAACAAGAAGGGAAAATTAGGTGTCTTTGTCTGAGATAAATGCAGGAATTGGAACATTTGTTTTCTTCTTCAATATCACAACTACCAAATATCAGACACTGGAGTTGTCTTTCCAGACTCCCAGAGCAGGTAGCTTAGAAGGATTTTTAATCCAGAAGTGCCAAAGTCATGTTTCTAGCCTTGGAGTCAAATACTCTGTTTCACATCACTTGGCACACAAAATTCATGAAGCTTAGACACTTCCATCGATTCACACAGTTGTCCTGGTCAATAGCCTTGTGCTTTTGCTGCTCCACAGCCCCCTGTCTAAGAAACAAAGGCATGACGATATCAATTGTGAGATTACTGAGCATTTAGGGAAACTGGATCAGTACTTTTTAGCTTTTAACCCCCATACCATCCTGGAGGCATGGAATAAACACAACCAGATAGTCTTCTCAGGCTAATGCTTTATCCCTGTGATGAGAATCAGGTTATTGTGGAGAACTGGGAGATCAATACATGAGGTAGTTCAGAAAACCTGTGGTTTTGTTTAAATATGAGCATCATGAAACTCAGTTGTGGAAATCCTTACCTCTGAAATGCATCTCTGAAATATTATTTCCAATTAAAGGTGGAACAGTTTTCATGGTAACCTGAATGCATACAGGAAGAAGTTAGAGGGAGCCCTAGAGATTCATGCCTTAATCAGAGAAATAGATGACATCACAGAAAGAATTACTGAGAAGGTAAGGTTTCCAATTTTGATTAAGTGAAATGGAAAAATGTTCTATCAATCTTATTCATTCAGAAAACAGAGGTAAAAATGCTGATCCTGAATTGTAATTTTGATATTAACAGAAAAAAAAAGGTTATATAAAAACCAATTATTTCATCAATGTAACTAATTATATTTCTTTAAAATCAGTAGGCAAGTGGCACTACTTAAGGTTACAAGACTTTAGGCTTGATATTTTCATAACAACTTTTAAAATGTAAATGTATTTCTTCATTTTATGGGATTTAATTTCTTAGGATCCCAAGGATAAATTTTATTTTTATATTTTCATAACATACCTGAATTTCTGTGCAGCAATTTATTGGGAAAATATTTTTTTGGTTTGGTATATGGAGAAAAAAAAAAAAAAAAAAAAAAAAAAAAAGGAAAGAAAGATTGAGAAATGCAAGGAGGCACGCCTGTCTTTGTTTATGGCCAGAGGCACCTTAAGCAGGATTAGGAGTCTTCAAAGAGATGTGGATTTTTGTTTCATCTCTGTAAGGAGAGCAGACAATGTGCTCTTTTGATATTTAAAAAGACAATAAAAACATTTAGGTGGTAATGCAAAGAGGTGAAGGAGGAGGCTTTTTGAAATAATTAAGATACAGATCCTTTAGTTTGGTATTAGCTTCACCATCTGCACATCCCACTGCCCTCTCCAGAGTGTATTGATACAAGCACTGGATTATGGAAAAGATGTGGAAAGTGTGGAAAACCTGATTCGAAGACATGAAGAAATGGAGAGAGAAATCAGTGTTATTAAGTCCAAAATGGAGGTAAGAAGTAGGGAAGTACAAAGGACACTGAAAAAATTTCACTTTTTCTTCTTGAAAATATGGTGCAAAAATCATTGTTACTCTTCAGATTGATTGCAGGAATTTTCAGCAATGCAAGTGCATCATAAATTTCTTCTCATGAAAATATTGTGCTGCTTAATCCTACTTTATCTTATAAATTATTCTTCCTGATGCACAAAATCTAAGAAGAAAAGTCCCTTTTTAACATCTGGGTCTCTGGCCCTCACCTACAAGCCAGATCAGACTGTCCTATACATTTTGGAAAGCATGGACTCCATCTTCCCCCAGTTCCTGTACTCAGCTGGACCAAAATCACTTTATTTCTGTTCAGAACTTAAATGCAAACCCCATACTGTGTGTATCTTCCTGAGACAGACATCAAACACAGAAATTCTAGGTTATAATTGCCTGCCTCATCCACTCTAGCTTTTGTAAAAACTGGTCAGTTTGCATCATCTAGGACTAAATTAAATTGAGCATCAAATATGGGTCTAAGCTAATTTATATTTGTATATTTTTACTAAAAAATGTATATATCCTGTTGAACAGTAGTAGAAATCCAATGACAATCTCTCATATTTTTTCATTGTTAGCCCTTTCATACAGAAAATATGAAACTTTTTCTTTACAATAGTATAATAACTTTACTTTTTTAAGGATTAAAACCAGCCTGGCATATTTTCTGTTCTGCATAATTAAATTTCTTCATTTTCATCAACTTGATGGAATTTTGCAAGAAAGTTTTCAACTTTAAACCTGAGTTGATGAGTGTTCATCAGACTGCTAGTAGAAATTAGAATTAGCAGTTCATTTTCCTACCTATTTGTCCATATTCCTCAAAAATGTTTTCTAAATTGTAAATTAACTATTGTGCATGCAAAGCAATGCATGGACATGGATGTTTGCTCACAAATGCATGTGTATTATTTTTTGCATATTCCAAATCCCTTTGTATACTTTGTTACTGTAATTTAATTACCTGCCTTTGAGAGCTGGAGTCTTAAAATGAACTATTTTTCCTGAAAGGCAAACTCAGGAATGAATATAAGTATTTGGCATAAATTTACCCCACTATAAATCTCTTCCCAGCCACTGGAACTGGAATCTTTCCGCCTCTCCACAAGGAATCCATCGATAAATGACAAACTGACTATGAAGCAACAGGAGATGAAAAACAACTGGCTACAACTCCAGGGACAGGCCAAACAAAGGTGAAGACTTAGAGTTGTTTGAACATCTCTCAGCAGGAGCAAAGCTGCTCCCAAACTCTACTTGCCAGAGGTCTTTTAAAGTTTTTTAAGGGTTTTTCACAAATTTTACATAGGCAGCTAAGACACCTGCACTGGAAAAAGTGTGACTTCATACACAAGAAGTTCCACTGATGCGACTTTGGGAAAACTAATACAATGGTTTTGTGGTTTATCCCATTAAGTAATGTTACTAAAATGCCTTCAGACTATCAAATTAAATCTATCATAAAGCCTTTGTGAAAGACTTATTTTTGGATAGTTCTTGAAGATTTTTTTTTCTCAAATCTTTCCAAAACAAGAAAGGCTTAATCCTGATCTGTAATCATTGATGGAAGCAACAGATATGAAGGCTTTTTTACCTTTCTTGTGCTAATGAACTGATGTTAAAATATTAGTAATATGTTATCTCCAAGGCACTGTGCATCTCCTGTGATTTTGGTTAACATGGGGAACTCTTAGGAACTGTAAGGGAAAGCTTGAATTAATTTCATTTGGCTTCTGTTAAGATACTTTCCTCTGCAAATGGGGAGGGAGAGGCAACTAGGTAATTCCGTGTCAGATGATGCTGAACTGCACCTTGTGTGGCAGGAAGGAGAAGCTGGAAGCCTCTTACCAGTTGCAGAAATTTAACTTGGAGATGAAGGAGATACTAGACTGGGCCCAAAACACCAGAGCTTTAATGGAAGCAGGGGGGCTGCCTAAAAGCGCAAATGAAGCCGAAAGCATGATAGAGGAGCATCAGGAGAGAAAGGCAAGTATCTTCCGTGGCTCCAGTTGCACATCCTGGGAATCTTTCTGTGTGCACAGCATGCCTCTGTCAATAACATGGTAAAAAAAACTGTTTTCAGTACCAAGCTGGGGATAGAAATCACCTACATACTGACAAAACCATCCCATGGGCTATTTGGCACCTTGTGTCTTTGCAAAAAGGCTGAGAAGACCCACGAGCTCTCACCTCCACTGCTGTTCAAGCCTGATGGTGAAAATCAGATTCAGTCTCACATCATGCTCACTGCTCATCTCCTTATTCATATTGCCAAAGAAGTTAATGCCAGTTAATCCTTGCTTCGAGCTAGATTTTTTCATGTGAACTTAACTTACGTGAGTTTGTTTCACACAGCAAAGCAAATTATCAATGAATGGTGCTACACATTCAGTTCTGAAACACTTCATATCCCAATAATAATTACCTTACTAATGGTTTGGTGGCTAATTTGGCTAATACTTTTGGTTTCTTTTCTGAAAGGAGTGAAATTTTAATTTACATTAGGAAAAAAGCCAATATTTTACTTTTTCCCAAGAATCATAGCTATCTTTCAGCTGTTGTGCTACCTTCTCTTTGCAGTTACTTTAATTATTCTGTGAACAGGATTTTTAGAAGAAGTACTAATACCCAGTGCTTTGTGAGTCCCATTATTAACACAAACAGTTTGTAGATTCTGATTAATTTTATAAACCTGAATTTAGTGTGAAGGACCTGAAATCCCCTCCTTTTTTAGTGTCATCCATTTTAACAATGCTTTCTCATATCACTGAACAATATTTTTGCTAATAATTCTTTGTCATATTAGAAATATCACAAACCACTGATGCAGTGTGCTCCAAATTTAAATGGTGGCGAGATCTAAGTCTTTAATATCTGTTAGTCAAGGAGCCCAAATGGCTCTAAGGAGACAGTCACAGAGAAAAGTAGGAATTCAGGCATTATGTTCTTATGCTGACTAAACTAAAATTATAGACAAGGCAAGAAGGAGGGTTTTTTCATTCTGGTTAGTGGCTCAAACCAAATTCCTTAGGAGAGACTGGAGTTGAACATGACATGCTAATGTGAATTTCAAAAATATTTTAATTACAATTTTATAGCTGTGTTATCTATGAATAGACAACACCACCACCCCAAAAATCTCTAAAAGCAGCAGTTCTAGTTTCAGAAATGTAATAGTGCATGCCATAGTGTTTAAGGTAGTTTATGAGTTAATACATGCTATTATTTCAGTCCAGAGTTATTTTCATTTTCAAATTGCTTACATTAGGAATTCTACATTCAATTTGCAGGGATCATAATTGCTTTTTATGCTTTCACCTTCAGGATTCAGTATAGGGGTATAATTCATTCCTCAGACCGGCTGCAAAAGTTAAATGTGTTTCATTTTAACAACACAAAGTGAAAAAAACCCCATGCCTTTAATGTAAAAATCTGAAGCAAACTTCTTTGTTGGGAGAGGAAAAATTCTAGGCACTGTTTTCTTAAAAGCACCACTTTGATGTAGGAAGACTGGGGGATGATATTATAGATGTTTGAAAATGTTCATTTATATCTCAGTATTTTCTAGTCTGCTTCTAACTAAATCTCAATTTTAATTTGTAGGAAAACAGTTGTTCCTGGACCAATAAAGTAATTTATTATTTACATTTACTCTCTCGGGCAATTCCATGCCCTTCCAGTAACATAGCTCAAAGATGAATGATTTTCCATGCAAATATTAGTGCTGGAAAGTTACAGCCCAAACTCTTCCCCTTAAGGCTTGTATTCTGAATAACTGGCTTTTCATAAACCCTTGACATCAACCTTAGTAATGTATTTTAGGAGGAGATTGAAGCCCGAGTGGAAAGATTCAACGCTCTCAGTGACTATGGTAAAGAACTTGGCAATTCTGGTCACTATGCAACCCCTGAGATTCGCCAGTCCCTCTCCAGACTACAGCAAGCCTGGTCTGAACTGATCCAAGCATGGCAAGAGCAATATATAAAATTGTTTCAGGCACAAGATTTACAGGTGAGTAAAATGGCATTCAAGAGAGAATGCACATGCCACTGACAGTTTTTCTTGATGTAAACAGCAAATTTCTGAGATGGTAGGATGAAAGAGAATAATACCCAGTGTTTCATCTATATTTCACTGGTTTCTGGAAGGCATGCTGAGGGCCAAGCACATTCAGTGGTGACAGGAATTTGAGAAATTTTACCTCTACAAATCATAGAAATTTCTGTGGAATATGTGCTGATATGTTTTTCAAAGACTGCAAAACTTAGCAAATTTTGGTCAAACTCTCATACATCTGGAAAAAGGCACATACTTATAACACAACATCACTATTCTTCCAAATTCTATAACCTGCCCAAAAAGACATGGCGCCAAACAAGTATTTTTTAAAAACTGAAGAAACATTTAGCATGGATGGAATAATGTATGTTTTCCTGGCTTTTTTTCCTACTAAAATAACAGTTTTGGCTGCAGTTTTCCAGAAATACTTCCCTGTAACAGTCATCTCACTTTAAACATTTCTGCTCAGAGATTCTACAATGAAGAATGTCAAATACTTTAAATGAGAGCTGGGCTACTAACCCCATCTAAAATCATCACATATATGAGAACTTAAATCTTATGGTATGGGCAGTTTCAATTCTTTTTCATGTATTACATTAATTTTTGAAATAACCATGAAAGTTTGTTTTTTTCAATGTACTCTGCTGAAGTCAGGTTAGCTTCTGCTTTACAGCATTTCAGCATATTGTCATGTTTGTGACTGTTGTATTTTTCCCCTACACAGAAATTCTATGGCTATGTGGAACGGATTGAGAGCTGGCTCAGCAGCAAAGAGGCCTTCCTAGCTAACGAGGACTTAGGGGTATGTGCTCTGAGAAATTACAATTTTCTCTGCAATCAGTCTGGAGGAGAGGGGACTGTGCAATTATGTGCTCTGAATCTTCCTGTGCTCTTTCTCCTTCTGAAGTTACTGCTCTGCCCTGTTGATGGTTTAGGATCAGATTTCTTTCCTTGGTACTTTACACAGGATGAGAATCTCAGCCCTAAGAGTAATGGAACAATCCAACTGCTCTGAGTGTAGCAGGAAAATGAGACTGCATAGAAACACAGAACTCTATGTATGGTTTGGGTTGGAAGGGACCTGAAAGACCATCACTTCCAACCCCCTGCCATGCATGGGTGGGGACACTTCCCACCAGCCCAGGTTGCTCAATGCCCCATTCAGCCTGGCTTGTCTTATCAGACCCAAATACATTTGCCAGCAGTTTGCAAGTCATCACTGCTGTCACTGCTGGCATATCCAGTGTAGCTTTAAATTACCTACCACAGCTATCAGTAACGCTGCAATAACTGAAACTGCAGACTGATGCATGAGCTGCAGAAGCTGTTCAGGATGCTGAATATACATTCTGACACTTAGCTCACCCTACACCGCGTGTAGGTAGTGCTACTAAATTAGTTGTCTCTGCAGGGGCTACAAAAACATCTCAGAGTTTGGTGTATTTGCAGTCCCTTCATTACAGTATATGAGACTTAGAAGGACTCATCCAATGATATTTAGCTCAGCAATGAGTAGAAAATGCTCTGTGAGTAATTTCCCATCCAATGACTCATGTAAGCACCCAGAAGTTTAGCGGGTTTTTTCATGACCCATTTGATGTGAGTTTAATTCTTCTTTTAGAATACTGGAGAAGCAGAGTTTACTGGGATAACAACATTTTGACACCACTGGTTCTATAATTAAAGTGCAGAGGGGTGCTGAAAGGAGAACTCTGAGTCATTAATCTTGGGATTCACAAACATTACAAGAAGTGTTTCTCTGCAGATTAACTGTAATCTCAGACTCCAATCATCAAATTCAAATCTAGGTCTGAGCTCTTCCAAATTCTATGAGTTGAAACTGAGACTGTAATTTTAACCTCTTTCTGTGACATATTTGTTCACTTAACTCTGATTTCAGTTTGGCATCCCACGTTTGCTTGCAACATAGCATCTGTCTTAAGACTGATTTAAAGTTTGGGGCTGATGTTTCAGTTCCTGAGAAGTTATGTGTTCTAAGCAGCACAACAATACACACAAGAAGCTAAGCATCCAGCACTGAAATAATGACCTCAGACCTTGCATGCAACATTATTTAGGTCAATTCCAAATGCCTATCAATTCCAAAGAACAATAAATTTTCTTGACAGCTAGTTTGCCAATGTGGGGTAAATGCCATTTACCTTCTGGATTATCATTGTTTTGGATGGAAAAACTCCAACTGAAAGCAGCTTCCCTTTGTTGATTCCTATCCAGGACTCAGTGTCTAGTGTGGAGAGCTTGCAGCGGAAACACACACAGTTTGAAAAAGCCCTGGAAGCTCAGATGGAGAAAATCGATGAGATGGCTTCATTTGCTCAGCAGCTAATGCAGAACAAGCATTATGACTCAGAAAATATCAGCAGCAGATGCCAAGCTGTTCTGAGGAGGTGAAGTCAAATCCTTCCCCTGTCAGCCACCAATCTCTTCTGCAATGAGACCCTCCTCTTGTGATCATTATCTTTAAATGAATGAACAGAACTATAAGCTAGTTTGCATTTGCTCAACTTCATGCTTTGCACTAAGTTCCTCCCAAATTTGCCATATTTAATTAGTAGGCTTCCAAAATGCAATTAAGTGGAGGGGGAGCAGGATTCAGAAAAAGGCAGTTTCTCTTTAATTCTGTATTCTGGCCTGGCCTTAGGGACAGCGCTGCAAACAGAAGGCCTGCCATGCCATTAAATACTCCATTATCATTAAATACCATCAAGAAAGGTCATTTCCTAGACAACTGCTTTTCTCTGCTCTAATGGGGTTGATCTTTAAGCCCCACTCAAATTATCCATTAGGGCATTTGCAAATTTTCTGATCAGATCCTGGCCTTTCATGTGAATTACTTTATTGCTACTAGCAATTTGCATCTTCTTCATCTTAAACAAGTGCTGAAGTAAAACAGTTGTATTCATTGCTGTGGTAGATGAAAAGAGCTACATAAATGTTATGAAAAGAGACTGGAGGTCCCTTTTGATTCAAGTGAACATACTGATTTGTTAATATTGTCTAATTTGATATGATTTATTAATACCTCACATCTGCATTAACACTAATAAAGTGCTGCAGGTCCAATATTGGAAAAAAAATTAAAGGATGGTGTAGCTTTAGTTTATCCATGAAAAACACCATAATATTTGCAGGACTTCCATAAGAAATGTGCTGAGTTTATGTTCTCTTGAACCCTGAAAGGCAATAATGGCGATTTCTAGAGGCAGGTGCCATATACACTGAATTTGTGAGCAGTTTAAACATATCTATCAGTTCCCAATCTTTCCTACAGTGTCCTGGGCATCTTCTCTGAGCAGATCAAGGGAATCTGTATTATGGACATTTCCCTCCTAGCAAATGGAGGGTTAGATCATGTTTTAGAGGTGAAATTTGAAAACCCTTATCTATCTAATTCACTCTGTGACTTTTAACTCACACATCTGTCTTCATCTCAGAAAACAGAGACTGCTGGAGAATGCTGCTGCTCGCAGACATTTGCTAGAGGAATCAAGGCTTCTGCAGAAGTTCCTGAAGAATTCTTTTGAGGTACAATTACACAGGATTCATAATATTCTGGTTTCTTAAAACATGCTGTGCTACATAGATCGGAATCCCCAGACAGATTTACTGTGAGGAAAATGAAGGAACTGAGCCTGGAATGAGATAGTATTGGGAAAGATGAGGATAAGAATGAAGGGGTATTTTTTTTTCTTCCCTCTAGTCTAGTGTAGTAAACAAAAGATCTACAGTACATTGGACAACAGCAAAATGCAGAAGAAATAAATGCATTAAAAGTGAATGTGCCACCATTAAAAAAAAACCATAAGAAGAAAAAAAATCAGTTCTTTTTTTTGTGAGATACTGACAATGGGTTAAAAATAGGGAGATCATTGTCTATGCTCCCCCATGTACACATATGCACATGCATTTTCTCACTGCATGGGGGCTATCTGATGGAGACAGCTCCCTTTCCAGGCAACAGTGCTCATAAACAAACATATAGGGGTGACTTCATGAAGGACAGAAGGAGCTTAGGGAAGCAGAACCTCAGAAGGACAACTCATTTTGGTCCCCACCTACCTGTTCCCTGTTTTACACATATAAGAGGAGAGCCTGGCAGGCTGGGGCTGAAGAAACTAAAGGAACACTGAAGATTTTGCTTACTTCTGTTCTTCTCTCCCCACAGGTGGCTGCCTGGATTAATGAGAAGAATAGCATTGCCCAGGATGATAGCTGGAAGGATCCAAGCAATCTGCAGACCAAACTGCAGAGGCACCAGGCTTTCCAAGCAGAGATCATGGCCAATAGGAATCATCTGGACTCCATCAAATCAGTGAGAGAAGAGGGGTTATGGGCAAGGGTGGGCAACTGGCGTGAAAGACTCTGCAGACTGTGAGTTACAGTGATCTCAAACAAGGGAAGGGGAGTCATTGTCCTCTCACTGGCATTGTCCAGTGAGTATACTGAGAAACTTATTCTTTTAGTCCATCAAGAATTTTCTGTGTCCATCTGTTTCTTCACTCTCTCTCTTACTCTCTAGTGTGAGCTTATTATGCATACTCACTGTGCATGCAATGGAAACAGATGGGGGCCTGCAATAACAGATTCAATCCACTGACTTTAGGGACATCTCTCTGAGTGAATGCCACTTTACAGGTATCCTTGTTTATTTCCAGCAGAGAACCTACTTGATTAGATGTACAGCCTTAACAAGTCATATAAGATGTATCCAAGAAAAAGGATAGAGTTTTCAAGTGCTTCTTTTGCAGAGACATGTTAGTAGGCAAGATATAAAGGAAGCCTGACAAGACTTGTCAGATATTTGGCAGAAGCTGTGATCAGATGATAAGTTTGGAAGGACAGACTGTTACATGTTTATTAATTTTATTTTCAGCACAGTGCTTACTAGATGTATTTTGCAATAGACTACTTCATTAAAAGTAGATTGCCCTCTCCAGATTCACCTGCATCTCAGAAACACCTCCCTTTTTCTTTTTTCCTTTTCTTTTCTTTTTCAGTTTTTCTTTTCTTTTTCAATTTTTCTTTTCCTTTTCAATTTTTCTTTTCCCTCTCCTCTCCTCTCCTCTCCTCTCCTCTCCTCTCCTCTCCTCTCCTCTCCTCTCCTCTCCTCTCCTCTCCTCTCCTCTCCTCTCCTCTCCTCTCCTCTCCTCTCCTCTCCTCTCCTCTCCTCTCCTCTCCTCTCCTCTCCTCTCCTCTCCTCTCCTCTCCTCTCCTCTCCTCTCCTCTCCTCTCCTCTCCTCTCCTCTCCTCTCCTCTCCTCTCCTCTCCTCTCCTCTCCTCTCCTCTCCTCTCCTCTCCTCTCCTCTCCTCTTTTTCTCTTCTTTTCCAACCCCCCTACATTTGCAGTCACAACAAGAGGGGATTAAAGGGTGGAGTTACAATCCTCAGTAAAATTATCTGGTTTTAAATATTGGTTTTCACAATCTCTTTCACATTATTTCATTATGCCTTGCCATCTTTGTTGGGAATAGTCCTAGTAGTTGCTCTTCAGAACACCTAATGACCTGGTATAGCAACTTTCACTTGCTGTACCTCTTGCTTCCCTTGCTATGAAGTTTCTACCCTAATTTCAGTAAGCCTTTTGTCTTTATTAGATCTTTCCTTGTCTCTGCAATCCCTCCATCTGTTATGCCAGGAGGTGAAGGTTGCAGCTGGCCCTTTGCATAAGAGTGCCAGTAGACTTTGGTTATGAAGGCAAAAGTGATATGTTCTGGTGCATTCAGCAATGGAAGAATACATTGCCTGTTCCTTCTGACATAGGAAGGGGAGAAGATGCTCCATGAAAGGCACTATGCCCCAGAAGCCATTCAGTCCAGACTACAAGAAATGGAAGAGCTATGGGAGGAGCTGCTAGCAAGTTGCCAGGATAAATGGACCAAACTGCAGGATGCTTACAAGGTAATGCCAGTGGTTACAGTGGCTGGATCTTGGTGTTTTTTCCAGAGGTAGCACAGCTGCCTTGCTACATGTCTCATGTACAAGTGTGTCACTTGATACAATCTTGATTCCTCAAGACCGTTACTGCAAAGAATCTACTAAATGTGGACTGACTGATTGCAATTGGCAGGATAAATGGAGATCCCTATGGAGGGAAGAGGATTTGTAGGCTGGGCTCCATTCTGCTTTCTGCTGCTGGTTTAGATCCAGATTCTAGACAGAGATACTGAGGAAAAATGTGTTTACTCATATGTGCCAGCTCTGCATCTGTCTCAAGGGCATCTTTTCTCCAGCACTGAGAAATAAACTTACAGCTGCTTTTCATTCTTCTAGCTACAGGCACATGAATTCTCATGACACTTATGCTTGCTTGGGCTATCAGAAAATCTGTGGTTATAAAACAGAGCTTTCCTTTTAAATGTTCTTTTTTTTAAAGATGCTATGTCCATGATCTGCATTTGTGTAACACAAGTAAGATAGGCTATTGATGTTTAAGGCATCTGTTCTTATCTTCACCACAACTGAATTCCCTTCTTAATTTGCACTGCCGTTGTGTATGGGAAAAGTTCGCTGAGCAGTGGGAAGGTGCTCCGTGTTTGTGTGCAATCTTTACTGAAAGTGACTGAAATTTTTACATCACATTTTCTGTCCTAAAGTTTTAAATGATTTTTTTCTTCTTGCTTGTTCTCAGGGTCTTCATTTTCAGCGAAATGTAGAAGACGCAGAGAAATGGTTGGAAGGTGTGGAAAATGACCTGAAAGCACCATACAATGACAATGATCTGGTGGTTTTGAACAGTCATCTGAAGAAACAAGAGGAACTGGAGGAAGACATTGCTGCCCATAGGGACCGGCTGCAAGAGCTTGTGGTCACAGCTCAGCAGTTCCAGAAGGAGAAACATTTCCTTGCTGATGAACTAGAAGAGAAAGTGGATGAACTGGTGCAGAGGTGTGTGAGTGCCTGGCCTGCCTTCTGCCAGCTTTTTTCTTCCTGAATATTCTTTTTTCTTTCCTTCTCTACACTACTCTGAAATTAGTGTTTTGCATTCATTCCTTATCAATCAGTAGTCCTCACTGGATTATCTTTAAAACTTACAGATACAAAAGGCTACATGATCCTCTGCAGGAGAGGCGGGGCAGTCTGGAGGCAAGCAGACTTCAGTACCAATTCTTCCGAGATGTTGATGAGGAGTTGGCTTGGGTTCGTGAGAAGCTCCCCATGGCTTCCTCCAAGGATTATGGCAAATCCCTGGTAACCATTCAGAGTCTACAAGAAAAGCACCAGGTAATGTCATGTGACAACCATTCATAGTCTTTAGAATCAAATAGAGAACACTGAATTCAATTTTTCTCTAGCAAACTTCATCTGCTGTGCTTTGGCTAACAGGAATCAGGATGCCAGGGATCACTTTTATTCCTTTTCTTTCTCAAGGATATGTCCATGACTTGGCAACATGCAGGATGCCATTCTGCTTACCATTGCAGTGGTGCAAGTACCATACCACAGGTCTTCTCTGGACATGTTGGCTCTTTCTGTGAACTGAGTTCAAGCCCTGGCCTTTTCAATACAAAATAAATTTGACATAGGTTCAATATTTTCATAGGTTCATTGGTCCTAACAAAATGCTTTCAAACTCAGTACATCCAAGAAAGCTCATTGCTCAGATGTCTTAGGACGAGCTCCCAGGAAAACATTCTTCCCCAAAATTCTTTATGCTCTGATGGGAGGGAGTTAACAGGGAATTATTATGCTAGCTGACCTTCACTGCAATGATAGCTTTCAAGACAGCTGCTGAAATATTTGACAAGGTTCAGATGGGCCATCAGAGAAAGCAGTGCCTGGAATACTGTCATCTCAAATACCAATAAATACCTTCCTGATAGTTCTTTAATAAGGAGCACTGTATCTTTGCAAACATATGGTGGAAGAAAAGATATTCCTGCTAAGATTTTCCAGCAGCTATTGGTATTTAATAATAATATTAGCATATGACATCCCATTTAAGTGCTATGTCAACTGCCTTTTGGAGAAATCTTTGCAAGCTGCATTAGGATCACGAAAGACAGGAGATTCTAGAAATTGTCAGTGTGTTTGATTCACACAGTCAGAAAGAGAGAAAGCCCAAGTATCTGGTACAATCATTGTGAAACAATAAAAATGAAAAGCTTGTTTCATCATGATTAATAGTATAAATGTTGTTATGTGTGCAATTACTCCTAAAATTTATGAGCTCGTTGGCATGGTAAGAAAATAGTTAAGTCCACAGAAGAAAAGAATGCTTGAGCTGAATTAATCTGAGAAAATATTTCAAATAACTGAAGGAACAAAGGAGATATTGCTCTAGCTGTGATTATTTTTTGTTAATTGGCTGAGTCTCAAAATTTTTCAGCTAACTGTGAGAGTGGGAGATATATACCAAAAAATTAGTGCATAATAAAATTCTCTGACATTTTACTTACTATTCTTCTGTAAACAGGATTAAAATATAAGCTTTTAACTCTCAACGTGTTATTAGCTACAGCCTCTGCACCTTCTTTTTAATGATGGCTTACAAGCAAGCAAATGTCAGAATTAACATAACAGTCAAGAATTGAATATACTGTTAGTTCCACCCTCTGTTGTTTGTCCTAATGAGCCAGATTTGCAAAATTCAGTCCTTGGTTTGTTACCACAAAAGAGATTGTGAGTGAACTGTATTAACCTAAGGGAAAAAAAAAAAAAGCTGTCCTGCAAAACAGCATTTACACACAAATATATTATGCCTTCAAACAGCTGCTTGGCTTGGAACAGACACGGTGTTGCTTTTCAACAACATCTTGAAATCAATAGGGGGAAGTTAAAGGCAAGATTAGAATCAGAGCTTTTTCCAGCCAAGTTTGACACTTGAGTTGAAAAAGCAGCTCCTCTCCTCATAGAGGGCATCTCTTCTACACAAACAGAGCACTGCAGTCTAACTCTGAACCTCCTTATTCATTGCTATGAAATTAAACAGAACAAGGGTAAAACTGTGGGGCTTGTTTGTGCTCAGGGTGCTCAGGCACAGTCAGCCAAAGAATGCATGTATGCTCACAGAAAAATCACAGCATGGGCTTTGCCTACCCAGGGGAGAGGGATGCATATAGTTTTAAAATCTACCAGTCTTGAAAAATTAATTTCAAATAAAACCCTTGAGGTGGTTTTTTCTCTTCTTGTCCTGTTGGCTGCCTGGCACTCGTATACCCACAGTGTTTACAATGGCTGCTATGCAAAGATGCATCTTCTACAAAAGCACTGGCAAGTGATAAACAATAATGTGCAGGCAAATTGGTCGTTTTTCTTTAGACATGTTTTAATTCAAGAAATTCCATAATGGAATGGAACTGGGCATATTTCAGTGGAATCTACAAATAAGAGATTTGTGATTAGAATAATTTCCCTCCAGACTCTGAGGCAGATATATATCAAAGTCCAAACTTCATGGCTAAATTTGATTTTTATGATGACTCCTTCACCCCCAAAAAAGTCCTCCACTTCACTTCAAGCATGCACTCAGACTTTGTACCGCTGATCCACCTTTGTGAATAGAAAGCAAATTTATAACGGAATTGCATGACTACATTTTATGGAATAATAATTTCATAACTTCAATTTTTGGTCTATCATTTTACACTTTACTCTTTCCAGAACCTGGAGAATGAGATAAACAGTCGGGATGCTTTGACCAAAGCAGTGATCAGTACAGGACAGAAACTGGTAAGGGGAGGCCACTCAGCCTCTCGCAAGATTATAGAGCATCTGAAGGAGCTTGAGACTTCTGTAGAGACCTTGAAGTCAGAGGCTCAAGAGAGGAGACAGAGGCTTATGCAGTCCTATGAGGCCCATCTGTTCCTAAATGAGGTAAGGATGGTTCCTGAGATTTATTTTGGCCTTTCTTTTCTTAAAACAACTGGCATCTATATTGTTGAATGGATGTAAGTGCTGAGAAAGAAGCAGAATTCACACTGCCCTGATTTTTCATATCTGGTAAATAAGGATACAGTGGATAAATTACAGTTATCTTCCCAACAAATGGCAGTGAGTAACATGCAACTGCAGTTACTGGATTCTGGGTACATTTTTTGGAACAGTGCCTGCTAGATTGCATTAGAGGAACATATCTAAGGGGCTCTCTGTTTTCACTGATGTGTCAGTGCACTACTGCTTTCAGTTTTCTTTGTCTTGACCTAAATCAAGCTGTGTTAAGGCTCATCCCTGTATTTTATACAGTTGCTGGAGGTGGAGGCATGGCTGGCAGAGAGGAGTTTCATTCTGGAGACCTCTGATTATGGGAAGAATGAAGAATCCACACAAGTTTTACTTCGTAAACTTGAAGCTACCAAACTGGACATGGATAGCTTCAGGTTGCGGATTGAGAAAGTACAGGAGACAGGAGCCAGCTTAATAAACAAAGACAGTCCAGAGAGGTAGGAAAGTAAAAACAGGTTTCTCCTCCAGGTCTGACAGAAATGCCCAGAGAAGGCAAATAAAGAAAAGTTCAGCTATATTTGATGGCTTATTCAGAAATAAGATTTCAGGGATCATCCATCCCTCCATCATCATCATCACACACACTAAGCTCCTCAAAAGCTTGATGGTTGTTTTAATGTTTGCATGAGATTTTGTTTTTTAGCAACAGACCAATTAATGCAGATCAGATTCTTTGTCCATTGTCTACTCCCTGGAACTGTCATCTAGTTCTAATTTACCACAAATGTTCAATAACCACTGTGCTTAGGAAAGGAAATGAACATTCCTGACAGTTCACTGTTTTTCATTGAAAGTTTGTTTTTACATCTGGGGAGGAGGATGGGAAAAGAGCAGCCATTTGTATGATATAATTTAATTTCCTGAGCTAGCTGGCTTTAATGACACAGCATAATTCAGTCCATGATTTTATCTGGTTTATTCTGTATTTTAAAGGTGTTGCAAATTAAACCTGTCAGAAAAAAACAGTGTTTAAGAAGAACAATAAAACAAAGACTTACTTTCTGCTTCTTATTCTTTGCAGTTCAGTAATACTTTCAAAGCTCCAGGGGATCCTAGCAGACTATCAGTCTCTCCTACAGAAGTCTGACACCCAGAGAAAACGCCTGCAAGAACAGTTCCAGCTCTATCAGTTTGAAAGAGAATTCCAGCTGGTAGATGCATGGCTTTCCAGTAAACTGTCTGTAGCAGAGTCCAGTGACTATGGGCAGGACTTAGATGATGTTGAGGTAAAAGAAAATAAAAAGTATTGTATGTATTGTGTAGCAAAGCAGGGATATATTTGCTGGAGGTTTTGTGTAGTGAAGAGCAACTTCTGCTTGTCAGGATGTGGTTAATTTTTCTCTGTGACAGAGAATGTTAATTGATCAAGATAACAGATGTCTTTTTCTGACTCTGGATCATTTGGATTTATCAAACAATTTGCACTTGTAGATTGCAGTGCATAGCTTTTGTGTTCTATTGTGCAGAGAAAGTGATTCCTTCTGCCTCTCTCATGGAGGTAGGCAGAAATTCTTTATCTAAATTTGTGTCCACATTTATTCTGCAGGTGCTGGAGAAAAAGTTTAAAGATTTTGTAAATGAGATGAAACCTCTGGGACATTCCAAAGTTGTCTCCTTAAATGACTTAGCCTCTAAACTGGATAAGGAAGGCCACAGCAAGATGGATGTTATCCAGAAGAGAACTAAGCAAATCAATGAAATGTGGGAGAAACTATGCAATGCCATTGAGATAAGGACAGAGGTAGGAAATGCATTAAAATCTGGGACATTGACTTCCCTGCAGTTGCCCATGCCCTTTCTTTCCCAAGCCAGTGTATTGCTCATGTTGAAACACAAGGTTTATAGGGGCAATAAGTACATTTTGTTCCATTTTTTCTTGATTCATTTCTCTTTATAGCCACTGCTTACCCTACTGTTCCTGGCAAGGCTTATACTTGAAAGATCTTATCAGATCCGGGTAATTGTTTTCCTAAATTCACTGCTAACTCTAGTTTCCTGAGAAACAAAGCCAGTCCAACAGTTTACCACCACTAACAGGAGTCTGGTTCTGCCACCTATTAGTCTCTTTATGGAACTACTTATGTAACAGTTTGCTAAACATGATCAAAATTCTCCAGGTTTTTTGCTGAGTTAACTTCTTGAAATCAAAGTAGGCATATGGAAGAGAATGTGATGGAGGACACAGAGCCAACCCCCTACCTTTAGGCAGCAGTTATGTGTTAAATCTGCTCACTCCCTCTCAGGAAACTTTAGTCACACATATGTATGGAAAAGCAGAGGTGACACACAGAACTCAACATTTTTGTTTGTTTTAAGGAGAATATAAAACATCAGATGTCCTCAATTCTTTTTTTCACTACTGTTGTACGACCTGTTGCTTGTGAGGTAGCTCAAGCTCACTATTGTCTGTTAGCAGAGATAAATGCATGACAGTTGTTACTATAGCCTTGAGTATAAACTAGTATTAGAACATTTTTTAATCCTCTCATTTCAGAAAAGCATGATTTTTGCTCAATTCCTTTTATTTTCACAGTTTGCAGTGTAGACCTTTATTCCAAGAAGTATTTTAAGACAGTTTCTGTGGTGTAGAGAGCTACTTTTAGAGGGCAATTCATGCTCTCCATTTTGATCATTCTTCTTATGTAGGGATAAATTGCTCTTTGGAGACATCTGTTTCTTTCCATTGCCCAACAGAACTTGGGGAAATTAGGTTAACACCTCACTTTCAGATGACTTAATGGGGAAGATGTTTAATTCCCTTGCAAAATCCCCAGTGATTTTGTACTGCATTATGACATATTAGGGTTGCCTTTTTTCGTGTTGTAGATGCAATATGCTGCAGAGTATTACCATTAAATTACTTCTTTATTCCAGAACCTAAGAGCAGCCCATCAAGTTCACCAGTATGACCACGATGTGGATGAAGTAAAGGGCTGGATGCAGGAGAAAGAGGCAGTGGTGGATATAGAAGATTATGGATATGATCTTCCAGGGGTACAGACACTTCTCAGCCATCTTGAGGGAGTAGAGGTAAGAGGATCTGTGATGAAGCAGTAGCAGAAAACCATAGATGGCAAAAAAAAAAAGGAGACTGATTCTTGACTGATGCCTCTCAAGGCCTTGCTTACAAGACAAATTTATTGCACCCTTAAATATTCTTTGTGCCTCAGAGAAGGGGGCCTTTTCATCCTGTTTTTAAGATTAGGATATTATATTATTAATGTTTTTGCTTTGAAGGATGAACTTCTCTTCTAAAATCTATTCCGAGCTGTTATTATAATTGCAAAGGTGTCAGCTGAACCATAGGAAACTTCAGCTCCACATTTACCAAAGTAATCTGTCTCTTGTCTAAAGACGTTTCTTTTCTGTTTGATGAACACGGCATTAAAGGTAAACTGAGAGGCATTCATATTTCCAACCTCTGTACAGTCAAAAGGTAGAAAATACATGCATCATGGTTAAATCCACTTTTGATAGAACTAAGTAGTGACTTGGTCTTACAATTCATTCTGTCTCCATTCCAGAGAGATCTAGGAGTCATCATGAAAGAGCTGGAACGGATTCGAGGAGACGCTTGGCACCTCAGCCGCACATACCCTCAAGTTAAGGAAAACATCATGGAGAGACTCACAGATGTGGATGAGTGCTGGGAAAACTTGGACAAAAAGTTTCTGGAGAGGAAGGCAAGACTGAGCCAGGCAGAACAAGTCCAGCTCTACTTCAATGACTGCAGGGAGCTGATGTATGTATTGGCCCCTTGAGTTTGGCAGTGGGCCTTATTTCTTGTCTTTCCCATACAGGATTTTCTAAATTATAGCTGTTAGTTATTTGATTTCTGCCCCAGGTGCTCTGCAGCTTGCTTTCAAATATCCTTGAATAACAATCCATGGCATCTCCTCAACAGCACTTCACAGAATTTACCAGATATCAGAGGTGACCATGATGCCTCAGCATAGTGTGCATGACAAAGACACTTTTTTTAGACTAATTCCTAAATAGGCTTGGAGAATTCCATCCCTGTGGATAAATGTCACAATTTCAATTGAAAATACTGTTGATTCTGTAGGAAGGTAGGGTTAGATAGTGAAGTAATTTGTGCATCTGCATAGACATGAGTGCCCCTTTTTCTCAGAGTCAAAGCGGCTGCATTAAAGATAATCTCCTAGAATAGGTAATGAAAAAGGTCACCTATAACAGGAGTAGAAATACAAAGGCAGTGGAATGGTTACCACTGACTATTGGACATTTACAATGCTAAGGGATAGATCCTAAGTTCAGCTAAATCATGCATAAGTTTGTGCCAGTTGAGAGTTATGGAGTAGAAAATGTTTCTTTAAAAGTATCTATCAATATGCATCTTTCCATGAGTGCTCTTTGTGCACATGAAGTACTTTTATGTGTAGTGGTAAGGTTTTCATGGGCATCTGAAAGTCCCTGTGTTCCTTTAAAAAGTATAAAAATACTGTTAAATTGTGTAGCCTAGGCAATTGCAGTTAGTTCTTTCTGAGAATGCTTTGGTATGTGCAGATCTACATCTTTATTTTTAATAGGCTATGTATGGAAACAGCACTGGGAATATGATAAGTCCCCCAGATGTTTGAGTAAACCTTCATCAACATTTTTGTATATTGCTATGGTTTAACCCCCCAGTCAGCAGCTAAGTACTTCCACAGCCAAGCCACTCACTCCCCCAGGTTCCCAGTGGGATGGGGAGGAGAATCAGAAATTAAAAACAAGCAAACAAACAAGATATAAGAGCACTCTAGTAATTGAAAAAAAGTAAAACATAAGAATACTAATAATGAAAAAATTAAACTACAAAATTATTTTTTTTAAAGAAAAGGAAAATAACCCTCCCAAAACCGACTGATGCATAATATGATTGCTCATCACCCACTCACTGGTGCCCAGCCTGTCCCTAAGCAGACATTGGTCCCTCCTGGCCAGCTCCCCCCAGTTTACATACGGGGTATGATGTTCTATGGGATGGAGTATCCCTTTGGCCCTTTCAGCTCATCTGTCCTGGCTTTGTTTCCCCCTGCCCGGCTGTTTGTGCTCCTCCTCACTGGGAGAGCCTGGGAAACTGAGAAACCCTTGGTTAGGGTAAGCACTACTCAGCAACAGCCAAAACAACAGCGTGCTGTCAACATTATTCTCATACTGAATCCAAAACTCAGCACTGTACCAGTTACTAAGAACAAAATTAACTCTATACTAGGCAAAATCAGGACAATATTAATATCTTCTGTGAGCAAATAAAAGTCTGTATACATGTATCCACAGCCATGGGGTATGTGCATTCCCAAAAGTGCAGCAGATTCAGATTCCTTTCCTTTTTACCCGTTGTCCCTGTTCTGTAGGGCCTGGGCCAACGAGATGCATGCTCTGGTGATATCTGAGGAACTGGCAAACGATGTCCTGGGAGCGGAGCTGCTCATCAAGCGCCACGAGGAATACAAGCGTGAGATAGAGAAGCAGTGGCTGAAATATGAAGAAATGCAGCGGGCAGGAGGTGACCTGATGAAGAATGGGCATTTCATGTCTGTAGAGGTGTGTTGAAGAGTTAAATATTTTACAAACAAGAGTGAACAAAGAGATGAAACAGACAGGAGGTGCAGCTTTGTGTCTCAGAACAGAAGAACTAAATGGGACAATCAGATTCTTTACTATTAAAAGCTACATATTTCATGTGACGTACAGAAAAAGAAAACACATTTTAAAGTTCTTGTGCTACATTACAATGCTATCGCCTTGCATTGCTGATGTCCTGAGTTCACCAGAAGAGATGTAATTCTTCAGAAATGTCCAAAGGGGCAAAAATGTTAAAATTTCTGTGATTCTGTTATGTGTGTATCTTTAGACTTTGCCCAAGACACTGTCTGTAGATCCAGAGATCACACCACTGAAAACATCTTCAGAATTTATGCAAGATCACATTACTTCTGTTGTAGAAAGAACAAGAAAACTTTCCACAGTTGAAGTCTCTCCATTATTACCTTGCCATAAGTGCATGTATTTGTTGAATATCCTGATTCTCACTAGTTTCATAGTACAAGTTGCTTGGCTATAAAGTTTCATCTTGGGAAATCATATGGCAGAATATTTGTCATACAGCATGTGGAATATGCCTAAAGTTGTATTATCTAGCTACACAATTTACATGCTAAATTAATTCAAATAGGAAAAAAGAGGACTCAGGCATCTTTTCTAAATTATGCTAACACCACAAAATTATCTAGAGATCGTCTTCTAAACCATGAAGGCAGATTAGTGACTGTCAGATAGCTGACTGGATTTTTCAACTCCTGGCATTACAAATATTCTTTTTTTAGATTGAAGAAAAACTGTTAGAGCTGTCTGAGCTGATGAAGAAGGTAAAGGAGAGCTGGGACATGAGGAAAGTGTTATATGAAGAAAACTGGGAGATCCAATTGCTCCGCAGAGAGCTTGAACAAGCAGAAGCATGGCTGGCTGCCAAGGAGAGCTTTCTTTCAGATCCCTCCTACGGGGTGAGTAACAACCCTTCAGCATTACTGAGCACTGTGTGCCTCTTAGCATATGTACACGGCCTGGCTCATGGACCAGCTCAGGCCTAAAATTAATCACAATCTCAACAGCAATGTGCCCTTGAGATTTGTAAGGGCAGGATCTCTGTCTTCTTGTAGAAGTAAGCCCAGGGCAGTTGCTGTATTTGACATGGTGATGGACTCCTGGAAGTGGGGGCTTCCAGGGGGTGGTAGAAGCACTGGAAGAATTCCAGATAATTTTTTCACATAACTTGCAGAAAGTTGAACCTTCTCTGTCTTGCTGAGAGCCTGATTCAAAAGGAAAAAGGGGGTTTCCACATCTTGTAGGGGGGAAAAAGGGCTTTTCCCACCTTGTTCTTCCTATTAAGTGGTAGAATGTTTTACACAGGCACTTTTATAGCTAGCTTATAAATTCCTTTTTAAACACCAGCATCCATATTTTTGTTTGTTTTGCTGGTTTTTTTTCTCATTGTTGACTGTCTTCTGATCATTTATAAGATTGGAAAACAAAGTCATGAACTTGGGTATCAGAAACTAAGGACAGGACATGAAAGAAGTCTCAGATGCATTTGTTGTAGGGCAGGAACAAACTCTGTGTCTAGCACAAGCTGGAATCCAAGTATTCAATCTGCACCTAAACAGTTATAGCTGGAAGCCATGGTACTATGTGGCCTTACAGAAAAGGGAAGATTGGTTTTTTAGCCCTTTTTCTCCTGCACAACAGACAGACTGCAAGATACAGACCCTTTTTTAGAATGTAAATTCAGATTTTTTTCATACACAAATAGGGGTTTAGACATCCAATTACAAAGTTTTCAGAATTCTCACTTGGCTAAATAGAATGGATCAATCTGAAAATCTTAGGTATAATCTCTTCTGATGGACTTGATTTTGGACTTCTCTATGTGGCAATTTTTCCATTCAGGATTCAGTGTCTGAAGTAGAAGAATTATTGAAGAAACATCATGATTTTGAGAAGATGCTTGCAGCACAGGAGGAGAAATTTGCTCAGCTAAGCAGGAAAACTAAGGTGAGTAGTAGAAGGCTGATGAGCTGTGCATGAAACAGGATTATGGGGGTCACTGATTGTTTGAATGCCACTCTATGCAAGAGTAGACGAGTAAACAAAGCTGAAATACTTCAGACAGAGCAAGACCTATATGTGGATCAAAAGAGACCAACTAGCTTGAAAAAGCTGTAGGGGAGAAGTGGAAATTTTCTTCTGCCAAGACCAGCAAAAACAGTGTGAGAAACAGGGTGATCCCTTGCTACAAAGATGGAGAGATTTTGCTTCATTCAGGATTTCAGTAGGGAGCTGGAGCCACTTAAAAGTGACAGAGGATAGGAAAGGGCTGAAAATAAATGGAGACCAATGCACAGATAGACCTTTTTCCTTCTGGTTTAAGATTTTTACAATGGATTGTGTTAAATACCAAAGATATTCAGTCAGCCTCTCAGATTCTCTTTCATTGTGGGGGAGTTTTTTAAAATCATTATCCTGAAATAACCAGAAAAACATAGAGGTTGTCTTTGCCTTTAGGCTGAAAATTAATCTGTGTTTTGTTCAGTTTCTTGCAAATTGGCTAAGGGAAGGGACAAAGGCCCTTCCCTCCAAAATTGTCCACAAGAACAACCCTGGATACTCAGTGTTCTTACAGAAAACTTAAAGAAGCAGTGCCACAAGAGAAGGAACACAGTTTCTCCTTAGCTTATTAAAAAAAAATCAGCCTCCAGAGAACTTATTAAGGGCAGAATTCACCATATTTGAGGTTAACTGCCACTAGTATTCATGATTTGGATAACAAAATAATGCTTAGCACATAGCAATTACATTCAGATCTAACTCTAAGAATGCCAATGGAAAAACAGGTCTTAAGATTCAGTGCCAGGAGAAAGTTTATTTGGAAAACCATTCCTGCTTAAAATAAAAAAAGTCTTAGGTAAGAATTCATGAATGCATGAAGGCAATTTAAAAAAAATTAATACTGCTGTCCTACAGAGAGAGATGAATCTCCTGAAACAAGTGGACACAGAAGAGAGTGAGCAGAAGGATAAAGGCAAAGTTGTCAGGGTTCCTTCTCTGAGAAGAAAACCATCTGACAAAAGGAATGCACCACCAAAAGTGACAGAGACAAAGAGCACAATGCCGCTGCCACCTGTGCCCGCACACAGCGTGTCCTGGAGGGTCCCACTTGAAACTATTTTCTCCCCTATTGAAAAATCTCCAACAAGGTTCCAAGAATTCACTTCCTCGGAAGTCCCTGAAGTGCAGAGCAGCAACAAAACAGAAATGAAAGCTGAGACAAGGCTTGGTCAGATTATCACTCCAGCTACACCAAAGGTGGCAGGCCCACAAGCTGCGTCTTTGGAAAGTCGCAGTATCTTAGGCTCTCCTTTATCTCCTACTCCTATAAGCCAGAAACACAGCAGCAATTTGTCAGAATCACAAGCCACAGACCACAGATCTCCTCAGGAAAAAGGTGCTATAGGCTCCTCTTTCTCCAGCCTGCAGACCAAACCAACAGCAACACCACCCGAGCCTGGACAAAGGTCACTAGATAACTCACCAAACCTACTGCTGGCTAGCTCCTCTTGGGAGAGGTTAAAGAATACGTCTTCGGTAAGTCCCAGGAATTTCTGGTTCTCTCCTCACAAAACCACTATCCTGTGCTAGTTAAACTAAGGCAGTAACAGGAAGTTCTGTGTGAAAGTCACAAAAAGCACTATACAGTGAGCATTCTGGTGGATACACTACTGGATTCAAGCAAGAAGCATTTATGTGCCTCTTAATTCAAACATTTTCCACAAAGACAGTTGACTTAAGCAGCTACGTACAGCTTAAAACTATTTTTAATTTACTAAGCTTTTTAGCCTAGGTCTTAACAGCTATATTGGTTTTTTTTTTTCTTTTCCTGAACTAGAGGCTATTCCTGCTGCTGAATACTCAGCAGAGCACTTAAAAACAGATGGTATCTCACAAAGAGGATGATTTACCTACAGCCTCTGTGTGAGGTGGTAGTGCTTAGTGTCCGCTCTGTTTAGAAGTCAGAGAGAGGCAGGACTTCATAGCACACTTGTCAAAGAGCTGACCAGGTGCAAGACTAGAACCAAAAACTCCTGTTTGCTCACCCTGGCAGGAAATTCACTGTTAACTCATTGGCAGATAAAATTATTTCCTTTTGCTCCTCTACTCTTGAGAGGAGCACATTTGTCACATACTCAAGTGTACCAGTACAACACTATACATTGGTGTAACTCAACAATTGTGGAGGTGGTACGAATAACTTGAACAATTTAAGTTGTAAAATGCATGTAATAATATAAAAATAATATTAGCTAATTAACACACTAAGATAGAGAAAATTCCATAAGTAAATTCTTCGAGAAGGATTTGAATTCTCTTCATTTAGGTGGTCTATCAAAGATACAATTGCAACCTAATGAGGATTTCCAGCTGTGCTGTCAATGTAAAGCCTAGAGGAACCAGGGATCAGTTTCTTTGCATGGCATTTATCTAAAAATACCTTTAGAAATTTAACATAGGCCTAAGGGCTATTTTAAAGTTAAGTAGCAATGTTCTTGTATGTCTCAGGTTTCTGCAAGTCTCCAGAACATGGAGGGTTTCCTAGAGAAGCGAGACCAGCTCCTCCCACGAAGACAACAGGTAGAAATAAATACCATCACTCTGGGTTATTTCATTGTTCATTGAGTTATAGTCCAGATCTGCTCTGACTTCTTCAGGATAAGGTCTTGCTGAAGAGGAGCTCAGTAGTGTGGGTTTGCTTCAGCGATCCCTAAAATGCATGAGGAAGTGTCCACTGGCTTTGGCAGTACCTGATGTCTCAGGGAAAGAGACAATAGAATTTTTGCCTGTCATGGAATCACACATAACAGCATCTGTCTACAGTTAATGGATTTATAAAGCAGAATCTAGGCTGTATGAGCATGTTAATTACAGTTTCCTAATTATAAACAGTATATCAACTGGTTTCAATATATCAACTGAATTAGGAGGGAAAAAAACAAATGAAACAACCAAAAAAAGACCACACAACAACCAAAAAAAAACCCACCACACCACAAAAATCCTATAGCTTCATGATTCTGTAACAGCTTGTGGTAGTTTGTCAGCAGTGGAAGCCCTCAGTCTCATGCTCCCAATATTTGTAATTTCTGTCTGTGCTAGAACAGAATAAAGGTTCTGTTTATTTTTGAATAATTGGTTTCTTAAATACAGGTTTGAATGAAACTGAAATCTAAGTTCTTATCCTGGGAAATAATATAATTTCAAAGCAGTAGCCTAATTATCACAACAGGCCAGGAAATTTTCTAATATTCACCACCAATCTACAGACACCAATTTTTGCTGAGTGTTTGCACATAAACAAGTTGTCTCAGATTATTTGTCCCATAGAATATTTCCTCTGAAATTTTTAACTTGAAAGACCTCTTTTAAAAGGTGAATCTGGTATGGACTCCATCTTCTGGAAGAGAAATTTAGTTTTCCTTCACTTCTGGGAACACAGAATTTAGTGTTCAGAGATACTAAAATTCCATATTACCCAACAAGAAAAGCTATGACTTAACCTTCCTCAGAACTGTTTCCTTCCTTTTCTCTGAATGACCAAATTGTCAATTTTATTCACTGCCATAACAAAATATGAATATAAGTTAAGGATCCTTTATCAAGAAGAGTCTCATGTGGCACTAGGCTAAGTTTCAGTGGTACATAGCTGGAGTTGGAAATAGCTGCTAATTTTGCACATTGTTCAGTAGCATTCCACTGGGGTTAGTTTAATAAATGAAGAAGAATTCAGCAGCCACATTAGATAGTAACAACACACTTGATAAAATTAGCCTGTGACTAGCAGGCAGGGGCTGGTATTCCAGCTAGGGAGAAAAAATGGAGTTTTAATGGCCAAAAATTAGACAGAACTTTGATTATCCACCTTCAGCAATGTTGCTGACCACATGGTGTAGAGCTTGCTTGAACCAGGTTACATCATTTGTTCAGTTCTGACTCATAGAGACCCTTCCCTTCCTCCACACAGAAACCATAGTAGGTTCTGTTTTTCTAAGAGATAACAATGACCGTGGAAACTTCTGTGATCATAATATCAACAGATTCTGGCATCCTGTGGAAGCTGCATGTGAAAGATTTCACTACTCCTATAAAATATATACTTCACAACTGAATTTTATTACCTTTTCTATTCATGTAGCCACACTCAAGGTCTTGGAAATCCTTCTATGTAAAACTTGATGGATTAAAGCTCGATTTCTATAATGATGACAAAGAAGCAACTAAGGTAATTTGGTTTTTTAATCTTTCTAGCAAACTTTGTGTCTACATATGTAAAAATAAATTTTAAAATGTCACCTTTGGTTTGAGGCTGGGGTGATCTGTTCCCTTTCAAATGTGAGCTGAGTGAAAATTCAGTGATTATTCAATTCACACAACTGAAAACAGACTGATAAGCTTCCAGAAATTTTCAAAGATACTTCTTTTAAGGTATAACTTATTCAAGGATTGCCTTCAAGATATAATGCAATTGTCCATGGCTCCTCTGTGGTTCATCCTATCCAGTGATACTAGAATTAAAGTTAGAAGCATAAAGAGATGGGTGTGCAGTCTGCCTGCAGGTTGGTGTGGAATTGAATCCTAGCAGAAAGGCCACAGAAGACATTTTGTTTTAATTTTATCCCCCTTCAGAACATATCCACAGTCCTGTCCCTCAGCATTTCTGGTGCCAAATGTGAGAAGCTGGTGAATTACACCAGGAAGGAGAATGCCTTCATGCTGAGGTGAGTCTTAGGGAGAAGGGCACAAATAAAAGCCCATGCAGCTCCCTGCCCACAGTCACCCAAGGCTGTATGGTATTAGGAGGCATAACTGGAGTGTCTTGCACTCACAAGCACAGCAGGTATAAGGCAAAACTGGCTAGAGTTCACCTTTTCCTATCCTTATTTACAGGCTGAGAGATGGGGCAGAGTATTTCCTTGCAGCACCTTCTCCGACACTGATGGAGAACTGGCTGCAATCACTACAGAATAATATAGGTATGTCCTCATTTCCTTCAAGAATGAGCTGTGCTTTTAGCAATTGATGGTAAGAGAAAGAGAATGACAAGATGTGCTTAGTTTGGGGCATTTTGAGCCGTCCTTTTTGCCTCAGTTAGAAAGCAATACACAAGTCACCTGCTACCTGAGATGTAGTAACCTGGCAGAGGAATGTGCAGAGTGACTTGCAAAAAAGTCTTTCAGTTGTACGGTGGCCAACATCAGGTTATTCTCTGCTAGGGGTGTGGTATTTGTCCTTTTATTAAGGAGCTGCTTTGGATCTTGATTTCTTCTGAATCTAGATCTCTTCTGGACATCTCTCTAAATAGTGGCTTACTGGGAAGGAAGCCATAGCATAATAAAAATTTTTGTGGACCCAGAAGTGGCAAACTCTACCTCTAATTTTCTTTTCTTTCTTTTTTTTTTTTTTTTTTAAACTCTGTAGGACATGGTAACAGATCCCATTCTACACTGATGGTGCAAACTCTCATTTCAAGCACAGAGACCTCCCAGAAAAAAATGTGGGATTTTCCAGACAGGGACTCTGCTGAAAGACTAAGCAGCAAAAGCTCACTCCTGAGGTATGCGCTCTGTGCTGCAAAGCTGAACAGATGTCAGTGCTGTTTGTGCTCAGGTAGCAGTCACCTACAAAGAAACTGCCCTGAGGTCAAACAGTCCTGCTCCTCTGTTACTAATGTCACAAAAATAATGTGGCCAGCAGGAGCAAGGCAGTGATTGTCCCCCTGTATCTGGCACTGGTGAGGCAACACCTCGAGTGCTTTGTTCAGCTCTGGACTGCTCACTTCAGGAAAGCTGGAGTGTGTCCAGAGAAGAGCAATGAAGCTGGAGAAGGGTCTGGAGAACAAACCCTACCAGGAGAGGCTGAGGGAGCTGGGGTTGTTGAGACTGGGGAAAGGAGGCTCAGGGGAGACACAGGCAATGAAAACACAGCTACAGCCAAATTCAGAAACCTGGCCTGATTAAATAATTTTTCTTGCATTTTCAGTCTGTACAAACCTTACAGGCTGATGTGAAATCCTAGCCCCACAGCTGGGCAGACTTTTGCTCCTGAGCTAGACACTTAATGGGTCCTTTACATATAGAGAGAGACTTAAACTCCTCTAGATTATACCTGATTTTCTGATGATGCATATTGTTTGTAGGAGAACACCTTCCTTCAAAATCAAACCAGAGAGAGAGTCTGCAGAATTTTCCAGAGATTTTAAGATGGACCTACAGTGACACAAGCCACAGTCACCACCCTAAGCCTAGAACAAAGTGGAAATGAAACAAAACTGTTTCCCTCTCTACTAAAAGCAGGAAGAGAAAAATGACATTTGCCTCAATGAATTCCAGACAATTATAACTTAACTCAGCCCTCCGGAAATGTATTCATCTGTTTTAAGTAAATCACTTCCCTCTGAACTTTTAAAATTATGTATTTAATCTCATAAAATCTTTAAATATAATTAAACAGGATTGCATCTGGTATACTTTTGTGTGTACAACAACTTTATCATTTGCCATTATTATCCAAGTGTAATCTATTCCAAGATACTAAACAAAGGGCAGGGGGACCTTTAAGCCAGACTGCTCACATGAAATGATTCTGTGAGAATGGGGAGCAGTGAGCAGAGCATGAGGTGCAAGCTGTGAGTTAACTACAGCCATGTGCAAGTAGATTTGCAGATACCAACAGAATAGATTTACAAGGCTTGGGTGGTCTGTGCAGCCAAAGGTAATGTTATATACTTCCTACAGTGCTTTGTGGTCTCCACAATCTTTTTTATGACACATTAACCAACAATTCTTTATTTGCCAATTCTTTCTGGATGAAGCTACCAGGAAAAAAAAGTCCTGCAGCGTTACTCATTTTTAATGGAATCTGAAACTTAAATAAGGCATGAACAATCAGTGTTTCATTGCAAAAGGAGAAGAAAAGTAGGATAGCAAGGAGGAAGTCTAGTCCCCAGACAGCAAGCTTCATATGCTAAGGTATGGTGTAATCATTGGGAAGAATATATACATTTTCCCCCTACTTATCTCTGTTTCTGAGCCAAAGAAAAGTTACCTAGCATGAAGCTGCAGAAAAATGGCATTTTTCCCCCCTGGACAGTGTAATGACTGGCAGCTCTTCCCTGACAGGTGGAAGCTAAAATTTCAAGTCCTTAACTCCTCTCACAAGGACTTCAGCCTTCATCCCTTTTTATACAGACTGAAGCATCACTCCTGCTCTCTGCTTGCAGTCCTCTCCTCTGCACTGCCTACTTCTCCAGTGGTAGGGGAGGGGAGCACTTTACACCGAGTTTATGTAAATACTTTTATGGGCACATGCAACATCTAGAGTTTGTATTCAGTCTGATTCAGATCAGTCACAGGCATCCAATACATGAGATAATAATTTCATCTTTTTTGCTAGTTCATCTCTCTCCTCTGTTTGCCCCAGCTGGAGCTCCTGCCTGTCGTGAAATACAAAAAGCCCAGCACATCAAAGTAATGGGAAACTGATGCATTTCATTATTGTTGACCATTTTTAACTGATTAAAAGAAAAAAACAAACAATTTCAGTATTTTAAACTTACCATTTAATTGAACAAAGATGTGCCTTGGCTATGGCTCAGTACAGCTGCCTCCTTGCCCTGCTTTTTGCCATTCCACTGAAGAGGGTTTTACCACAGGAGGTAGATTTTATTCCAGGTTCTCCATACCATTGTAAACCAGAAGATCTTCTCCCAGATTTCTTCCATTCAATCTTGAAACCAGTGAATGCCTTCTGAAGTTCTCAGCAGGCATTTAGCATAAGTAGAGCTTATACACCTGGAAAAAGCCTTGTTTTGTGCTTAAGTGCATAAAGACTTTCATGGGTCTGGTGCTCTTTTGCAATATTTTATTTTTAATTAATATATTATTAAACAGTTAAAAGACACAAGCAAGCAATTTCTATGAAGAGCAGGTAATAGTTATAAGAACAGTCTCATTTCCTTTGTGTTTGGCAGCAGATAGCAAGCTCTGTATTTTGGGGGGTTTTCTAGCAAAATGTTCATCCAAGAGCAGTGATCTGGGGTGCATTTCGGATAAGGTTTTTGGCAGGCATGCATCCATCTTCAGTGGTTAAGCAAACACAGCACCAGACCAGCAAGGCCTGGTTTAAAAGCATGGCACATGCCTTTTTTTGGTGAGATGCAGAGAGAGGCAGCTTTCTCCTGGAAGTGCCTGCTTCGGTTTGCATGCACTCTGTTCAGTCACAGCACAACACGTGGCATTAGGCCACGCAAGAATGGGGCCAAGAAAAAAAACAAAACCACAGCCTCTGAGGAACAACCACACAGCATTTCAGAGGCCCTTAGACTCCATGTTACCCTAAAGGGAGCAAGGACCAGTCCTGAGCACAGGTCACTGATCAGCCTTATGCCACTGAAACAATACCTTATATTTCTATGGTTTGGGGGCAGTGCAAATCAGCATGCTCTGAACTAGAGTTCAGGAGTGCTTTGAGGGACAACCTGTGCCAGCCACCACATCCCACAAGCTGCACAGGCATGACTGTACAAGGTGTAGGTCCCTCCAGCCTGCAGAATTCTCCAGCAGCCTCTGTCCTCACAAATGCCCTCCAGGTCCTCCTACTACACCATCAAGCCAGCAACACGCTCCTTCAATGTCATAGAATCATAGAATCATTTAGGTTGGACCATCCAGTCCAACTGTTAACTTAGCACTGCCACATCCACCACTAAACTGTGATCCCATATGCCACACCCACATCATGTTACAAAAACAAAAAAGGCGACCAAACTGAAACAAAAAGGCACTCTGATGGGCAATGATACAGCCCTCACATAATTTCAGGCTCTGAAATGCAAAAATATACTTGAAAAAGCTATTATTATTTAAGGCTACAGAGGTACCACATGGGGCACCAAGGAAATGAAGGGGCACATGCCTGTCTGTGCCTCTGGCTGCAAGATTAGACAGCAGTTCCCAACCTTATTTTAAGTGCTGGCAAAACCTCTGGACAGTTCTCCCAGCAGAGTCACACCACCTTCCCCACCCACAACTCCCTCCCTCCCACCCTCCCTTTGTAACAGGGATTTAACAATCCCTCAGAACAGTAATTCCCCACCAGCTGTGGGTTACCTGAAAACCTTGTGGTTTTGTGGCTCCTTCACATTTTACTGGGCCTTTCTGTTTGTATTAGCAGCACTATGAAGGCACCAAACATGCCCCAATTATTAGTCTGTGGAGAATTTTGAAAGCCCAAATTTTCTCAGTGTGGCTGAGCTGCCTTGCTGCTGGGTACATGCTGCCAAGGTTCACAAGGGTTACAGATTGTTCTCTGTAGCCCATGGACGCAACAGCCATATCTTTTTGCAGCAGCAGAGCTTTCTAGGACCAGCCAGAGGAGCATGGAAATGCTGTACACCCTTTGCACGTGTGTGCACAGAGCCACATGGGTTTGTAGGTGCCACACAGTGCTGTGCCAGGACATGCTGCTCTCCTGTGCAAAGGTAACAGATCCAGCTGGATCAACTCCCAACTCAAAATGGCTCTTTATGTTTTGTCTTGCAGCTAGTATCTGATTAGTTTTTAACGTCTCATAATCTGAATCCCTAGGTACAGCTGCATTCCAGCTGTTAAGACTCCTCAGTTCTGGATGGTGCTCCTTACCTCAGCCAGTAAGCATTGTACATGAATTGCTGAGCCTTAGCCATTGCCATTGCAGCAGAAGCAGCATTTAGTAGATGCAGGCTTCAGGCAATCAAGTCTTTTGTTAATGCTCTCCCTTTGAGTTTCAATATTGTCTGTGTATTGTCTGTCCAAAAAGACAGACCCCTCTTTCTTGTTCTTTGTCTGATTTTGGATTTCAAGTACAACTAATTCTAGATCTCAAGTGAATTTCCAACACAGAAGAAATATGTAAGATTTTCCTTGGAAGTCCTGATGAATATGCTGTGTTTGGAAAAAATAATCCAGAAGGAGGTCCAAATCCATCAGTGTGAGGAAGTCTGCAAACTTCTCTGACTTCTGTGACATTGTTTTATATTGCTCGGCATCCTTCCCTATGATCTTTTTAATTCAGTGGAGGGCTGTAAAGATGTTCCAAGCTTCTAGCTCAAGGCAAAGTCTCTCACTGCATTCCAAAGCAAATGAAAACCAGGTGTCATTTTCCAAATATTTTCCACCAGCAAGGAGGAAAATGTGTGTCCTATTTTTTTAAATTTATGCTCTATTTTATATAGCACCTATTAAAAATATTTTGCCTGTGATGTTAGAGATAGAAGACTATAAAGGGAAAAATCTTTTGTGTGTGAAAATACAACGGCTCTGCACTCTGTTAGTGAGTTATGTTGTTCTACATTAAGTTTACACCTGGAAGGAGAACCAGCTTATGTCTCAGTCATGATCACTAAATTAAATGTACTCGAGTCTAATGCAATTATTCCTCTCAAGCTTCTGCTATGAAAAACTTGTTTCAGGCTCTTGACATTTTAATCCATAAAGGCACTGCTGATATAAATCAATACAATCACATGTGCTTTATGTAGAACTTTTCCTGCAGCCAATGCTTGAAAGAACTGTGCTCACTCACTGCTGCTGCTGCCCTCTCTTTTGAAATGTAACCACCCCCTTGGTGGTAGTCTGGAGCAGCATTTCTGTGCCAAAGTCTTGCGGGGGAATGGAAAAAAGGAGTAACTTCTACATCAGCAAGGGGAACAGGCCAGACAGAGTGCAATTGTCCACACTGCAGTTTGGCTGCTTTTCACATATATATGCCTGACTTCAAAGCTGAGCCCACCAATTCAGTGCAAATTCTAGTTGCTCAGCCTATCTGAAAATCTGGACATCACTGAATGCAAATGGCCAGGACTTGATCTGTAATCAAGTATTGAAAGGACACCGACAATGGGCTCAGGGTTGAAGGAACAGGCTCGTACAAAGAACTATCACCACCACCATATACTGTAACATTAAGGAGATCCTGGGACATCTCTGCTAACCAAGACCCTAATTTCTTAACAAGACCACATTGTGAGACTCTTGTGGCTGAAAATGTGGGGGAAGGAGATTAAATAAACTCTTCTGAAAGCTGGGAGCTTGAACACGGCAAGGTGAGAAATGTACAGGTTTTGTCAGTTTTCTGCAAATGATGAACACTGTGATATGTTGCAACGTGACTGTGATGTGTTGCAATGTGCTGCCATAACCTTCAGTGGGGAACAGTGCAAAAACCCAGCTTAGGGGTATCCAGAGTAGCTGGAGAAATTCCCAGTCCTTCTGCTTCTCCTTCGTTCTACAGCACTCCTGATTGCCTGGAGGAGCAGGTCTTTGTTATTGAGGATGTTGTATTTGCTCAGGTTCACAAGTTTATCAAAATTTTCAGAGGAGTAAATTAGCCGAATGAGGTAGTATGGTGAGCAGTTGTTCTCCAGATTTACTTTGCCTTCTTCCATCTCCGAGTGATCACGCTTCACCCCTGCAGAGAAAGACAAAAGCCACCACAGTGAGATGAATCTGGGGTACTATCACACAGTATTGTAGGGGACTGATCTACTTGGCAGGACCCACTGTTAAAAACAGCCCCCAGGAAATACTTCAAACCCACTCCACAGCTTGAAAGAGCCATTTCTGGCCAATTTTCCCAGTTACTCCTCCTTCCCCTCCTGCTAAAGCTCAGACCTGGAAATCCTTCAGCAGAGCTGGCACAAATTCTTACATTTGTCCTTGTCCTGCCCCTGCAGACATCATTCCTAGGCAGCATGCCCATGGGTCCACATCCATTCCCAAACTCTTTAAGTCTGATTCTCAGACCAAGACACACACCTGGAACACTTTTCAAAATCCATGATTGCCCTGGATTAGTGATGACAAGTGCACATCTGCCAGCTAGAGTGAGTGGACATACAAGGAGACCTTGTGGTGCTAACCACACAGGACTGCCTGCTGAAGAGTGCAGAGGGACCAGAGCATCCTGCATCAGACTCTCAGCAAACTCCAGCCTGGCCTCAGGTTATGCCTCTTGGAATTGGCAACATCCATACTCCCTGTTACATCAATGCTTTTGCTTAAAAAGATCCCCTAACTACCTGCACCAAGGACTTCGTCAGTCTCATATTTACGTTTCTACAAAATTTTTTTGCTTCATTTCTTTGCTGTTTTTTTGCTTATCTCCTTGCAGTCTGAACCAAATATGCCCAAAATGCTCATATAATGTGAGATGACTATCAGCAGGGCTACAAACAGACTGCTGAGATATTCCTTATGGTTTCAACCAGAACCTCAGAAAAAAAGACACAAGAATTGTGCTTGAGACACAGTAGGTGTTAGTCTAACCTAATGGTTTCTGAACAGAGTGATCTCAGGGTGCTACTCACAGGCTACCACTAGAAGTGTCTGAATTAAAAATATCCAATGTTGCTTCACTGAGCCTCACAACACTCAGAAAGATGCATTATCTATGCTGTCCACATCCAGATAAAGCTGCATCTGCCTCAAGCACACCAAAGCACAGTCTGTAACTGCTGCACTGCAAATGGGAACCTCACAGGCTGAGTCCTTTTAGAATTTAAATAGTTAAAAACAAGAAAAATAACTACCCACATTCCACAAGATGTCTCTCATCCCCCTAGAAACAAAAAGCTCCACTGTTAAACTTGAAATCTATGAAAGCAGGTTGCCAAGGACCCCCTCCTCCAACCACCCACATCAGCTGCTGGTTGTCAGCTCGATGGATGAATCAGCAACTGCTCAGAGACACACAGGTGAGTGTCAGAGCTCACCAGTTTGGGCCTGGAGGACAGAGAACTGGCAACAGCTGCTCTGCTCTGCAGCACGTCGCCTATCTTTCATTCAGAGAGATTCCAAAATCTTCACCTGCTTTACCTGCCACCCATTGCTCAACAGTTGGATCTCACCCCACATTGCCATTTGGACCATTTCCAGCCTCCAATGAACAAGCCTAGCTCCCTCTACAGAATATCTCCTCTTTTCATCTGCTGAGTTTCTAAATGTGATTTTCTTGATTTAGCTCTTACTGTACATATTCACCGAGCATCACTGAATATCAGAGCAGAAAAGTACTTTTTGCTGCTATTCCTACTCTTCCCAAATGTTCCCTCAGAGACTTCCATTTTGCTCTGGTCCCACTAAGGGCCCCCATAGAATTTTGGGTAAAGCTGGAAGGGGCACGGCCCAAGCAGCTCCCTCTCCACCACAGGCAGCCTGCCTGGGGAAGGCAGGGATGCAGGGCCAACTCTGGGGCTGGATGGCTCAAAGCTCAGATCCTGCTGCTGCTTTCCAGCCCACAGGCAGGTCCTTCAGGAGGCCCTTACCTCCCTGTTCCCACAGCTCTCTGTGCATTTCTTTACTCTCCCTCTTCCCAGTGCCAGAAAAATTCCAGCACTCTGCACATCTCTTGGCAGGACATGGCATCAGGCACAAGTGAGGAAGACCTGCAGCTCTGCTGCAAGGAACAGTGACATGAGCCATCTGCCACAGGCAGGGCTGGAGAAGGCAGTGGGGCACTGAGTTGCCCAGGACTGTATTTCCATGCTTTTCAAGTGGAGAAAAACCAGCAGGAGTATGGAGGCTGCTCTTCTGCCTGCCATCAGAGGACACGTAATACATACCAGGGGAAGAGCACAATGCACCGTTCTGTTGACTGCATTTACCTGGCTCCTTGAATTCCTTAAAGGTGTCATTCACCAAGGGAAAATGGATTACTATAGGTGCTCTGGGGTCCTCTGCATCTGCAAATATATAACATTCCTTTGGGTTCTTCTCCTCTTCTGGACTTAGCTCCACTTTGGGGAAGGGGATATTTTGTATCTTGCAATATTTGTATGTCATCTCTAATTGCTGTGGACACAGAATGCCATGGAATTAAAGCTCTAAAAAAAGAATCAGGTTTACTCAGGTATCCTGGAATACAATGGCATCTTAACTCATTCCCTAGAAACAGTATGAAATGTGTAGTGCAGTAGAAGCACTATGAATGGGTAGTCCAAAGTAGCCACAGTACAACCTTACTTTCCATCACCACACCTCAGTCAGACAATGACACTTATCACCCTGTAACGTTTTTTACAAGCCCAAGTGAATGACCCAAAGTCACACTGAATTCATCATGACAGACCAGGAGGGGTCAGAGGCATGTCTCCAGCAAACAATTATTACTGCAATTCCCTGTGGATTCTAGGAAGTAGATGCTGTAGTCCCCTACAGAAAAAAAGAGCCTAACAGTTTGTATAGTTCTATTCTTGAAGGAAGTTTCTTTCCTCCTTCAAGGTATGGTGATACATGATTAAGATTTAGACATCCACTTATTTAAAAGTTTTAATAAGACAAGAAGAGTTTTACTCTGAAAAGAGCAGAGTAAGTTAATCTTCTCACCTTGAACACATGTCCCAAACCATAATCAAGGGATATAATGACATCTACATTCCTCTCTGGCTTGAAAAGTGCTGCACCACTGGTGTTGATGAAATAGCCAACATCTATCAGACAAAGATATTTCTGCAGCGGTGTCAGATTGTTAGGGAAACCATCCAGCACAGTGTCTGAAAAACATTTTATATAGTTAGTGGTGCATTTTTAGGAAAGGAGGAGTGAGTAATTCTGTCTGTGCTATATGCTAAGGGCAGCTCCTTGGTTACCCTCCAGACTGAGGTCACCTCCCTCCACAACGTGAGCCCACAAACATGGCCTCAGGAGCATGCCCTTCAAACTGCACATCTGGACACACCTGGCCTGTTTCCACACTCTCCCAGGCACACTCACAAAGGCAGGCTGCGGGGCAGCCAGACAGAGGACAGGTGAGACAGAGACTCCATTGAACTCACAGCTGCTCTGGGGAGTCATTTTTCACAGAATACAGACTTCAACAGATTTTTTTTTTTTTTTCTTCCCTAAGAACTGGGAAAAATGCAAGCAAGAAAAACAACTTCACAGTGTAGCAACACAACTAACAAATGCAATACATCATTGCACTTTTGCATTGCTCTTTTTTTGCTTTTGCCTTCTCAGGGTTTGGTTTCAACCCCTCTCTCAGGTTGAAAAGTCTGACTTCAACTTGCTTTCAGTGATGTCATATAAACTATCTTAGCCATGCTTTAAAAAAATACCACATCGTGCATATAACATCACCTTCCAACATCTTAAAATACTGCTTGAATTAATTAAACCTCATATTAATGCCAAAAGGGATTACACCAACTGGCAAGTTGAAATCTAAAGCTAGTTTCTGATAGCTAGATTCTTACTTCTCTGCTAGCCACCTCACCAGCTTGCCCTGTAGACAGCAAGTTCTCTACTCTTCCTCTAGTACATTTTCACTCCCATGGAACATTTTGACATGGTTTTAAATATCAAAATAGTGGTTTGAGAATGTTCCTCAAGTTCACAAAATGAGGCAGCAAAGCCCACAGCAGAATACTTGAGCCTCAAATCATTGTGTTTAGGCATTTTAAGCAACGGTTGATCACAGAAATACTGTTGCTAAGTTTCTGCATTTCAATTCATTCAATTGCTCTGCTTCCTTGGCCTCATTCTGTAGTGTTTATTTAAACCATGCAAAGTAAATCTAGCTTCTTCCATAGCCTGGAATGTTTCACACTAACTTGAAGTAATAATGCATAATTTTTCCATTCCCTCCCCGTCAAGTCTTTACAAAATGTGCTTATTTTAGCATTCAAGGCTGCTGAGAATTCACAGATTCAACTGTAAAAAGAGACATTTGCTTGCAGTCCCTCACAGAAGAAACAGAGCATACTTTTTAGTTTTATTTGGCCTGGTGAACATTTTTAGATGAAATTCCATTACCCCTGTTTTCTTATCACAGAGATGGAACTTTGCAGCATTTATTCATGACTGTGTATGTGAACTACAAGTAGACACTTTTCTTGTGAGAATCCCCTCTTTCATCCCACATCCAAATAGAGATTGTAAAGAAATCCTGTCTCAGAAATACCCTTGGAAGCATGAATGCTACTGTAAAGGCATTATACTAAATCCAGACTATTATTTCAATCTCTCATCAGGAAAATTAGGCATGGAAATTCTTGTTTTAATAGGTCAGATAACCTGAGCTGCAGGGAAGCCTTTAAAACAAAGCTCTGTTCTCAAGACTTCATCTACCACAGGACTCATTTCTGCTCACAGACCTGGCATCTCCTCTTACTCCTAAAAAATGGATCCATACCTGGGTTTAGCTCGATATTATGCAGGCAACAAAAAGAAAATGGAAAGCCTGATAATTTTTCCCACTCCAGACTTTCAGTTTCCCTTTTCCCATTCTGGATTTCATGCTTTACACATATTTTACTTTAATTGTAGAATATCTACCCTGAGACAGTCATTAGTGTTTTTATGCTCACTTCCTCAAAATCCTCCTTGAAATCTGGTTCTACCCATTTGTCTTTACAAAACTGTCAGCAAATATAAGGACAGTTATGTTTTTTAACATTTACTGACTGACAATTTCATCCTTCATCCACCCTCTGAAGCTACTTACTTGCTCCTTCTCTCACCCACCCTTCTTATGCTACTTGTTTTTTCTCCTTCTTTCATTTGTTTTCTTAGTGCAGACCCTTTTAGGACACAGACATTTTGCTTAGTAAACACTTTAAAAACAGATAGCACACTGTGGGCTCTGCCTTAATCCACAGAAAAGCACCACCATCTCTGGCCATTGTCAGCAAATTGTGTAGCAAGGGCAAGGGACAAAACACATTGTAACTTGCCTAAAAGGGGAGAGAAATGCAATTTGCCAAAGAGAAGGGCTCAGAGAAGGCAGAGAATGTGTGCTTTCTTGCTGAAGAAAGATTAACCTCAATAATGTGGGGTACTCCCACATTGCTACCTGTTCATGGAATAAATTAAGATGCTGGGATTACAGGAAGGTTTCTGATGCAGAAAACCTCAGCTCCATCACCTTGCTATCATTTCACAGATTGTTTCGTAGGTTTTGAGTTATAACTATTGCTGCCCACCTACAGATCAAAGGTCATAGAAAATGGCTCTTCAATTTATAAATCAACTCTACGTATCTGTTTTTTAACATTTAAAGTCTAAACCTATGTGACTAACTTTCTGTAGTTGGATTTTGGTATTTCTGTTTCTGAGGGTTTGAAGAGAGGTCTCTGGATGGATAATTTATCAGGCAGAAACACCAGACATATGGACAACCACATGCTTGCAACTAGTCCTTTCCTTCATCTGATCCATATAATACCTGCTATTTTATGCTTCTGGTGTTACCTTTGTTTCTTGACCTCAAAAGATTCTGCCCTTCCTAAATCTTTTGACTACTATACCTATGCAGAGTGACAAACTTCCTGTAGAAAAGCATTTCTTGACACAAATTACAGGTATTGTCTGGAAGTGAAAGAGCAGTCCATAGACTAGTTAATTTTAACTTGTTTCCCTAAAGAAACAGATACCATGAACATAGATCCAACTCAGCCAATTTCCAAACCCTGAAACAAATATGAGTTTTCCAAAGTCTAAAAAACAAAATCTGAGATGTTACCTGCACAGTGCAGCTAACTCTTTGTTGCAGTTACCTTTCCATTCAATAAATTTTTTCTGATGGATATAATCCTTATGAAACTCTAAGCCTCTCAGGAAGTTATGTGACTTTCCCAGTAGTGGACGCTTGGTCATAATGTCCTGAAACATTTCATACAACTTTCCTGACAAACAAGATGGAGGCTCGATAACAGTAACGTCTTCCTCAGGAGAATGTTTTTCTGAAATAGAGAAGAAATCGTGAAATAGAGAAAAAAAACAACAGCAATCTGCCCTGCCAGACACCTCTGCTGGCTAGCTGCCCTTGTTGTCTTCCTGTGGGTCACTCTCATCCCTGTTTCTTGCAGGCTGCTGGAAAACATGTGCACATGACCCATGTCATTTACCAAAGAGATATTTAGTTTTCTTTAAAGCAGGCACAGTTTGCGTTTTACTCTTTCAAATAACATACTGGCTTTGTACATTTGCCCACAAGTAAAAGCCAAGCTTCTCATTTGCAGTAACAAGCAGAGCCATTTAGCAGACCACGAGGAAACTTTAAATGAAAAACATTTGTATTAACATGAAGCATGCCTCTGGGGAAAAGAGAGAAGAGAGAAGAGAAAAGGACATAGCAATAATCCTGATACAGATTAAAATCATGCTGGAAGATCCACAATGAGGCAACACTTTAGAAACTCTTACCTGTATCTACCATATCTTGGGACCATCGTTCCCAAAATTCATTTGAATTTGAGGACCAGTACAAGCCATCCAGCAAATTCCTAGTAAAGATGTTTGTCCAAAGACCTGCAAGTCAAACCACATGGGAAAATTACTGCACTACCACATGTTAACCACGGACTATTGCAAATATCCTTGCTATATATTATTAGCCCACCCAACCTGACCCCATCATGACACAACTTAAGCAGCAGGTCTCAGAGAGTTCAAACATTGTGGTGTAAGCACTTCAGTGCTCTTTCTCAGGAGGTAACTACACACAGAACATTCACTGCATAGTACAGAGTAACAAAATAAGAGGTATCAGTCACCCAAATGATGTTGTAGAAAGTTTCCTGTGTACCTCTGAGAGAAAGTAGGCTTTGAAAGCATGGTGAAGCCATGTAAGCATAAAGGCCTTCTTTAAACTGATTTATTATTTAAATTGATATAAGACAAATTTTCTTCCTTCTAGGCATGTTTTGTTTCTGTGGAGTGCAGCTGGTCCAGGTTCAAAACAGAATTGGCTCCACCTGTGATTCTGCTTTTGGAAAAGAACTATCCTTCCTCATTAAGCTCTATGCCAGATACTTACACGAGGAACAAATTGAATCGCTATCAGACTCCACAGTGAAATAAATATGGGGGTCTTATCCTCTACCCTTGTTTTTGGTATCAAAGCTAAAACATGAATATGGATTTAAAATCTGCCTGGGACAGATGGGTTCCTCTGACTAGCTTCTTTTTCCCTTTCTTCACCTTTGGTGGCAAAATGGCCAGTCAAAGTACTTGTTGGAGGTCAAAAGGTCTTCCTTCATCCTTATGAGCAGAGAAGATTAGTGACACCATCCTCAAGCCACAAAGCTCTGGTAGCTCCTGCCTTTGTGGCTTGTTCTAGATAACATATTTTATTCTCAGCTCCTTCCAATTCTACCCTAGTAATGTTTTGTCCAGAAATATAGTTTATGAAGTCGAAGAGTTGGAGACTAATTAGGGAAGGAATGCTTATTATTTCCTCAGCTTGCCTCTTCCACCATCTTGTTTGGTTTACACAATAAAACCATGGAACCATGCTGCAACTTTCCCAAATCCACCCAGGTGAAAAGGGAGGACAGGAGGAAAGAAGATACATGAAGATCAGAAGTATACAAAAGGGGTAAAAAGCCCATTGATTTAAAGTGCTAAAGCAGTGCTAAAGTGCTAAAGCAGAAGTGCTGGCAAGGAGTGTTGTGCCTGTGGCTTGCAAGTATCACACTTTCTACATTGCTGTGATTAACTACATAGCACTGCTATGTCACCTTCCAGATAGCAGATGCGAGACTCTGGCAGCTTCTTCACTCTCCTTCCCATGAAGAACTCGCTGTCAAAATATTCTGAAGGAATGGAGACTCCGTATTTTGGTATGGCTACTTCATAAGGAGAGAAATCTGCCCACTCTACAAAGAATTTACATGAGACAGGTTTGCTGCAATAAAAATAAAACTCCAAAACCTTCCCAAGGATCTTGTTTGTCTCAGCAGCTCTGTACTATCGGCACATTTGTACTGCAAGCTGCACCGTCCACTTCCATACAAACTGAGAAATTATTTGCAACCAAAAGGAACCCGCTTTTTCAACTCAGAAAAGCTCTAACATTAGGTTCAAATGCTTAGATATCTATTTCTATATAAAGATTCTGGGGTCGCACTTGCCTCTCTAAATCAAGAGCATCAATTGTACATCATGCAAGACTGGTGTGAATTGCAAGGAGTGAATGGCACGAAAGCTCTATTAACCCAAAACTGCCAGTCTACAAGATATAACAAAGCAGCCTGAAGACACATCAACATCAGAAATTACAGTGTGGCATGGATGTGCAGTTTCCTGGCTCAAGCTGTCCTGCACAGGCATTACAGTAGAGCAGTAGTTATAAACCTAAATAAACATAAGGACTAATTGCTTTTCTTTCCATTATCTACTGCTTTTAACATCTTTTGTTGGCCTGTATCCATTCAAAGGATGTCATATCACATCCATTACAGCAATCATATTCCACTCCGTTTTCATACCCTTATCAGCGATCATATTTAGGAATGACAGTTACATTTCACAGCACCCCTAGAAACTAAGGAAGCAACAAAGCCATTTTATAGGCACGGTAGGAAAAGATCAGATGATTTGCCCACACTCATTCACAGTGCCTGTTGCAAAAATAGGGCTTCACCACTGATTTTTAATTAATGTCCTGTTTATGGCTTAGGACGTTATCCAGCAGATGTGCTCTTTCTACCCAAGCAGTTTGCAAAAAAGATAAACATTTTATTAAAAGATGAATACTGAGTGAGGGCAAGTAACGGATGTATTCCCCTTTTTTTCTCCCTACATACACACCTCCCTCCAAATCCTCTTTAATCCATACCCAGAATCAGAAGAAACTCCAGTAACACCTACCTCTAAATTTGAAAGTACCAAACTTCTCCTCTTTCACATTGAGGACTGCATAGAAAGGCAGTGGGTTTTGTCCATGCTCCAATGCCTTGCGCTGGTCTGTGAGTTTGTACTTTCTTGGCTAATCAGTGAGATAAAAAAATCACAGTAAACCTCTGTAAGAGCATAACACTGGCACAATCTACCCAAGTAAAGATTTAAAGGTTGGTTGATAACAGATATTTTACAATACAGAGGAATCTGTAAGTCACATATTTGAAAGAGACCTTTTCCTTTATGTTCCTGCACTTTCCTTCCTGGTTGTCTTTTGGGTCCCTAGTAACTTCTTCATTAGAGCATCCAAATGCCTTGACTGCCTGCATCCCATAGATCTTTACAAAAGTTGAGATTAATATTCACGAGAACAGATTACTCTAACTTTTAAATGCCAAACTAGAAGCAGACTTTAAAAATCTGACTTTTCAGGGAGGGTAGGGGGTGGGAATTCCTCACTTCTTTCTGGGAATTTGCCTACTGAAGTTGCTAACTGTTGGGCACCCTAGGGCAAAGGCACCTTCAAATGATTATCTACTCTGAAAAATCCTGGTTACAAGATCCTCCATCATAGTTTACAAATGACATTGGCATGGCTCAGTCTCTTTGGATTTGTTACACACATTACATCGTGTCCTCAAAGAATAAGGCTCTAAAGAAAGTGGTGTTTCCCAAATGTGTAGCAGGACCATGTACCTACCCGTTCATGTAAGAACATCTCCTGAACAAGTGACCACAGAGTTGTAAAAGATGGCACATGTCCTGCTTTTGCCCTTTCAGCAAGTTCCTTGTGATAATATTTCAGATGGTCTATAGACATAAGGTTGAATTTGCATTTTGTCACTTGCTCTTTTACTGCTTTAAGTGGCCCCTCCAGAGACTTCTGTGACCAGTCAGCATGCTCATACAGGTCTGCTAGGGTCCTAAGGAGCAGAAATGTTAGAAAATCACCCATTTATTTAGATTATTTTGGAAAATTGATACATTTACACAATCACTTCAATCAATTAAAGAGAATCAGTGAGCCTAAACTGAAGTCATAATTGAAAGCCCACAGTAAGAGCTTCATGAGGGAATTATGTCCACTTGTTAACAATGTAAGTCTGAAAGAGATGCATCTCCCACTGTGTAGTCACAGTCATTGCAAATCCAATCTCATTTTCTATACCCACCATGTTGAGCCAGAAGCCCCTGTGAGGTAGGTGACACAGTCCAAGAGATTTAGCTTCTGAAGAGCTAAGAGGTGGCCAAACATAGCTGACATCGCTCTGAGACCTCCGCCTGTTGCCATAACAGCTATTACTGGGACCTGTCCAAAACACAAGGATTATCCTCAGAAAGTTACTCCCTTGCTACTTGGAAAAGTCTAATTACAGCTCTCAGAATTTCTTCAGCAGATTCAGTGGAGGACAGTGAATTAAATCACCACTGAGCCAATCTTTACCAGTACCTTACCGAAATTAACCTCCAGAGACTCTTAACCCCAATGCTTGGATGAGTTTGAATATGCAGCAATTTTAACCTTCCTTCCTACCTTTGCTCCCTATAATTGGAATTGCAATGATTAAGAATAGATAATTACATGATTTTATCACAAACAACAACATATTGCAATAAATGCAATTAAAATGGATTAAGGAAGTCTTTTGAATGCTGCTGATTCTTTGAACAGCATTCATTTAACAAATATAATTCCAGTAAGAAAAGAAGTTTTCCCTTAAAAAGTCACCCTGGATCTTGGCAACAAAACATACTTCAGCTTGTTATAAAATGTTCTAATGTTCTTTCTTCACCACAAAAAATATTTACTTTTTGTAAGAAGTGTTCTGAGAATGAAGAAAGAAAAAAAGTAAGCCTAAAGAAGTGACATTACACTGATTTAGTAAGTATTTATGTGAGGTGAATTTCCAATACTCTTGTTTTCCTATTGGTATGTGTTGCCTGACCAGGCTGTAGCTAACACAATGCCCTCATATCTTGCTGACTTGCAGCACCATACTGTTGGAAACGGTGTTTGAAGAGTGGTATTATTACATCATTGTTATTTGGCTCATTGAAAAGATTGGAGGGATGAATACTTGAGTTGAAATTTTACATGAGTAGGAGGTATGCCACACTGAGAGCTTCTGCTCTGCTGCCATTCAAATCAATGGGTTTGTTAGCAACCTGCAAATATTACTAGAAATTTCAAGGGGAGTTGTGCCAACCCTAATTCAGTAGACCCACAACCCATGTTGGATTCCAAAGCACAGACCTCATGTCCATGTAGATCTCTTTCCAGATGAAGAACCCTTTTCAGGGCACCAGCAACAACTCTCTTCCTCTTATGCAGGAACTCTTGCTCTCCTTGACACAGATCATACCCTAAGCGCACATCTAGTTTTTCTGTGCTGAAATAGATAAATCCAGAGACACGGGATTGGTATTTAAAATGTATATGGATCTATTTTCAGCAACTGCAATCTAAAAAATTCATTAAAAATCCCTATTCCTTTTTCAGATTTATACAGAAATGTATATTTCATTTGCAAAGAAATCAACTTCTTTGCTTCTAAATGGTCTCTTTATTGTTTCAGTGTAAGATTTACTGTCAGCTAAGGATAATAAATATGAAAAACAAAGAAGGGCTTCTGTGACTTTCAGTAGCTTTATAAGCTGAATCCTTTCTATTTCTGCTCCATATGATTTCTGAGCAAAGGATGACTTAAACCTAATAATGGGCATTTCATGGGCATTTGTACTGCAGACTTATAAAGAAACTGTACAATGAAAAAGATATTCAAGTAATTTTTGCTTGTTTCTTGTCTGACACATTATTTTACAGTGCAACATTTTGTCTTCCCTTGTTTATACTACTTTCTCTTGATATCACCAGAGCCACAAGTCTCTTTTTTTAAAAGAACATGTGTTGTTTGGGTAATGTATGGACTCTGATGTTTCATTATTTCAAATTCTCTTTTCCCTCTGCCTTCTTCCTGTGCCCTTTTTGAAGAAGCCTCCAGTCTTAGTCTTTGATTCTTTGATGCAAAGGACACTCACTCAGTGACTAAGTCCCTCACCATTTGAAACTCACATAATTTTTTTGCATCTTGGTGGGACTCCTTTGCCCCAAGGACATTTAGCTTTGAACCGTTGTGGTGACTCTTTAATGATGACTTAAATATTGTTACATTTTGCCCCTAGTCTTGTGCATTCCTTATATCTAAATAAAGGATACTCTGTTCTAGATTTCACAGTTCAAAGAGCAATAAAACCTTTAGAGAAAAAAAATAAACCAATCCTCTTACCAAGCATTTAGTTGGAGGTACAACTGTAGTGGCATATTCTGTAAACAAAGAGATAAGAGAAGGAACATGAAGTGGAGAGAAAAAGAGGAGTTTTGAATCCAGATTTTCAGCGCCTCCTTAAAAGTCCCACCACTGCCACCCTGCATACTTTTTGGTTGTTGCTTTGGGTTTTTTTTTTTGTTTGTTTGTTTGTTTGTTTGTTTTTAATATTAATGTGTTAAATAGTGAGGGTTATTGTACTCTTCTTTCCAGACACAAATTATGAAACACTTACATGTCTTACGGGAAGGGTTACTTTCACTTTATGTCCAACAGGGAGAAATTTCAGTGGTATCGTTAAGGTGTCACTTAAATTGCTGTTGTCATCTTCCTTATCAGAAACTTTCTATACAAAACAAAAAGCATGGGCTGTATCCACAGAGCAGAAACAGTGCAGTTCTTTGCTGTTTTGGTCACACCAGAAGTCAGCAAGCAGTATGAACAGCAGCACACTGCCCGTTACCTGCAGCCTGACTTTTAGAACTGGCTCCCAAGCCTTCACGCAGTGGAAGTAGAAAGTATCAGTGTCCTCTGTTGTCTTCTGTGTTCTCTCATGAGACGCGGGCACCGTAAGCACGAGATTTTTACCCTCTAGTAAAAACAGGTTTATTTAGAGAATAATACTGCTGTTCAGGCAAAAGAGCTAGCAAAGCTGGCAAACTTTTTGATGGAGTGATTTTCTGTGGTAGCTCCTCTGTATACTACCCCACCAGCAAGTCTCCTACAGCACAGGACCTGGTACTCCTGCCTTTACCCCCATAGCTTGGAGTGATCCCAGAGTCAGCATCCTCTCTTACTTCCACCAGCAAAGTCTACTGTGTCCAAACGTGATAGCTCCAAGGAAAAGACACAGAGACCAGTTCAGGGCATTTCAATGCATTCCATTTTATTATTTAGATCACATATCACTACCTATACATAATTTAGAACATTCTTGATTGTCTCTGTACTCTAAAATGCCTCTATCTGGGTCTGAATGACTACAATAGGGTTGGTTTGGTCACATCCTCAGTTCACAGAGAAATTGCCATACCTTTCAAGTATTTCCTGCTTTCATTAATGTCCACATGCACTTCCAAGCAGCAAACCTCACGGGACTGTAAAAGGCAGAAATGGAAAAGGGTGAAGAAAGCAAATAGCACATCTGCTGCAAATAATGAAACATCATGCAGACAACCACCACCTATAACACTGAACCAACTGAACTGGTCTCAGTGCTGGGAGTGATCCAAGAGAAAATTCGGAGCTCATTATTCCAGGATAGTAGCCCAAGTTGCACTGCTTCAGAGTGTCAACACAGTGGCTCATTGTCAGAGGTTGTTAACACATTCGAATTATCCCAAAATCAGGAAACTCCGTATAACACACTCGTGCCCAAACATATATATCTAATAATTATTTAGGAAGGGTGGGGGGAAATACCTGATGATGAGTTTCTGTGTATTGTGGCAGTGATTAGCCTACAAAGCATCTTCTTATTGGCCCTGATGTAGGGAAATAATGGATTTATTCCATTCTACCCTCCACCTGAGTCATTCCAGTTCACCTTTAATAACTCATGCCAGGAGAGTTTTCCAAGTCATTTCAGGAACAATGCATGCCAGTCATTGCAACTCTTATGCCTCACACAGAAAATGAGGGGGAAAGAATAGAATATGTGTTACTTTGCCTCAGGGATATCAAGGTCTAGCATCTGGGAACCATGCACAGGCTTGGAGGAGTTGGCATGAAGTACTTGGTACTCCTTAGCTGCTGGGCCAGCCCAAGGAGACAGGTAATGTACCACATGCTGACTAACACCAAAACAGGGCTCTATGTTTCAACAACTAAAATAACTCTTTATTAAAAAACTAATTTCCCAAAAAGCTGTTACATTAGATACCCTTCCAGTCATAAGCACACTGAACATCTACTATTGTCTTCTACAGACCTTTTATAACCTTTGTTTTTCCTGCCAAGTGCCATGCTGTGTTACGAGAAACACAATCAGTTTTCACTTTGAACACCAATAAATATGGGATTCTGCAAGAGTAACAAACCAGAGCTTGGCAACATATTGACATCTGTAATAGCTGAGGACTTCAAGGACTCACAGCTGCTGTTTTTTTTATGGAGAGAGCAGCAATTGAGCTGTAACACAAGGGCACTGTCTCTCATATCTCTGACTTTAAAATGCACACCATGCTTTTATCTATCATGGTAGGTTGTGCTCTTTCTATGAAATGGGGGAAGAGGAGAGGATCAAAATGAAGCAGATGTCACTCCAAGATAAATTCTCATGTGAACCTTACCACTAGGATATCATTGGTAATGAGATGCTCTGGAGGGCCAGGACTGAAAAGACAAAAACAAGTAGCAAACAAAAAAAGCTGTGTGAATAGCTGGATTTTGGTGTGTTTTGTTTAGTTTTTTAAATAGCAGTTATATGACCTTTCCCACTTAAATTGAATAAAGGTAAGTTATCACAATTTGTTTTCTAAAAGGCAAAATACATGATCCCATGCTAAGCATGTGAACCAAAATACAGCAGCCAAACAAAAAGAAAGACAGGAAAGCCCATAAAAATACTAATGCTTAAAACTATGTGCTAAGTTACAGCAGAACAAAGGCATATTGGTATATGTGGAATCAAGTCCTGCTATTAACAAATGACCATACGACCTGGGGAAAGCAAAGACTACTATTAACATGTTCTGCAAACATTTATTAGGAAAGACATTTCTGACTAGTTCATATTATAACTTATGGCTGATCACAAATGAATGGCAAATAAGAATTAGCTCACACTGTGCTATATGTATGACTGCAAAACACAGAGGTAAGCAATGAAAAGTCTTTGTCCCAGATATTTTACCTTGTAAGACCTTGGTCTGTCACTGAATGGATGTGGTTATTTAGTTACATGAGTAATCTGTAGAGTCTACTAACAACATCTTTCACTAAGGCAAATATTCCAACACCTCTATGTTAAACACATTCATAAATGCTTTCATATATCTGAAAGGGCCATTGAGACTATGTAGAACATAATCTCTCTATGTCCAGGGTATTTTACCAAACACCATTTCCATTTTCTATTTCAACTGTAAAATGTATTTAAATAACTAGGTTTGACTTCTAAGGATGGTCATCGCCCAAATGCCATATAACTTGAATGGTGAAAGGTGTTCCTCTTATTTCTAGTCTGAATCCAGTTCCCAAGCACTGCTTCTCATTGTGACCTTTTTTATATCTGATTGTGACTGCTTCCACAGTTGCAGGAGATGATTACCATTGTCATATGTGATACCATCTCTTAAGGTACCTCTCACAGGTAAATTAAATACATTTTCTTTACATTCTTCACTGTGGGGGAAATTAACTAAGCACACAAATGATTTTTTTCTTCTACAGTTTCCTCATGTTTAAGAATAAGAAGTCTTACTTGGCTTACTTACACTTCCTTCTCCTGATCACACAAGTTAGCCAGTTTTCACTGGACTACTAATGCTAAACTCAAATATTCCAGAATGTGTAGTTTAGGGGGTTCTCTTCAACCAAGTCTGTGATAGGATTTAAAAGACAGATAAAGTTTATCTCATGGGACTTGTTCTTCTGCAGACAATGCTGATTACCACTTTGAGGGGGATGGTCTTATTTTCATCTTATTTTCATTATCTGTTGATTGTATGTTTTTTCAGTTTAACTAAGCTATTGCTTAATGGGTGACTTTTCTAGTACCGTCTACATAACTCCAAGTATACATTGTTATAATAATACAAGACAAGTTTTATGATCTCTGAAAAAATCCATAATGTTCTAGGCATTGTTCAACTACTATAAACAATTTGAAGAGCACTCCCATTAAGCTGCACATGCATCTTGTATAAAAGTTATCACATTGTGACAATTTTATTACATTTCCAGGATCTAGATATACAGGTTCAACAGAAGTTTAAGATTTGTATGAAATATACTGAAAGGTGGAATTAGCTAGGGAAGTTAAGGTAAAAAAAAAAAAAAAAATTGAAACTGTAATTTAGGTCCGCTGCTGGGAGAAAGAGCTGGAAGAAGTTTCTCATCCTCAGAGGTATTGTTACTCCCTGGCAGATCTATACCTTTTAGCTTTGGAATTTTACTCACACTCTTTCCATCCAGAATTCCACTTCCAAACTTTCCCATTTCTTAGAGCAACTCTCTGTCTAAAAAGAAATGGGTAAAATAAATATAGATTATTGAAGGCTGCAAGAATTTGGCAGCACAGACACACGTAAAAAGCACTTCAAGGCCTGGCATCTCTTCTGCAAATGATACCAAAAAAAGCTTGGGTTTGTGACTTTCCAAAGCTAAAATTGCAACAGAAACCACAGTCTTGTGTAAGGCACATAAGATTAATAACCTCCCATTGTGTGATATGTAGAATTATACATATTTCCCTCTCTGATTGAGAGTGAGAGCTTGACTGAAAAGGAAACATAATGGCTCCTCTGCAAGATAATGTACATAAGGGAAAGGCATCGAAGCCCAGCAACAAATGTCACTAAGACCAGAGACATTTTCACATACAAACCATTTAAAGAACACTTGAACTGAACCTAGAAGAGATGAATTAGGCAAGTGACTGAAGTGGTTATTGAATCATTGTATTTCCCAGTGACTCACCCACTGGCTGAGAAGTGCACAGCACCAGCCAGCAGGGTCACAAGGAAAATCCATGTTAACAGCTTTCAGCATGTGGGAAGTAGCTGTTTTTATGGACTGTCTCCCTCCTGTAATAAGTGTGTAGCAACACCTCAGCAACAGCTCAGACAAGCCCAGGAGCTGTCACAGACCTATCCCAACTTTGTTTACTGGGCAACTCTCTTTCATGGGCTCCTTAATAAAATACCAAAGATGTTAGCAGGACAGACATTCCTTTACTGTGGGCTAGAGAAATCTGAATCAACTAGAAGGAAACCCAGCATGAACACCAACAGGGAAAAAAGGCCTGAAAAAACCATTTAATTCAAGTGACGAGTGAATTGTTTTCATGTTTTTAATAAATAAGTTGCTATTTATGAGGAAATTTCCCCCAAGCATGGCAAAAGTGGGACAAAACTGAAAGGTAAGAAAGTATTTTTTTTAATTCTAAAAGATAAAAATTATTATTTACAGATGCTTCCTGTTAAAATGTGTTGCCCTCAGAGAGCATGAGACGGAAGCTGCTTCATTTTCTGAATTTGTAAAAAGAGATTCATGAAGTCACAAAAATACAGCAAAATTATATCTGCTTTGATGAGGTATTGATAATGATATATAAGGCTACCTGTTCCTGAAGATCCAAACCCTACTTAACATGGACGACAATGTGGACAATGAGGTCTTATCGATCTCTCCCTGTGTTCTCAGCCCTTACCTCTGATTTCAAAGCAAATGTCTCGCGGATTGTCTCCCCAGGTCTGATTCTAGCAACATTGAAAAGAACTGTGAACTGCACGTCATCTTTGGTGAGTGCATCTTCATCACACACTGACAATTCTAAAATGTTCTGGTGGCAGAAAAAATAAGTAAGAACACTTATTGAGCTTCTGTTTGGCAGAAACAAAAAAAATTATTATAGATTTTTGCAACTGTTTCACTAGCAGAGCAGTAAGAATAAAAAAGCATGTTCTTTCCTTTGGTAGTCTTCTAACGTAGAACATTATTATACCCAGTCTTGGGAAACTTGTGAAATGGAAAACAGCTACCTATAACAGAGGTTCCCACTCTCCTGAGACAGAAAAGATGCCAGTGCTCTGCACCCCACTGATAACCCACCCAAAGAACACACCTAGTTTCTTCATTCCCAAAGTTCTCCAAATTCCACAATTTAGGGGAGGATTAAATTTATTGTCTACACCACAGCAACTTCTCTACTCTTCCCTTAGAACCAGTGCAGGGAAAGCTCTTTCAAAGTTAGCCATGCCATAGTACAGAAGCATACTACAATAGTACTTATTTCACGCAGGTAACAACAAAAGGAGTCCGGACTAGCTTAGATACAGGCATTTACATCACCAATGTCTGTAAACAGCTGAGAAAAGTACTACTTCTTATGTCTACTGTTCTGTGCAAACCAGTCTGTTGAGCAAGCATTTTCTTAAGTTATTTAGCACAGTTGATCAACATGGTGTCTACTGAGGATTCCCAGCTATTCAAATTAGTGAAAATTCTGGTTTTTTACTACCTCAACTTCTCTCTGGATCCTAAAGTAGAAAGTCTCATTCCAGACAGGGTTGTCAGAATTCTTGATGGTTTTGGTCTGAAGCTTCCCAGGTGAAGCAGACGGCAGCCACAAGCGTACATAGCAGTCTGATGCAGTCACTGCAGCAGAGGAAAATTAAAAACCTGATGCCAATGTTATAGAGGAACAGTAGGGCTAGGCCGTAATCCTGCAGATTAATAAATATTACTACTTTTTTTTTTTTTAATTAGTAATTAGATCACCCTTTGGAAACAACCAAGGAAAACCATCTATTTCCTGAGTAACTACAAACTGCAAATGTACACATGCACACACAAAGTACACTAAGAGCCACGTTTCCCATGGGAAGAGAAGAGGACAGTGGACTATGCCCATTGACCATTCCTCAGGCTTAGTTCTTACAATTCCAGCCAATGATGTTAAAAAGTTAAACTGAAACTACAGCTGGTTCCACAAAGGGCTGTTAGGATGATTACAGGAAAGGAGAACGCATATTACAGCAGAGATCAGAGTCTGGTTTGGTCAGTTGAGTCACACAAGCATGCGAAGGGGACATAATGGCTGTCTAGAGGTGTTAGGCACCAGGCAAGATGATCTGTTGCAGCTCAAGGCCAGCATGGGCCCAAGTGCTGGAGGACACAAGCAAGTTGGAAATCTTCATTTCACTTCCATCCTATATCTATTCCTTATGGTTAGTGCAGTCAGTGCCTCGAGCAGCCATCCTTTGGGGAGAGCCAGGGTGGGGAAGCACATTTACTTTGTGAAGCTTGGCAACGGTGTGAAAGGAAATCTCCAGGGTGATGTCTTTCAGAGCTGGAGTCAGGACTTGATGGAAGATTTCTACTGCAGCCCGAGATGCCTAAATACTTCAGACTGGTATCAAGCAGTGAATAACATTGCCCCGCAAGGTTTTGGCACGAGAGTGGAACTGTCCCTTCAATAGAGTAGATAGAAGAGATCATTGAAACTCAGAAATACAGGCCTTGTCACACTAACTCTTTTCTAGTGTCCACCTCTGGATGATGCTATGTGGCATTTGCCTCTGGAGCACAGGAAGCCTTTGGCAGACAGTTACTCAACTGACAGGGGATTCACTCCCTCTGGTCTCTCTCACATCCAGGCTCAGCCCTGCATGGCAAGGCACAGATGGTCTCAGCTGTAACTCAAGTAAATCATTGCAAAGTGATGCTTTGTTGTTTTTTTTTTTTTCTGAGTGAGTAATTTGTCACTAGAGGAGTACACAGGCCAGAAGTTTCAAAACTGACACAAAGCAGCTCAATGCCTCTGTCCTAACTGAGGAACTCATTGGAGACCTCTGCAAAAATGGCAGCTGAATAGCTAGTCCACAGCACACCTGGAGAAGGAGAAGGAGCTGTGAAGGGGAGATAATGAGTTAAAGACACTTGGACACAAAAGTACACAGAAAAGTCTGTTTTGCCTGCAGGCTCATCATGGGCTTAGAATTGCATCTGCAGAGGTCCTCCTTAACCAAAACTATCGATATAATTTATTGTGACTGGTCAGCAAACACATTAAAAGATAAGGTATTTTAGAAGGCTTGAAATTCTCTAATTTACCTTTGATTATTGTGTATAATTGGTACATTTCAACAAAAGGTCCCTAAATTCACAGCCTGTGTGGCAAAATTCCTGCCCAAGCAGATTCATAGATTGCGGTGTCCTAATGAAGTCTACCTTCCCTTCTTGGCCCAGAAAATTAATCTGGGTGTCTTGTTTTTTACCAGTTCCCTGAAATGCCACTAGATATGTACTCCAATCTAATGATACCTGAGACATTTGATCTAATTATAGCCCTGGCATTAGTATTACTACTGCTGTGCTTTACGTACGTTGCTTGCATACCTTCAGAACTTAAGAATATTGCTCACTGTGTAAACTCTGGAGGTGACTAAAAACAATAAAACCACAACTCACACAGGTCTCTTGACTTGATGTTCTTAGCTTGTATGATTCTTACAGAAAGCATGTGGATGGGGCAAAACTTCATCTGCAGAGAAAACAAATGCAATAATTTGATCAGCTCAGAATACAAAAACAAGATGTATTTTGAACAGTACAGGGGACAGTCTGCCCATGTCTGTTTGAAGTGACGTGACCACCCTCACGTGGAAGTACACCACAACGAGATGAAAACACAGTGGCACACTGGGCTATTTGCTAAGGAGCTTGAGGAAATGAAGACTCAGAGAGAAACCACGGGCTCAGACAATGGTATGGAAAGCTTTTTTTGTCACCCCAGAGGCATTTGTTTTCAGGTAACCTGATGCATGTATGGCCAGTGATGGTTGTACTGCCAACACCCCAAGGGTCCCGTGCCACCCGTAGGTCAGAATGGGGCCTTCGGAAGGGGATATTAGGAATTGCAGCTGCCTGCCCAGGTCATGGCACAGCTGACCTACCTAGGCCAGGACAGGGTATGTACCAAAATGCACTACAGACTTCTGAACTAAGATTAAATTTCTTGTATCTGAACTAAGATTAAATTTCTGTGATGCTTGTAAGTAGGGCAAGCTCACCAAATGGCTCTGCTGACTTTGAGGGAACAGACCACAGGCCCAGCAGAGACCCTCCACACTAAATAAAAACTGCTCTGCTTTGCAGGTATGATATCACAGAATTCCATATCATTATGCATCCTGAAAATACCTAATGGGAATGGAAGCACTTCCCTTCCAGACATGAGATTTATTTCTATCACAGGCAGGCTGTCATTTTAACACTATTTCAAGTTACTTGTTCCTAACTCTTAACAGTTAAAGCTTTCCAGGCTAAGCTATTCGGAAATACTTACCATTTTCAAAAGATGTTCTGGTAAGCATGAATGAACACATATATAAGTGTAACAATCTTAATAACAGAAGCATGGAAAATACATCTTTTTTCAAATTGATACATTTAAAGTTCCTTTTAATTTTCTGTTAGGTTAATTTTTTAGGGTTTTTTTTGCATGCCATACTAGCATGGTTTGTCAGCAATATTAAGTAATAATAACATGCAGTTATTACAGTCCCACTACAACTAATTAATTAAAACTTAAAGCTTATGCTACCAACTGAAATAATATCTTTATTTGCCTAAACAGGGAATCTCATTGCACTGTCACTAAATAATTTGACAATTTTATTTTGAAAGTTAGCACCATGACTAATTTTCCTGACAAGGAAATCATTAACTCTGTAGATACAAACTGTTGGGGAAGGAGGAACCTCTCTACAGAAAGAGTTGCTCACGACAGTTGATCTGAAATTCTTTTAAAATGAGGTGGAGACTATTGGACATGTTCATTAGAGATGAGAGTAGCCTGCATTCAGTTTCATTCAGGCTTGTTTAGAGGTAAACTACGTTACATAAGATGAGTATCATCTGAACTGTGAATTAGCATGTTGAAATAAAGGCTTAATATTAAATTTTATTATGTTACTTACAAGTTGCATACTTTTTAAATTCAGATTTACATTTAAGAGCTGCCCTGACCAGAAAAACCCTTGTTAAACTATAAAATCACTTTAGTCTGTCTCTTGGCTTGTATAAAAATACAAAGCAAATTTGGTTTTGTGTGACAAGAACTTCTCGTATGTTTTCCTCCAAATCTAAAACTGACATATTTAAAACTTCCTTAGTTTAATGCATTGTGGACATTAGAAGTTCTAATTGGGACACCTCCATATTATTCCAGTGGCCCACTGAAAGAACTTGACTTCAATTTTCCTGTGCAAATAGCTATTTATCATAGAACTACCAGCTGGAACACTCACTCAGCACTCTTAGTGGTTTTCATTTACGTGAATTATTGGATCATGTAGACAATTACAGAGGTGACTAGTTTTAATTAATATGTTAATTCTTAGTCATTTTGTAATCAACTTCTCCCTTGCTCAACAGAAGCCTAAGCCATTCATGGAATCTGCCTGCACTGAAGAAACACGTTGGCATAAAATTTGCTTTAAAATTTTTCGTGATGAAAATTTCCTAACTACTTATAAAAATGGTGCATCTGCAGGTCATCTTCAGAGTACTCTTAGATGTGACAGATGTCATGTCTTCATCCTCTGCCACTACAGCCAGAGTGCCTCACTCCTCCTCCCTTCTCCTTCCAACAGCAATCACTTTCTTAAACATGTCAACATTTGCCAAACAATGGAAACATCAAAGGTGACTTTTCACTCCTCCTGATTCGGTGCAGCTTAGTCCTGGTGTTATTGCAGGATAAAAGGTAAACAGATTCAGATGAGAAAGTGTGGCCATAGTAAACCCTGAGGGCTCTGTAAATCCCACAAGGAAGCCAGAAACAATCCCTCTCCCAAGACTGCAGTTACTCCAACCTGTGATAACCATTCAGAATAGGCTAATTCCTTTTTTCATCAGCTAAAGGCAGAGCTAATTTTCTTCAACAACAGTCCAGAGCACACTCCTAAGGTCTGATTTGGATGGTCTAAAATAACATCTTTGCCTGAAAGTGCTGGTACGCCAAAATATTCTTCTATGAAAAATAATTACAGTTAGAGGTACCATTTGCTATTTTCATAACATGAAAAGCAACATGTAACTTCACAATTAATGCAACTTGATGAGTGCAGACACCCTACCCAGACAGCCTTTGGCAGACTTGCAGCTGTATTGGCCTCGTTGGTTTTAGTTCACTTCCTTGGGAGAAACATGGTTTCTTGCACAGGCATGCAGAGAGTAACAAAACCCCTCTGTAAATATCCAGAGTCAAAGGCAGCTTTCACAGAAGCACATCATTCTATTTTTGCTGGGAAATTACTAGTGTGACACTGAGGTACACAACAGAATGCAGGATTCAGCTACCTGTGTATTGCTGCATCCTAAGCAATAACATTCCAGGCCAATAAATTGTAACATCTCCAGAGTACCAAAGGGAAGGCTAAAACTTAGGGGAAAAAAAAAAAGAAACCAACAAATTTCTTTTCAAATTACTTTTCACTTGACAGTATTTAGCATTAAACTAGATTTCTGTACTCTCGAACCAAGCTTTGAGAGAGTAATTTCTGTTTAAAATACAGAAGAGTCAGTAATCAGGAGATAAAACTAGCATGTCAGAATTGCCACAGCTGTATCAAACCTTAGCAGACTGAAAATTCACATCTGTTACCACCATCTCCTTGATTGTAATAATACATTCTCACCGACTTCCTTCTATAGGAATGTTGATCAGCTTTGGAAGGACACATAAATCTTTCGTTTACAGGCAGTTAGTCACTTAAGGTTTTGTTCCAAAAAGACAACCTTGAGCATATGAAATCTTCTCAAAGCTCATAAATATTGAGGAGCCTACAAAAACAATCTGTTGATGGCAGTAAAAGAAGAAAAACCTACCAAGACCTCATATGTTTGATTTCAGTCTTTATTGCCCCTCCATGCTGCTACTAGAAGATCATCTCATGGCTACCTTCAGTAGAAAGTCAGTATTCTGGGGAAGTTTCTGCAGTCTGGGAACCTCATCCCATAACTCCCCGTTCTCTTTTTCTTTTTTTTAAAGTCCTTGGTTTGTACATGTTGGAAGACTGATTGGAATGTCAGTGTTTCATTATCCCTGCACCAAGCTTAGGCAGCTCTCGGAGCAGAGTTATCACCACGGGATAACGCCAAATTATATTAAGCTTTAGATGAGGATTTTGCTGTCTTCTGACATTTTGAAAATAGCTGTAGTATTTGTCACTCAGCTTTATACATATGTTTCAGACATTAATAATTACCTTCTTTCATAGATTACTTCTTTCTCCAGTAATGTACTAGAAGCTGTACAATATCTTGCCTACAAGATCTCACACCAAGTGTATTTATTTGGCATATTTATACCATTATTTTATGTTATATACTGAGGATTTGGACCAACTACAATTTGGCAATTTACCAAATTGAAATTAAATCTATAAATGTATAAACAATAAGAAAGCTTAATTACCAGCCTGCTTCTAAAGCACTCTCTTCCACTAGATCCTCTAACATCTAGTATGGGCTATTAGCCCTTCCATCAGTGAGAACACTGCTAGAAATTTATCTTTCCAACCAGCTGCCTACTTTCATTAAAATTAAAGGGATGAAAAGTTCTAGTGGAAAAAGTGACTGACTGAAGAAATATACAAAATATGAGAGTCTCATTTTGCTTGGGCATCACAATTGTCCCAAATTTTATCATTGGAAGTTGAACAATTAGTGAGGAAATCTAATTCACCTTACAAACATATACTGTAATTTCATGTAATCACTGATGGATTACTTCATGAATCATTGTGGATTTGGGATGTATCTCCTGTTCATATCTATCAGTCACCTCCTTACACATATGAGTGGGTCCCTCGGGTCTTTGTATTGACAAAATTTCTGAGCATTTTGTCAGATGAAAATTATTCCATATGCCACAAAATAAAACTTCTAAGGAGGGATTATTCTTTTCTGAGCAGAAGAAAAGACATTGTTACAAATACTAGAAGTTGTAAATTAATACTGACAATCACTTCTGTGTCAATTTGGTATCTCTCTTAAAGTGCAAAAAACTAACTGGGAGATTAGGAGATCTTCCTAGATAGTTTGAAGTAAGTATCCACACATTTCTAAATATCTGGGAGTTTTAATGTAAAAGAAAAAAAAACCACAAAACCACTCTGTTCTTATTTCCATATCTATTTACCAGCTTATACACACTGAAACACGTGCTTGCCTGACACAACAGCAGAGCTACCTGAAGTACTGAATTAATCTCTTTCCTTGGGAAGAGAAGCTTTCTGACCTGAAATTACACTTGCACTCAAACCTTTTGGCAGTGGTGCCTATTAACCAGGAGTCTGTCTGTACTCATGGAACAGCAGTTGCAGCATTGGGATGAAATGCAAGAACTTTGTTATTGAAACTTTCTAGATAAAATTATACCTGAGCTACCTACCCATCTATCAGCTCCAGAACTGTCTTACTAGATACAACACTGATCTTTAAAACCCATAGATAATATTCATGGCTACAATAGAGAGATATGTCTGGATCTAACTGGTAGATGATCTAGATAAAAATTTTATCCAGAATGTACATGGCATTTACAATCCTTTGCCTGAATGTTTGAATATTTTTAATCTATCCCTTGAGCCATCCGTTCAAGCTACTGATATTTTTCTAATCTTTAACTTTGCCTGCAAATAATACCATGGCACAATTGATGATGTCTATAGGCAGTAGCATGTAACATTGTTTCTCACTATATTCTAAGCCCATGAATGCTCATATTTATTTTATTTGTTGCAAAATTTGATGAAGGGTTTGATACATAAAGAATGATTATCTGTAAATAATTCATGCCTTGCATTCAGACACCATGTTCATTATTTTTTTAAGATACACATGAGAAAAGAATTTTCAGCTAATAGTTCTGTTGATTTGTACTAAAACCCACCAGTTAAAATCTCTGAATGGAACTTAATATTCAAAAACTCAAGTCCAGACATGAAATACGTAGAATTGCAAAGGCTGTAAACATTACGTTAAAAATAGCTAGATCTAAACAGGTCAAACAGGTCATTAGATGTCTCCCCTGCAGCTAAAGTAATATAGATTATGCTTTGTTGCTAGATAAAGCTGTTGGTTTATTTCAGCTGGGGCAAGCAATGAACATGTGCTATCCAAAGAAAAGCACGCAGGAGGGCTAAAGCACTTTCATTTTACAGGAGGTAAACTCTTCAAGAGCAGCTTCCTCTTCCTTCACGGACTTCACTCCGGCACGTACACCAATGGTAAAAGCAAAGCACCCCATTTGCTCTGTGTTTTCACTGAAGCTCACTTACATATCAGTTACTGTGAAGTAAAAGAGGAGAGCGGCGAGTCTGCAAAGCTCAGGATGCCCCTGCCACACCACAGCAGCCTCTGCATCCCAGCAGATGCATGGAGGAGGGAGTTTGCTGGGCAGAGCTGGAGCAGAGAGGCCCAAGAGCGAGGTGCCAGGCCACAGCGAAGCGCGGGGCTGCCACTCTCTTACCTTGGCTGGTGGGCTCCCCATGGCACGGAAGATGGCGGCAGCGACCGAAACCCCAATTTGGTTAACAGATCTGTCAGCTGACAAACACGCTGGCAGCTTGTTGTGCTGCTGCTGCTGAAATAACCTGAAGGACACATATAATTTATACAGGCGCCGAGCTCCACCCTCTGCCTCCTCTGTTGGAGGAGAGCCTGCCTACATCTGAGAGGAAAAGATCTGCAATGTCAGAGGTGAGCAGAAAGGCTGACACTTTTTGTATTTCTCACAATTTGCTATTGCCCCAACATCCTTCCACCAGGTTTTTGGGTTGATTCTGACATGTTCAAAAAGTCTTCCTTCACGCTAATCTCTTCCACATATCTAGTCAGAAGATTAATTTTCAGTAGCTTTTAAGTTTTTCCACAAAATACTCCACATAAAAAAAAAAAAAAAAGCCAAAGGGAATGGAGAACTTCTAATGTCTGGTAGGAAACCAACCCACTTCCAAGTCCTCTTTTCAACTTTTCCTACAACAGGAATTCAATATGTTCCCAATATATTATTGTGAATCTTACTGACAACCAGTAAATCGTGACTCCTCAACTGGAAGCACCTACTGGCTGGTCACCTGGTCAAGGCAGAGATGTTGGTGAAATTGAGATAAATATTGGCAGAGGAAGGGAAAGCTGCATGCCTTTTATGCCTTTTGGGCTTTTTTCCTCTACCTGCTACTTATATGAATATGATAACTTGACACTTCTCAGCTTCCCATCCTGTTGCCCCATCAACTTGCTGTTGACAATCCTGGGTCCTAAGGCATCCCTAAAAATGGCAGAGGCATGGCTTCCTCCACTTTTCCCATGCTTACTGTGACCTCCTGACAGGGTGGCTGTCATTTGCTCAGGCCTGTCACATTGCTCCAGGCAATCTGCTCTGTCTGTACCTTAATCCACACTTGCAATTTCATGGTGTACAGACCCAGACATGGTAAAGGCCTGGAGGCTACCATAAGTTTTCAGTAAGGTATGTCCTTACTGGGGCATAGTAATACCAGACAGGATCAAGTCTCACAAAACAGCCAGTGGACACCTTAAGCTGATGGAGAACGTCAAGAGTTAATTTTCATCAAATAGTACTTATGAATTTGGCTTTTGACAAGAGAAAAAAAATAATTATAACCACAATAGTTGTTTAGAAAAATAGTTTTACCTGAAATCTTTGGCTTCAAATTTTTCATGAAAGTCAGATACACACTGTGGATCATTCACTTTGTAAAATATTTTCCACAAAAAACTGTCACCAGTTAAAATCAGTTTTAGGCATCCTGGGGTTCTGCAGGTGACAGCCAACCACTCAAATTGACATTTCGCAGACTCTGCTCTGGAAAGCAGCACCATGCTCACCACCAGTGAGGACTAGATGCACTAGACTGAAATCTTTGAAATACTAAGAAAGATATCTCAAATAAACGTCTGGTGTTAACGTGCAGTATATCAAAGGGCAGTTACAAAGCTCACGGAAAAATCAACCAAAACTCATTCAAAAGCAATGTGGAGTTCAGAGCAATTAACAGTGCAAGCTTGCAGGACTTCTGCAGTAACGCTGTTTTAACAGCCTCACTGGGGCATTTGTATAGGACCAGTTAAGACTGCAGTGCACACACTTCTTGCTTCCATGGACACAGGATTCTGCAACATCCCATTTCCAGAGATAAGGAAAAAAAGCAGAGAATAAAGGAAAAAAGCTCTTACTCAGAGAGGAGTCTTGGTTTTTCACTTTTGTATTGCTGTTGCAGCTTTGATCAGACAGTCTTCTGCTATAGTGAACTGAGAGACCAAAGTAGTACATTGACAAATTTACCTCCTAAAGAGAAGGCAAGTGAAAAACCAGCCAGAGAACAATGAACCCCACTCAAAGAATGGTATGTCTGCCTGGAAACAGAACAACACATTAAAAACAGAACAGCTGTTTTTAATGCAGGGAGACCCATGTCTTAATGGAACAGGAAAGAAGAAAAAAAGTTCCCAGAATGCTTTCAAATCAAGGTGCAAAAGTTATGTTGGAGAGCTATAGAAGTAATTTTTCCAATGACCCCTCCAAGAACTTAATGTTTCCAGTAAATGAGCATGGCCAAAATACATAAAACGTTTTGTGTTTCTTGCCAACAAGCACACTGACAACTACACATCCATTTCCTCGTGGACATCAGGAAGATGGGCTATGTGACATCAGGGCTTGCTGCAGACATAAAAAATGTACACCACGTGGAAAGTAAAACAAAGTATACTGCGTAAGGAAGGAACAACAAAACTAAAAGGTTAAACCTGAACCGAAGAGGGCACAGCAGAATATGTCCGTGAGCTAGATAATAACCAGGCAACAACTTCAAGATGGCACAGAAAGTCCTCTCCTTCCCCTTTTTAGAGGGAGGACATAGTCATGCCAGGCTTATACTAGTGGAGTTAGACTCAGAAAATCTGATACTGTACCTGCAGCATCAGATTGTAAAAGACAGTTCAGAAGATAAAGAGAAGAGATATTCTAGAAAGATTTTACTTGTTAATTAGGACAATCTCATTCCACATTTGTGACTGAATCTTACTTCTTTTCCAAACTACTGTTAAGAAAGTACTTGGAAATAAGCTGGTGTGGGGGAAGAGAGAAAAAGACATATCAAATTACACTGAGGTTAAATTAGTTCATACACTACCTGTTGGTATTCAGGTAATCCACCCAAGGGACTATGTGAAACAAAACCAGAATGGAAGGAATGCAAGCCCATGCTGCAAGCTCAGCATGAAAGAAATTAAAGTCAATTAATATAGCGTTCAGCTACATGCAATTTACCCAGTGGGCTACTCACTAACTGCCCCTTGCAGGAAGCTACTGAGCTGCCAAAAACCAAGCAGTAGAGTGGCAGCAACTCCAAATGATTGTGAACTGGACTATCCTACCAGTGGCATAAACTGAAAAGCTAACAGGGACAGAACCTACAAAAGATACAGAAGTGTCATTTAGTGAAGATCATTATTTGCCCCAGCAATGGCACCGCAAAATTTCAAACTCAGCTTTGGTATACAAAAACTGCCCTCACTGAGGCACTGTCTCCAGACTCCTTCCACCCTTGGTCCCAGCAGCTTCATGAGGAAGGATGGCAGTTACCAAAGCACGCTCCTATAAATATAAACCTCCCATAAGTTTGTTTCAGAAAAGTTTTTCAGTCATTCCATAAAAGCTTTCAAATAGAGACAAGTGATGACTCTTTCTAGGGCTAGATGCAGCCACACCACTCAGTAGGTGGAGGTGAAAGACTGCATTTTGAGGAGTTGTATTGTTTTGCCAGACAGACAATGGGAGATAAGAGTCACTTTATTTTTGCCTCATAAGTCAGTCTGTAGCTTGTTCAGCTCAGTGGCTAGGTTAGGAAAATTATAGTTATCTAAGAAAATAAATGTATACAGTCAAATTCAAACCACATTTTTTAAAATGTTCTCGGAAATTGAGAAAAAAGTATTTTTTTCCCCTAGCTCATTTTTACATATTTGCTTTCTTTAACCACTGTAAAAAATAATCCAAACTACAACAAAAACTTTATTAAGATCTATCTCAATTTTTCAATTCAGAATTACCATGTGAAACTAGGAGCTATAAAGCAAGCTTCAGAAATGCCACATTTAGAACATGTAACATTTAATTTTGAAATAAAAGTTTTCTAATTTTTCATTGTTTCTCCCTTGCCCCATTCTGAGCAAACAACATAGCCATTCTGAAATTATTTTAGATCTTTGAATACTTTCCAACCAACCATTTTCAGTACCTGCTGTTAATTAGAACAAAATACCAGACTGTTTATCTGAGCAGCAATCAGGTGATAACATTTGTAAATGAACTGTCCTTCTGGCTATCAAGATCCAGCTCTGTTTCAGAAAAGTAAAAGGTGTTATATCCTCTTACCTATCTCCTGAACCGCTGTTATCTTAAACAAAGACTTCATACAGTAAATCCAGTATCACTGGCTCTTTTTCCTGGCCAGAGCAAGAGAGCTACTAATTTCCTTAGGTGCTTTGCAGGTGTGGTTGTAAATATGGCGAGATAGTGATCTTTGCAGCTTCACCATGGGTGGAAGCTGCTTATTACTTACCTGGGGTATCTGAGGACTGCAGTGTTACCTTTCCAAGACACGTCAATGTAAAGCCACACATTGAAATCTACTGTGTTTATGTTTAGAAATTGTTCTTTTATTTTAAACCAAGTGATTACAGAGCATCTAATTGAAATAATAATTGAGTAAGATATTTCAATGTCATTCCACTCAAGCCAGTTTCTGAAACCTTTATCTTTAGATCTTATTCAAATAGTCTGACACTGATGTCAGTATAAAATTGCTTGTGCAAAGACCTCAGAAGAGTTAGGTAAGTATTACACTTCACCACTTGGCTGACTGGAACACTTGACTTATGGTTATGGTATTCAGCTTCAAATTATCACGAGAAGGGTTTCCTTCAAGAGGTAGGGTTACCACCTACCTCTTGTATTTATTTAATGGTCAATTTTTGAAAATCGAGAGAGTAACTCTTGCTTTCTGTTATTGCTTTTCAGTCTCTATGACCAGATGTTCTTTGGGGCAGGATCTACTAAGGACATGTTTGCTACTGAAAGTTACTATACTGGGCAAGAGCAATTAAAAAACTAAGGTTACAGTGACTGTATGACACATACAGCAGCATTTCCTTTCTGTTTCTGTCCAATTCTCTTTCAACTCTGTATCTGGGTTTTTTCAAGGTCCAACATTTACCTGAGCACAGCTGTTAGATGTTGGCTGAGAAAGAAATAAAATATATAGAATAATTTATTTCAAATAATATGGAAGTCATTAAGGGTTCAACTAATGCATTCCTGACAGTAACTTGTTGTCTAAGAAGCCCTTCAAAAATAGTAAGACTAAAACAGTAGCAGGCATCATCACCGTGCTATTCTGTAGGTTGGTATTGCCAATGGTAGGCTTCTTAACTAAAGCTAGCATCAGCCAGCTAGCCAAAGCTAGTCCTGGCCTAGGTAATCTGGAAGATTTTAGTCAAGTGCAAATGTAAGAAAAACACTGAACTGAGCATAGAGGCAAGGCAAAGAAATATGGAAACAGCCAATTCAGGGAGAACTGAATGCATTCAAGTATATCACCAGTAGCTCTGGAAATATCTGCAAAGTGTGCCTTTACAGCAGGCACACTGACCACTAAGAACAAGTGAATACTGACACAGAGTGCTTGGTAAATATCTGAAAATGCTCAAGTCTTAAAAATACCTAATGGTAAAGTTTCATGCTGCAACAGGAAATCTAAGAGCTAGCTGCTGCTGAAACATGACATTTTGCTCCAATCAACCCTCAAGCTTAGAAAGCCCTGCTCCTACTTTGCAGTACTGGCTTTGGAACTCCTCTGGCAAAATGCTGAACTCAGTTGAGGGGCTGAAGCAACAGAAAACTACTCTTCTCCTTTTCCTGAGGAATTTCCAGGGCTGCCCTTCTGTGGTGGCATGCAGCCATTACCTCAGCTTGAGCTCAGTAGTGGTAATCTGACCATGGACAAGCAGCATTGTCTGTAAGAGCTGTCGAAAGCATCGGTACTCCAAGGGAAATTAATAACAGAGGTGGAAAATGCATTAGAAAATTCAGTGCACATTCCTGCAAGTGGATCATTACCCTCCACTGACCCCCACTACCAGAAAGTCACGGGGCTTTTCACCACCTCTTTGTAGGCAGTGTAGGTCTTCTACGTTTATTGAAAGATCATTCAATTTGAAAACAATTTTTTCCTTTGTTCACTTATGTCCTTTTTTTTAAATACAAAAACTCTAGACATCAACCAAGCTATATGAACAATTTAAAATAGAATAACCAGAGTTTGACTTAGTCATTAGAGTTATTATGAGCCATGCAAGCTTATTTAAAACAATTAAGAGCCCTGTGACTCACTTCTGGTGAATTATAACTTCTGACAGCAGAAGAAATCTTCAGGGGTTCTACAGAGGATTTGAATACAAAAACTCCTTCTGCATTGACGCTTATTCCTGTAGAAAATACTTCTGATGAGAAAAAACTTCTCGCTTAGGTATGTTTCTCTTCTTCCACTCAACTTGTACTATTTCAGTGACAAAAAGAAGTAAAAATTTTCCTAATACAGCAACTGGGAATTTGCCTTGCTGAAAGCACTCTCAGCTTAATTCCAGTGGTATGAAAGCAGCTTTCTGCCACCTGCTCCCCTTAAGCCAGCAGAGAAGGCAGATAAGTGTAAGCAGAGAGCCTGGCACTTGAAACACACTGAGCATCTCAGCAGGTCTCAGGAAAGCTGCTCTAATCTGTGCCAAAGCAGAGTCATCCACAGAGCCTGATATTATCTCTGAATGTCTCTGTGTATGCATATTAGGTCAGGGTTAATTCCTCTGTTTCAGCAGCACATAAAACATGACACTTGCATAACACTGCAATTTTAAATGCTTTTGGTCTAGTAGAAAAAATATTTTTGCAGGCACAAATCTTATTTAACCTCTTAACTTATATAATACCTTGGGAATTCTGAAACTCTGAAGATTTTTCCAAAGTGCTTCTTGAAACCTGAGAACCTAGAATAGAAAATCATCCTAAAGCCAAGAGAAATGTATAGCCTTCAGCATCTCAAGGAACTAGGGTGCTTTTAACTGTAGGCCTCCCACATTCATGGTCTATGTGGCAGGTAAGACGTGATATGGCCAACAAATGAAAAAAAATTTGTGTAGGTCAAGAAAAGCATTGAGTCTGTTCAGAGCAGAACATTAGATTAAGCTACCTACACTGCCTCATTTGGCAGAGGATTCCAGACCTATGTGCCAAAGGCCCAAAATTAGATTTCCTGGCCGTAGCCAGGAAGAGTCTGAGCTGGGGGAGATGCACTCACTCAGAGATTCTAACATCCAGGGGCAGAGATCTGATGGCAGACTAGATTTTAGATGATCACCGCTCCCATAAACAGCTCCAGGAAGCTCACCCACAGCCTGCCAACGCAGCAGAGCACAAACCACTGCTGGTGCCCTCCCTGCAACACGCACAATTTGTACTCTGCAACCCTTCCCCACGCAATAGACACATTGCAAAGTGGCAGAGACCCTTGCTTTGTATGATTCAAATCCACTAATTGTTGCTCTTCCCTACTGTGTAGTTACACACATACTGAATGCATTTGTCATCCAAGTACTAGCAAGCAAAGTGTGAACCACAAAAAGGTAAAATGTCCTGCACCAGTGCTGGGAACTGGAATGTTCATCCCACAGAGGAAATCATGTTGGCACACCTCCCTAAAAAGATTTCACTCCCATATATAAGAAAGATTTTGAAACATTTCTGGGTTTGTGCCTCAGCTGACATGCCAGGATCCGGCCCACACAGCTGTTTTGGCTCAGCGGCCCCCTGGGCATTCTGGGAGCTTCACAGCTAAGAGATCTAGGAAGCTGGAAGCAAAGGAATTGACAAACAGCCTAAGAACATCTAATGGGCATCTCATTCACCTGCTGACCAGCCTGGGGGGCAGCCCCTGGTAAGTGGGAGAAGCCAGCAATGTCCTGTCATCACAGAATGATGGGTAGCCAGAGGAACAGGCCAGGTGGGTCAGCAAGGCGTAGGAAAGCACAACCGCTTTCCAAGCAGGTTTCCGTGAAGCAGGAGAACCAGCCAACCCAGCAGTACAGAACCCAATCAACATTTTTAACCAGAGAACTGTTGCATCAGAAAATGTATGATCAGCTCTGTTCATCAGACACCGCTTCCTCACGTATGCTACATCTGGGAATGGGAAGTACCTGACTGTTGATAACACACTGCATATTTCCTCCTCCTCCTCCTCAGGCCTGATACACAAACAGCTGACAACATGGACAGATATGTGGAGCATGGAATGCCTTGTGCAACGACTTGCTTACAGTAAAAAGAGGAGAGAGGAAATAAGACCTAAAATGGTCTTGTACCCCCTGCTCTTTGACCCTATCATAAATCGCTCTTTGACCCTATCATAAATCCTTTGTACATCTTAGGTAAATTAGTGAGAAATTTGTTGTGTGAAATGGAAGTAGCAGCAGCCAGTTCACCTGAGATCACAGAAACTGCTGCAAGTCAGAGGAAAGACAAATAAATATTGTAAAGAAAAAAAAATATTCTGTTGTTGTAGAATACACCTTCCATTTATGAACACAAACATTGTCTACCAAAAAAATGAGTGTATTCCCCATCAAGTGTCTATATTTTGGGAGGCATCCAAAGGTCTAGAGAGCACCAAAAGGTCCACTAGTCATGGTATAGATCAGAAATGTGTCCCACCCTCTGAATTAATACTGTAAGATGCTTCTTGTTCCACATTGTTTAACCTTATGTGGTTCTGAATCAAATTAAATGAATGGTTGCATTACATTATTACAGATGCAGCTAAATGCTCTTCACTTGTCCCAAGCAAAACATCCTTCAGCTCTGGAGGGAATAACCTGGGAGTCAAAAAGCTAATTAATGGTTTCACATAGCACCAGGGACAGTCTGTAAGAAGCAGTGAGCAGGGCAGCTTAATTTTCATTCAATATACTCATGTAACTAGGAAGCCTGTATTAATAACTCCAACAGAAGATACTATGGTCTCCATTGCAAAACTAAGAAACAAAGATACTGTAAAGCAATTTGATGCTTTCCTAAATAGGAGTAGATCTTAACAGCTATTAACAGCCCCTTTCATCCCCAACATTTGAAAGAAGAACTGTACAGGTGAATCCATGCCAATCCATTTCAGACTCTACTGACAGGAATATCTATTTGATATTTTAATTCTAGTTCTGGTCATGATCATTTGAGCTCCGCTTCCTTCCTTCTGATATTGTAGTCATCACCATTATGTGGTCTGTCTGTGTCAGGACGGGGTTCAATGAAAAACATTCTAACAGCAGAGCATCTTGGGTTTTTATTGCTAGCTGTGTAGAGTTCAGCACAAGTAAAACGCTCATTCCTTACACTCTGTCTCCTGTCCCTCACCACTCCAGATTACTGAGGGGAGCTAGTCAAAATTCAGCCAGTCAAAAAACAATCCACACTAAAAGGCTGAAAGTTCAAAGCCATGTCTTTGATGCTGGAAAAGATGTGCCAGAAAGAGTAGGAGACATCTTCCTGATCTGCAGCTACTGGTAATTCACTACTAGGTCTTGTGCTTAGACAATTCCAGATTTTCTGCTATCCATTTAGTAGCTAACATATGCATTTAAAAAGCCAAAAGCTTTGATCTTCTCAGACACTTGCACACATTCCTCTCAGGAACAGTCTAATTGATATTAATAGGATAATTCACAGGTAAAGTGCCACCTCAGATGCACCAATGCTTGATGAACTGGAGCACAACCAAACAGACAAAGCAATATGCACAAAACATTAGCCCATTTTCCCCTCTCTGCTGCCTGTGAAAACCAAATGTATCACATTTTTTCATAGGTTTAATTATCGTTAAACTCCTGTTCCTTCTATTTTTTCATATGTGTTGGTGTTTGTGTTGGTGTTCATGCATTCTATTTAGACTACAGGTCCTTTTTGGAGCAAGGTCTACAGCTTTTCTGAAAACTTCTATCACTTTTAACAAATCACTTCTCTCTTGGCTTTTCGCAGTGCCACAGTGCCACAAATGTCAATAAATTCTATTTCTGATCTTGAAACCTGTGTTAAAGCTAAACTATGTATCTTTCCTCCTACACTTTCCTTTCCCATGGTGACCCCTGACTTTTCTCAGCCTCCACACCACATTTCCCCCCCATGTGATAACTAAATTTAAATCAAAAGTGGATGATTCTCTTTTATGTGTAGCTCAATCAAACATGAGGAACTTGATTCAGCATTACTGGGAAAAAATGAGTACATTGGGTAGGTCCAACTAAATATTCATAGATGCCTTTTGTTTTTAAAATATTTTTCTTCCATATTCAATGTTTTCCTTATATATCAAACTCATTTTAGAAACTTGTCGTTGACCTATATCCACAGACAGTGATGGTCTCTCTGCTTCATAAAAAGCTTCAGATGAAGAGACAAGCTGTTCCTTTTATTTCAATAAGACTTGCTTTTTAATCTAACAGTGTTAGAAACTAACACCGAAACACCCTTGGCACTGATATACAGTGCACCTCTTCCAAAAAATATGGAGTACTAGAGCTTCCCAGATAATACCTTGCACAAGACAAGACAAATGTTTCCTCAGAAGGAGCCTTGGTTGCAGGGCCTCAGGTTCATAAAACCACAAGGGAAGGAAACACCCATCCTTCCCCTGTTTCACAGCTTTCTTCCCTGAGCAAACATTTTGAAGGCAGTTCCTGGAGACAAACTTATTTCTTATTGGTATTCCTATAGCAGAGGCACCAACACTTCATTTGCATCTCATCTGTGTCAGAGGGTTTCAGTCTTTCCTGTTTATAGTTTATATACCATCATGGCAGCAGTGCCATTAGGATAATTATAGTTATGTTCGGGATTCACCTGCACACTACCAGGAGACGCTTTGTGTCTTAGATAATGAGGTCAGCAATTTCCAAGATTTGCAGAACAAGGACAAATTGTTTTGGCAATATGCCCAACTTACTCCCAAGCTTGACCTACCACCTTCCCCTACAGGAGACCCCATCTGCTCTTCTGCATTACTTTCCATACCTTTTGCTTTAGGCTCTTCCTCCAGGATGAATCATAGCATGTTTTATCCTCTTCAGAAGCTCCCATACTGAAGGCCACCACCAGCACAGAGGCCAATGGCAAATTCTTCCAGTTAAGATAATCACAGAAGCAAGGGTGAGGGGGAAATAGAAGAAATCATAGGCCAAAATCATATTTGAGTAAGTTTTTCTGAATAACCATCGGTGGAACGTACTTCTTAACTGGCTTTGCATTGCAAGTAGCAAGAGGAAAAAAAATAATCTGCTATTCCCAAATGTACACACAAATGGACTCACAAATGGTCTTCCAAACCCACCCATTGCACTGTTGCTGCCTCTGCAAAGGACAGGACATCTCAGCTCCACTGTAGCTTGCGAGATCTGACAGTCCAGGTTTTATTTAGCATTTAATCTCAGATCACATTCAAGGCCAGACTAACACACCTAATTCCTCAATTCATACCATTGCACTGGAATTCATACTGAGGCACCCAAATTTTCAGAGCACCATGCTTTATAGACCTAATAATTCTAAATATGACTTGACTGTGCGCTTGAATTGAAGATATGTCCCTCAGAACAGACATATTACAAGTGAATTCCTGGTCCAAACAGAATTGGTAGTAAAACACTAAGAAATACACATCTTAAACCAGTGCTATCGCTCTCAGCAGCTCTGCAGAGAGTAAGCTCTATACAAAGCAGAGCAGCTGGCTTAGGGAAAGCATTGCAACTACCTAATGTGCTAACCAGCAAAACAAAGCACCACGCACCCTCCGTGGGTGTTAAACCAGTGCCAGACATGTATGCTTCCTATAAAACAATAATCCACCCTATGTGGTCTTATTGGGATGTTAACACAGGGCCTGCTACCCCAGGCTCACTTGTCACTCACAGAAGAAATAATGCACCTCAACACTTAGCACTGCATGAGATTTTGCAGCCTTTTGACACACCCTGAGCCAGATATAATCTCCTTGGCTAAGGCTTGTACTGTATCTGTACACAACTGTTTGTCTCACTGTTGCTATAGCTGTACATTATGAAACCCCTTAAATACGCAATACATCAGTTTTTGACACAGCTCTCTTGAGCAGCTGTGTTGTGCAATGCATTCTTCGGAGCTAGCAGGGATTAAACAGCATTTTGTGGGTCCCAGGAGATGCATTTTATATTGCTCTGAGCACTGTAAGGCCAAGTTTGCTCTATTCAGCAGAGCCAAAGGCTGTTGCAAATTCAGATACACAAAGACAGAAGGAGAAAAGAAGAACTATGACTGAAATTTAGGACGAGTTCAGCACAGATGAATTTTTAAGTTTCTAACTTGCAACAGTTTAAGATAAAGCTTTCTATACAAGCATGTTCCAAAATGCAGACATTTGGAGAAAAAGTGCTTCTGGGCTAAAAATTTTCTGACTTATTCCAAGAAGGTGAGAAAGATGTTTTGTGTAAAATATCTTCCTAAAACTCTCCTACTGTGAAGCTTTTGTGACCTTGTCACTTTTTCTGAAGTGTCTCCTTAGATAATACCACATGGTTGGGATACTTTGAAAACTTGGAATTGCTAGGCTTTATTGCCAGATGGTTTGGTGCCTTGAAACACAGTGACACCACGTGGCCAATCGCTTAGGATGGAAACAACATGCTGATGGAAAGGGCAATGTACAATTTTCTCATTTTTCTTTGGCTTTATTGAATTTGTCTTAGGCATGCTTGAAACTATATTAATTACTGAGAGCAAACTAAGTTAGAATCTTCATCTGGACAGGTAAACAAAGCCAATGACTATTTTGGATTTCAGCACATGTTCAAAAGTCTCAAGTTAACAAAATTGTCCAGTAAAACCTACCTGTAAGTTTAGCAAGTAAATACCCATAAGAACAGTTTGCACATATGTCAAAACATCATATTCACTTGGCAGATGCAAGAAACTTGTAGGACTATGATTCAACATTCTCCAAAAAGTGCATCTGAAAGTTGCACTTAAATATCTATGGTTTAATTCTGCAGTAGTATCACAAAAAAAAATGCAATTAATTTTGAAAATGGCTTGGTTTTCTTCCAAATAGATGTAGTTACCCCCACTTATTTTACAGATATTTCTGCACTAAGTATTTAAAGTCACAAGTGGGAATATTGCTGCTAGGAATGTTCTCAGTAGGTTTGTTATCACTCTGCATTATATAATATGGTGAGTGATGTGATGAATCATCTCTCCCTAGCACAGTCCTTTCTTCCAAATGAGGTGCTGCACACTGGAAAGGTTCAGCTCATGACAAATGGTAAGAATGGGCAGATCTCTTTGAAAGACAGAGACACACACAGGCAGGCAAATAGATGAAAACTGAATACAGAATACCCCTCAAAAGAAAGAGAATAATATATTAATTAGCTCTTCACAGGGAATATATTCACTCAGCAGTACTATAAAAATATTCATGTCCATTAAAAAATGTGTATTTTGAGGTAGCGTTCAAAACACCTTGCTCTCAAGAGCAGAAAGGAAGTGAAAATACAAAAGTATGACTCCCAGTTGCACAGGCTTTGCAAAGTCAGTGTGCCATCAATGTTGCCTTTTTTGCTGATTAGTTAGATAACATGCTGGCTTCATTTTTTCTATTCCATATTGAACTCCTGGTGAGCAATTTATGTCAATACTATCACAGTGCATATGAATGTAAATGAAACAGGTTAGTTTGAAAGGTGATCTAACAGGCTTTTCACCTACATATATAATAGTTTCACCTATATACATAGCAGTTAGAGCCTAGGAAGCACCACCTAATTAGATACAGGACTTTCTGACTGTTCAAAACAGGAATTTGAGTTGAGGAGGATTACTGACCTGACCCTTCAAATTTTGTCACCCTGACTAGTGAGATGATGCTGCCATCTGGTGACCTGTAAATCTTAGCTACAAGTGACAGAATTTTTCCCCTAGACTGGGAGGACAGTGTACATGATCTCCCTGGTACAGAGGTGCAGTAATGATGCTTTAAGCAGCCGAGCCCTCTTTTATATTCAGACTCACATTGGCTCTCCTTAGCTTTCTTATCTGTCTCTCATGGGCTGCACCCTCAATGTCAACATGGTTGCTAAAGGAAGTGCTGTCCATGGACAGGCCAGAGTGGAGAGTAGAGGCAGCCCTGCAGAGGGGATGAAGCCCACAGTTTAAAGGACTAGAGGTTTGTAATAAAAGCTAAAGAACATCCCCCTGCTGCCAAGAGAATCATATGTGCTGGAAAGCAAAACACACACTTAGCCAGCAGTTGAAAATTACAGTTTACACTGAAAAAAAGAAAAAAAAGACATATTCTTTACAGCTGGGGAGCATTATTATAAATTAATACATAGTTTTGTATATTAAGGATAAAATTTTCCTCTCGCATAAAGTTTGTATATTTATGGTAACATTTTTCTTGCTTGAAAAAAAACCAGTGTTATGATTCACTGAATTCTGAATCTAAATAGCTCTGATTGTCTCACATGGAATCTCACACTGGAGAACTGGGGAGTGAACCAAGGAGAAACCATCCTTACCATCCAAAAAGACTCATCTGCTCCCAGAAGAACTGTATTTCACACACTAAGTAACATTCTATCTAGAATATCCTTGACTCTGGGATCTGTACATATGGTGACCCTCAGAAAAATCACTGGTTTTCAGGTGTAGCAGGAGGCTCTGTCCTCCAGGTACACCACTTCATGAGGAGAATTCTGCACTATTCTACAGACAGAATAGCAGGAAAGCAGCTGAGATATGCACAGGCACTGCTCAAGTCATGACCATATGTACACTGATGTACTCTGAACAGCCTGCTCAGGGGTCACAAAAGAAACACGTTTTACTACGTGAGTGCTACATGAAATGACCCTGTTGCCAAACTTGGCTAAGAGCTGGAAAAGCTGCAGAGTATACACAGGATTTATGAGACTAACCTCTGGATTCCCTCCAGAGCCCAGGAAATTGCATTCCTTTGGTATATGGACTGATGTTCATTGATAGTGCAAAATTATGTTCTTCTGCAGGGAGAAGAAAAGCAAAGCAAAAACACTGGAAAGCCAAATAGCCTTATGTGGAGAACTGAGAGGAATGAAGAAGGATAAAACAGTCTTAAAAACTTCTACTCTCCTCTCAACCCAGCTGAAGGGAGAATCTGCACATGCAAAGTGGGAGCAAATTACTTAAAAAGTCAAAGCTATCTTTCTTAAATGTGTAATTTGAAAGGTAGAGTGGTATTACCTGTCTCAGCCCATCATCATCCTCTGTGTGGTGTCTGTTATAAGGCTACTAAGGCAAACAGAAATGATAAAAATACCAGAAAGCAAATGGAACAAGCAACAAATGAAGGAGAGAAAGACAGCTGTGGACTGAGTATGACTGAACTCTCACTGTGTGGTGACTATTAGGCACCAGCATTCTCTCAGGCTTTGTAAGGAGATGAATGGGTTTAGCTTTTTCCAAGCAGTTCTTTTGCTAGTGGACAGTGATTTTTAGGCTATACAAAACATACCTTAGTAGCCAGAGACAACTGGGGGGAAAAAAAAGAGAGAAAAGTTATTTTTATATCTGGTCTTCCTCCCTCCTCTTTTGGGCACAGTATTCCAGATGAATCAAGGGAGAGGCAGACAAGGCACAGCTTAAGCCATACATCCTAAGGAAGCTGAATACCAAATTTACTAACTTTGCTTTATATTATGTGAAAGGTAACTCTTGGTAAAATAAAGCTCTCATCTCATGAACAAAACAACAAGATTTCAAAACCTATTGGTCTAATGTGGGATAAAATTGAAGCCCTTTTCCTGAACCTGTCATAAGCACTAATGTACCAATAAACAACAACCTGCTGATCAGAACACAAATCTGGGAAATGGGAGAACCTTCTCAGGCAAAGCCAAGGCATGAGTTTCAGCCTTCTAAACCCCATGGAGAGCCCCTGCTTTTAGGTTAATAGTTATTTCAAGGAGACTTTTACCACCAATCCTTAAGAGGATAAAAGTTACACAACTAAATGCTAATCTTCTCCCCAGTGGGAGAAAACCTATTTTTAAAAATATCTTTCTTACCTCAGAACTCTCTAGGAATCAGAGAACAAAAAACTACATTATTTGCAGGTCTGATGAGTGACCGGAAAATCGGAATGGAATCAACAAGAGATAAAATAAATAAAATTTGTTCCTTGGTTTCTACATTGACCTCAAAGTGAGTGAACTTGAGAAAATTTCTATAACCCGTCACTAGAGCTTCAGTAGTGGAAAGCATTTATTACCTCTTCATAAAAGCATGTGTTCTCAATGTTCCAAGACAATAAATGTACTAATAATAACTGATTGCAAAACCTCTTAGTTCAGAAAGCAAACAAAACACAGGTTTCAGTGACTTATTTATAAGGAGATCCTGTGTCCTGTGTTAGGATTCACCCTGTGGCTCAGTAATGGGCACTATGCTGAGCCCTGGAATCCTGGAGCAGGCAGGGCTCACGTATGCTCACCGCTGGCACTGCACAGTGAAACCATCTGGTATGTGGATCTGAGCCATGGCGCTTTCACTTGCACATGTCTGTCGTCTGCCAGAAGGAGATTTCTGCTGGAGAACCCACATTCTACAGAAAGAAAAAAAAAAAAAAAAATTACAAACCAGATCTTTTTAATCATATAATATCGCTACTTGGAAGTGACCCATAATCTTTTGGTCTTCCTTTGTTTTTCACTCCCTCACCTCCTTTCCAAAAGATATTTATATATGCCCACACATTCACATACTTCTCTTGATGAGGGGGAGAAATTTAACAATTGATACTCCTTGAATGCACACTTTATCTTTCTTTTCTTTGTATTCATAATTTATGTACAATTTATACCTCTATTTTGGTTAATTTTTGATTTGTCTAGCTGGGTTACAATTTTGATTTTGGGTGCCCTGGAATTGGAATGGCCTGGTTCATGGTCAGTGGGACAGAAGAAAAACTGTTAAAGATAGAGAAAAAAAAGAAAGCAGACATTATATCCTCAGGTGAGAGAAGACAGCCATAGAAAGAACAAGATTCCCTAAAAGGCTTGAAAGAGCAGAATTGCCCCTGCACATTGCTGATCCAAATGGAGCCTAGGAGGTCTTAGCTTTACAGGGAGTGGTATCAGACTGCCATGGAAGCAGTTAGTGCTGAGCTGTTTAGAGATTCGATATTTCCACCAAAAAGTACAGACCACTGACCTCCTTTTCTTCCACTACAACACTAGTGATATCCTTAGGTATCAAAGTAGTTTTCCTGCTTCAAGATGACATATCTCTGATCTGAAATAACCCAGAGATGGGAGAATAGCTGAAGTCAGAGCACTGTGCAGCCAAAAATAATCCAGTTTGAGTTAGTGCTAGATGTTTGAGGATGTCAGAGTGACACTGTCCAGGGACAGGCTCATTGAGATGGCACAGGATTATTGATTCAAAACTACCTTGCTGAATTCACAGCATATTAAAAAGATAGCAGGGCATTTGAACTTCCTCTTCTAGATGAAAGCAGAGCTATGCACATGCTCTTTCCCTATGCAGAACATTTCCTGTGAACCATCTATCCAGCTCATCTCTTATCTGACATCCATATTTCACAATTTTCCCTCTACTGTCAAATACCTCACTCCTCCAGGACCAGATCCACTGTAAACAGGGGCAGCACACAATGCTACCAAGCACTCACTTCACTGGACACAGAAATGGATCCACGATTTACAATCAGCTGGACTAGTTGTTACAGACATAACTAAAAACTGTACTAGTTTCTTATTTATCTTGGCACAGTATGGCTCACCCCTGCTTCTCTTGCTAACCCCACACATGTTCCTGTCGTTTCCTTCTTTGATCCAGCAGACCATTTTAATCTTATTTTTGTTCTGTTTTGTTTTCCACAGGATTACCTCTTAGATCACTAACCAGAAAAAGACATGACTGTCCCTTTCTGCAGCAAGGTACTCTTAAAATATTTTTAAAAATATAACCACACTTTTTACTGATTTTAATGTAAACATAAATTCCAAGTCTAAATGCAAAATGTTGAAAGTTCAGCAGCTTAAGTAATTGAAAAGACACAATCCCAAATAAATACAATGTAACTCATTTACTTATTTTTCTCTAAGTGGTATCCAGAGTCAGGGTACAGACATTTTTAAGTTTAATGAAAATTTTGCACAAACAATTTTTTAAGACTCAGCATTTCTAATTTTTGTCCTCAATAATGAAAAATAGCAGGGATATTTTGCAGTAAATGCTGCAAGAAGCATTAGATTATTGGAAATATTAATATTTCTTCTCCCTAAACTTAAACAAAGCATCTCTTTCTCTGTGCTTAATACTACATTTGGCTCAGATTCCATTTCTGAATAACATGTACATAGCATTAAAGAATGCAGAGTAGTGATTTTTTTCTGAAATGAAAGAATTATACATTTTTTAGCAAAATACTAATATAGACAAATTTTTTACTATTTGTATGTTGTCAATAAATACTGATCTTATCCCAAAGCTTGATAAAACATAATTATAACAAATACATCTGGTAATGTATTAAAGAACTGACTAAGCTCTGAATTAAAAAAAAAATAAATCTTTAGACTTTCAAACACACACAGGGAACAGAAACCAGAAATGGAGAAAAGTGACTCCTAAATTACACCACACAGCATATATTCTCATCTTTCACTTCATTCCTGTTCTGTGGCCATGAAACAACCTTGCTTGCAGAAGCCACCCAGAGACACTGCTTCACCTAAAGAAGCTCCTAGGCTTAGAGGACATTTGCATTGAAATCTCTTTGCTCAGCATAATCCTTACTAAAATTCCACTGAAGCCTCAAATACCCACTACTTCTGCAGAGACAGCCACTTTCTCAAAGATGTTTCACTTCCTCTGCACCTGTGGTTCACTTTTTTGCTAATAAAGGCCTTTTGACTACTTTCATTCTGCAGTTTCCTTCGAGTTATACTGTATGTGTATCAAAATGCTTCAGGGTCAGTTTTCAATGCAAAGATGGAAAATTTTAAGAATGCATTGGGCAAATCAGCACTCTCCATTGTTGTCTGATTCCATGGTAGCTAGGGAAATCATCCTGCCCTAAAAAAAGCATTGCAAGACATACTTGTAAACTTATACACAAGATATACTTGTACAAGACACACTTGTAAACTTATAGTAAACTTGTTCATAGCAGCTTACATGTGGGGATATTCTCAGTTCTTAAGAGGCTTGTCACAAGCTTTTCTTATTCTCAAAATAGAAATGTAGTGCAGAGCTAAAGAGTAGGTGACTAAGAATAAAGACGAGATCTTTCAGTTCAAGCTTTGATACTCTATTTTATCTGAAGCACTTTTCAATTAAGCAGATTACAAGAACAGACTTTCCCATTTTATTTCTATTAGATTTATCAGTTGTGCTTGGCAGAGGATCTCTTGCAGCTAAAGGTCTATTATCTTCAATTAAATTATAACTTTCACATTGTTCTTGAATTATGTTGTCTGTTTTCAGCAGGCCTGGAGAGACTATATAAAGCACTCTGACTCGACAGCCTGCAATTAGCAGAATATTGTCTTGAAAAAAAACCTGTGATCTTAGCCCTACTAGTCTAAATCATCTCTTCAGTAGAAGAAACATTAAGTAGTCAAAGTCTCCAGCAAAATGCTGAAGAACATGCCTAAGAACAGGCAGAAGTGTGTTACTGAAATTAAGCCATTTCCAGTTATTTTGTGTTAGTCTGAAATCAGTTTCCAGTTTCTATTTTCTGAAGATAAGCTTCAAATTTGAGTTTAATTTTAAAACTATTCTCAGTACAACTGAGTTGCCTTGAATATTTTCCTGTACATGGCATAGAGCTGCTCGGCTACAGCAGCTTTCAGTCTGTTTTGTCAGATGTCATCCAAGTGATAAATAAAGGGCTTTTAAGTGGGTAGCAAAGCTGTGACTCCAGAGCATCAAAAGAAAGAGGCCCTATATGCTGTTATTATTGATGTCAGTCAGCTCCCTTCATCCTCTATTTTCAACACTGTTTTCCATGAACCTGACTACCAAATGTGACAACATAACTGGATGGAAGCATCACTGACCACACTGTTGATTACTGATGGAAAGCATTTTTATTTGTAACAGTAGTTTCCTATAGATAATGTATTTTCTTGGAAGGTCACAATTTTGTAATTCAAAGTATAGGTCTGTAAACTGCCCATTGAAGGCTGGGAAAGCTTGGTTTCCCCTCAGAGGGGATTAAAATAGATGTGAGTTATCCCACAGGCTGGAAAACAACACACTGTTTTGTAAAAATCTCACAGTGTTCAGTAAAAATAAAATAATTACTTATACCACAGAGAAACTCGCAGCCTAAGGCCCTGAGTCTGAGGAAAATGTCGATCAGCAGCCCAGGGTTTTTTGAATGCTTCAATAAAACAGAAAAATGAGGGAAAAGAAAATGTCCCTTACTCAGATGGAACTGCTTAAATGTGTTTGATTTTCCTTGTTGTTGTATGTTACTCTGCTGCCAGGTCCCACCCACTCACTAAACATCTGCAACAACCAGTCCATGCCGGACATAGGCATAGAAGGGACAAACAGAAATCAAGTAAGAGGCAACAGCATAAAACTTGATGGATGACCAGTATGGGTGAGCAGGAGAGAGATGTCCCCACTCTAACTACTCACACCTTCAGCTATGTGGCACCCATCTAGCAGTCTGAGGAATAGGGGGTTCAGGAAAACCAGAAGTACCTGAAGGGACAGTCTGTACTGAATTTATTGGATGAGAGAGTCCCCACCCCACTGATGCCCAAAGTGCTCATTTTGAGTAACCACTGCTCCCTGAAGCAAGAAAACGAAGGGCATGGTTCCTCCCTCAGCAGGATCCAGGCTCCTACAGGGATTTTGTCTCAGCAGGAGCTGGAAACCAGGGACTACACTGTGGCAAGATTTTTCTACCTCAGTGAAATGCAGAGACTTCCAGCTCCTGCTTGCTTCTGTTGTCAGGGTGTGTCTTGACTGCTCCAGGAGGAAGGATTTGCTCCACTGATGCCATTTGATATGTAGCTGCTGTTAGCCACTATTCCACAAAAGCACAAGGTAGATTACAGCCCCCCCTTGGCATGTTTGGACACTGGTAAAGGGTAAGAAAATGCACATTCTTCCCAGAAGGTGAGGTCAGTCCTCTTGAAGAGTGGCATTCCTTAGCTGTCACTGAGGTCACAGCTGTGTGCAATAGTGGCAGGACCACTGAGGCAGCCCACCTCACTGGGTTCCTGGGAACTCAGCAGCAGTGGCTTTACTGTTCTTCCCCCAGAATGGAGGCAAACTAACTTTCACCATATGAGAGCAAGTACTTGGCACATCTGTATCACCCACATGTTAAACACTGCACAAAACCACAGACTCCATCACTTGTCTTCCCAACAGGAGGTGAGGAGTTCTGCTCATGACCTCTTCAATCAGTGAAGTAACAGCTTGTGGCTACACCAGGATTGTTCCTTAATGTATTGGCAGGTGCACAGATGGTTGAAGGTTTCATTCAGATAATCTCAAGCAAACTGTGCACACACAGATACACCGCACATTGCACTCACTGAGTAGTGCAGCAAAAACTTTAACCTAATATGGAACTTACATGGAGTCAGCAGGAGATACAACCAGGGTAACCTGGGTAAGATTCACTTCTGGATTTTGAGGTACCAGAAAAAAGAATGTTATCACGGCACTTCTGATTAAGCCAGAAGAGTGCCTCTTCCATTAGCTGAGATCAGAACTACTGCAACCTTTTTACTAATAAATGGGAGAAAACAATATACCAGGAGGAAAGATGAGTGTACTAATGTGTTGTTCAACAAAAGTGCTGTTTGTATCTACTAAACCATTCAATGGATAACTCCTCCTGTGAGAGTATTTCCTCTTATGAAAGGAGATGGCTGCAGATTGAGGGCAAAGATAGCTCAGCACAAATGTGATTTAGGTGATGGGATGCTGGGTTGTTTTTAGACTACAGCACAGATGGTGCCAATCTACTGTGATGCCGGGGTCAGAGGTCAACTGAAATTCAACTAAAAAAAATGTGAAATTATTTCGGGAATGAAAATAAACAACTATGCAACAGTGGGGTTTAGAGGAAGGCAGTCTGGGAAACTTCTGGTGAGTTTCTATCCAGTGAGTGCTGAAATATCATCCCTGGCCAGCATCTACGACAGCTTCCACTACAGCTTGCTCTTAGGGATGTCTGAGTCCATCAAATGTTGCCAGAAAAAGGTCTGTATCCTGCGCCATGCATCTTCTTGGGCTTTAGCATGCTCTCTCCACTGCCCTCCCCAATGCACCAACATCCCAAGCACCCTGTGGATTGAAACCTTGCACAGAGGCAAGTATGGTGGCTCCAAGAGGTGCCCTGCTCCAGAATAGGAGTAAAACTCCACTTCCCGGCCGTGCTGCTGAAGGCGCTGAACAGCATCCCGGCAATAGAGGTCACTTTTCCAGTTCTTGTCATCCAGTCCAGACAGGAAGAGGAACTTGGCTAAGGACCTCTCCACAGGAATGCGACAATCCCAAGTTGCTGGGTCCATGTGATCATCTAAGACATCTGAAAAATCTACTATTCCAGACTCATCACCAATCTTCATCCTCCCCAAGTCATATGGGTGGACAGGAATAGTGAAGCCATCCCCCTTCAGGGGAACGAAGGAATTAAAACTACTTCCAGATATGCTGACAGCTGCCTTGATGCCAGGTAGAAATGTGGCCATGGAAAGGGCTAGATCACCTCCTTTAGACAAGCCCAAAACACCAATGCCAGTATCCTTCACCTGAAACAGAATTATGAAAACAGTGATATTAACTACTCTTTATTTCCTGAGCTGACATAACCTCTCCAGTTCTGCTTTCTCACTCATCCAACTATGACCACTCATATTTTGCCCCTTTCTTCTCTCTGTTCAGGTTATATTACTCCTTCATCTATCCCTCTGCTGAGCCTCCAAAAGAGTGACTATGAATTCTACAGTGCTACAACTGTAAAGGATACTACTGTTAGAGTGTTTTCTTACTGTCCTGCAAAACTTACTCAGAATCAAAAGCCTGTAATATCTCAGAAACAGTAAAAAAGCCAATGGATTTTTTCCCTTCTAAAATCTTAAGAGATGCAAAACTAGTACAAAATTACTGTTTCCTGCTTAAGCAATTTTATACTTCTAGTCTAGGAACCAATTAGCAAACTGGAAAATAGTTTCAGGAAGAGCACTATAATTTGTCTCTTACCTGCTGCTGCTTCTGCAAAAAGTTCACAGCCTCCTCAAAATAGCTCAGTTCAAGGATCTCTGGCATAGCAGGGATATCTTCAAAGGACATGTAAGCAAGAGCCAGAGTCACAAAGCCCCTGCTAGCCAGGAGACTTGCTCTGTATTCAATAAGACCTCCTCCAGATCCATACAAATCAATAAGTCCAGGAAATGGGCCAGGTCCTGCAATGAAAGGAGGGTGTATACATAACCAAAAGAAAAGTTCCTCTGGGTGTCCTTTTGTGGTGCCTCCTCAGCACACATCAGGACAGTAGATACCAGAAGAAAATCATCCTTTGAAGCTTTCCATGATGAGTATCATTCTCAGGAACACAAAAAATGACTGTAAGGACATGAATTTGCACATTCCTTTTCTCTCTTAGGAACTCATTATAGGAAGTTCACATGTTGGACATCCTTCTCTCATAGTGAATTTCAGCTGGCATTGGCCTACAAGTCCTCAGGCCATTGAGGATCAATGAAGAAAGAGTGTTACTGCAGGAGTGGCTCTTCCTCAGGAACTACGCTAGCAGGTATGCCATGGAGGGAATACTTGGGTTATGAAATACTCACAAATGCCAGAACTGACCTGTGCCAATTCAGGCTTCAGTAAGATCTGAGTAACTATCCCTGAGCTCTTCAGCTCTCCCACAGCAATAGGACCTTCCTTTCCTCATGCTGGTCTGCCCATTCTCATAGCCAGATTTCCCTTACAAGATGTGATGTTGCCGCAGCTGAAAGGGACTGTTTGTTAATTACAGAGAAAGACAGCCATGTTTAAGTGCCATTCAAGGAACAGAAACAGTTCAGGCTTAAAGCAGCTTTGCACAGGATCCATTCTCAGCACTGTCTGTGTACAGAGTTGTAAAATATGGCACCTGTTTAATTAAAGACCATTTGTCTCCTACATCCCTAAGTATTCAATGCAGTCCAGCTGCTCAGACAGGAAGAGACTTCTGTCTTTGGCTTTTCCTTAGCTAAAGAGAACACAGAGACAGGTCCAGAACCTGCAGGAAGACCTGTAGGAGCTGCTGAGGGCATGGTTCTTCAGCCTAGGCTGGCTGCAGCCTGAGTCCAGTGCTCCCACCATGCCTTGTCATTCTTCACCCCATGGCCAGAGCTGTCACACATCACAGCTCTGCCAAGGACCAGGGGCCTCTTTGTCCTGTCAGCTAAACAGAAAAGCTAAGAAATAAACACACTGCTTGACAAAGCTCTCACTGCAGGAGAGGTCAAGACACTCAACTAGAACAACCAGGAGACACCTGGTTACCAGCAGTGTTACCACTGCTGCCCTTCCTGCACCACCATACCCCTGCCTTGGCCCTTGCCCTGCCTGGGCAGCACCTGCTCCTCTTTGCTCTGCCGTGACAATCCAGGTCCCTGCACCAGGCACAGGCTGAGGGAAGTGCTTGCTGAGGCTTTGCTCAGGGTGGCTGAGTGCATTCAGGGACCACGGGGAATAATATGGTGTCAGACATACCTGGAAAACCAGAATGGAATTGAAACTCACCAGGAGGGAGGAAGAGGGTTGCTCTGAGACGACCTTCTCTGACCGAAATCCTCTTCACCCCCTCTCCTAAAAACCATCGTTCATTGGTGCATTTTCCCAGCAAGCGGGTCGTGTCCCCATGGCCCTCATACACTTCCAAGTCCACACAGAAAGGGGTCAGGACGTTCCTCTTTGCCAGCCGCTTATAGGGCGTTTTGGACTGCAGAGCCCAGAGCAGCCCCATCGGCTCCACTCCCAAATAGCTGCCCCCCAGCGCTGGGGAGCGGCTGAGGTCCAGCTCCCCGCTGCTCCCAGCCCTGTAGAGAGCGTGGGATTGGAAAAGCTCCCCGCTCTCGTCCACCAGGCTGGCTCGGAGGGTGACCGCCTGCTGCGGCTGCAGACCGGCCACACGGATCTGCACGGGGTCATCGAACAGGCACCTAGGGGAAGGCAGGACGGACACCCGCGCCGCCATCCCGGCCCGGCTGCACGGAGAGCTGCGGCACCGACCGCCTGGAACTGCGTGAGACACGAGCCTCAGCAACCTGTCCCTTCTCGGGATTAAAATCTCTGCTCAAAGTCCAGGAGGAATCATCGTGAGCACTTCCTTCATTCGGCCGCACGGGTTGCTGGGAGACGTAGTTCAGAGCACGCCTCCCTCCAGACTCTCCGGCTCGGGTGGCACGGTGACACCGGCCACTTGCAGGGGCACAAGCTGTCACTTGTTCTTGGCGAGTGCTTTTACTTTTGATTACAGAGCGAGACTAAATTAGAAACCACAAAGCAGCAAAAAGAGATGTCCAAATTGCCACGCCCCCCAGCTGCAGGAAATCCCAGATTTGGAAGCTTGGGAGCCTTTGACAGGGCACAGTAAACACAGACAAGCTGGAAAGCCTAAGTAGCATGGCATCTTAATCTCGCCACAAAACAAAGCCTGCTCTTGATCCCTCTTTTTTGGACAAGCACCACAAGTTAAAGTGAAACTTTATGCTATAACTATGTTTCTTTTAAAAAGCAAAAGAAACAAAGTCAAACAATTACCATTTTTTTTCCTTCACAATAATTAATTTCCCCCATATTGATAATATTTCTAAAGAACTATTTGAAGATTTGACAATAAACACCAGCTTTTGGTTTTCATAAAGAACAATACTACATTTTTGCAATGTCTGTGTATTTAATAGCCTTCTTGTCCTACCCTGGGGGTCTCAGACACATGAGTAGTCCCATCCTATTCTGTGGAAATACAAATGGGAATTATGGCTGGTTGAACCAGCCTCTGGTTCAAACAACTTGCCTGACCATGCACTAAGCAGCAAAGGAATGAAACAATGAGCTTACAAGCTGCAGAATCACACCTCATGTCATGAGACCACAGATGATATGCAGATTGACTGCAGATCTGGCAGAGCAACTCTAAAATCATCCCTCAGGATGCAAGAGAAGACAGTTATGTTTAAATACAACAGTGAAAAGAAATAAAAAACAGCACTAAAAACGTGTCGCTTGTTATTGAAAAATAGCCAGCATTGACCTTTGCATGTCCTCCTAGATGTCCTTCAGCCATTGTTTACTTTGGAAAAAAAGTAAATTAGTACAGACATAAGCTTTAAACTGACCTATTTATTGCAGAAATTGTAGTTACTCACCATCAAAACACCACAGTCACTGAACTTAAAGAATTACAACAGGACAGACTTTTGCCTTAAGCAGAATACATACGTTGGATTGTTGCAGCCTGATGCATGGAGCAGATCCTTCCTTGTCCACTTGGGTTGTAATGAAAACAATCTGTAGATCTGAACAAACAGTAGGGCTTCCGTTTTGGGATTTTCAAAACCTGGATTGTGGATTGTCTCCCTTCACATTTTATTTTGCTCACCATCACTGAGGCAACATGCAAAGGCCTAAAAATCCTATTATCAAAGTTCTACTTACAAGCCAAAAAATCTGGCCAACTGGTCGGGACTCTGAAATCAAGAAAAATAGCCATGATGTATTCAGCAGGCACTGTTGACCACAATTTAATGTTCAGTTCTTTTTGGGGGAATCACATTTGTACTCCAGTCACAGATGCTGATGATTGTGTCACATCAGAAACAGACATCACAGGCTCGAGTCTCCCACCTTTGCTATAGCATTTTCACAGCTTTTGTGAGACAGTCTAGTAGTTGATAATAGCTGTACTTAATGTCATATTCCATGTCATACCAATAGTTCACTGAGGAGACAAGAAAAGGGAAAAACATTTTAAGGTTAGAACGTAACGATTTACAAATGTGTTCACAGACTGTTTTACACAGCTCAGTCAGTATAGGCTTTTCCTTACTACCGACTGAACTTTGAAATGAGCAAATCTAAGACTACAGCTAAAAATAACAATGGAGTTCTTCAAAAGTGCTGCAAATGTAACTCTGTCTTAACCCAAACCAACATCAGACTCTGTAGTGGAGATTCATTGGAGCAGAAGATAGCAAAACAGCTTAGGAACAGTATGTTTCTATTTAGACAAAAAAATACCAAACTGCAAAGTTTAATATCTGGATGGGAACCTCTCTTCCTGTGTAAAGGATGGCAAATTCATCACTACTTCACAGTTGTCATCAATCAGACAGTGCTTTAATTCTGCTTCTCTTGCTAATTTTGGGGTAGGTCTCCTAGGAAAATTAAGCCATACACTGTAATATTATACCAATGCTTCTTGGAGGAGGATATGCTCCAGCTTCAGACATTCACTGGACCAGACACAGAGAATATTGATTTCTCAAGTGTATTCAGACTGTACTGCAGTTAACAGACTAAAGGACAAATAACCTCAAACTCTTTGGTATTTCTGCTAAACAGAGAAAAAAAGTGGCCAGGGGCTTGCAGCTGGAAACAACTCTACTTTTTAAAAAAAAATCTTTAAGGACTGATGCAGCAGCACTGGGAAAAACGAATCAGAATTACTGCTTCACTGCTAGATTGTCTTATTATCACAGAATCACAAGAACTGAAAAAAGGGCTTGCAATACTTTCAGTATTATACAAATACTAACATTACACTGCTCAAAATACTTTAACAGCATTATCAGGATTATTCCAGACAAAGGACAAGCAAAAATTCCAGCAAAAATCTCTTCCTCAAACCTTGCAAAACTTGCATGACATAATAATAACTTGCACCATCCCCAGCCCTCCACATGTATCAAATAAGCACTGATGGAAATTCTGGTATTCACTTGGGGAGAGAAGAAAAAAAAGAGATACAGAGATGATGATAAATCCTACAAAGAAAGCGATGACAAGACTTCTGGTAAGTGCAGGGGAACAGTAACACAAACACTGTGTTACTTACTAGCAAGGCAAGAGACATGGTCAGAGCAGATTTAAGCTCATATGACAACAGACTATCTTCCATGTTGTGTCAACAAAGCTATGAATTATAAACAAAACAGGCTGCAAGAAGGCAGTCCCATAGGATCTGTCAAGATTGTTATTCCCTCCTGCAGAGAGACAGATAACCTTAAAGGAACTTTTGCTCCCACTGGTGCTTTGCTGTGGGATATCTACCTGCACACCCACCACAGTTCAAAACTGTATCTGGAAATACTGGCTATTTTACCTGCAATACAGCCATGTGATTGCTGAACATGATGGAACCAGAGAGAAGGCAGATATAACATCTCACCAGCTTTCACTGTACACTGCAAAGGTTTTGCCTGAGCATACTCTGGATACAGTTCTAGATCTGGTTTCAAGGGGTCCAGAGGGATCCAGGGCACCTAAAGGCAAAAGAGTGTGTATATGGTACTGACCCTGGCAAAAATTCCAGCAAGCTTCCAGAAAAACAACTAAAAATCAAACTCACTAGGTTACAAAACATGTACTTTGTCTAGCAAAACATGTACAGCTATACAGCTTTCCACATTCAATTGGGAATAGGTCAAGGATGCAAAGATGTGCCTCCTTCAGTGATGCATTTCTAATTAGAGAAAAGACAATA